>NC_136419.1:200160000-200771875 GCF_052625555.1 Lactuca saligna | reverse complement strand
AGAGCTTGATGTCTTTGTGATTCAAGCATGTTTTGTGTTATGAGTTCAGGACTCCGGTCCGATGCAGTATGCAGTATATGTGTTCATGCTAGTTGATATGTTTATGTTATGTTATGTTCAGTCAGTTCCGGACTTCGGTCTGATGCAGGGGACAAGGTCCTAGTCAGTTCCGATCTTCGGTCCGATGCAGTCAGTTCCAGACTTTGGTCCGATGCAGTTAGTTCCGGACATTGGTCCGATGCAGTTTCCGGACTTCAGTCCGATGCAGAGGGCAAGGCCCTGTTAGTTTCCAGACTTCGGTTTGATGTAGTTTCCAGATTTCAGTCTGATGCAGTTTCCTAATTTCAGTCCGATGCAGTTTCCGGATTCAAGTCCAATGCAGTGGGCAAGGCCCAGTATGTGCTTTATATGTTATTGTATGGTATGTGGTAGTTTGGGGTAGTTCACTAGGCCTTGTGCTTATAGTTATTAGTTTTGGTTTCAGGTACTTCTGCTAGCAAAGGGAAGAGCTCTGGATGATGGCATCGCACACACCACAGCTTCAGCTTTTTATCCTGGGAATTTGTTTCAGATACTATGATATGTTGATACAGTTCTCTTGTCATGACACATCTATTATAACTTTTTGGTATTTGTGACGTACGGTTTCATTATATATTATGGATGATTGTTGGCTTTTAGTACTATTTAAACAAAAAAATTTGGGTCGTATTTTGGGTCATTACAAGTTGGTATCAGAACCTTGGTTTGAGGGATTCAGGCACACTTATGGGAGTGATTGAACTCAAACTAAGAAAATAGTAAAAAGATTTTCGAAAGAAAAATGTTTTCAAAAGAATTTTGAAAAAAAAGGGAGACTTAAAAAGAAAAGTGTTTTTGAAAACGAGAAAAGGGTGTGGTGCATGCGATCAGCCGAGCTCAAGTAAGTACTCCCAAATTACCCATACAAGTTTATGTTATGATTATCTATCTCAGTTTCAGTAGAACAACATGCTAGAATAGGACTAAGGATCTAGGAAGATGCCTTATGTGCCTGCAATATGTGTTTCAGCTTTATGAGAGTTGCATGCTAGTATTAAGTAGACAGCAGTAGGATAACCTGTTTAGGTTATGCCTGATAGTATGAGCTGGGCATTGTATACTAGTACAATTTCTCGTTATGAGGATAGAATTGCTTGAGTAGTTTCCTGTGTCCGAATGCTCCTTGCTTTGTGCTTTTTGGACTCCAAGTAATGGGAGTTAGCCATTAGGTGAATACGTCACATCGCATGTGATCAGGGTTGAATAATCTCAGAGTGCTGGCTTTGTCCCTATTGCGCTGCTCTCGTTTGAGTCAAACCGTTGTAGGGATGAGTCTCTTACTCGAAGGATTATCCGAGCCTCGTCACATGTGATGGTATTCAGGTGATGGCTAATTGGCATTACAAGGAGGCCTTCAGTGGCTGAGGAATGGTTTTGGTTGAGTAAGATATTTCCCTTGGGCAAGCCTAGGATGAGAGTAGCAGAAATCAGTAGCAGTAGTAGTGACTTGGTGGATTCGAGGCAGTTCTTGAGGAAAGTACGGATAGATGTGGAAGGTAGTAGGGGACCATACTACTGGAAGCAGAGGATCTGTACTTGAATCAAGGAAGGCCGAGGCGAGACCAGGAAACCTGTAATAATAGCAATCCCTCGAGATATATCAGTGTTTCTAACATGTAATGTGATGTGTTTTCAGAATGGTGGTTTTACACCCTAGACCAGCAGGCGGCAGTTTAGGTGCCGGGGAGGGATCAGGATCAGGCTCGGGGGCCGAGCAGTTTGATGAGCAGACTAGGGAGCTTTTCACTTCAAAGGTTACCCGTATCATACTTGAGTAGACTCATGTGATCTTCAGTTTGATCAACGAGGGTATTTTGGAGTTGATGGATGAGAAGTTGAGCACATTTCGTGCTGAGGTGGTGGCCACGATGCAGTCGCGCACACTCACCTTTAGGGAGTTCCGGGCTTGTGGAGCTCCAGACTACCATGGGGCACGGGACCCCATTGTGAGTACTAGGTAGTTGACAGATGTTGCTAACGCGTTTCGCACCAGTAGATGTCCCGAGGGGGACAAGGTCATATTAGCATCCTGTCTTCTGAAGGACAGGGCACATGACTGGTGGGAGGATGTTGGGCATGGTATCAGGGATGACACGACACTTGATGCTATGACTTGGGCTGATTTTACCACCAGGTTTAGAGTTGAGTTTGCACCGGTTATTGAGGTGCAACAGTTAGCCAGAGAGTTTCAGGACCTTACTCAGATTACATAGACAGTGGCGGAGATTAACGCCAAGTTCAGAGAGAGGGATCTTTTTGTTCCTCGGTACGCAGCTGATGAGGAAATTAAGAAGGCTCGTGATGTGTGTAAAACTCACTTAGTTTTAATCCTACTCTAATTATCAAATAACACACAAAAGGCAGTGAACCTATCAATTGTGGTATAGCTAAATAAGCAGGGTATCGAACACAGGGAACGGCAAATTAAATTAAAAAACTAATTCTATCTAAGTTACTTTAGCAAATAAGGGTTTTTCTCTAGTTTTACAAGACTAGAAACTTACTAACTAAAACTAATGCAAGACTAGAAAAGAACAAATTAACTAGATTTAATAATGGGAAAGAAACTTCTGTTTAGTTCAACTCGGTTAACTTTATGGTTGATTTTAAGGTAATAGTGCAATGGAATAATTCTTTCGTTGGTTACCGATTCAAGTGATTAAGTTGTGTTCACTACCCTAATCCTTAGCAAATAAACTAATTCAAACAGTGGCCAATTGCTTAATTTAATTATATTTACTAGATTAATTATTCGGGTTAAGTTAGACTTGCAATAGCTAATTAATTCGTTATTCTTAATTAACCTCTTGTTCGATGGTCATCTTACAAGCTTGCACATGAGTTTACTCAATTTCCTTATTAATCCTAGTTTCATATTCATTAATCCTAGACATATGATATAGTGGTCACATATCATATGAGGTTGATAATCAATAGATGTTCATGCTAATCAATTATCTTCCTATTAACAGGAAATAAATTATCATTCATACACAAGGTTCTTTAGCAAGCTAAAATAACAATTAATCACCAACTTGGAATTAATCCTACCAATCAATCAAACCATATTGTCAACTTTGTATCCCCAAACAGAAGTATAAAGAAATTAGTTCATAACTAAGGTAAATAACAGCAAACAACTAAGTTCAAGTTGCTTAATCATGTTGACAAAACAAAAGAATTAAGTAGAATGGTGAAATTACGCCTTAATTACTCCCGGGATTGGATTCTAACTTCCTTGGTCGACTTCTAGGGTTCTTCTGGCTTCTTATTCGCAGCTAAGCACTTCTGAAACTTCCCAGAATTCCCTCTTCTCGCATTGTAGAGTTATCTTTATATATGCGTTCCGACTCGTCGAGTCATATGGTGACTCGTCGAGTCCCTCTCACAATAGTCGTAATACGATAACTATCTTGACTTCCGAATGCTTATCTTCCTGAATCCGCGACCGGACTCGTCGAGTCAAGAGGCAACTCGACGAGTAAAAGCCTTTTATGGGTGTTTTCTTTCTTCTTTCCACTCTTGAGCTCCTAACCGCTTCTCTTGCTTCCTTTCGCTTCCGAGCTTTATCTTTGGACTGAAAAACATAATTTAACACTTTTAAGTACCTTTTGTCCATAATATGCAACAATTTAGCTAATATATGAATAATAAACTACACTTAACACACACTAAATATGCACATATCAAAATACCCCACACTTATCTTTTGCTTGCCCTCAAGCAAAACTGAATTTTAACACATTAGAATCACATATAATAACTCCAATCCAACCCAGCCATTATGCCAAGACCGCAACGCATGCATTTGTGTCTAAAATTCCTAAAAACCCCCCATACTTCAAATACTCACAATCCTCATAAACATTCGCCCACTCACCCCGAACTATGCTCATTTTATGCAACCCTCCGAATCCATCCTCAGAAAACCTCTTTACCCTCTAGGTATTTTTAATTGAGCAACCCAAGCATACATAATCTAGACAATTACAACTTTTCGATACCACTATGGAACTCTTTGGAATTCTTCACTTGCTTGATAATTTGATCTTGGATAACTTTGAATTCACCACCTTTGTTGTTTGATTTTTGGTATCTTCAACTTTTTTAATTCTTCGGAATTTTCGATCTTCATATTTCATACTTGACTTTGATGCTCCAAAAATTCTTCAAACTTTTTATTGTAATTCTCTCTTTTTTTTACATGTATACCTCACTTTTTTTTTCACTCAAATCCCTACATGCTTAAGCAGGGGCGCTCAATCTCAACCTTTATTGGCTAATGATAAAAATCTTCCTGGATACATTTCAGGTTTAGGCTGCTAAACATATTGCATCCCTCAGGCTGAGCAAGATCGTGTTTTTGTCTCATGATTTCACTGAAATAAGGAAGCCACAAATGCACTAGAACGTATATAGGCTCAACTAAACATTTGGGTCTTCATAAAATTATTAACACAATTCTAACATGGAATCCTAATTCTTTACCAAAATTGTCTAAATTAAATCCTAAATAATCCTTTTGGTATGCAAAATTTTTTAAAAATTAACTAATATGTAACCAACCCCCTACCCCACACTTATGTGATGCAATGCCCTCATTGCATATTATGCATAAAAACAGAAAAATAAAGAGGGTATTGGAACAAACTCCCCTGGGATAGCAGTGGATAGGTTGATCACTCTCATTTAAGCTCCATCTTCAATAAACTTCATACATGGGAACAATCTCATCCATGTATCGTGTGGGTCGCTCTAATATGCGAAAATCGACATAAGATCTTCAAGAATGGATATGGAATTAGAAGGATGCAAGTGGTATAAGTATTGGCATCAAATCAGCAGTCGTTCGGCCCAAAAAGATGACTGACTCGTCGAGTCTGATGATGGACTCGCCGAGTAGCAGCGTGCCTTCTAAAAATTTCTTGAAATACAAAGCGACTCGTCGAGTCAGCTAAGTGCACTCGACGAGTTGGCCACTGAATGAAAAATCTTGGTATGTGGCAACTGTTTTAGCCTCTCATAACCTCGTTAACCCTTCCTCACATGCGGACTCAATCGCTCATACCCCTAAGATCGGACTTGACACTTTGACGTTAAAAAACTCGCTTCCTTGACTCGTTCGCACACGCAAAAACATCCATGCTTTACTGCTCTATACCATCCTAAGCAAGCAATCAAAATGCAATCCTGAAAATAACTAAAGCAAACAACTATTAAACAAAACAATATCTCAAAGCATACACACCAAAAACAAAACAAAATAAAAATTGAAATTGTTTGAACACAAAAACACAAAAATCAATCCTCGTCTTCCTCATCATCATCGTTGGCTCCACTTCCCCCAGCTCCGCTTTGGCGTGCACTAATCCTCTCATCCCACGATGGAATGTATGGATAATTCCCACCATCAATATGTGGAATATTGAAGTGGTCAAAAAGTCGTATGTGGGACTGGTTGCTAAAATTTAGCCCCCTCGCCATTTGTTCTTGCATCCGCCTTATCTCTATATTGTACCAATCCATTGGTACGTCTTCAGTCTCTACCGGAATCACTGGCGGCTCATCCTCCACATCCCTTTCCCTTCGCGATCTCACCCTCCTTCCCGGTGCTTCGGGACCTACAACTGGGTCATCATTTGGGATGGCATAATGGCCACCACCATAGTCTTCAATGATTCGTGCTCTGCGGAAAAGAATGGGATTAAATGGGGGTGTCGGGATGAATGTCAGGAGGTTCCAGGCACCACGGTTCATCAACCTGAATGAATTAGCCAATCGAGTGACAAACATTCCTCCATTGATACGAGATGTTTTGCGATCTTTGACCGCACCCGCTGAGAGGTATGAAGCAATGCACCACGGGATGTTGCAAAAGACGCCGGGCGTGATAATGCTCCATAGGTAGAAAACATCAAGGTTTGAAACCTTGTCATCGTCCTTCCTTTGGTTGATGGTGGAGGAAATAAGGCGGTGAATGAGGCGGTGAGTCGGGGATCGGATGCTCCCTTCTTGTGCTGACTTCGGGATATAAACTTTATTCCCTATAGTATTCCACCAACCCGTGCTAGTAACCCCATCGGGAAACACCATGTGAGTGGTTGCCAAAAAGGCCCGAAAGAGGTTCGTTGAAACCAAAGGTTGATCATAAATCCCTAGACGGCAAGCAAGATCCACCACCGAGCATTGATGATACTCGCCCCCAAGACAAAAGGTGAAGCTCGCCGGATGATATAAATCCACTCCACCGGTAAAAGATACCGTGGAGAAGAACTCCAAGCAAAGCTCCAAATATACCGGCTCTTGTATGCGGAAAACCCGGCTCCACCCATCACATATCATTGACTCGCTGTCATGTTGAAACTCCTTTAAAAGGTACGGAGCTAATTCTTCTTCATACCGAACATTTTGCAACCATTCCCAGTCAATTCTGTTCGGGACATAGACCTCCTTCTTTTTAATATCGGAAAGTTTCTTCTTCCACTTCCTCATTGTTGAAGCGGATTCGATTTGTGGGAAATTCAACCATGGAAATTCCCCTTGGATACCCCTTGAAGATTGTCCTCTTCTAAACATGATTCCTGCAAAACATATAAACCAGACCCAGAAAACACAGAATATAATTAAAAAAATCGAACTGTTCTGGAAATCGACTGGACTCGTCGAGTCCATGCCCGACTCGGCGAGTCGCGCGACCTGTACGAGTCGGTCGACGGGTCTCACAAAATTGAACCATGTAACCTTTAAATTCTTGCAAAGGTTTTGTTCAGGGACTTCCTACTAAGTAATAAGGCCACATTAAACGTTCAAAACAACAATATTCATGACAAAATCGAAAACCTAGAATTTAAACACTTTTTCAAAAACGGGTTTTTTTTCATGAAATTGCAAGTGTAGATGACCTTATAATCACATTCTATCTAGAAATCAAGAAGAAAGTTGTTACCTTTTGAGTTTAAACCTTGAGAATTTGGAAGAAAAGTTGAAGAACACTTGAATGCTTGGGAGAGAGTTTGTAAAGAGAGGCACCCGGCGAGTGTGGTGTGGAAACTGAATTTTTAGGGTTAAAACCCTATTTGATGTAAAAGTAATTTCGAAAATGTTTATTTTTTTCTGTAAATAAGCTCGACTCGTCGAGTCAGGGTCAGACTCGGCGAGTCCAATCGCGCAGTCAAACTTTTTTCTGAAATCAGTATATACTCGTCGAGTCAGGGTCAGACTCGGCGAGTCTCTTGTAAAACATTTCTAATTTTTAAAATTTTGTTATTTATTCAAAATCTTTTCACCCCACTCTTAAGCTAGGCGCTCCCTTAAGCAGACAAATCCGATGATTTGGAATATTAAAATTGAAACACAAAAAAAAAAAAAAAAAAAAAAACTAAAGAGTATAAGAAAGCAAACTTTAATGACGGGTTGCCTCCCGCCAAGCGCTTCTTTTTGCGGAGTCATTAGCTAGACTCCTTCCCATTTACGTTTTGTCATCTTCAAGCATCGGGAATGTACGCCTCACTTTTTGTGGTTTATACTTAGTCTTGTAGGCGTGAATCTTCTTCTTGTAAGCCCTCTTTAATTCGTCTCTTCTCTTTTTCGTTGTATCATCCTCAGCTGGCTGGGCCTCTCTTTTCCTCTTCTTCTTTTTCAACCCATGTTTTTTCACCAACTTTTGAACCTCCTTTTCTTTAAATTTGATAACTTCATATTTCATGGCGGTCCGTGCTCTAGGTTTAGTAGTGAATTGGTGATCAGCTTCCGCTCTGCTTCTATTTATGTCCTCATCCTCTTTTGTGCTCGACTCTTCTCCAAATGGTATCGTATCAAGGCATGCTACATCGGCGTGTTGGACCTCCATTGCTTTTACTTCTTCGTGCTTGACCTCTGGATTAGCTTTAAACATCACCGACTCATCACCCACTCTTAATGTCAAAGTAGACTCACATATGTCAATTAGGGCACCTGCGGTGTTTAAGAATGTTCTTCCCAAAACAATTGGTATTTCTGGGTCTTCTTTCATCTCCACCACCACGAAGTCTACTGGGAAAATGAATTTGTCCACCTTGATAAGGAGATTTTCACATATGCCTTGTGGGTGAATTATTGTTTTATTTGCCAAATGGATTCTCATATTTACCGACTTTGGTGCTGGTAAATTCAGCTTCTTAAAGAATGAATAGGGCATCAAATTAATGCTTGCCCCTGAATCAGCCAATGCTTGTGTAGAAACTTCATTACCAAATTGGCACGGAATTACTAAGTTACCCGGATCACCCTTCTTCTCAGGCAGCTCACTCATCAATATCTCCGCGACTTCAGCAAGATCTTTCCTGGCAGCAAACAAGCCTTTAAGCAAGTTAAAATATTTAGGAGTTTGGAGCATTGTGTCCACGAATGGCATATTGACTTGTAAAGCTTTAACATGCTCCATGAAGGTTCTATAGGCTTGAACTTTTTCTGAAGGCATGGCTCTGGATGGGTAAGGCAAAGGAGGATTGTATGGCTTCAGAAAACTGGAATTTTCTTCATTCCTGACTGGACTCGTCGAGTCCATTTTGGTGACTCGGCGAGTCGGATCGAGTTTTTCTTGTTCTGATTTTTCTTCCTTTTCTGCCTTCTCCTTGGAAACTCTTAGTGTTTCTGCCAATTCTTCTTCACCGCTGGAGGTTATTACGCTCACGTTCTCGTTTCTTGGATTGGGTTGGGTGTTGCTTGGAAGTTGGCCTGGTCTTCTTTCGTTTACTTGATGTGCAAGTTGGCCCAGCTGTTTCTCAATGTTGAGAATAGAAGCTTGCTGATTCCTCAGCATGTTTCTGGTTTCTTGCATTGCCACATCATGATCATTATGTCTTTTCTCGGACGCGGTTATGAATTTTGTAAGTATTTCTTCTAAATTCGTCTTTTTGTCCGTCACCGGTTCTTCCTTTTAATAATACCCTCTCTCCCTCTGTTTATATTTCTCTTCCTTAGCCTTTCTGTACTCTTCGTATGGGAGCCATTCCCTCTTCGGTTTCCTCCAGTCTTCATCGTATCTATCACCGCTGGAGTAAAATACTTGAGCCTTTTTATTTCCATTCTCGTCTCGATCACATTCCTTGGTAAGATGGGGACCGCCACAATTTTCACATCCAACTCTAATAGCATGGATCGTTTGATCCATTTTTGTCATTCTTCGGTCTAGGCTATCGAGTTTAGCAATCACCGCCGCCATACCATCGTTTACCGAATTTACTGCTCCGCGACTCACTTCATTCCTCGGGTTGTGATATTCTCTAGAGTGCCTGGAGAATTCTTCAATTAACTCCTTTATTTCCGGAGGTGGCTTTCGGGTGAGTGGGCCTTGTGAATCGAGTAGTTGCCTCGTGGTGACATTTACTCTATCATAAAAGATAGAGACCTCTTGTTGGCTATTGAGATCGTGGTGGGGGCAATTTCGAAGTAGGCTCTTGTATCTTTCCCAAGCTTCATAAAGGGATTCGTCGGGTTGTTGCTCGAAGTTGGCAATGGCTTTCTTTAGCTTGGCTATCTTGGAAGGTGGGCAGAAGTGATCTATGAATTCTTCTTTCATTTTGGCCCATGTGGTAACCGATCCGGGAGGGAGTGACTTCAACCAATCCTTTGCAGCTCCTTTAAATGTGACAGGAAGCATGCGTAGTAGCTGGACCTCGCGGGGCACATTAGGTACATTGAAGTAATCTTCCACGTCATTTACTTCATCTAAGTGCTTATAGGCGTCTTCATGATCTCTCCCGTGAAATGGTATCTCCTTGAGTTGAGCGAGAATATGGCCCTTTAGTTCAAACGTAGCGGTAGCGGGGATTACGGGTTGCACAAGTCCCGGGCCGGTGTCATCACGTATCCTTTTCTTCCACTCCCCCATGGGGATTTCGTCAATATTAGCCATAGCGGTGGCTAAGTCGTCTTCAAACTCGGATGTGTGCTCGCTTTCTTCTTCGGTATCGTAATCGGTGTCTTTTGGGGTCGGATCTTCGGTTGTCAACGACGCACTGGATGCTCCTTCTTTGCTGCTCCTTTTCTTGCTAAAAACGGATTTGAGGTTTTTGAGTGGTGAGTTCCTTGAAGAAGCGGTTTCTCCAACGGTTTTGCCCTTGTTTCTTCTTAATGCGGTTTCCGGATCTTCAAGAGGGGGAACTAGAGGCGTAGCAGATCCTCGGGTCATGAACCAACTGCAAACTAAAATAAAACAAAACGCATAAAAAGGAACAAAAATTAAATCTGATTCAGCGTCAGACTCGCCGAGTCGGGGCGAATGCACTCTAATTATCAAATAACACACAAAAGGCAGTGAACCTATCAATTGTGGTATAGCTAAATAAGCAGGGTATCGAACACAGGGAACGGCAAATTAAATTAAAAAACTAATTCTATCTAAGTTACTTTAGCAAATAAGGGTTTTTCTCTAGTTTTACAAGACTAGAAACTTACTAACTAAAACTAATGCAAGACTAGAAAAGAACAAATTAACTAGATTCAATAATGGGAAAGAAACTTCTTTTTAGTTCAACTCGGTTAACTTTATGGTTGATTTTAAGGTAATAGTGCAATGGATTAATTCTTTCGTTGGTTACCGATTCAAGTGATTAAGTTGTGTTCACTACCCTAATCCTTAGCAAATAAACTAATTCAAACAGTGGCCAATTGCTTAATTTAATTATATTTACTAGATTAATTATTCGGGTTAAGTTAGACTTGCAATAGCTAATTAATTCGTTATTCTTAATTAACCTCTTGTTCGATGGTCATCTTACAAGCTTGCACATGAGTTTACTCAATTTCCTTATTAATCCTAGTTTCATATTCATTAATCCTAGACATATGATATAGTGGTCACATATCATATGAGGTTGATAATCAATAGATGTTCATGCTAATCAATTATCTTCCTATTAACAGGAAATAAATTATCATTCATACACAAGGTTCTTTAGCAAGCTAAAATAACAATTAATCACCAACTTGGAATTAATCCTACCAATCAATCAAACCATATTGTCAACTTTGTATCCCCAAACAGAAGTATAAAGAAATTAGTTCATAACTAAGGTAAATAACAGCAAACAACTAAGTTCAAGTTGCTTAATCATGTTGACAAAACAAAAGAATTAAGTAGAATGGTGAAATTACGCCTTAATTACTCTCGGGATTGGATTCTAACTTCCTTGGTCGACTTCTAGGGTTCTTCTGGCTTCTTATTCGCAGCTAAGCACTTCTGAAACTTCCCAGAATTCCCTCTTCTCGCATTGTAGAGTTATCTTTATATATGCGTTCCGACTCGTCGAGTCATATGGTGACTCGTCGAGTCCCTCTCACAATAGTCGTAATACGATAACTATCTTGACTTCCGAATGCTTATCTTCCTGAATCCGCGACCGGACTCGTCGAGTCAAGAGGCAACTCGACGAGTAAAAGCCTTTTATGGGTGTTTTCTTTCTTCTTTCCACTCTTGAGCTCCTAACCGCTTCTCTTGCTTCCTTTCGCTTCCGAGCTTTATCTTTGGACTGAAAAACATAATTTAACACTTTTAAGTACCTTTTGTCCATAATATGCAACAATTTAGCTAATATATGAATAATAAACTACACTTAACACACACTAAATATGCACATATTAGCTCGTTATCATGAGATGCTACAGAGTGATATCCGCCAGTTTGTTAGCCGATCCAACTGTAAAATGTTGGATGATATGATTGCGAGGGCGAGAGAGAGAGAGAGAGAGAGAGAGAGATTGATCTTGAGATGGAGAAAAAGAGGAAGACGGAGGTGGCTTCGGGTACGGGGAGTTTAGAAAAGAAGCCCAAGGTTTCGGATCATTGGTCTAGAGGTCAGCAGAGCCACAGTTGGTGTGGAAAATGTGGGAGATTGCATGATGGGGCATGCAAGGGAGGGAGTTCCGCCTGATACAAGTGTGGTCGGACGGGGCATATGAGCAGAGACTATACAGCTTCTACCACTTCCATCACAGCATCAGATCTGATTTGCTTCCATTGCAATAAGACGGGACATAAAAAGTCCCAGTGCCTGAGCTTAGCCGCAGCGGGGAAGGCGTCAGCACCTGCCCCTGCTACATTGAGGATTATGGACGGTCGTCAAGTCCGGGCCGAGGCGCCAGTGGCGAAGAGTAGAGCTTTTCAGATGACAGCAGAGGAGGTGCGAGGACTCCTGACGTGGTAACGAGTATGTATTTTCCATTTATCTTTGCATTTATTATTGACTGTTTCTAATGTTATATGTTTGCGTATAGGATCGTTCTTAGTGAACGACATTTCAACTACAGTTATATTTGATTCGGGGGCTACCCGATCGTTTGTCTCTCTTGCGCTTAGCAAGAGGTTTAGCAGATCTCCAGGGGAGCTGGATTGTCCATTGAGGTGGAGATAGCCGATGATAGGACCGTTAGGGTCGTGAGGGTGCATAAGGCATGCTCGCTACAGTTATTCGATGAGCAGTTTTCAGTAGACTTGGTCCCTATTCCTTTGCGAGGGAACAAGGTCATAGTAGGCATGGATTGGATGAGCCCTAATGGGGCGGTGATTGATTGTGAGTTGCAGCTAGTGATGGTTCGCACTCCCAGTGGGGGAGAGTTAGTAATTCAGGGCGAGAGCCCACAACGCGGACTGGTTCTTTGTTCAGCAGTGAGAGCAAGGCGCTACTTCCAGCAGGGTTGCACAGGTTATGTCGCATATGTGATGGACACCCGGGATAAGGATAAGACGACAGTTTATAATGTAGCAGTGGTGCGAGAGTACCTGGACTTATTTCCAGAGGAATTGCCTGGGATACCTCCAGAGAGGCAGGTTGAGTTCATGATTGATCTGGTTCCTTGTGCAGCTCCGATAACCAAGGCACCGTATCGGTTGGCTCCTCCAGTGATGTAGGAGTTGTCTATGCAGCTGCAAGAGCTGCTAGACAAAGGTTTCATCAGACCGAGTAGCTCACCATGGGGAGCCTCGATCCTGTTTGTGAAAAATAATGATGGGTCACACCATATGTGCATAGACTACCGGGAGTTGAACAAGGTAACGGTGAAGAACCGTTACCCACTTCCGAGGATAGATGACTTGTTCGATCAGCTTCAGGGAGCATCTTGGTTTTCCAAGATTGATTTGCGCTTCGGTTATCATCAGATGCGGTTCAGGGGTGAGGATGTTCAGAAGACAACTTTTAGGACCCGTTATGGTCATTATGAGTTTGTGGTGATGCCGTTTGGACTCACCAACGCTCCAGCCACGTTCATGGATCTCATGAGCCGCGTATGCAGGCCGATGTTGTATCGGTCTGTGATAGTATTCCTCGATGACATCTTGGTTTACTCCAAGATCCAGGAGCAGAATGAGGAGCACCTGAGAGAGTTGCTAGAGACACTGAGGAGGGAGAGACTTTTGCGAAGTTCCCCAAGTGCGAGTTCTGGTTGCGCGAGTTGCAGTTCCTTGGTCACCTTGTCAACCAGAAGGGTATTCTAGTGGATTTGGCCAAGATCGAGGTCGTGATGCAGTGGGAGGTCCCGAGGTCTCCATCTGAGATTCGGAGCTTCCTAGGATTGGCAAGGTACTACAGCAGATTCATCCAGGATTTTCTCCAAGATAGCAGTTCCACTCACCCGACTAACCAAGAAGTCGATGTTGTTTCGTTGGGGGCCTGAGCAGCAGGCAACATTCGAGACTCCCAAACAGCGATTGTGCGAGGCACCGATTCTGACCCTGCTAATGGGAGTGGATGATTTTGTAGTCTACTGTGATGCCTCGATCACATGTATGGGAGCAGTGTTGATGCAGCGAGGGCATGTGATACCTTACGCCTCTAGACAGTTGAAGCCTCACGAGGCTAACTATCCGACGTACGATTTGGAGTTGGGGGCAGTGGTGTTCACCCTCAAGATTTGGAGACACTACCTCTATAGGGTCCATTGTACCATCTACACGGATCACAAGAGTTTGAGATACCTCATGGACAAGCCAAATCTTAACATGAGGCAGCGCTGGTGGTTAGATGTGGTGAAGGATTACGATTGTGAGATCCTTTATCAGTCGGGAGAGGCCAACATAGTGGCCGAAGCCCTAAGCTGCAAGGCGGAAGTGGCCTCGATTAGGGATATATGCTTGAGGATGACAGTGATTACTCCATTGTGGGAGTAGATAATGGAGGCACAGGTTGAGGGCCTCAAGGAGGAGAGGCAGAAGTGTGAGAGGATCATGGGCCGAGTAGCTTCCTTTGATTATGATAGTCGGGGATTGTTGACCCTTCATGGGAGGGTTTGGGTACCGTACTGGGGCGGAGTATGGCAGGTGTTTATGGACGAGGCCCATAAGTCTCGATTTTTCATTCACCTAGGGGCGAAGAAGATGTACAGGGATCTTCGACCCGACTATTGGTGGCCCTTGTGGCAATCCAAAAGTTTTTCTGTCACGATAACCGTTTGCGTAAGCAAAACCGTCTATCTTTCAAAATTTTCCGTTAACATTTTGGATTAGGTAATTTAATTTAAGACTTTTATCTTGACCTCGTGAGTGTCCAAACCCATTAGAAACACATGAAAACACCCTAAATTATTAATTGGAAAACTTCTAGTTTCGACCGCGTCGGGTTACGACAACTTAATCGTATACGACCAAAAGCCCTGTTTAACGTCAATATCGGGTAGAATTCCACCGAGCCTCAAACTCAAACCATATTTAAAGTTGAGTGGGCTTCATTTGAAGCTTTTCCACACACTCTCTCTCTACAAACTCAATCCTTGATCCAAATCACCCCTTTCAAGCTCCAATTAGGTATGTAATCCATCCTTGCTCATAGTATATCACATTTAGCTTTAAAATTCGTGTTTAATTCATGAAATAGGACCAAAAACATGTGTTTACGGCCCAGGAACAGCCCCTGGCCGCAAACACACATGGATGGGGTTTTGGAGCCCCAAAACCCTTCTAAACCACTTCTGGAGCTTAGATATGACTTAGGGGCTTATAATACTAGACTTAGAACACCAAAAACTTATCATTTGAGGGGTAAACATGAGTTTACGACCCAAGAACAAGCTTGGACCGTAAACACCCTTTCTTAGGCTGTGAACACCATTTAAGGTGTTAAAATGCCCCTTAAACACCTCCCAAGCCTTGGAATAAAGTCTAGAATCATCCACCATTGTGTTAGGGACCTTAAACATGCAAGAAACCATCCCCTAGGGATATTACGGCCATAAACTCCCCAAGGAATGGTTCCTAGGCCGTAAAATCCTTTGTGGTGGTCAAATGGTGCCCTAACTTCCTTCCATGGCGTGTACTTTAGACTAGAAACACTTGTGCTTGACCTAGGACCACCCAAACACAATAAGAATGATTACATGAGAGTTTACGGCCGTAAACTCCTAGTTTACAGCCGTAAACTCCTTAAATGGTCTCTTTTGATGGTTTGATTCCTTCCATAGCCTTAAAACAAAACCTAGCATCACCCCACAAGAGTTTTAAGACCATTAAGCACCCAAGAACACCCCCACCATGAGTTTACGGCTGTAAACTCATGGGGATATGGTATTAGGTCCGAAAACCCCCTTAGGAGTTTACTCTTGAAGAGCAAACTCCATATTTAGGCCATACACACCCTTAGATGCTACCCGGGTCACTCCTAACACTTGAAATGAAGTGTTCTCGCGCCTCGGAGTGTAATGTCTTATCTAATTAGTAGTTCAAGTTCTAATTAGATACAATTATGTATCTCTTTATATTACATAGGAACCTCACGTGTACTCAAGCCCCGAACTGACACTTAGCATCCAACCGACACATTTCTCGTCCGATGAGTTCATACCCCTACACTTTTTTCGTGTTTTCAATGTTGTCGGGGGGAATACAAGCAAAAGTACGAGAATATCTTGTACTCAAACTTATTATTTCGATTGTAATGTTTCACTTTCCATATGCTTTTAACACTGGAAACCGTTTTAACCAACCATTTAACTTGCAGGGTTAGTTTTCAAACTAATTGTAAATCTCATTATAAAATATTATAATTTATGTTATGTTTTATAATTTACGAAGGATTCATACTAATCATAAACTAGGATTATTGCTAAGAAAATACGCCTAAAACACGCCTTTGGATGGCACCAAAACTTCAAAAATACAGGTAATGTACGTCTTTGAGTGTCACCAGAGTTTCGAAAATAAGTCTAAAATACGCCTTTGGATGGCAACAGAACTTCGAAAATACAGGTAATGTACGTCTTTGAGTGTCACCAGAGTTTCGAAAATAAATCTAAAACACGCCTTTGGATGTCACCAAAACTTCGAAAATACAGCTAGTGTACGTCTCTGAGTGTCACCAGAGTTTCAAAAATATGCCTATAATACGCCTTTGGATGTCACCAGAACTTCGAAGATACAGCTAGTGTACGTCTCTGAGTCTCACCAAAGTTTCGAAATTTCGTCCATTAATATATGCCTCTGAGCGAAATTAGAGTTTTGAAAATAAAATTACTGTTAAGTATAGTAGACATTCGACATTCGTATATAGGATATCCAGGCTTTCAGAACACTTATCTTAATACTACAAGTATGGTAGATACTAGTACATTGCATTCCGAACTAATAACCAACCACCAATTTTTAAGGAAAATAATGGTTTTTACTGGGATAACAAACTGTTCCTAACTAGATTGTGTAACAAACGGATAACCAAACTTACATATAATAAAATATGGGATTTTCTTGGATAACAAACTGTTCCTAACTAGATTGTGTAACAAATGGATAACCAAAACTTACTTATAAGAAAATATGGGATTTTCTTGGATAACAACTGTTTCATAAAAACTAAAGAAAACTTGTTCATTTTCATAAAACAAACCGCTTATGAACTCACCAGCTTTATGCTGATTTTCAAACTGCTTGTATTCTCAGGTTCACGTTAGACAGGTACCCCCATGATCTTTTGGAGAAGACGGAGCGTATAGAAGTCTCGTCTGTATTTTGTTCAAACTAATGTATAGATAAAACATGTATTACTTTACTTTCAAACAAATGTAAATATTCCTATGTAATGTAATTTTTGTGTTTACTATGCTTGCTATGTACATTGGTTGTGATACTTTACATGACGTCCTCCGCCCCTGAACGTTTCTACCATCGGTTTCGGGGTGTGACAACCCTGCATGAAGCGGGATGTCGCCTGGTATGTGTAGAGATGCCTGACCTGCAGCAAGGTCAAGAAAGAGCACCAGAGATCCCACGACAAGATGCAACCGTTAGACATTCCCGTATGGAAATGGGAGGATATTACCATGGATTTTATCACTAAGCTTCCAAGGACTGCACGGGGAGTGGATTTGATTTGGGTCATAGTGGATCGGCTGACCAAGAGCGTGCATTTTATACCGATCCAGGAGAGCATACTGGCTGAGAAGCTAGCCGACATCTATATGCGCAAGGTAGTGGCACGACACGGAGTTCCTGTTTTGGTAGTGTCAGACCGAGACGTCTGTTTTACTTCGAGATTTTGGAAGCGGTTCCATGACGAGATGGGGACTCGTCTTCATTTTAGCACCGCTTTCCACCCCCAAACGGACGGGCATAGCGAGAGGACGATTCAGACGCTCGAGGACATGCTCCAGGCATGTGTTATAGACTTCGGTGGTAGTTGGCATACGTATCTTCCACTAGCAGAATTTTCGTATAACAACAGTTACCACGCTAGCATTAACCATCCTCCTTTCGAGATGCTCTACGGAAAGAAGTGCAGGACCCCGATTTGTTGGGGCGAGGTCGGTCAGCGAGTCATCGAGAGCACCGAGGTGGTGCTCAAGACCAGAGAATTGATCCAGCAGGTTCGTGGCAGACTGCAAACTGCGTAGAGCAAGCAGAAGAGTTACGCCGACAGGAGGCGTTCGGACTTGGAGTTTCAGGTGGGCGATATGGTCCTCCTGAAGGTATCACCCTGAAAGGGTGTTACCAAGTTTCGGAAGAGGGGAAAGTTGGGACCCAGGTTTATTGGTCCTTTTAGGGTTTTGGCCCGGGTGGGTCGGGTTGCTTATTGGTTGGATCTTTCGCAAAGCTTAGCCAGATCCACAACAATTTCCATGTTTCTCAGTTGAGAAAGTGTTTGGTGGATGAGTCAGCAGTTGTACCCTTGGAGGATATTCAGATTGATAGCAGCCTGAATTATATCGAGAGACCAGTGGTGATCTTAGATCGAAAGACGAAGACCTTGAGGAACAAGGTGGTTCAATTAGTGAAGGTGCAGTGGCAGCACCGAAAGGGTTCAGAGTGGATGTGGGAGTCCGAGGGGGCGATGAGGGAGCATTATCCAGAATTATTTTCAGATACAGCAGCAGCAGCAGACTTCGAGGATGGAGTCTAATAAGTGGGGGAGAGTTGTAATGCCTCATTTCTGGTATGTGATTTAAATAAAGTATTTTTATTTCTTAAGGGGTACTCGACGAGTCTGTAGTCCGACTCGTCGAGTAGAGACGGGATGATCACGCAAATTAAGTTGGCTACTCGACGAGTCCATACGCTAGGACTCAGCGAGTCCACCTGTCTGGATGAAGCCCTAATTTTAAGGGTTTGCACCCTATTTAAACACATTAATGCACCCCAACCTCGCCTCCATCACCCTTAGAGCATCCTTTACCGAACCCTAGCCCCCTTAAAGAGTGTGTGAGTGATTGTTACTTTGTGAAGGAACTTTTGGAGCAAGTAGAAGAAGGAGAAGGTTGAAGAGTTCAAGGAAGAGGAAGTAGATTCAGAACACACTCATTTGTGGTCATCTTTTCTAGTAATAAAGTATCCATCTTGCTTATTGATCTAGTAGATCTTGTTTGTCCCCAAATTGTGCTTTTAAGCCCAAAAACCCCCAATCCTTTGTGATAAAGCCTTATGATCGGGTTATACTTCAGATCTGGACCCTCATTGCTTTCTAGAAGTGTAAAGTTTCAGGTGTGGTCGTGATTGAGGTCCCTCTTGAGCTTGGAACCCCATTAAGAGCCTAGATTTGGCATTTGAGGCCTTTAAAGCCATGCATGTATGTAAAGTTTGCAACTTTACGTGATAAGCATGCCTAGAAGCTTGGATCTGTGATTTGGAGCCGCTGCATGGCTCAAATCAAGTATGTATGGAAAAAGGACTGAATGGACTCGGCGAGTCGCAAGGGTGACTCGACGAGTCATATGAAGATAGCCGTGGAATCGGCGAGTGGGATGAGCAACTCGGCGAGTTTGATGAAGATTGCCTTAGACTCGACGAGTTGTTCATACAACTCGACGAGTTGGATGTGTTTTCCCGATTAAAGTAGAGTTTAAGCGAAATAGCTTCATTCCTTCTTAATTACACATAAATTTAGCAACTTTACGTGTTCAGATGGTCCTGGGAGCTTAGATCTACGAGTTACATGCTCTGGAAAGGATTAGAATCGATTGTATGAAATTTGCACGTTAGAACTCGGCAAGTTGTTTGGACTCGACGAGTCGAGTCGCGAGTCCCCCGTCTTTCTTCGATTTGTGAGTTCTGGGTGAACTAGTGGGTGGGGAAGGGACTCGGTGAGTTAAAGTCAGAGTTAGTAATGGAGGGACTCGACGATTCTGCGCCCTGACTCGACGAGTCCGGTCAACTGGAAGTTGACTTTGACCAGAGGTAAAATATTCATATTACCCTGAGGGCATTTATAAGTACCTGATCTAGTGTTTTTGGGATTTGTAGTCGGATAGTTCCGGAGCAGCAGTCAACCACTTTTAGAGTTAACATCTCAGCAGCCAGCATTACGAGGTGAGTTTCCTTCCAGTAGGAACGGGTCTACGGCCACAATGCCGGCCCATTTTGCTAGCAGTAGTTCCGGACCTCGACCCAATGCAGTAGTTAGAGTGCTTGATGTCTTTGTGATTCAAGCATGTTTTGTTTTATATGTTTCGGACACCGGTCCGATGCAGTATGTAGTATATGTGTTCATGCTAGTTGATATGTTTATGCTATGTTATGTTCAGTCAGTTCGGGACTTCGGTCCGATGCAGGGGACAAGGTCCCAGTCAGTTCCGGACTTCGGTCTGATGCAGTCAGTTTCGGACTTCGGTCAGATGCAGTTAGTTCCGGACATCGGTCCGATGCAGTTTTCAGACTTCAGTCCGATGCAGAGGGCAAGGCCCTGGTTAGTTTCCGGACTTCGGTCCGATGCAGTTTCCAGATTTCGGTCCGATGCAGTTTCCGGATTTCGATCCGATGCAGTTTCCGGATTCCGGTCCGATGCAGTGGGCAAGGCCCAGTATGTGCTTTATATGTTACAGTTATCAGTTTTGGTTTCAGGTACTTCCGCTAGCAAAGGGAAGAGGTCATGATGATGACATCGCACACACCACAACTTCAACTTTTTATCTTGGGAGTTTGTTTCAGATACTATGATATGTTGATACAGTTCTCTTGTCATGAAACGTCTATTATAACTTTTTGGGATTTGTAACGTACAGTTTCATTATATATTATGGATGATTGTTAGCTTTTAGTACTATTTAAACAAAAAAATTTGGGTCGTATTTTGGGTCGTTACAAGTTGGTATCCGACCCTAGGTTTAAGGGATTCAGGCACACTTACGGGTGTGACTGAACTCAAACTAAGAAAATAGTAAAAAGATTTTCGAAAGAAAAATGTTTTCAAAAGGAATTTGAAAAAAAAAAGTGAGACTTGAAAAGAAAATAGTTTTTGAAAACGAGAAAAGGGTGTGGTGCATGCGATCGGCCGAGCCCAAGAGTTAAGAACGGTATGTGATCCACGTTCCTTAAAAGCTGCTCGATCAAACGCTATAGCAGCTTCCTCTGCCGTATCGTACATCCCCAGCCACAGCCTCCTACCTTGTGCACATATCTCAGCCGAGAATTTTCTTGACCGTCGTAGACTAACGCCTCTGTACCTCGTCTTTTGCAGTAATTGTGGCGGAGGTCGGCGATCCTTTTAGCCGGAAACCACCATCTCATTGCATTGCCTTGCTGTGAATTCAATGTTCATTGCCACGTCTACAGGAGGAGTTGCAGTCGTACCCGTTGCCGGAAAATTTGTTGAGTTTTCTTGCGATTTTGATTGATGGTGTTGCAGTTGTAGTACTGTGGCGATATCACCGATGCTGATAATCTCACGAAATAGATTCAGTTCGAAATTGTTAAGATTTAGCGACCAGTCGAGTTCATCGGTACCCGATTTTTCAACATTCTTCAAGTTTTCTTCATCAACCGTATCATCATCAAAAGCCATGACTAACACAACACCTATAAAAAAAATTGCATATTAACCTCATTTGATGATCAATGAGTGAAAGAAAGATAAATTTTGTAATAAATAACCATACTCTTTCTTAAACGATATCTAGTAATGCTTCATGTTCTTAAAGGCTTAAAAGCTTTCCAGAACATACAAACATACATTGATTAAGTAGTATTGTTAAACATTTTTTTCTAGTGATGATTTTCTTGTATCCAAGTGTACATAAATGCGATTGGTGTTATATATTTGCATTCCCAAGGTGCTAAGATGCACTAAAGGGTGAAATGGTGTGGTAATGACTAATGAAATTGACTTTAAGAAATGGAAAGTAAACATCATGTGAGTTCTCGGTTGCATAGATTTTCACCTTGCACTTCGGATAGAGTAACCCCCTCCTTACCTGATGAAGTTAATTTGAGGATAAAAGAGTCATGGGAAATATGATCGCTCAAATTACATGGGTTTTGTTATCATTAAGCGTAATGTTTTTTAGGACGTCGAGTTTAGAGAGAAATATGGACAAAAATTACGTTCTTAATGAGAAAACAATTTTGATTCATATTATTGCTTCTAATATTGTGCATATTTATGTACATATTGATGAATATGTAATTTAATAACCTGGACTGGAAATGTTATTCAATAACCTATTCAGAATGAATAAACTCGACATACCAGATCTCGTTTGTGGTACCATAGGTTCTTCAAATCATTATCTCATTTGGTTTTCGGATAAATATGCTAGATGATTTTGTTTATCACAAGTTCAGTAAGAATAAATATATCTTTCTAGTTTTATATGTTGATGTTGAGAATAAAATTGATCATGTTGGAAAAGGCATGCTCATATATAGGAGATCAAATGTTTATGAGATCACTATGTATTCTGACTTGGATTTTACTTTATGTCAAAATAATTATCAATCTATATTGGCTTACCTGCTATATAATGAGTGTAACACGTGAATTTGGGGATTAATATTTTTGTCCTTTATAGTAAAAGTTAATTGTTGAACAAATAACTAAATTAAAAACAAACAAATAAAATAAATTATATAAATAAATGAAATAAATACGTGTTAGTGAATTTAAAAGCTTTAATACTATTAGAAATTATATCTTAGGGTTAAATTAAGATTTTAAATATGAAGGATTATTTTTGTTAAGTTTGAGAAACTTGGACATTAAAAGTAAACACAATAAAATCATACGCTATTATACATTGAATCACATAAAAAAAATACAAAAAAGAATATATTAAGAATTATAGATAATCAGTATTAAATAACAATTCAGAAAAGATAATTTTTTTTCTACACATCACCTTAATAAACACCAGATACCAATCTAGTATCCTAGTTGACTAATTTTTATTACTCTCTTTTTTAGGTTTATAGTTATTTCCAAAAAAGCTTAAAATTTCAGTTTTTACATATTTTCTTAATAGTTGAAATTGTGATGGTTGACTCTGTGATTTTAATTTGTTTTTTTTATATAATATCATACATACATAAATGTGTCGTGACGAACTCCGACAACTTTTTTTGTTTTAAATCTACCATGATTAACTTCATCGGTTTTATTTTATACCTTTAATCTTTAATCATTAAAGATTATGTTACAACCTCCGGCGACCACTATCATCATTTACTATCAGCGACTTAACATCGCCACTAACCACTACCATGACCAACTCCAACAACTTATCTTCGGCCACCTGGTCGAAAATGAGAGAGAGAGAGAGAGAGAGAGAGAGAGAGAGAGAATGTGTGTGTATGTGAAAGAGAGAGAGAGAGAGGGGGGGGGGGATGGAGAGAGACATAAAAGAGGTTAAGACGGTGGTTCTTAGCCGACCGACAATGGTAATATAAACCAATGTTTTTTATTGTAAGGTGACGAGAGAAAGTTTGACGGTCTGTTAAGATATTAGTGTTTTTTTTTTTTGTGTGTGTGTGTAAGGAGCTAACAAAATATGTGCATTTTATTTAAACAAAACTAGTCTTTTTAATGTTTTATTTATTAAATTTATTTAAATTATTTTTTTTAGTTTAGTATAATTTTTTTTCTATATTTGTAATTTTAAACCGTTATATAAAAATGATTTTAATAAATTACATACAAAAAATATATAAAATATATAAAAACGTTTTGTTTAACATATTTTATGTTATAGGTTTGAAAAAAATAAAATAATTACTTTATTAGTAAAATAATTATTTTTTTTGGTTATAATGAAGTTAGTAAAATAATAATGTAATAATTAAATATAAAGTTAATGTAATATAATATAGTAATGATAAAAATAAATCAAATGATTAGGCTAGATAATAAAAAGAATGGTACTGTAGACACTGCACTCTATTAAAAGTTTATTATTATTTCTATTTTAAATCATAATTAACTCATCATTGATATTAATAAAAGGTTCTAATTATTATATTCTTGTGTTTGAAAAAAAAATCCTCTCTCTCTCTCTCTCTCTCTCTCTCTCTCTCTCTCTCTCTCTCTCTCTCTATATATATATATATATATATATATATATATATATATATATATATATATATATATTCTAAAACTAAAAAATAGTATAAAACAGTTGACATATCTAAAATTGAAAAAAAAAAAAAAAAAAAAAAAAAAGTTATCCAGAAAATAAGTTTCTCATAATTTTTTGTGCAAATAGTTAATTTTTTTTTTCAAACTTTACTATTGTTTTGTTATATTCAATTAAATTTTACTAACTTTATTATTTTCTAAATTTTACTAACTTACATATCAATGATTATAATTACCAAAATTTTTAAAAAAACCTTAAAATTATAATTAAAAAAAACTATTCCTTTTTTGCTAACGGCAAACAATGCTGTAGAAAACTTCACCATAACATAAAATAAAAAAACATATCAAAAGGTGTTTGTCATTAATTTGTTTTAAGAAAAGTTGGTTGTATTTTTAGAAGCCCATAATTATAATGTTAATAAACATTTGTATTAATAAAAATATTACAAAAATAAATTTATGAGACATATTTGCAAAATAAAATAATAATACTACAAAATTAAAAAAAAAAATCTAAATATATCATTTCAAAAAGAAAATATTAAAACTATTAATAAAATCATATAAACCTTTTTCTATTCTTTTACACAGTATATAACCTAATAATAAATATATTTATGTTATATAACTTTAGTCTATTATTATTTTTTAATGTATGCCTTTTATTATTAATTAAAAAAATTAAGTTTTCAAAATTTTGTCAAAAAACGTGTAGTAATAAAATTGTTTGAAAACTCAGTAAAAGGTTATATATATGGAAACAAAATAAAATAATAAAATATGATTTTAATCTTTATTGTTGAAAACTATCTTATTGTAATAAATAAATAAAAAGAAATAAAATAAAAAAAAGACGTGCAGTAATAAAAACAAAAAGATGAGTTTAAGTCTTTAAATGTAGTATAAGGTAACCAATAAAATTAAGTCAAATGATGATTAATCTAGATCAAAATAAAATGGAGTGTAATAGGATGGAGTGCAAAAGTAAAAAGCCTAATAAAAGAGATAGACTATTAGATGGATAGATTTTTTTTGAACTAGCAAATATTATTAAAATAAGGGAAAGAAGAACTCAAACCCCAGCTTGTAGCCAGGAAGTAAGAGGGAGAAATGTACAAATACACTTGTTTTAGACTCCACTGTTTTTAGACTCAATCGTGAGCTAGAATGTCCTAATGAAACATTAGACCATAGGCCCTAATCTGTTAATACAAATACACTATACTACGCCAATAAGTTAATACACCATTGTGTCCAGTTGAGTGCTCCTTCTTTGCTCCTATTTTTGAACCACAAGAACACAGACGCTTTGATGATATCTGTCACCATTGTAGGCGTGAGCCTCTTTTTATTGAAAGTTCGTTCATTTATCGCTTTCCACAAACTCCAACAAAAACCATAGCAAATTCCCATAAGCATTTTCCTTTTTTTAGTGTAGTTTCCCCCTGCTGTAGCATATTTCAACAACTCTCTAAAATTATCAAATTGTGGTACTCCTAGACCACACCATCTAAAAATCCATTCTCATGCGACCTTTGCAAATGAACATTTCCATAACAGATGATTAGTTGTTTCTTCTTCATTGTTGCATTCTCCACATATCACCGAGTCAAGGTATACACCTCTATATTTGAGTGCACTTGTTGAGGGTATTTTGTTTTGAATTGTCCGTCATACAAAGCATACAAGTTTTATAGGGATTTCATTAACCATGTAAATGATTCCACCGTTGTGACCTCATCTCTCTGCCTCAAACATTTGTGACAAGCTTCGACAGTGAAGGTACCATTGGAATCAAAACCACAGGTCCATTCGTCACTCATGGAGTTGAGATTGATGAATCTCAACCTCTGTATGAGATGCACGACTAGAGTAAGAGATGGTTGACGCGACCAAGACCACGAGAATCCACCATCATAGATCCGATCTGATAGATAATTACCATCATTCATCTAAAAAGTAACCTAATGATATAAATTGGTATGTTCAAAATAGGACATTTATCTTTTAAATTTAATGCTCTCTTTCTCTCTCTCTCTCACACACATACACAAAACCCTCGAGACTTTCATCGACACCTCTTACTAATTCATTCGTAGTGCTGGTTTTTTGTTTATATATATATATATATATATATATATATATATATATATATATATATATATATATATATATATATATATAGTAGAATTATATTAAAAACGATTATAAAAGGGCAAAACAGGACAAAAAGATATTACATATAAGTATATACAAATTAATAGCAGATATTTTCTTTTTAGTTGTCGAATCATGCATACAAAAAGAAATAATAAGGTCATGCACGTGTAGTAATAGGTGGAATCAAGCGCCGAAGAATGTTTGACAATTTTTTTTGATTTTTGGAAAATATTTGGATCTTGGAAGAGGTTATGAACTCTTTTAGTTTTTGGAAAATGCATCAATGATTTATTTTTGGCTTAAATACAATGTTTATAATGTTTTATATTCATTAATGTAATATTACAGAATTACTATTTGGAATATTTAATTTTTATAGCTTCATATTTTTATAGAATTACTCTTTCGAATGTATAATTTTTTAGTTTCATATTTCGAAGGTTTACGATACGAACATATATGAACATAACCAATTTATGAGTTCTTAAAGACAATGTTCATCTATGAACATATGAAAATATTTCATATTCATATCTTATCATTACATCCATACATTTAAGTTATAAACATTTATGAACACCAACAAATCTTGGAATTTTGTATAAGTGTTCATTTATGAACATTTGGATTTTTGTATAATTGTTCATTTATGAACATGACTAAATTTAGGATATATGTATAAAATATTCATTTAAACATCAATGTTCATCTATGAACAATCAATCTTCTTGTCTTATTAAAATATTCATACATGTTCAGTTATGAATGTATATGAGAATGATCAATTTCTAAGCATTTATATAAATGTTAAATTATGAAAATTAATCTAGCAACAAGTTATATATATATATATATATATATATATATATATTAAAAAATAAATATAACGTGTATTTTAGGAGATATCTTACTATTTTGTATAGTAATTAATTAGATTTAATGAATACCAATTTTCATGGGATTTAATAAATTTAATATTTCTTTTTAATTAAATAATGTTTTACATTTTACCATCATATCTTTGCTCCAAAGGTAAATAAATTGGTTTTATGGTTCTATGATTAAATTTAGTTCTACGTTGATCTTACCCATATATATATATATATATATATATATATATATATATATATATATATATATATATATATATATATATATATATATATATATATATATATATATTAGGTTACAACTCATGGAAATACGGGTAAAAGATTTATAAAATTTTATTAAATTAATAAGATATAAACATTGTTTAGACTTTTATATTGATTATTTAAAATTAATATATTTTATTTAATGAAAGTAATATAATAGAAAATCAAATAAGAAAAAAAAATCATATTAATAGGGGCAAATCCATCATTTTTAAAACAAAAATCAGAATAAATTGAACAAAAAACATAATAAAATAAAAGTTTTGGAATAGTCCTTGCTAGTCAAAACTTTTGTTAAACTAAAATGACAATTTTCGACATACCACAGTAGCGATGCTCGGATTAATTTTTTAAAATAAATAATAATAAATGCAAAATGATCTTTTTGTGTTTTAAACTAAACCTTGGGATAATTTTTTAAAATAGAATGTAATCGTCAATTTTTAAAATACAATGTAAGCGTCCCTTCTATGCTGGTGTGATTCATATAATTTACTCTATTTTATATTTTTCAATTAGAAGAGCTAATTTTTTCAAACATATAAAAACGATAACCATAGCTATATGTTAATGTTGATAAGGTACACCTTAAACATACTTTAACCCCATAAAAATGGTTAAGCTAAAAAAGAAGGAAAAAAAAAAAAAAAAAAAAACCGGTTCACTAGATATTGATCTTTCAATTTAGGTTCCTGATCCAAAACACACAAATGGTTATTTTAATATTCATTAATTCCCCACTTGTGTTTCAGATAAAAATAATGATTTAAACGGCGGCGCTTTTCCGCTTCAGGTGGTTGTTTGTTGATGATTCCGGTGAACCCTCCGACCACTGCGATAGTTTCTTGTTGGTATCTTTCTCAGGGCTTACATTTAGGTTTCCGATCAAATCCGGGAAGTTAAGAACGGTATCTGATCCACGTTCCTTAAAAGCTGCTCGATCGAACGCCATAGCAGCTTCCTCCTCCGTGTCGTACGTCCCCAGCCACATCCTCCTACCTCGTGCACATATCTCAGCCGAGAATTTTCCTGACCGCCGTAGACTAACGCCTCTGTACCTCTTCTTTTGCCGTGATTGTGGCGGACGTCGGCGATCCTTTAAACCGGAAACCACCATCTCATTGCATTGCCTTGCTGTGAATTCCATGTTCATTGCCTCGTCTACGGGAGGAGTTGCAGTCGTACCCGTCGCCGGAAATTTTGTTGAATTTTCCGGCGATTTTGATTGATGGTGTTGCAGTTGTAGTTCTGTGGCGATGTCGCCGTTGCTGATAATCTCACGAATTAGATTCAGTTCGAAATCGTTAAGATTTAGCGACCAGTCGAGTTCATCGGTTACCGATTTTTCCACATTCTTCAAGTTTTCTTGATCGGTATTCATTGATTATTATTTGGGGTTTTCTGAATAGATCAACAATGTGAGGGTTTTAAAGTTATCAAGAACATTGCCCAAAAAATCGTCAAGAATATGTTCCCTGATGCATTGGGGTTTTTAATTGAAAGTGGACACGACTGAAAGAGGGTTCCTGGGTTTGTGAATTTTATCGGTGAAGACTGAAGAAAGACGAAAGGGTGATTTTCTTGTAAATTGATTTCAACTTTTACGTTAAAATTTGTTTAAATTGGGTTTGGGTATTTAAAAAACAATGTTGTTGTCAAATTTATTATAAAAAGGACAAACGAGATATATATATTTTTAATTCCATCAATTACTTTCTAAAAAAATAGTCAAATAATAAAAAAATAGCCAACTAAGAGAGTGTGGATATCATTCAAGAAATTGCGAACTAGCAATCAAAACAACGTGTTCTTTGAAAGAAAAATTTTCAAAAAATAAAAAAGTAAAAGTTTGCATATATCTATAACATTTTAATTTGGATTAGATAAATTAGACAATGAAGATTAATTTTCTAATATGTGCATTAAAGGCATATAAAAAACATTAATTAATAACAAATATTACTATAATTAAATGTAAAATATATTAATTATAAGAAATATTATCATAATTAAATGTGAAAGATATTAATAATCTCCATAATAATAAATGTATTTTAAATTTAATTATGTTAATATTTTTCATAATTAATAGTTTTTTATATGTGTCCTTAGGGTACATATTAGAAAATCTCTAAGATTAATTTTCTAATATGTACCCTAAGACCATCTTCAACCCATCTCCATTTCTCCTCCCCCACACCTCCCCCCCCCCCCCCCACACACAAAAAATAGAGTAAAAAATAAGGTAAATAGTGTTTTATCTTCAATCCTACTCCATACCACCATATTTGGTGTAATACTATTCATATCCCCAAAATGGGGAATAAATGGGGGAGGGTTAGAGAAGAATAGGAGAGAAAATAGGGAAACAATAGAGAATGGGGGTGGGATGGAGATGCTCTAAGAGCACATATAAGAAACATTAATTAATGACAAATATTATTATAATTAAATATAAAATACATTAATTATAAGAAATATTACCATAATAAAATGTGAAAGACATTAATAATCTACATGATAAATGTATTTTGAATTTAATTATGGTAATATTTTTTATAATTAATGGTTCTTATATGTACTCTTAGGGTACATATTAGAAAATCTCATGTATATATTCAAAATTGAGTCTTCGTCAACGGTATCATCATCAAAAGCCATGAATAATAAAAAAAAATTGCATATTAACCTCATTTGATGATCAATGAGTGAAGAAAGATAAAATTTGTAATAAATAACCATAATCTTTCTTAAACGATATCTAGTAATGCTTCATATTCTTAAAGGCTTCAAAGCTTTCCAGAACATACAAGCATATAGTGATGAAGTAGTATTGTTAAATCTTTATTTTTCTAGTGATGAAGTTAATTTGAGGATAAGAGAGACATGGGAAATATGATCGCTCAAATTGCATGAGTTTAGTGATCATTAAGCTTAATGTTTTTTAGGACGTCGAGTTTAGAGAGAAATATGGACAAAAATTATGATCTTAATGAGAAAACAATTTTAATTCATATTATTGCTTCTAATATTGTGCGTATTTATGTACATATTGATGAATATGTAATTTAATAACCTGGACCGAAGATGTTATTCAATAACCTATTCAGAATGAATAAACTCAACATACCATATTTGGTTTGTGGTGCCATAGGTTCTTCAAATCATTATCTCATTTGGTTTTTGGATAAATATGGTAGATGATTTTGTTTATCACAAGTTCAATAAGAATAAATATATCTTTCTAGTTTTATATGTTGATGTTGAGAATAAAATTGATCATACGGGAAAAAGCTATATGCTCTTATATAGGAAATCAAATGTTTATGAGATCATTATGTATTCGACTTGGATTTTACTTAATGTCAAAACAATTATCAATCTATATTGGCTTACCTGCTATATGAGGAGTGTAACGTCTGTATTTGGGGATTAATTTTTTTTGTCCTTTATAGTAGAATTTAATTGTTGAACAAATAACTAAATTAAAAACAAACAAATAAAATAAATTATATAAATAAATGAAATAAATACGTGTTAGTGAATTTAAAAGCTTTAATACTATTAGAAATGATATATTAGGGTTAAATTAAGATTTTAAATATAAGTTTTTATACATTGAATCACATAAAAAATACAAAAAAGAATATATTAGGAATTATAGATAATCAGTATTAAATAACAATTCAAAAAAGAGAATTTTTTTTTCTACACACAACCCTAATAAACACCTGATACCAATCTACTATCCTAATTGACTAATTTTTATTAGTCTCTTTTTTAGGTTTATAGTTATTTCCAAAAAAACTTAAAATTTCAGTTTTTACATATTTTCTTAATATTGAAAATGTAATGATTGACTCTATAATTTTTTTTTATTTTATATAATATCATACATACATAGATGTGTCGTGACCAACTCCGACAACTTTTTTATATATAATTTTGCCGTGACTAACTCCATCAGTTTTTTTATATCTTTAATCTTTAATCATTAAATGCTATGTTACCACCTCCGGCGACCACTGTCATCATTTACTATCAGCGATATAACGTCGCCACTAACCACTACGTGACTAACTCCAATAACTTATCTTCGGCCACCAGGTCGAAGATAACAGAGAGAGGGGGAGAGAGAGTGTGTGTGTGTGTGAGGGGGAAAGAGAGAGAGAGAGAGAGAAAGAGAGAGAGAGAGGGAAAAAAATGTCGAGACGATGGTTCTTAGCCGATCGATAATGATGGTATAAACCAATGTTTTTTTATTGTAAGGTGACGAGAGAAAGTTTGACGATCTGTTATGATATTAGTGTTTTCTAGTTTTCTTTCTTCGTCTTTTTTTTTTTTTTTTTTTTTGGGGGGGGGGGGGGGGGGGGGGGGGAGAGAGAGATAACAAAAATATGGGCTTTTTATTTAAACAAAATTAGTTATTTTTTAATGTTTTTATTTATTTAATTTATTTAAATTAGTTTTTTTAGTTTAGTATTAAAAATTGTTTTCGATATTTGTAATTTTAAACCGTTATATAAAAATGATTTTAATAAATTACATACAAAAAATATAAAAAATATATAAAAACGTTTTGTTTAACATATTTTATGTTGTAGTTTTGAAAAAAATAAAATAATAACTTTATTAGTAAAATAATTATTTTTTTTTGGTTATAATGAAGTTAGTAAAATAATAATGTAATAATTAAATAAAAAATTAATGTAATATAATATAGTAATGATAAAAATAAATCAAATCATTAGGCTAGATAATAAAAAAGGTGGTGTTGTAGATACTCCATTCTATTCTATTAAAAGTTTATTATTATGTATATTTAAAATCATAATTAACTCATCACTATATTAATAAAAAGTTTTAGTTATATTGTGTTTGAAAAAAATAAATTTCTCTCTTTTACTTTTCTGTCTCCTCTCTCTCTCTCTCTCTCTCTCTATATATATATATATATATATATATATATATATATATATATATATATATATATATATTCTAAAACTAAAAAAGTATAAAACAGTTGATATATAAAAAAGTTATCCAGAAAATAAGTTTCTGAAATTTTTTTTGTTCAAATCATTAACCCTTTTTTTCAAATTTTATTATTGTTTTGTTATATTTAATTAAATTTTACTAACTTTATTATTTTATAAATTTTACTAACTTACATATCAATGATTATAATTACCAAAATAAAAAAAACATTAAAATTAAAACTAAAAAATTTTTTTTTTTTTGGTAACGACAAACAATGCAGTAGAAAACTTCATCATAACATCAAATAAAAAAAACATAACATCAAATAAAAAAACATATTAAAACACATTTGTCATTTAATGTGTTTTAAGAAAAGTAGGTTGTATTTTCAGAAGCCCATAATTATAATGCTAATAAACACGTATATTAATAAAAATATTATAAAAATAAATTTAAGAGACATATTTGCAAAATAAAATAATAATACTACAAAGTAAAAAAAATTGAATATATCATTTCAAAAAGAAAATATTAAAACTATTATTAAAAATCATATAAACCTTTTTCTATTCTTTTACATAGTATATAATGTAATAATAAATATATTTCTATTATATAATTTAAGTCTGTTATTTTTTTTAATATATGCGTTTTATTATTAATAAAAAAAAGTCAAGTTTTCAAAATTTTGTCAAAAAACGTGCATAAATAAAATTGTTTGAAAACTCAGTACAAAGTTTTATATATATATATATATATATATATATATATATATATATATATATATATATATATATATATATATATATAGAGTATACCCGCGCACAGCAGCGAGGACAAATAGCTTCTTTCAACGATATTTTTTTTAAAGAAAAATGTTATGTTCCAAAAGAAAGTTCATGTCGTGGGTGAGAGGAAGGGCGGTAGTCATGATAGTTGTTAGTTGAAGGCGGAAGGAGGCAGAGCGGCTGTGGTGGTGGTGGTTATATTGTCTTGGTTACTGGTTAGGGTTCTTCCAGAGACTGTGCGTATATTTCTTACTTTGAAGGGATTACGAAGATAGATATTATGAGATGGCTTGTTACCAATGTGAGAGAAGAGATCCTCTATAAATTGTTGACATTGACCGCTTTAAATGGCTGAAGTGTTGAGATTGGCGGGTTCAATTTACAAATGAATTCTTATATTAATTTGATACCAGATTTTTAGGGGATAAAAGATAGGGTTAAAGTTTTAATATTATTATATTATAAATGGGTTGTACTTCAAGCTTAATAGTTTGGACGTCTTAAAAAAATAATATTATTATATTCAATCTATTTATAGAAATAGTTAGATTTCTTTTATAAGTAGTAAAGATATATATATATATATATATATATATATATATATATATATATATATATATATATATATATATATATATATATGGAAACAAAATAAAATAGTAAAATATAACTTTAATCTTTATTGTTGAAAACTATCTTATTGTAATAAATAAATAAAAAGAAATAAAATAAAAAAAAGACGTGCAATAATAAAAACAAAAAGATGAATTTAAGTCTTTAAATGCAGTAGAAGGTAGTCAATAAAATTCAGACAAATGATGATTAGTCTAGGTCAAAATAGAATGGAGTGTAATAGGATGCAGATAAAAAGCCTAATAAAAAGATAGACTATTAGATGGATAGATTTTTTTTGAACCAACAAATGTTATTAAAAGAAGGGAAAGAAGAACTCAGACCCCCAGCATGTAGCCAGGAAGTAAGAGGGAGAAATGTACAAATACACCCGTTTTAGACTCCAATGTTTTTAGACTCAATCGTGAGCTAGAATCTCCTAATGAAACATTAGACCATATGCCCTAATATGTTAATACAAAGACACTATACTACGCCAATGGGTTAATACACCATTGTGTCCAGTTGAATGCTCCTTCTTTGCTCTTATTTTTGAACCACAATAACACAGACGCTTTGAGGATATCTATCACCAATGTAGGTGTGAGCCTCTTTTTATTGAAAGTTTGTTCATTTCGCGCTTTCCACAAACTCTAACACGAACCCTAGCAAATTTCCAAAGTATTTTCCTTTTTTAGGGTAGTTTCCCCAAGCTGTAGCATATTTCAGCAACTCTCTAAAATTATCAAATTATGGTACTCCTAGACCACACCATCTAAAAATCCATTCCCATGTAACCTTTGCAAATGAACATTTCCATAACAGATGATTAATTGTTTCTTCTTCATTATCCACATATCATCGAGTCAAGGTATACGCCTCTATATTTGAGTGCACTTGCTGAGGGTATTTTGTTTTGAATTGCCCTCCATAAAAATCATACAATTTTTATGGGGATTTCATTGAGCCATGTAAATGATCCCACCGTTGTGACCTCATCTCTCTACATCAAACATCTGTGACAAGCTTCGACAGTGAAGGTACCATTGGAATCAAAACCACAGGTCCATTCGTTACTTATGGAGTTGAGATTGATGAATCTCGACCTCTGTATGAGATGCACGACTATAGTAAGAGATGGTTGACGCGACCAAGATCACGAGAATCCACCATCATAGATCCGATCTGATAGATAATTACCATCATTCATCTAAAAAGTAACCTAATGATATAAATTGGTATGTTCAAAATAGGACATTTATCTTTTAAATTTATTGCTCTCTCTCTCTCTCTCTCACACACACACACACACACAAAACCTCGAGATTTTCATGGCCACCTCTTACTAATTCATTTGTAGTGTTGGTTTTTTGTTTATACATATACATATATATATATATATATATATATATATATATATATATATATATATATATATATATATATATATATGACAGAATTATATTAAAAACCACTATAAAAGGGCAAAACAGGACAAAGAGATATTACATATAAATATATACAATTTAATAGCAGCTATTTTCTTTTTAGTTGTCGAATCATGCATACAAAAATAAATAATAAGGTCATGCACATGTAGTGATAGGTGGAATCAAGCGCCGAAGAATGTTTGACAATTTTTTTAATTTTTGAAAAATATTTGGATCTTGGAAGAGGTTTTGAACTCGTTTAGTTTTTGGAAAATACATCAATGCTTAGAAAATGCTTTATTTTTGGCTTAAATACAATATTTATAATGTTTTATATTGTTTAATGTAATATTATAGAATTACTATTTGGAATGTTTAATTTTTATAGCTTCATATTTTTATGGAATTACTCTTTGAAATGTATAATTTTTTAGTTTCATATTTCAAAGGTTTACAATCATATATGTTTATTACTGAACATGTATGAACATAACCAATTTATGAGTTCTTAAAGACAATGTCCATCTATAAACATATGAAAATATTTCATATTCATATCTTATCATTACATCCATACATGTTAAGTTATTAGCATTTATGAATACCAACAATGAAACGACCCAAAAATACGACCCAAAAATTTTTGTTTTTAATATAATCAAAACTGTAATCAGAGTATCATATAATAAAACCATGCGTGATGTATTCCAAAACATAATAAAATACTGAGCGGAAACTGTATCATGCTACATCAAATTCAACAACTAAATCAATCCCAGGCTAAAGCTAAGGCGGTGGTGTGTGCGATGCCGTCATCCCGAGCTCTTCCCTTTGCTTGCGGAAGTACCTGAAACCAACACTGAAACTGTAAGTACGAAGCTTAGTGAGCTCCCCCAAAATACCACATACCATACAATAACAATATCATATAAACACATATCGGGCCTTGCCCACTGCATCGGGACGAAGCCCGGAAACTGCATCGGACCGAAGTCCGGAACTGACTGGGACCTTGTCCCCTGCATCGGACCAAGGTCCGGAACTAACTGCATCGGACCGAAGTCCGGAACTGACTGCATCGGACCGAAGTCCGGAACTGACTGCATCGGACCGAAGTCCGGAACTGGCTGCATCGGACCGAAGTCCGGAACTAACTGCATCGGACCGAAGTCCGGAACTGACTGCATCGGACCGAAGTCCGGAACTGAGCATAGCATTGCCTATCATATCAACTAGCATGAACACATATACTGCATACTACATCGGGCCGTAGCCCGGAACACATAATACATAACACATAAAACATAGCTCACAAATCCTGTCTGAGCCACGAAGGCATCAAACATACTAACTACTGCATCGGATCAAGTCCGGAAACTACTGCTAACTGGACGGGCCGGTATTGTGGCCTTAGACCCGTCCCTACTGGAAGGAAACTCACCTCGTAAACTGGCGGCTGAGTGTGTGTCTCTGAAAGCTAACGGCTGCTGCTCCTGAATCTCCTCGGCTACAAGTCCATGAACACACTCAATCAAATACTAAACACTGCACTTGGGGTAAAATGACTCTTTTACCCTTGGTCAAAGTCAACTTACTTTTGAGGCTGACTCGCCGAGTTGGGCCGCCCAACTCGCCGAGTCTCACTCTCACTTCCAACTCATACTCACTGCGACTCGTCGAGTGTGGCATCGACTCGACGAGTACCCTCTTAATCCAAGAACTCAGACAATCTTCATCCGACTCGCCGAGTCGTATGAACAGACTCGACGAGTTGTTCTTGATCCTAAGGAGATTGCCTTGGACTCGCCGAGTTGTATGAACAACTCGTCAAGTCCCTCCATCACTGAGTCTACCCTCAACTCGCTGAGTCCACTCTCTAACTCACTGGGTGCACTCGACACTGCTAAAAAACGGAGGAGTCGGGGACTCGCGACCCGACTCGCCGAGTCGCTCATCCCAACTCGCCGAGTCGCTGCCATGCAGCTAGTTTTTACTCGATTTCTCTTGAATCCAACACATACAAATGATAGATCTGGGTCCAATAAGCTGTTTTACCACGTAAAGTTTCCAACTTTACGTGCACAACCTCATGAATAAAGGAAATAGGGCTAAAAGGTGCACAAAATGAGTAGATCCATGGCTAATATGCAATGTAACTCCAAAAAGACAGAAGATCTGGGCTCTACAACACCCCAACATTCAGATCCAAAGGTATTTCGACTTATTAAGACATTCATGCAAACATAAGGCTTGGAACAAACATCAAATAGCTCTTAGAAGAGCTCTAATGGAAGTTTAAAGCATATAACAAGAAGGGAACTCCGAAAATACCTCAATAAACTCAGATTTGCCCTTGGATCTTTGCACTACAACTCGTTTCCTTGCTTCTTTCTTCTTCTCCTTCTTCACACCTTCACAAAAATGGCACCAATTCACTTATAAGCTCTCAAGGGAGGATTAGGGTTCTCTCACTGTGTTCTCAGGGTGAAAGTGGCGAGAATGAGGCTATAATGTGGTTTAAATAGTGGGCAAACCCGGGGATTTAGGGTTTCACCCAGACGGACGGACTCGCCGAGTCCGGGATATGGACTCGCCGAGTCCCCGGCTCCCGCGTGCACAAAATACACGACCCAACTCAGCGAGTCAGGCTAGAACTCGCCGAGTCCCTCTTGAAAATTTAGACAATTAACAATTAATTAACATACCGGGAACGGGTCGTTACAATTCTCCCCCACTTGTCTCAGACTTCGTCCTTGAAGTCTGCTACGGCTGGATCTGCGAATAACTCTGGGTAGTGCGTTCTCATCTCTTCCTCAGCCTCCCACGTCCATTCAGATCCCTTCCAGTGCTGCCACTGCACCTTCACTAGCTGAATGACCTTGTTCCTCAAGGTCTTGATCTTCCGATCCAGAATCGCGACCGGCCTCTCAATATAATTCAGGCTGCTATCAACCTGAATATCCTCTAGGGGAACGACTGCTGACTCATCCACCAAACATTTTCTCAACTGCGACACGTGGAAAGTGTTGTGGATCTGACTAAGCTCCTCAGGAAGATCTAACCGATAAGCAACCCGACCCACCCGGGCCATAACCCTGAAAGGACCAATAAATCTGGGGCCCAGCTTGCCCCTCTTCCGGAACCTGATGACACCTTTCCAAGGTGAGACTTTCAGAAGAACCATATCTCCCACCTGGAACTCCAAGTCCGAACGCCTCCTGTCAGCGTAGCTCTTCTGCCGACTCTGCGCAGTCTGCAGCCTACTACGGACCTGCTGGATCAACTCAGTCGTCTTGAGTACCACTTCGGTGCTCCCGATGACTCGCTGACCGACCTCGCCCCAACAAATCGGGGTCCTGCACTTCCTGCCATATAACATCTCAAAAGGAGGTCGATCAATGCTCGCATGATAACTGTTGTTATACGAGAATTCCGCTAACGGAAGATACGTATCCCAACTGCCCCCAAAGTCTAGAACACATGCCCTAAGCATGTCCTCGAGAGTCTGAATCGTCCTCTCGCTCTGCCCGTCAGTCTGAGGATGGAAAGCGGTGCTGAAATGGAGACGAGTACCCATCTCGTCGTGGAATCGCTTCCAGAATCTGGACGTGAAGCGAACATCTCGGTCTGACACCACCGATACCGGCACTCCATGACGTGCCACAATCTCTCGCACATAGATATCGGCTAACTTTTCCGCCGATATACTCTCCTGAATCGGAATAAAATGGGCACTCTTCGTCAACCGATCCACTACTACCCATATCGAGTCCACCCCGCGTGCGGTCCTAGGGAGTTTGGTGACAAAATCCATGGTGATGTCCTCCCATTTCCACACGGGAATGTCTAACGGCTGCATCTTGCCGTGGGGTCTCTGGTGCTCTGCCTTGACCTTCCGGCAGGTCAAACATCTCTCCACATACCAAGCGACATCTCGCTTCATGCAGGGCCACTAATAATCAGATCGAAGATCTCGATACATCTTCGTCGCTCCTGGATGGATAGAAAATCGAGACTTATGAGCCTCGTCCATCAATACATGTCGTGCTCCACCCCAGTACGGTACCCACACCCTAGCATGAAGCGTCAACAAACCCCGACTATCATAATCAAACGATGCTACTCGACCCACTATCCTCTCACATTTCTGCCTCTCCTCCTTGAGGCCCTCCACCTGAGCCTCCTTGATCCGTTCCAACAGCGGAGTGATCACTGTCATCCTCATGCACAGATCCCTGATAGGGGACGCCGACACCTTGCGGCTTAGGGCGTCGGCCACCACGTTGGCCTTCCCTGGATGATAAAGGATCTCACAATCATAATCCTTTAGTACGTCCAACCACCTCCTATGCCTCATGTTCAGACTCGGCTGATCCATAAGATACCGCAAACTCTTGTGATCCGTGTATATAGTACAACGGACCCCATACAGGTAACGTCTCCAAATCTTGAGGGCAAACACAACTGCCCCCAGCTCCAAATCGTGGGTAGGATAATTAGCCTCGTGAGGCTTCAACTGTCTCGAGGCATAAGCTACCACATGACCTCGCTGCATCAATACTGCTCCCATACCTGTGATCGAAGCATCACAATAGACTACGAAATCCTCTACTCCCTCTGGAAAGGTAAGGATCGGGGCCTCGCACAATCTCTGCCTGAAAGTCTCAAACGTCGCCTGCTGTTCAGGCCCCCAACGAAAAACCACCGACTTCTTGGTTAGTCGGGTGAGTGGCACTGCTATCTTGGAGAAGTCCTGAATAAATCTCCGATAATACCCTGCCAACCCTAGGAAGCTCCGAATCTCAGATGGAGACCTCGGGACCTCCCACTGCATCACGGCCTCAATCTTGGCCGGATCTACCAAAATACCCTTCTGGTTGACGAGATGGCCAAGAAACTGCACCTCGCGCAACCAGAACTCACACTTGGAGAACTTTGCGAAAAGTCTCTCCCTCCTCAAAGTCTCCAACACCTCCCGCAGGTGCTCCTCGTGCTGCCCCTGGGTCTTGGAATATACCAAGATGTCATCTATGAATACTATCACCGACCGATCCAACATCGGTCTGCACACGCGGTTCATGAGATCCATGAACACGGCTGGGGCATTGGTGAGCCCAAATGGCATCACCACGAACTCATAATGACCATACCGGGTCCTGAAAGCAGTCTTCTGTACATCCTCATCTCTAACCCTCATCTGATGATATCCAGAGCGTAGATCGATCTTGGAGAACCAAGACGCTCCCTGAAGCTGATCAAACAAATCATCTATCCTCGGAAGTGGGTAACGGTTCTTCACCGTTACTTTGTTCAACTCCCGATAGTCAATGCACATCCGATGCGACCCATCCTTCTTCCTCACAAATAAGATCGGCGCTCCCCAAGGCGAACTGCTCGGCCGAATGAAACCCTTTTCTAACAGCTCCTGAAGCTGTGTAGACAACTCCTGCATCTCAGGGGGAGCTAGCCGATATGGTGCTTTGGCTATCGGAGTCGCACCAGGAACTAGATCGATCCTGAACTCAACCTGTCTCTCTGGAGGTATCCCCGGTAAATCCTCGAGAAACACATCCGGGTAATCTCGAACAATAGGAACATCATCAATCGTCGCCTTGCCCTTCTCCCGGGCATCCAAGACGTATGCGATAAAACCGGCGCAACCCTGCTGAACATAGCGTCTCGCCCTTGCGGCGGAACAAAAGATCGGACCACGCTGTGGCCTCTTGCCCTGAATCACTAACTCTCCCCCACGGGGAGTGCGAACCCTCACTAGCTGAAGCTCACAATCAATCACCGCCCCATTGGGGCTTAGCCAATCCATGCCCACGATAACTTTATTCCCTCGCAGGGGAATAGGAACCAGGTCCACTGAAAACTGCTCATCGAATATCTGAAGAGAACACCCTCTATGCACTCTGCCGACCCTCACGGTCCTATCATCTGCTATCTCAACCTCTAACGGACAATCCAGCTCCCCTGGAGCTCTGCTAAATTTCTTGCTAAGCGCAAGCGATACAAATGATCGGGTAGCTCCCGAATCGAACAATACCAAAGCAGAAATGCCGTTCACCAAGAACGACCCTAAATAAAGCATATCATCAAGAAATATACAAACGATAACAATGATAATCAAAAGGTGAAGGAAAGATACCTACCCGTCACCACATCAGGAGTCGCTCGCGCCTCCTCTGCTGTCATCTGAAACGCCCGGCTCTTCGCTGCTGGTGCATCAGATCGGCCCTGCCGGCCATCTGTAATCCTCAAGGTGGCAGGGGCAGGTGCAACCACCTTCCCTGCTGCAGCTATACTGGGACACTGGGACTTTTTATGTCCCCTCTGATTGCACTGAAAGCAAATCAGGTCTGATGCTGAAACCGCAGTAGCAGGGGCCGTACAATCCCTGCTCATATGCCCAATCCGACCGCACTTGTAGTAGCCAGAACTCCCTGCCTTGCACGCCCCCTCGTGCAGCTGGACCGGCTCACAAACATGCGGATATCACTCCGCAACATCTCATGATAACGGGCCTTCTTCATCTCCTCATCGGCTGCATACTGAGGAACAAGAAGAGCCCTCTCCCTGAACTTGGCGGTGATCTCCGCCATTGACTCGGTAGTCTGAGTAAGATCCTGGAACTCCCTGGCTAGCTGCTGCACCTCAATGACCGGTGCAAACTCCGCCCTGAACCTGGTAGAGAAATCAGTCCAGGTCATAGCATCCAACGCCGCATCATCCCCGATGGCGTGTCCGACCTCCTCCCACCAATCCCGTGCCCTGTCCTTCAGTAGACAGGACGCCAATCTGACCTTGTCCCCCTCGGGACATCTGCTAGTGCGGAATGCGTTGGCCACATCCGCCAACCACCTGGTACTCGCTATGGGGTCCCGCGCCCCATGATAGTCTGGAGCCCCGCATGCCCTGAACTCTCTGAACGTAAGTGTGCGCGACCCCATCACGGCCACCATCTCAGCACGGAAAGTACTCAATCGCTCATCCATCAGCTCTAAAATACCCTCCTTGATCGAACCGAAGATCACAGGAGTCTGCTCTAGTATGATGCGGGTAACCTCAGAAGAAAGGAACTCCCTAGTCTGCTCATCCATCTGTCCGACCTCCGGGTCTTATCCCGATCCTGATCCCCCTCCGGCATCTGAACTGCCGGCTGCTGGCCTCGGACGCAAAACTACCATTCTGAAACATATCATAACAACATCAGAACACTGAAGTATTTCAAGGGATCATGATACGACTACTAGCTTCCTGGTCTTGTCTTGGCCTTCCTTGATTCGAGTACGGATCCTCTGCTTTCAGTAGTATGGGCCCCTACTACTTTCCACATCTATCCGTACTTTCCTCAAGAACTGCCTTGACTTCCCCAAGTCACTTCTACTACTGCTATTCTCTGCTACTCTCATCCTAGGCTTGCCCTAGGAAAATCTCAGGCTCAACACAACTGGTCCTCAGCTGCTGAAGGTTTCCTCATAACGCCAATTAGCCATTACCTAAACACCATCACATGTGATGAGGATCAGATAATCCTTCGAGTAAAAGACCCGTCCCTATAACGGTTGGACTCAAACAAGAGCTGCGCAATAGGTCCAGTTCCAATACTCTGAGATTATTCAATCCTAGTCACATGTGGTGTGACGTGTTCACCTAATGGCTAACTCCCATCACTCGGAACCCCACTAAGCACAAAGCAAGCAACATTCGGACACGGAAAACAGACTCAAGCAAACTATTCTCATAACAAGAAACTGCACTAGCATAAGATGCTAAGCTCCTGCTATCAGGCATAACCTAATCAGGCTATCCTACTGCTGTCTACTCAGTACTAGCATGCAATACTCATAAAGCTGTAACACATAAGCAGGCACATAAGGCATTCTCCTAAATCCTTAGTCCTATACTACCATGCTGTTCTACTAAAACTGAAATTGAACAAATAACTTGTATGGGTAATTTGGGAGTACTTACTTGAGCTCGGCTGACCGCATGCACACACCTCTATCTTGTTTTAAAAAAATTCTTCCTTTCTAAGTACTTTCAAAATTCTTTTTATAAAACGTTTTTATTTTAATAAAATCTTTCATTTCCCTTAGTTTGAGTTCAGATACACCCGGAAGTGTATCCGAATCCCTCAAACCAGGGCTCTGATACCAACTTGAAACGACCCAAAAATACGACCCAAAAATTTTTGTTTTTAATATAATCAAAACTGTAATCAGAGTATCATATAATAAAACCATGCGTGATGTATTCCAAAACATAATAAAATACTGAGCGGAAACTGTATCATGCTACATCAAATTCAACAACTAAATCAATCCCAGGCTAAAGCTGAGGCGGTGGTGTGTGCGATGCCGTCATCCCGAGCTCTTCCCTTTGCTTGCGGAAGTACCTGAAACCAACACTGAAACTGTAAGCACGAAGCTTAGTGAGCTCCCCCAAAATACCACATACCATACAATAACAATATCATATAAACACATATCGGGCCTTGCCCAGTGCATCGGGACGAAGCCCGGAAACTGCATCGGACCGAAGTCCGGAACTGACTGGGACCTTGTCCCCTGCATCGGACCAAGGTCCGGAACTAACTGCATCGGACCGAAGTCCGGAACCGACTGCATCGGACCGAAGTCCGGAACTGACTGCATCGGACCGAAGTCTGGAACTGACTGCATCGGACCGAAGTTCGGAACTGGCTGCATCGGACCGAAGTCCGGAACTGACTGCATCGGACCGAAGTCCGGAACTGACTGCATCGGACCGAAGTCCGGAACTGAGCATAGCATTGCCTATCATATCAACTAGCATGAACACATATACTGCATACTACATCGGGCTGTAGCCCGGAACACATAATACATAACACATAAAACATAGCTCACAAATCCTGTCTGAGCCACGAAGGCATCAAACATACTAACTACTGCATCGGATCAAGTCCGGAAACTACTGCTAACTGGACGGGCCGGCATTGTGGCCTTAGACCCGTCCCTACTGGAAGGAAACTCACCTCGTAAACTGGCGGCTGAGTGTGTGTCTCTGAAAGCTAACGGCTGCTGCTCCTGAATCTCCTCGGCTACAAGTCCATGAACACACTCAATCAAATACTAAACACTGCACTTGGGGTAAAATGACTCTTTTACCCTTGGTCAAAGTCAACTTACTTTTGAGGCTGACTCGCCGAGTTGGGCCGCCCAACTCGCCGAGTCTCACTCTCACTTCCAACTCATACTCACTGCGACTCGTCGAGTGTGGCATCGACTCGACGAGTACCCTCTTAATCCAAGAACTCAGACAATCTTCATCCGACTCGTCGAGTCGTATGAACAGACTCGACGAGTTGTTCTTGATCCTAAGGAGATTGCCTTGGACTCGCCGAGTTGTATGAACAACTCGTCGAGTCCCTCCATCACTGAGTCTACCCTCAACTCGCTGAGTCCACTCTCTAACTCACTGGGTGCACTCGACACTGCTAAAAAACGGAGGAGTCGGGGACTCGCGACCCGACTCGCCGAGTCGCTCATCCCAACTCGCCGAGTCGCTGCCATGCAGCTAGTTTTTACTCGATTTCTCTTGAATCCAACACATACAAATGATAGATCTGGGTCCAATAAGCTGTTTTACCACGTAAAGTTTCCAACTTTACGTGCACAACCTCATGAATAAGGGAAATAGGGCTAAAAGGTGCACAAAATGAGTAGATCCATGGCTAATATGCAATGTAACTCCAAAAAGACAGAAGATCTGGGCTCTACAACACCCCAACATTCAGATCCAAAGGTATTTCGACTTATTAAGACATTCATGCAAACATAAGGCTTGGAACAAACATCAAATAGCTCTTAGAAGAGCTCTAATGGAAGTTTAAAGCATATAACAAGAAGGGAACTCCGAAAATACCTCAATAAACTCAGATTTGCCCTTGGATCTTTGCACTACAACTCGTTTCCTTGCTTCTTTCTTCTTCTCCTTCTTCACACCTTCACAAAAATGGCACCAATTCACTTATAAGCTCTCAAGGGAGGATTAGGGTTCTCTCACTGTGTTCTCAGGGTGAAAGTGGCGAGAATGAGGCTATAATGTGGTTTAAATAGTGGGCAAACCCGGGGATTTAGGGTTTCACCCAGACGGACGGACTCGCCGAGTCCGGGATATGGACTCGCCGAGTCTCCAGCTCCCGCGTGCACAAAATACGCGACCCAACTCGGCGAGTCAGGCTAGAACTCGCCGAGTCCCTCTTGAAAATTTAGACAATTAACAATTAATTAACATACCGGGAACGGGTCGTTACAAACAAATTTTGGAATTTTGTATAAGCGTTCATTTATGAACATTTGGATTTTTGTATAAATGCTCATTTATGAACATGACTAAATTTAGGATATATGTATAAAATATTCATTTAAACGCCAATGTTCATCTATGAACAATCAATCTTCTTGTCTGATTAAAATATTCATACATGTTCAGTTATGAATGTATATGAGAATGATCAATTTCTAAGCTTTTATATAAATGTTAAATTATGAAAATTAATCTAGCAACAAGTTATATATATATATATATATATATATATATATATATATATATATATATATATATATATATATATATACTAAAAAATAAATATAAACGTGTATTTTAGGAGATATCTTACTATTTTGTACAGTAATTAATTAGATTTAATGAATACCAATTTTCATGGGATTTAATAAATTAGATATTTCTTTTTAGTTAATTAATGATTTACATTTTACCATCATATCTTTAGTGAATCTAATTTGCTCCAAAGGTAACTAATTGGTTTTATGGTTCTATGATTAAATTTAGTTATATGTTGTTCTTACCCATATATATATATATATATATATATATATATATATATATATATATATATATATATATATATATATATATATATATATATATATATATATATATATATATATATATATACTAGGTTACAACTTATGGAAATACTTGTAAAAGATTTATAAAATTTTATTAAGTTAATAAGATATAAGCATTGTTTAGAATTTTATATTGATTATTTAAAATTAATATATATTTTATTTAATGAAAGTAATAAAATCAGAAAATCAAATAAGAAAAAAAAAAAAGAAAATCATATTAATAGAGGAAAATACATCATTTTGAAAAAAACCTGAACAAATTGGACAAAAAACGTAATAAAATAAAAGTTTTGGACTACTGGTGCTTATCCAAAGTTTTGTTAGACCAAAATGATAATTTTCATACATGTTCAGTTATGAATGTATATGAGCATGACTAATTTCTAAGCTTTTTTATAAAATTTAAATTATGAAAATTAATCTAGCAGCAGGTTATATATATATATATATATATATATATATATATATAAACATGTATTTTAGGAGATCTCTTAGTATTTTGGATAGTAATTAATTAGATTTAATGAATACCAATTTTCATGGGATTTAATAAATTTAATATTTCTTTTTAATTAAATAATGTTTTACATTTTACTATTATATCTTTAATGAATCTAATTTGCACCAAAGATAAATAAATTGGTTTTATGGTTCTCTAATTAAATTTAGTTTTATGTTGATCTTACCCCATATATATATATATATATATATATATATATATATATATATATATATATATATATATATATATATATATATATATATATATATATATATATATATACTAGTTTATAACCCATGGGAACAATGGTTATACAATTAATTAAACTTTTAGAATTAAAATTAAAAATTATTAATCAATTATTTTAAATAAGTTATTAATTAAGAGATTTTTTTAGGTATATAAATTTTAATAATTGATTTAAATAAATATGTAAAATTATATCATTTTATAATTTGTATTAAGTTTATTTAAATTTTTATTGTAATGTTATTAATTTAATGTAATTATAGTGGTAAATTTAGAATTCGAAATGTATAATTAATAGGTTTACAAATGACATGTATTAATTATGAGATATAATATAGTGATATATGGCAAAAGAATAATAAAATATGAATTAGTTAGGAGGCCTAATAAGATGACACATATTAAAATAAGAATAAAATTATTCTTTTATTAGATAGGGAGAGGATATATATATATATATATATATATATATATATATATATATATATATATATATATATATATATACATAATAGGTTACAACCCATAAAAATATGGGTAAAAGATTTATAAAATTTTATTAAATTAATAAGATATAAACATTATTTAGACTTTTATATTGATTATTTAAAATTAATATATATTTTATTTAAAAGTTGTATAGAAAACATGTAACAACATCGGGAATGCAAGTAATAACAATGACCTTTCATTTAGGCATCATATATTCGAGTTTTTTCAACAAACCTTAAGCATTAATATAACTTACAGTTATTTCAAACTTTAGATATCATATCTATCTATCCAATTTGTGTTACATTAGTTATAACTAACAATGATTAGGAAAAAAAACACTAATAACTTAAGTTCAATGTAAAGAAGAAGAATCCATAAATTCTAAGTATAACTCCATTTCGGGAAGAATAAACGACATAAGTTGTAACCAAAAGATTTTACATGCAAATTAAATACTTCTTGTCAACTATTTACCTATGTTTTTGACCAAATAAATGTTTTTTCAAAATATTATTTACCAAATAGGTATAGTTTCAAAAATATTTACCAAATAGATGTAGTTTTAATATTTTTTATTTTTCTATAACTTTCATCTTTTATTCTATTTTAATATATATTTTCTAAACCTTTCTTATACTTTTAGCTATTAATGCAACTTGTATAATGACTAAATTGCAAGTGTTCCGTTTACAAGCTTGTATGACTTTTTTTTAAATATATTTTCACATAACAAGTGTTATATGTAACACACACTACTATATATTTCACCCATCCTACACGTTCCTTGGTTATGCTTACAATTACACATTCATATTCTCAAATGAATCACATTAATTCCATAGGGAGGCTCTAAATCACCCACAAAAATTATTGAAGATGATTCTTCTATTCATCAATTCTCCTTAAAAGTATTTGCTTGTCTTACTACTTTCAACAGTAATATGTTTACTAGGAAAATGACTTAAAAGCCAACAAAGTTTCCAAATCATTCAAAAAAACACAATCATGTTTTGTTTGTTCAAAAAAACCCAATGAACTTAACTTTTTGTCTAAAAGTCCAACAAAGTTCCAAACCGTTCAAAAAATCCCAAATTTGTTTTGTTTAAGTTCATTGGGTTTTTTTGAACAGTTAAAACATGATTGAAGTTTTTTAAACGTTTTTGAAACTTTGTTGGTCTAACAAGTCATTTTCACGATACGTTAATAAGCCACGTCATTTATTTCTCTTATTTGACTTTCAGGAAAGTGTAACTTACTTGGGCTTTTTAGACAAAATGTTAAGTTCGTTGGGTTTTTTTGGATAGACAAAACATGATTGGGATTTTTTAAACAGTTTGGAAACTTCGTTGGGCTTGTAAATCATTTTCCCTATGTTTACAACACCTTCCACAACAAAAAATTTAGAACCATTTTCAAGCATGACATTTTCCTATCCAAAATTCTCTTTAGAATCGTTATCAAGCATGATGGATTAAAGAATTGCAAGAAATTTGAGTGCAAATTAAAGCAACAATTAAAACAAATGATTAGTCATTTTCCAATAAATCACAATATATAGAATAAGAATTGATGAAGAAGAATGGAAGCTATGATAGCATCAATAAGTTCGGGTGATAATTGTTGAAGCAAGTAATGCTACAATAGTGTGATATTTGATGACAGAGAAAGCTCATTACAATCATATAAATTTCATTTTTTGAAGTTTAACAAAAGATTTCACTGAGGCGTTTCATGAAACACTTCATGTGCATCAGTGTAAAACTACGAAAAAATTGAAAACATAAATCGTGTAAATAAACTTAATGGAGTTGGAACTTCATAGAGACGGATAAAATTGAATAAAAACACAACAATTACTTATAAATCTAATGAGGTTTTCAATGTTTCCCTGAACAACATTCGTAGCCCTTCTCCAAAAATGAATTTCACCCACGGTCTGTACAGCTCCATAATTTCTATAATTGCATTTGACAATGAATAATCATTGTAGATCAAGGTTTGAAAAGATTGAAGTGTGGCCAAAAGTCTTGTCGGTAGATGAAGTCGTAGAAGTCGCACAGGAGTTATGCACGTAAAAGATTTTTGATAAATCGAAAATCACCCCCTTTTGGTAAATATGGTTAAAACTATATCTATTTAATATTCTTTTAAAACACACAATAAATTTTATTACTTACAATGATGGTTGACCACACAACTCTTCAGAAGAATAAGATAGATTTAGTAGGTTCTGCAATTAAATCCATAGGTGCAAAATGTAAAACCCTAACATACAAATAGAATGATATGAGAAATCAAGTTCATATAGAAAGCCAACAATTTAGAAACAATAAATACAAAGAAGATACACTCACCAATATGTCATATGTTATCAGTTACTTCATCATCGACATCTGGATTATTCCCAAACCAATTGAAGTTCAAAACCAAAATCCCAACAACTGAAAACAATCAATATCCTCAAAAACCAAAAGCTCCAAAACATATTACCTAAAAATAATGTATCGTTACTTTCATATCATATGAATATAAGAATAGAAAGACATGGACTTGTGAGGTGGGAGAGTGAGAACTGAAATTGACGGAGATAGAAGAGATGTGAACATTACGACAAATTTTCAATAGCAAAAGTTAGCAAAGTGTTGGCTTTGTATCCCAAGAAGTGCATCTTCAATGTTTACGTTGATGCTCAACTATAAGAGAAGAAGTACAAGCTAAGGTTTTGAAGAGAGGGGGGGGGGGGGGTAGACATTTGTTTCCTGATTTATTGTGATTAGGTTGATAAAGCATTGAAGATATAATATTGATGACCGTTTAGCGAGATTTAAGAAGAGAATAATTCGGATTTTAGAGCAATAGGAAGGTGATTTCATAAGTTAACTTGAGCAGGAAAAGAAGGGAAAAGAGTATGGGAAAAAATGGAATTTAACATTAAAATAAAAATTGAAGATGTAAGTGACACATGGCAGGTAAGGACTCTTTTATTAAGAAGGGATATATATATATATATATATATATATATATATATATATATATATATATATATATATATATATATATTAGGCAAATGTCCGCGCGTTGCGCAGAAACACCTATACAGTTGAAGTCTTTAGAAATATATGATTTTTTAAATATAACAATAACGTCGTTGTTAAATTTGATGTAATAATTTGTATATACTAAATTGATATAATATATTGATTATTTTGAATTATATGATAATATATACATTTATTATACCTTCATAATCTCAATCTTTTGAATAACTTCTACCCGCGAGTTACACATGAATAAAGTTAAATATAATATATGATTTGATGTTATTTATAATTGTTTTTATTGTTAATTATTTTTTTAAATTTATTTGCTTAATGTTTTAATTTGTATCATTATAATTATTTAAAACATCAAACATTGTTTTTTATTTTAAAGCTAACAATATAATTATTTATATAGAATTGTTTTTAACTATTGTTATTGTAAGTTATTTTAAGCTATTTATCTGGAAACTTTTAACGATTATAAAAATATATTTAAGAAATATTTTAGTTAAATTGAGATTACAATTTAGCTTTTGCTTTTATCACTACAATTTATCAATTTTAACTATTTACAAAATATTCTTTAGTTTTTTAAACGGAACTGAAATTTATATTTGAGTTGATATTGTAATGCGCAGAAACACCTATATAGTTGAAGTCTTTACAAATATATATATATATTTTTAAAATATAACAGTAACGTTGTTGTTAAATTTGATAAAATAATTCGTATATTAATTTGATATAATATATTGATTATTTTGATATGATAATCTATAAATATATTATAACGTCATAATCTCAATCGTTTGAATGACTTCTACTCGCGATTTACATATCAATAAAATTAAATATTATATATGGTTTAATATTGTTTATAGTTGTTATTTTTAACTAATTTTTTAAAATTTATTTGCTTAATGTTTTAATTTCTATCATTATAATTATTTAAAACATCAAACATTATTTTTTTATTTTAAAGTTAACAATATAATCATTTATATAGAGTTATTTTTAACTATTATTATTATAAGTTAAGCTACTTATTTGAAAATTTTTAACGATTATATAAATATATTTAGGAAATATTTTAGTTAAACTGATATTACAATTTAGTTTTTGTTTTTATCACTATAATTTATCACTTTTAACTATTTACAAAATATTATTTGTTTTTTTAGTGGAACTTAAATTTATATATAAGTTGACACTGTAATGTTATATTTAAATTAACAATTTAAGTATTTTGTTCAAACTGTTCAAAAATTATAGTTTTAAACTAATAATGGCTTACATGCAACAACAATTTAAAATCTAATAAATTAATTATAATATGTTAAAATTTAAAGATATAACGTTATAAATAGAAGTAAAGATATTATTTTAAAATTGAAATTTAGTCTATTTATGATTACACTTTAGGTTTGAAATTTATTTAACTTTATTAACCAACTTACAATCATTATTAGAATGACACTACAATTTATCATTTTTAACTATTTATAAAATAAACTTTGGGTTGTTTAAGTTAAATAACATTTATATTTAAGTTGAACCTATAATGTTATATTTTAATTAATAATTTAAGTATTTTATACAAATTGTTCAAAAATTATACCTTTAAAATTATAATGGTTTACATCCAACAATATATTAAAACTAATAAATTAAGTATAATATGTTAAAAGTTAAAAAACATAATTTTATAAGTAGAATTAAAGATATTATTTTAATATTGAAATTTAGTTTATATATGAATACACTTTAGATTTGATATTTATTTAACATAATTACCAAATTATAATTATTATTATTATAAAGAAATTGAAAAGTAATGGGAGTTTCAAATGAATATGGTGAAAGGAAAAAAGAATGGGGGTTTCAAATGCATGAGATTCAAGATAAAATGCTAGCTTTATATATATATATATATATATATATATATATATATATATATATATATATATATATATATATATATATATATATATATATATATATATATATATATATATGGATAGAGAATATACATTATAGCCCCACTTAAACTTAGGTACTAAATCTTATAGAACTACATCATTTTATTAGCTAAACATTGCGATTAGGGGATTCACGTTTACCGCTTGAAGCTGTAGATTCATGATTGAAGCAATAATTTTGATACGAAAATAAAAAAATATTGATTATCTTCAACCTCTGTGATGGTGGAAAACAACAGTGTTTACTAGGGTGAAGTAATAAACGATAATAGAAAAAAAAACATGGATGGTCAACCGAGAATGGAGGAAATAAATGCGATGGGAATGGTATATTTAGCAAATGAAAATCGAACATGGTATATTTACTAAGTGAAAACGACATATTTTAGAGATTTACCACCTAAGCTTAGGTGGGGCTGTAATGTATATTCCCTATCCCTATATATATATATATATATATATATATATATATATATATATATATATATATATATATATATATATATATATATATATATATATATATATATATATATATATATATATATATATATATATATATATATGAAAATGTTTAATAGATAACCATTATTAATAAAGGAACCAATGAACCAATCCAAAACGTCGAAATTTAAAGCAATCAACGACAAGACGAAATGTTGTAGACTTTTACAATGTACGCACGTGCACCGGATTATAACAAAACATACTTTTTTTTACTTTAATTTTTTTAGACCATGTTGTTTATAAAAAAACCTGAATATATCATTATTTGTGATTTTTCGTCTTGTTTCCATAGAGATCCATATTAATATATAAAAATTGATTTTTTTTTTCAAAAAACCCACTTCATTTTCTTTTGTTTGTTGATAAATAGATCTATTTTTTAATATAAAAAAAATTAATAAATATATCAAAATGCATAGTTTTTGGTACTCTTTAAACATAGATTTTTATTGATGTTAAAAGCAATCGATATTTCAGTTCAGATTCATATTATGAACCTGTTCAGATTCACATTGTGAACCTTATCAAATTCACAGTATGCATAATAGTAAGTCAGATTCACAATGTGAATATGAACTGATCGAGCATTTTCATATTATGAATGTTAAAAATTGAAATATTTACAGTTTAGCTTCACAGTGTGAATCTACACTGATCAAGGTTTTTTTAGTCGGTGTTGATGTTTATTAATAGAGTACAAAAAATTAATATTTTTGGTATAATTAGTTTTATTTTAAATAAACTTAAATATTGAAAAAAACTAACAAAATGAAGTGGGTTTTTTTCGAAAAAAAGTTCGTTTTTTTATATGTCAACATTCATCTCTATGGAAAGATGACAAAAAATCGAGAACAACGGTATATTTGGTAAGATACTAAATACTTGAAAAAAAATGATTTGATGCTTTATAGTTTAATAAAACTAATGAAGTGTAAGCTTCCTGTAAACCGAAATAGTGTGTTAATCCCTGTATGAGTTCTTATAACCATACTAATGTGACTGATATGCCTAACCACGACGTTCTTCAAGCGTCGGAGACGGGGGGACCTTTGTCACCCTAGACACATCGGTCTAACTGTAGCGAACAATTGAGGTGTGGGGTTGTCAATCCCAGAAAATCCCATATTTTCAGATGCATGAAAAACTGTATTCTTAAACCGTAAGACTAGAAGTGTAAGATACTGAATACTTGAAAAAAAATGATTTGTTGCTTTATAGTTTAATAAAACTAATGAAGTGTAAGCTTCCCGTAAACCTAAATAGTATGTTAATCCATGTGTGAGTTCTTATAACAATACTAATGTGACTGATATGCCTGACCACAACGTTCTTCAAGCATCGGAGACGGGGGGGACCTTTGTCACCCTAGACACGACGGTCTAACTGTAGCGAACAATTGAGGTGTGGGGTTGTCAATCTCGTATAGATCTATACACAATGCTCTCGTTTTCTCTCTAGGAGACTCTGGTTATAACGCAGGACTTACAGTGTATGCTAGGTAGGTACGACGAAGAAAAAGTCTCACAAGAGCATTAACTAATTTATGCGAACTTTGACTCCACTCATTGAATAATGAAAACGACATTACTAGTGTAAATTTATGACTGAAGTTTTATGACACCCGTTTTACAGCTTTATGACATACAACTTATAACTTGTACTTTTAAAAGCTTTATGATGGACAGGTTATGACACACAAAATTTTCCGTCATATAATTCTGTTTTGTATACCGTTTAGGTTAAATTATTTATAACACCTTTTATAAATAATCATTAATGGACTCGTCTGTTTGTTATATATCTTGTGTAAATAGCATAATCCTCTAAGTTTTTAAACCATTCAAATGGTGACATCATATTACGAATATTTTACTAGTAAAAATCATTTTTAAATAAATAAAATCAAGTTTTGTAGTTTGTTGAATACACCAAAATTTAGTTTAAGAGTTTCGTAACACCAAATATACTATTTTTTTCGTGACTCTATCATGTCGCAGTTTTCACCAAATATACTATTTTTTGTGCGACCGGACGAGCTCAAGTAAGTTTTCCCCAAAGTACCCATACAAGTTTATGTTATGTTTATCAGCTTCAGTAGAACAGTGTGCTATAATAGGACTAAGGATCTAGGGATGATGCCTTATGTACCTGCTTTATGTGTTTCAGCTTATGTGAATTGCATGCTAGTATTAAGGAGACAACAGTAGGATAACATGTTTATGTAATGTCTAATAGTATGAGCTTAGCATTGTATGCTAGTATAGTTTCCTGTTATGAGGATAGGATTGCTTGAGGACGTTCCTTTTGTCCGAATGGTACTTGCTTTGTGCTTTGTAGGAATCTGAGTGATATGAGTTAGATATTAGGTGAATACCTTAGAGGCACATTTGATTAGGGTTGGATAATCTTAGAGGATTGGATTTGACCCTATTTTGCAGCTCTTGTTTGAGTCCTAACCGTTGTAGGGATGAGTCCCTTACTCGAAGGATTATCTGGGCCTTGTTGCATGTGATTGCATTCAGGTAATGGCTAATTGGCATTACAAAGAGGCCTTCAGCAGCTGAGGACTAGTTTGGGTGGAGATAGAGGTACCCTAGGGCGAGCCTAGGCTGAGAGTAACAGAGATCAGTAGTGGTAGTGACTTGGTTGAGTCAAGGTGGTTCTTGAGGAAAGTACGGATAGATGTGGAAGGTAGTATGGGTCCGTACTACTGAAAGCAGAGGATCCGTACTTGAATCAAGGAAGGTCGAGGCAAGACCAAGGAGCTTGTGATGGATGTGATCCCTCTAGGTGTATCAGTATCACTAACAGTTGTCATTATGTATTGCAGAATGGTGGTGCTACGTCCAAGGTCCGCAGTTGGCAGCTTAAGAGAGGGATCAGGTACCGAACCAGTGGATGAGAGGCTACGTGAGTTCATCGCGTCCGAGATCACTAGAGGCATCTTTGATGCGACCCCAGTCATCTTTGGGTCAATCAAGGAAGGGATTGTCGAGCTGATGGAGGATCGCCTTAGGGCGTTCAGGAGTGACATGGATGCCACTCAGTCAGGATCACTCACACTGTCCTTTAAGGACTTCAAGTGTAACATCCCAAAATACGACCCAAAAATTTTTGTTTAATAGTTACTAAAAACACCATGTTAATATCATAAAGTAAAACTCGTACGTCAATATCTCAAAAACAATAACAAAGTATTACGAGAAACTGTATCAAGACTGTATCAAATCACGTCTATGAAAAGCTAAAAAAACAACTCCCAAGACAACTGAAACTGTGGTGTGTGCGATGCCATCAACCCAAGCTCTTCCCCTTACTTGAGGAAGTACCTGAAACCAAAACTAAAACTGTAAACACAAAGCTTAGTGAGCTCCCCCAAACGACCACACACCATACAATAACATATAAACACATATTGGGCCTTGCCCACTGCATCACACCGAAGTCCGGAACTAACCAAGGCCTTGCCCTCTACATCGGACCGAAGTCTGGAAATTGCATCGGAGCGAAGTCCGGAACTGGCTGGGACCTTGTCCCTTGCATCGGACCGAAATCCGGAATATGACTGAGCACAACATAGCATAGCACAACATATTAATTAGCATGAACACATAAACTGCATATTGCATCGAGCTGTGGCCCAGAACACATAACACATAAATCCTGTCTGAGCCACGAAGGAATCAAACATACTAAAACTGCATCGGAGCGAAGTCCGGAAACTACTACTAGCTAAACGGGTCGGCATTGTGGCCTTAGACCCGTTCCTACTGGAAGGAAACTCACCTCGTACACTGGCTGCTAAATGAACTCCTCTGGAAATCGACTGCTGCTGCTCCGGTATCTCCCTGGCTACAAATTTCCATAAATACACTCAATCAATTACTGATAATTGTACTGAGGGTAAAATGACTATTTTACCCCTGGTCAAAGTCAACCTCCAGTTGACCGGACTCGCCGAGTCTGAGGAACTACTCGCCGAGTTCTATCGAGCAGATTCCATACAACTACATTTGAATCCGCTCTATGGTTCCTAACTTGTAGATCTGAAATCTTGGAACCATATGAACACGTAAAGTTGCTAACTTTACGTGTAACTACGAAGGAATGAAGCCTCCCTATTCAAACACCACTTTGCTCGGGAAAACTCATCCGACTCGCCGAGTTGCTCATACAACTCGCCGAGTTCTAAGGCAAACTTCATCGGACTCGCCGAGTTGTTCTTCCAACTCGTCGAGTCGACGGCTAACTTCATATAACTCGTCGAGTCGACCGATGAACCTGGGGCCCAACTTGCCCCTCTTCCGAAACCTGATAACACCCTTCCAGGGTGATACCTTCAAGAGGACCATATCGCCTGCCTGGAACTCCAAGTCCGAACGCCTCCTATCAGCGTAACGCTTCTGCCGACTCTGCGCAGTATGCAGTCTGCTACGAACCTGCTGGATAAGCTCTGTCATCTTGAGCACCACTTCGGTGCTCCCAATGACCTGCTGATCGACCTCCCCCCAACAAATTGGGGTCCTGCACTTCCTCCCATAAAGCATCTCGAAAGGTGGTCGATCAATACTCGCATGGTAACTATTGTTATACGAAAATTCCGCTAGCGGAAGATACGTATCCCAACTGCCACCGAAATCTAGGACACATGCCCGCAGCATGTCCTCGAGGGTCTGAATCGTTCTCTCACTCTGTCCGTCCGTCTGAGGATGGAAAGTGGTGCTAAAGAGGAGACGAGTACCCATCTCGTCGTGAAACCGCTTCCAGAATCTGGAAGTAAAACGGATATCTCTGTCTGACACCACTGACACAGGCACTCCATGCCGTGCCACCACCTCTCGCACATATATATCGGCTAGCTTTTCAGCCGATATGCTCTCCTGGATCGGTATAAAATGGTCACTCTTCGTCAACCGATCTACTATAACCCAAATCGAATCCACTCCACGTGTGGTCCTGGGAAGCTCAGTAATGAAATCCATAGTGATATCCTCCCATTTCCACACTGGTATGTCCAACGACTGCATCTTGCCGTGAGGCCTCTGGTGCTCTGCCTTAACCTTCCTGCAGGTCATGCATCTTTCCACATACCAGGCAATATCCCGCTTCATGCAGGGCCACCAGTAGTCGGGCCGAAGATCCCTATACATCTTCGTTGCCCCTGGATGGATGGAAAATCGAGACTTATGGGCCTTATCCATCAACACCTGTCGTACTCCACCCCAGTACGATACTCATACTCTCCCATGAAGGGTCAACAATCCTCATCTATCGTAGTCAAAAGAAGCTACTCGGCCCACAATCCTCTCACACTTCTGCCTTTCATCCTTAAGGCCCTCGGTCTGCGCCTCTTTGATTTGCTCCAATAATGGAGTAATTACCGTCATCCTCAAACAAATGCCTCTGATCGGGGCCGCCACTACCTTGCGGCTCAGCACGTTGGCCACCACATTGGCCTTCCATGGGTGATACAGGATCTCACAATCATAATCCTTCAACACATCTAACCATCGTCTCTGCCTCATGTTCAGATTCGGCTGGTCCATGAGGTACCTCAAACTCTTGTGATCCATGTAAATAGTACAACGGACCCCATAGAGGTAATGTCTCCAAATCTTAAGGGCAAACACCACCGCCCCCAGCTCCAAATCATGCGTAGGATAGTTAGCCTCGTGAGGCTTCAACTGTCTCGAGGCGTAGGCTATCACACGACCTCGTTGCATCAATACTGCTCCCATACATGTGATCGAGGCATCACAGTATACCACGAAATCCTCTACTCTTTCTGGCAAGGTAAGAATCGGTGCCTCGCACAATCTTTGCCTGAGAGTCTCAAACGCCACCTGCTGCTCAGGCCCCCAACAAAACGCCACCGACTTCTTGGTCAGTCGGGTGAGCGGTACTGCTATCTTGGAGAAATCCTGGATGAATCTCCTGTGATATCCTGCCAAATCTAGGAAGCTCCGAATCTCGGATGGAGATCTCGGGACCTCCCACTGCATCATGGCCTCTATCTTGGTCGGATCTACCAAAATACCATTCTGGTTGACGAGATGACCAAGGAATTGCACCTCGCGCAACCAGAACTCGCACTTGGAGAACTTTGCGAAAAGTCTCTCCCTCCTTAAAATCTCTAGCACCTCTCTCAGATGCTCATCGTGCTGCTCCTGAGTCTTGGAATACACCAAGATATCATCTATGAATACTATTACAGACTGTCACACCCCGCTAAAGCGGAAACGCAACATATGACAACGATAATGGTTTCATTGCAAAAGATAAAGATACATCACCATAGCAATATTCAAAAGTTTACAACCCATAGCTTAAAAGAAACAAGTACAAGTTTTTCCAAAATAACATTGCTCAAAATATAACTTCATAAATAACTTCAACACGATGCAGCATGCTCTATGATGATGAATCTTTATATCCACTTACTAATCATTTCCTGAAAAAGCATGTAAAACGAGCGTCAACTATGAAAATAGTTGGTGAGTTCACAAGTTTATAAAATCAAGATTTGGAATATGGCTTTTCATAAATACAAGTACATTGCTTTAACGAGAAACAAGGTTGTTTGCTATTATTGATAACAAGTTTATTGCTATAACGAGAAACGAGTTTGTATGTGTATGAGCAAACAATGAGTCTCAACCAAACCTATGACTGAAGCCCTATCAAGATCTACGCTTATCATTCCATAGATGAATATGGTATCATGCACTCCAGCAATAGGGCGAGTGAGGAGTTGTCAATTCCTAATAGCGCTATCCATAATGACCATTGGCTCAAAGAGTTAATGGTTAGAGATAAGGGAAGGGCCTTAGTACGATAAGTTCTCGTGTTCCGTGTTGCATAGACATACATAGAGAGACAGAGCAATACAATAGCAATCATGTTTGATACAAATCAATTTAAATACAACATGCAAATAATAGTTTTTCTGGACATGCTTTTCCACCCCAAAACATAAAAACTGAGAATAGGGGAGTGCGTGAATACTCACAATGTTTCGAGTAGATACAAGTGGTGCCTCGGAATACACCAACGTCTTAATATCGGGATCCTACGACATCAAACACACACTAGTAAGTTTCCATGTCGAAATCTAATGCTAATATACTAAACTCTACATATAGTGAAATGCCAATTTATGTTCTAATATTGGATTTTATATTAATTGGTTACACTTTTTCTAAAATGATGAAATTCTACAAGTTATGCGATTAATACAACTTTGAGATATTAATTTTCCAGATTTAGTAATATAAATTTCAGGGTGTTTCAACACATTTAAATGTGTTTTAAATTCCTAAATATGCAAAATATTATCAAATAGTTTCCAAAAATTGTCAAACCTTGTATTTTTCATTCTAAATACAATAGAGGTTTTCCATAAAATTTTCCTTGAATTTTTTATATGGTTAACTATTTTCCAAATTTTTAAGCCTTCATAACAACATAAATTCACGAAAAAAAGCATTCAAAGGATAAAAATTCTCAAACTTTTTATTTTACTGTTATTACACATTACTAAGCTGGGAAAAATATAAAAATGGATTTCCAACCTGTTTAATTATATTTTATGATTTATGAGCATTTATTCCAATAAAAATTGGAATAAATAGAAAACAGTTTCCAAAATTACCCAAACTTTTTATTTAACTGTTATTATACATAACTAGGCTGGAGAAAATATAAAAAATATTTTCCAGTGGGTATTTCTATTTTTCCTTGTTTTATCCCCTTAAATAATCATTAATTGAAGAATAAATAATAAACAGTTAAAATAAATTACCAAAATTTTTTGTAACATCATTTACAGTGTAAGTAATCTGTAAAAAATACCAAAAGTGGTTTTCATATTGTATAATCCGGTTTTGGGTATTTATGTGTATTTAAGTGTATTTAACCTTAGAAAATAGGAGAAAAATAGTTTACAGTAGAGAAAAATCATCCAAAATTTTTATGTAACCTCCCACTGTACAACATGATGTTCTGGTAAGATTTCATGAATTTTGGATAATCAGAACTATTTTTCCTATTTTTAGGCCATTATAATTACTAAAAATTGGAAAAAATAGGAAGGCATGATGAAAAAATCTGAAATTATTTTTCTGAGTCTCCCACCACAGGTAAGGGCTGCAAAAATTGTTAGATACAATTTTCACACTCCCTAAAGTGGTTTTGTGATTTATTATACCCAAACAAAAAGAAAACCGAAAATCATACCAAACAACAACATAAATCGATGAAATTTAATGAGAGTTCATTATTCACCATAGGGGTCATCCACAAATTTATTTCGGATTTATAGACCTTTGGAAGTATTTTATGTGTTTTATGACCTTGTTTTCTTGTAACAATTTTAATAAATCAAAGGAATGATAAAAACTCTTGAAATTTTTCAGATGTTCATATTACCTTAATGGGAATCTGGAAAAATTTTGATTTGAACAGAAAAGAACTTTTAGATATTTTTATAGACAAAATCGTTTACATGTACTATTGACAATGTACTTTGATCATCAAGTTCTTTAGCTTGGTGTTCATCACATGCATCACGGTTTGAAGACCATGCATGGACATATGTTTGTCATTGTGATGTTTTTAAAGGAAATAGTTGAATGCATAAGGTGTATGAACCTTTAAAACTTGTAAAAATCCGAACTTTAGTGTTTGACATAGGTTTTGGTCCTTGGATTTCACCATTAAACAACATGCATGTTGTTCTTGGGTGAAACCCTACCACCATCATCATCAAACTCGAAATTCATGAACATGTTCATGAATGTTCATAAAGAATGGTATAGAAGGAAGAGAAGTACAAGAAAACCCTTTAAAACAAGAAGGAAAAGTAAGGGAAGATGAAGGATTTTCGTGATTACCTTGAAGAACAACCTTAGAAGATGAAGATTTGAGTGTGGAGAGGTGTTCTTGGCCGATGATTCTCGTGGATTTGGGGAGAGGAAGAGAGTTTTTGAGAGTTGAAAGGTTGGAGTGTGAGAGAGAGTGAAGAGAGAAGTAGAAAAGTGGAGATTGTTTTTAAAGATTGATATTTTGGGAAAAGAGAGGGCATGGGGAGAGGGGATGGATGGATTTTTGAGTATTAAAGGTCCTCTCTCTCCTAAATTCAAATTTTATACAATTCCCTCTTTAATTTTTATAAAACCTTTCTTTAAGCAATTCTTGATTTATTTAAAAATCTTGTTTTTAACTAATAAATTATGCTTAATGTTTGATAATTTAAATTTTTATTTCATTGATTATAATCCATAATTTGATTAATAAAAATTTGATATTAGGAAGCTTATAGCCAATTTTATAAAGTTTTTAAGCTTTAAGGTTTATAAATTTGAATTTTTGGCTCTTTAGGGTTTTTGGAACATTGTTTGATATTCACCATCATAATGGAATGTAATTAGAATATTTTAATTTATTTTTAGGGTTTTATACCCTTTTTCAATTGTAACAAAGTTTGAAGTTTCATTCTAATCATGGTATTAGCATTACCTATTGTAGTTAAGCAACTTACTAGAATCGTAAGAGTCAAGTATATTAGTCCTAGATCTTAGTTGGATCCTAGTTTATGCAAGATTTTGACCTAATTTATACTACTAGGCCATGGCATGTTGTGCATAAATGGTTTTTATAAAGATGCATGAGTCCGAGAATGACCTGAATTTGACAGTTGTCACACAGACCGATCCAGCATCGGTCTGCATACGCGGTTCATGAGATCCATGAACGTTGTTGGAGCGTTGGTGAGCCCAAACGGCATCACCACGAACTCGTAATGACCATATCGGGTCCTGAAAGCAGTCTTTTGCACATCCTCGCCTCTGAATCACATCTGATGATACCCGGAGCGTAAATCAATCTTGGAAAACCAAGACGCTCCCTGCAACTGATCAAACAAATCATCTATCCTCGGGAGTGGGTAACGGTTCTTCACCGTTACCTTATTCAGCTCCCGGTAATCTATGCACATACGGTGCGATCCGTCTTTTTTCTTTACAAACAAAATCGGTGCACCCCTGGGCGAACTGCTCGTCCTGATAAAACCCTTGTCTAGCAGCTCATGTAGCTGTGTAGATAACTCCTGCATCTTCGGCGGAGCCAACCGATACGGTGCCTTGGCTATCGAAGCCACACCAGGGATTAGGTCAATCCCAAACTCCACCTGTCTCTCGGGAGGTATTCCTGACAAATCCTCAGGGAATACATCCGGGTAGTCCCATACCACTGGTACTGTAACATCCCGGAATATCAAGAGTAGAGTTGAAGGGCTAAAAGTGAAAATGTATAAGGGAAACTCGGCGAGTCCATGGGTGGACTCAGCGAGTAGGGTCGCGACTTTGGTCGCGTGTTAAGTGGCCTACTCAACGAGTCCAAAGATGGACTCAGCGAGTAGGCGCTGAGTGGAGAAAACCCTAAATCCGGAGGATGAGCCCTATTTAAAGGACATTATACCCTCTCCCCAGCCTCTTTGATCTCCCTTGAAGTCCAGAAACCCTAGATACGTGATTGTGGAGGATTTGAGTGCATTTGGAGCTTGGGGAAGTGATTGTTGAAGAAATCTTGAAGGAGAAGAGACTTGGATCAAAGGGCTTTGCAAGGATTCGGATTAATCTTCTCTTGGAGCTTCCTTCTGAGGTATTATTTCATTGTTTGAGCTGCTATTATCTAGATTCATCATTTTTGGAGGTGTTAGAGATCATATCTTTTGATGTATTGGAGTTTAGAGGTTAGATCTGAGATTGCTACCTCAGATCTGGAATGGAGATGGGTTAGAATGCATAAAGGTCCCTGTTTTTGAGAGATTGATGGAGCTATCTTGTCCCAAACCCAAACCCTAGAGTGAAAATGCCTAGATCTTCTTGGATTCACGTAAAGATTGCCACTTTACGTGATGGATGGCCTTAGGAGGGGTAGATATATGGTTTGGATCATCTGCATGGCTTGGAAAGCCTCTGTATGGATTCAGACCCGGTGGTACTCGGCGAGTTACATGGGTGGACTCGGTGAGTTGCTTGAAGAAAGGCTGGAACTCGGCGAGTTGGATGAAGATGGCCTGGAACTTGGCGAGTAGGTTGAAGATAGTCGTAGACTCGGCGAGTCTGTTCTTGGACTCGGCGAGTCTGGTTGTAGGGTCCAAGTTTCTTTTGGATGGGCTGTGACCCGGTGAGTTATGTGTGAGTGGGCTCAGAGTTGTTGGACTCGACGGGTCTCAGGGTGACTCGGCGAGTTGGGTCGCAAATTGAAGGAGGTTCTGTGTATGGGGACTCGGCGAGTCATCGGGTTGACTCGGCGAGTAGAGTCAGTCAGGGGTAGACTTTGACTTTGACCAAGGGTTGACCAATTGACTTCCAGGGATAATTTGGTAATTATTGGTATTGATTGGATTCAGTCTTTTGGGTATTGACAGTGGTGGAGTTCGAGTCGGAGGTTGCAGCAGTGTGATGTTATCCTTTTCAGTCAGCAGTTGCGAGGTGAGTTATCCTCACTATATCAACAGGGTCTAAGGCACCAAGGTCGGCCCTTTATCGGATTGAGATCCGGGTATCTGTTGTTATGTTATTGTTTTGATATGTTTGCATCCTGGTAGTTAGGATGGTATTCGTTAGAGACCTGGATAAGGTCGGTATCCTGGTATATATAGGATGATGCTATGCTAGTGACTGGTTAGGTCGGTATCCTGCTTAGAGTATGTTGTGTTACGTGATTTGCTAGATCGGTTTGATTGTATATGAATTTGTTATGTGATTGATTGTTTATGTGCACATGGTTGTTTGGACTGGAGTTGGGTTGAGGCGGGTCCTGCTTCGTGCTGTAGGCCAAGATACCCAGGGCGGACCGGTTGTTCCGACGGCCTAGCGAGCGGTTCGGATAGGCTGTAGGCCCCCCCGAGGGTGGACCAAACGTGCCGAGGCTCGGAGAGTGGACCAGGCCGAATGAAGGCCCGCTGCTGGCAGACCAGTCATACTGTAGACTCAGAGAGTGGACCAGGTGGGTTGAAGGCCCGGTGCGGGCGAACCAACCACACTGCAGACTCGAGGGACATGACTGGACTCAGAGGGTGGACCAGGTGGACTGAAGGCCCGACACGGCGGACCAGTCACATAGTAGACGCGATATGCATGGCTGTTCTGTGATTCGATATGTTATAGCATGTTATGTGTATGGTATATGTGGTTGGTATTTTGGGGGTATTTCACTAAGCTTCCAGGCTTACAGTTGTGGTTTAATGTTTTTCAGGTTCTTCAGGAGACTGTGGCAAGGCAAAGGCGTGATCGTACCGCTCCTCGTGTTTATGTTTTATGATATGGACCTGGGAATACTCTGATAATAAATGTATTGAAAACCTTTTTGTAATAACTTAATGGATTGGGATGTTTTTGAAAAGTTTAAATTTTGTTGAAATTTTTGGTCGTTACAAGTTGGTATCAGAGCGTTGGTTTGAGTGAATTGGAGGAACACTCGTGTGACTCCAGTCTCAAATCGATGAGGGTTTTCAAAAGAGAATTTTAAATGGTTTTCAAAATAAGTAAAGGATGACGCGGAGATACAATCAGCTGGAGCCAGTAACCCCAAAATACCATACATGATATTTGTTTTTATTGAGCTTTGATAGAACAGCATGCTAGTGCTAGGCTAGGGATCTTCAGGATTTCATGATGTGTTGCCTGATTTATGATGCCTGTTAGCCTAGGTTTCCTTGTAAGAGATTTCCAGTGTTCCTCTAGGAGTGAGGATTGAGCGCTTGCTACGTATATTTGTCACTAGGGTGTTGCGGTAGTACTTCATACAAATATGGGTAGGTGTGGAAGGTAGTATGGGCCCGTACTACTGAAAGCACAGGACCCATACGCGTATCAGGGAAACCATGACCTCTAGGGTTGGGTTGAGAGTTGGTCCCCGGGATAGTGGGAAGTATCTGAGATATTGTGGTGTTTTTCAGTATGGAGATTTCGAGGCATGTTGGGAGTGGATCCGGGTCAGGATCGGGAGCAGGAGAGGGAGGTCAGGGCGGGTCAGTACCGCCCGAGGTTATCGGTCAGATGAGCACAGGCGATTTGGATGCTAGGATACGTGAGATCCTGCACGATGAGGTTGCTGCATTGTTCCGGGCCGAGCTGCCAGAACTATTTGGGTCGATCAAGACCGCCATGGTGGAGTATTTTGATAAGAATTATGCGGCTCTCGCAAAGACGGCTGCCGTGGCGGCTACAACGGCTGTAGCAGCGGCAGGGGAGGAGCTGGTAGAGGTTTTCAGTATCGGGACTTCGATAATACGAAGCCCCCTACCTTTGATGGAGTTCAGGACCCGATTGTTGCTATGAGATGGTTGTCAGACGTGGAAGGGTGTTTCTTCACGTGTTCATGCCCTACTGATCAGAGGGTGAGGTGTGCTCTGAACCTGTTGAGGCTCGGGGCGAAGGATTGGTGGAGATTGACCACGGGGTCGTATTTGGATGCGCAGAGGGCTGCGATTTCATGGGATCAGTTCAGAGAGATGTTCAACACTCGTTATGTTCTGTGGGTTGAGAGAGAGAGATTGGCTCAGGAGTTCCTGGAGCTGAAGCAGGATTCGGAGTCGGTGACGGAGAACCAGGATGTTCACTGAGAGGGCGATGTTTTGCCCCGAGTTTGCTTCGGAGCAGGCTCAGATGTCCCGATATCTGAGTGCTCAAGAGGGATATCAGACAGTTCGTGTCTGCGCAGAGGTGCGAGACATTGTTAGAGTTGCAGGAGGCCGCCAGGCGGCGGGAGTTGGAGATTGAGTTGCAATTGCGTGAGCTGAGGCAAATTCTGGTGCAGTCGCAGCCGGCATCAAAACGGTCCAAGACCGTTGATTCCAAGGTGGGAGATAAGGGCAGCCACGTTTGTGGGAAGTGTGGGAGGGGTCACGCCGGAGTTTGTCGGTCCGGTGGTGCGTGCCGCAGGTGCGGAAAGGAGGGGCAATATGCTAGGGATTGTCGGTAGGCAGTGCTGAGTCGGGATTTGAGGATCTGTTATCATTGTCATCAGGTTGGGCACTTGAGGGTCAACTGTCCACAGCTTACTGCAGGATCGGTGCAGGCTCCAGTACCGGCCACATTGAGGATCACGAGTGGAGGTCAGGGTGGAGCGGAGCCCCAAGGGCTCAGGGTTGTGCCTTTCAGCTTACAACGGAGGAGGTCAGGGCAGTGTCGGATGCAGCTGCGGGTATGTTCTTCTTGATGTCTTATTATTTTATGGTTATTGTGGAGTATTGTTTATCTGCTAGTCTTGTTGCGTGGATTTCGGTATTGTACTCTTTGGTGTTGAGGGTTATGGCTTGTTTATGGTTTTAGTGTTGGGAAATTCGTTGGTGATCTTTCATGAGGGTTGTTCGTGGGATTCGGGTGTTGGTCTGGATATCGGGTAGCATCTGCAGTCTGAGGAGTGGTTAGCTGAAGATCGAGTTCTTTCAAGTCCGGAATGATCAATGTTAATGTGTTTCCCGAAGGAGTTCGGAACCCCTAGAGGGCTAGACCATGATGCATGGGATGAGTTTCCCGAAGGAGTAACTCGGATTGTTGATTGCTAATCGAGCAGTCCGGATAGACTGAAGACCGGTAGGCGTACCAGTCAGGCTGAAGGCTCGAGGAACAGTCCAGCCAGACTGAAGGCCCTGGAGGGCGGTCCAGGTCTGCTGAAGGTTATGAGAGTGGTCCTGTTGGCTGAAGGCCTGGTAAGGCGGTCCAGTCATGCTGAAGACTCTGTATGTGTCGTTAGATCGGTGCGAGAAAATGGATTGACTATGTTGCGATATGTTAGCGTTGTAAGGTTTGGCCCGGGATATTGATCACGATTAGTGGAGGTAGTGCATGGACTTGAGAGTCTTCGCGAGTGGATTCAGGGTATGTATGGTGCATGGGATAGCGATTATGCTATAAAGGGGTGGTGTAGCGTTGGGTGAGCACCGTGGCACTTGTCGTGGTGACAAGGCGGTTAAGTGGTTTTCCTTGGTAAGGAAAGAGTGAGGAATGTAGTTCCGAAGGGGAGTGCAAATTCACGGAAGTGAAAGCAGTAGCGCAGGGTTATGATCGGAGTGGTCCAATTGTGGTCATTAAGCAGCGCGTTTGCGGCGGCGGTATGGGATGACATCATGTGGGGATGTCTGCTGAAGTCGCAGGAGGAAATTCCAAGGGTATAAATTCAAGAGGCTCGTAAGGGATGCAGGTATGGAGTTTTGGATTCCCAGCTTGATTTCGGTGAAAGAATTGTGTAGCAGTGGTTCATCCTAAGGGATGTTTTGAGGGTCGTCAGTGTGATGGGTTTACATAACCCGAGGGTGCTAGAGCTAGTTCAGCAGGTGCATGCGATTGCAAGAGGAGAACTCATGGGAGTTGCTCTGAAGAGTGTGTCTTTCTGTCAGCATGGAATGGATAGAGTTGGACTCGGATCGGGAATCCGGTGGTGCATAATTATTTATAGCTCATATGGGTCGAGTGATGGTTGTGATTTGGAGCAGTGTTGCATCATGGGTGGTACTCAGTTGTTAGGTGTGGTTATCAGAGGGTAAAGCCGGTGGCAGGCTTGTGACGGTGGTTAGGACACCGTAAGAAAGGAGAAAGTGAGTTTTGGTTTCCATGGTTGTGCTTTGGGGAACCTGGTTGGGTTAAGGCCAGGAGTTGTAATGCGAGAGAATTTCTAGAGTTGAGTTGCCGCAGGATTCGAGGACGAAGCCTAATTTAAGTGGGGGAGAATTGTAACATCCCGGAATATCAAGAGTAGAGTTGAAGGGCTAAAAGTGAAAATGTATAAGGGAAACTCGGCGAGTCCATGGGTGGACTCAGCGAGTAGGGTCGCGACTTTGGTCGCGTGTTAAGTGGCCTACTCAACGAGTCCAAAGATGGACTCAGCGAGTAGGCGCTGAGTGGAGAAAACCCTAAATCCGGAGGATGAGCCCTATTTAAAGGACATTATACCCTCTCCCCAGCCTCTTTGATCTCCCTTGAAGTCCAGAAACCCTAGATATGTGATTGTGGAGGATTTGAGTGCATTTGGAGCTTGGGGAAGTGATTGTTGAAGAAATCTTGAAGGAGAAGAGACTTGGATCAAAGGGCTTTGCAAGGATTCAGATTAATCTTCTCTTGGAGCTTCCTTCTGAGGTATTATTTCATTGTTTGAGCTGCTATTATCTAGATTCATCATTTTTGGAGGTGTTAGAGATCATATCTTTTGATGTATTGGAGTTTAGAGGTTAGATCTGAGATTGCTACCTCAGATCTGGAATGGAGATGGGTTAGAATGCATAAAGGTCCCTGTTTTTGAGAGATTGATGGAGCTATCTTGTCCCAAACCCAAACCCTAGAGTGAAAATGCCTAGATCTTCTTGGATTCACGTAAAGATTGCCACTTTACGTGATGGATGGCCTTAGGAGGGGTAGATATATGGTTTGGATCATCTGCATGGCTTGGAAAGCCTCTGTATGGATTCAGACCCGGTGGTACTCGGCGAGTTACATGGGTGGACTCGGCGAGTTTCTTGAAGAAAGGCTGGAACTCGGCGAGTTGAAAGAACAACTCGGCGAGTTGGATGAAGACGGCCTGGAACTCGGCGAGTTGTAAGAACAACTCGGCGAGTAGGTTGAAGATAGTCGTAGACTCGGCGAGTCTGGTTGTAGGGTCCAAGTTTCTTTTGGATGGGCTGTGACCTGGTGAGTTATGTGCGAGTGGGCTCAGAGTTGTTGGACTCGGCGAGTCTTGGGGTGACTCGGCGAGTTGGGTCGCGAATTGAAGGAGGTTTTGTGTATGGGGACTCGGCAAGTCATCGGGTTGACTCGGCGAGTAGAGTCAGTCAGGGGTAGACTTTGACTTTAACCAAGGGTTGACCAGTTGACTTCCAGGGATAATTTGGTAATTATTGGTATTTATTGGATTCAGTCGTTTGGGTATTGATAGTGGTGGAGTTCGAGTCAGAGGTTGCAGCAGCGTGATCTTATCCTTTTCAGTCAGCAGTTGCAAGGTGAGTTATCCTCACTATATCAGCAGAGTCTAAGGCACCAAGGCCGGCCCTTTATCGGATTGAGATCCGGGTATCTGTTATTATGTTATTGCTTTGATATGTTTGAATCCTGGTAGTTAGGATGGTATTCGTTAGAGACCTGGATAAGGTCGGTATCATGGTATATAGGATGATGCTATGCTAGTGACCGGTTAGGTCGGTATCCTGCTTAGAGTATGTTGTGTTACATGATCTGCTAGATCGGTTTGATTGTATATGAATTTGTTGTGTTATTGATTGTTTATGTGCACATGGTTGTTTGTACTGGAGTTGGGTTGAGGCGGGTCCTGCTTCGTGCTGTAGGCCAAGATACCCAGGGCGGACCGGTTGTTCCGAAGGCCCAGCGAGTGGTCCGGATAGGCTGTAGCCCCCCCTGAGGTCGGACCAGACGTACCGAGGCTCGGAGAGTGGACCAGGCCGACTGAAGGCCCGATGCGGGTGGACCAGTCATACTGTAGACTTAGAGAGTGGACCAGGTGGGTTGAAGGCCCGGTGCGGGCGGACCAACCACACTGCAGACTCGAGGGACATGACTGGACTCGGAGGGTGGACCAGGTGGACTGAAGGCCCGACACGGCGGACCAGTCACACAGTAGACCCGATATGCATGGTTGTTCTGTGATTCGATATGTTATAGCATGTTATGTGTATGGTATATGTGGTTGGTATTTTGGGGGTATCTCACTAAGCTTTCGGGCTTATAGTTGTGGTTTAATGTTTTTCAGGTTCTTCAGGAGACCATGGCAAGGCAAAGGCGTGATCGTACCGCTCCTCGTGTTTATGTTTTATGATATGGACTTGGGAATACTCTGATAATAAATGTATTGAAAACCTTTTTGTAATAAATTAATGACTTGTGATGTTTCTGAAAAGTTTAAATTTTGTTGAAATTTTTTGTCGTTACAGGTAGATCGTCAACTGTCCTCTTACCCTTCTCACAGGCATCTACAACATAGGCAACATAGCCGATACAACCATTTTGAAAATAACGCCTTGCTCTCGCCGCTGAACACAAAACCGGTCCGCGTTGTGGCCTCTCGCCCTGAATCACCAACTCTCCCCCACTGGGAGTGCGAACTCTCACTAACTGCAGCTCACAATCTATCACCGCCCCATTGGGGCTCAGCCAATCCATGCCTACTATGATTTTATTCCCTCATAGGGGAATAGGGACCAAGTCCACTGAAAACCGCTCCTCAAATAATTGTAGAGAACATCCTCTGTGTATCCTTGCGACCCTAACGGTCCTATCAGTTGCTATCTCAACCTCAAGTGGACAATCTAGCTCTCCAGGAGCTCTGTTGAACCTCTTGCTAAGCGCAAGAAAGACAAATGATCGGGTAGCCCCCGAATCAAACAATATTGTAGCTGAAATGCCGTTCACGGAGAACGACCCAATACAAAACATATAACCATAAGGAACAATCAATAATAAATACGGATATAAGGGAAAAATACATACCCGTCACCACGTCAGGAGTCGCTCGCGCCTCCTCCGCTGTCAGCTGAAAACCTTACTCTTTGCCACCGGCGTCTCAGCTCGGCCCTGACGGCCATCTGTAATCCTCAAAGTAGCAGGAGTAGGTGCTGACACCTTCCCTGCACCAGCTAAACTCGGATACTGGGACTTTTTATGTCCCTTCTGATTGCAATGGAAGCAAATCAGATCTGATGCTGCAACGGCGACAGTAGTGGCTGTACAATCTCGACTCATATGCCCAGTCCGACCGCACTTGTAGCAGCCGGCACTCCCTGCCTTGCACGCCCCATCGTCCAATCTCCCACACTTGCCACACTGAGCCTGACTCTGCTGACTCCGAGCTCTTTGATCTGAACCCTTGGGCTTTTTGCCCGCACTCCCTGTACCTGGAGTCGCCTCTGGCTTCCTCTTTCTCTCCATCTCAAGGTCAATCTCTCTCTCTCTCTCTCTCTCTCTCTCGCCTAGCAATCATGTCATCCAGTGTTTTACAGTTGGACTGGCTCACAAACTGGCGGATATCACTCCGCAGCATCTCATGAAAACGAGCCTTCTTCATTTCCTCATCAGCCGCGTACTAAGGAACAAGAAGAGCCCTCTCCCTGAACTTGGCGGTAATCTCCGCCACTATCTCTATAGTCTGGGTAAGATTCTGAAACTCGCGTGCTAACTACTGCACCTCAATAACCGCTGCGAACTCAGCTCTGAATCTGGTAGTAAAGTTTGCCCAGGTCATGGTATCCAAGGCCGTGTCATCCCCGATGGCATGACCAATCTCTTCCTACCAATCCCGTGCCCTGTCCTTCAGAAGACAGGACGCCAATCTGACCTTGTCCCCATCGGGACATCTGCTAGTGCGGAAGGCATTGGCCACGTCTGCCAACCATCTGGTGCTCGCTATGGGGTCCCATCCCCCGTGATAATCCAGAGCCCCGCATGTCCGTAACTCCCTAAAAGTAAGCGTGAGCAACCCCATCATGGCCGCCACCTCAGCACGGAAGGTGCTCAACCTCTCATCCATCATCTCTAAGATACCCTCCTTGATCGAACCGAAGATCACGGGAATCTGCTCAAGTATGGTGCGAGTAATCTCTGAAGAGAGAAACTCCCTAGTCTGCTCATCCAACTGCCCGACCTCCGGGTCTGATCCTGATCCCCTCCGGCACTTGAACTGCCGACTGCTGGCCTAGGGCGTAATACCACCATTCTGAAACACAACATAATAAACGTCAGGAACACTGATATATCTCGAGGAATCACTACTACCACAAGTTTCCTGGTCTCATCTAAGCTTTCCTTGATTCGAGTACGGATCCTCTGCTTCCAGTAGTATGGGCCCATACTACCTTCCACATCTATCCGTACTTTCCTCAAGTACTTCCTTGACTTCACCAAGTCACTATTACTGCTAATGATCTCTGTTACTCTCATCCTAGGCTTACCCTAGGGAATTCTCTGACTATACCCGATCTAGTCCTCAGCTGCTGAAAGCCTCCTTGTGATGCCAATTAGCCATCACCTGAATACCATCACATGCGGCGAGGCTCAGATAATCCTTCAAGTAAAAGACTAATCCCTACAACGGTTAGACTCAGACAAGAGCTGCGCAATAGGGCTAAGTCTAGCACTCTGAGATTATTCAACCCTGTTCACATGTGACGTGACGCATTTACCTAATGGCTAACTCCCATCACTTAGAGTCCCACAAAGCACAAAGCAAGCAACATTCAGACATAGAAGACTACTCAAGCAATTCTATCCTCATAATAGGAAACTATACTAGCATATAATGCTAAGTTCATGTTATTAGGCATAACCTAAACATGCTATCCTACTGCTGACTATTCCATGTTAGCATGCAATTCTTATAAGGCTGAAACACATAAAACAGACATATAAGGCATCCTCCTAGATCCTTAGTTCTATACTAGCATGCTGTTCTACTGATACTGAAACTGAAACTGATATTCATAACATAACTTGTATGGGTAATTTGGGAGTACTTACTTGAGCTCAGCTGATCGCATGCACCACACCCTTTTCTTTTTCCAAAGTTTTTATCTTTCTAAAAATTCTTTTTACTTTTCTAAAACTCTTTTCTTTCGAAAAACATTTTACCATTTCCTTAGTTTGAGTTCAGACACACCCGGAAGTGTGCTCGAATCCCTCAAACCAAGGCTCTGATACCAACTTGTAACATCCCAAAATACGACCCAAAAATTTTTGTTTAATAATTAATAAAAACACCATGTTAATATCATAAAGTAAAACTCATACGTCAATATCTCAAAAACAATAGCAAAGTATTACGAGAAACTGTATCAAGACTGTATCAAATCACATCTATGAAAAGCTAAAAAAAATAACTCCCAGGACAACTGAAATTGTGGTGTGTGCGATGCCATCAACCCGAGCTCTTCCCCTTACTTGCGAAAGTACCTGAAACCAAAACTAAAACTGTAAGCACAAAGCTTAGTGAGCTCCCCCAAACTACCACACACCATACAATAACATATAAACACATACTGGGCCTTGCCCACTGCATCAGACCGAAGTCCGGAAACTGCATCGAACCGAAGTCCGAAACTAACCAGGGCCTTGCCCTCTGCGTCAGACCGAAGTCCGGAAACTACATCGGACCGAAGTCCGGAACTGACTGGGACCTTGTCCCCTCCATCGAACCGAAGTCTGGAACTAACTGCATCGGACCGAAATCCGGAATCTAACTGAGCACAACATAGCATAGTACAATATATCAATTAGCATGAACACACAAACTACATACTGCATCGGGCTGTAGCCCGGAACACATAACACATAAATCCTGTCTGAGCCACGAAGGCATCAAACATACTAAAACTGCATCGGACCGAAGTCCGGAAACTACTACTAGCTAAACGGGCCGGCATTGTGGCCTTAGACCCGTTGCTACTGGAAGGAAACTCACCTCGTACACTGGCTGCTAAATGAACTGCTCTGGAAATCGACTGTTGCTGCTCCGGTATCTCCCCGGCTACAAATTTCCATAAATACACTCAATCAATTACTGATAATTGTACTGAGGGTAAAATGACTATTTTACCCCTGGTCAAAGTCAACCTCCAGTTGACCGGACTCACCGAGTTTGAGGAACTACTCGCCGAGTATGAGGGACTACTCGCCGAGTTCTGTCGAGCAGATTCCATACAACTACATTCGAATCCGCTTTATGGTTCCTAACTCGTAGATCTGAAATCTTGGAACCATCTGAACACGTAAAGTTGCTAACTTTAGGTGTAACTACGAAGGAATGAAACCTCCCTATTCAAACACCACTTTGCTCGGGAAAACTCATCTGACTCGCCAAGTTCTAAGGCAAACTTCATCGGACTCGCCGAGTTGTTCTTCCAACTCGTCGAGTCGACGACTAACTTCATATAACTCGCCGAGTCGACCTATGGACTCACCGCGTTCATTCATCCCTTTTTCCATACAGGTCCGATCTGAGCCATGCAGCTGCTACAAATCGTGGATCTAGACTTCTAGGGCATGTTTTTCATGTAAAGTTGCTAACTTTATGTGCATGCGTGGCTTTAAGGGCTTCATATGACCAAAATAAGCTCTTAATGAGGCTCTAGGCTCAATGGGGACTTTAATCACAACCACAACCAAAACTTTATACTTCTAGCATGCCATGAGTGTCCAGATCTGAGATATAACCCGACCACAAGGCCTATTCATAAGGGATTTAGGGGTTTTGGGCTTAGAAACCACAATTTAGGAACAACATAGATCTATATGATCAATAGGAAAGGTATAGAATTTAATAGAAGAAAAGATGACCAATAGAGTGTGTATTCTGGATCTACCTCCTCTTCCTTGAACTCTCCAACTTTCTCCTTCTCATTCTTACTCCAAAGATGCCTTCACAAGCAATAAACACACACACACACACACAAAGAAATGACTAGGGTTTGATAAGGAATGATTTGAAGGTGATGGAGGCCGAAATGGGGGCTATAAGGACGTTTAAATAGGTTGCAAACCCTAAGAATTAGGGTCTCCTCCTGATTAGCCTACTCACCGAGTCCATGCGTGGACTCGCCGAGTATATCACTTAGAACCCGCACCCAACTCGACATGTACTCGGTGAGTTAGGGCTACAACTCACCGAGTAGCTCTTCCTAAAAGAGCATTTAATCAAAATAAATATGTACCAGGAACGGGGCGTTACATCAGGGGTAGTGGTGCACTGGATTTCCATGGGGCGAAGGACCCCACTGCTGCCAGATGATGGATTGTAGACATTGAGTCTGCACAGTTAACTAGCTTCTGCCCCGAGGGGTCGAAGGTGAGATATGCAGCAGGGTGCTTGAGGGATAGGGCCAGGGATTGGTGGGAGTCGGTTGGTGACTCTCTGGGAGCCTTGGTTGTTGAGGCTATGACATGGTCGGATTTTGTGACCCGGTTCAGAGCTGAGTTCGCGTCTGCGGTGGAACTCCAACAGTTGGCCCGGGAATTCCTGGATATGAGGCAGACGACTGAGTCAGTGGCAGAGATCACCACTAAGTTTTGAGAGAGAGCCTTATTGGTGCCCCAGTATGCGGGAGACTAGGATATGAGGAGGACCCGTTACCACAACATGCTGCGAGCCAACATTCAGGAGCATGTCAGCTTCTCAGCTTGTCTCACCTTGGATTCTATGATTGTCAGGGAAAGGGAGAGGGAGATTGATCTGGAGCACATCCAGAAGAGGAAGGCAGAGTAGAGGTAGGTGACTGGGGCTTCGAGGAAGAAGCCCAAGGGATCAGATGCTAGGCCAAAAGGCCAATAGAGCTGTAGTCGCTCTAGGAAAGGCAACAAGTCGCATGAGGGAGTTTGTAGGTTGGGAACGTCTGGCTGCTACAAGTGCGGCAAGACGGGGCACTTCAGCAGGGATTGTATCACCCCTGCACCCACCTTTCAGACATCAGAGTTGTTGTGTTTCCACTACAACCAAAGGGGACACAAGAAGGCCAATTGTCCCCAGCTGACAGCAGCGACAACAGCCGCTCCAGTGAAGACGCCAACCCCAGCGACCCTTCAGATTACTGATGGCCGGCATGGCAAGGCGGAGACTCCAGTGGTGAGGAATCGGGCTTTCCAGTTGACTACCAAGGAGGCACGCGCCACACCCGATGTGGTGACGGGTATGATTCTTCCCCTTTGATCTATTTATATGATGTTCATGATATTGATGTATGCTCTGTATATGCATGTTTAGGGTCGTTTCATGTGAACGGTATTCCTGTGTAGGTGTTGTTTGATTCGAGTGCCACTCGATCTTTTGTTTCTCTTGCGCTTAGCAAGAGATTTCCCGAGTCTTCGGGAATGTTGGATTGCCCTTTAGAGGTAGAGATTACCGATGATCGACCGGTGCGATCATCAGCAGTATTCCGAGATTGTGTGCTGAGATTATTCGAGGAGCGCTACCTAGTAGACTTGGTTCCCATACCTTTGCAAGGGAACAAGGTTATTATCGGCATGGATTGGCTAAGCCCCAATGGGGCAGTGATCAACTACACGCAGCAGTTGGTGCGGATTAGGACCCCAAGTGGGGGAGAGCTGGTGATTCAGGGTGAGAGACCACCGCGAGGAACAACCTTATGTTCGGTAGCGAGGTCCATGCGTTACCTTCAGCAGGGTTACGCATGATATGTCGCCTATGTCACGGATACCCGGGAGGCGGGTGAGGCGACAGTGAGTGACGTTCCGGTGGTGCGAGACTATGCAGATGTGTTCCCAGAGGAGCTTCCTGGGATACCTCCAGAGCGAAAGGTGGAGTTCAGGAGCGACCTAGTCCCTGGTGCGACACCGATAGCCAAGGCACCAGATTGATTGGCTCCTCCCGAGATGCAGGAGTTGTCTACGCAGCTGCAGGAGCTTCTAGATAAAGGATTTATCAGGCCGAGTAGTTCGCCTTGGGGAGCCCCAATTCTGTTTGTGAAGAAGAAGGACGGGTCGCATCGAATGTGTATAGATTATCGGGAGCTGATTAAGGTAACAGTGAAGAACCATTACCCACTCCCGAGGATTGATGACCTATTTGACCAGCTACAGGGAGCATCTTGGTTCTCCAAGATTGATCTGCGTTCAGGATATCATCAGATGAGGGTCAGAGAGGAGGACGTACAGAAGACTGCGTTCCGGATGCGCTATGGCCATTATGAGTTTGTGGTGATGCCCTTCAGACTCACCAATGCTCCTTCCGCATTCATGGATCTCATGAAACCGCGTATGTAGGCTGGTGCTGGATCGGTCTGTGATAGTGTTTATTGATGATATCTTGGTTTACTCCAAGACTCAGGAGCAACATGCGGATCACCTGCGAGAGGTTTCGGATACTCTGAGGAGGGAGAGCTTGTACGCTAAGTTCTCCAAGTGTGAGTTCTGGTTGTGCGAGGTGCAATTTCTTGGGCACATTGTCAATCAAAACGGGATTCTAGTCGACCCGAACAAGGTGGAAGTCGTGATGAGATGGGAGGTTCCAAAGTCTCCATCTAAGATTCGTAGTTTCCTGGGATTAGCCTTCTACTATCGGAGATTCATCCAGGATTTCTCCAAGATAGTCGTGCCCTTGACTCGGATTACGAAGAAAGTCGTAGTTTTCCTATGTAAGTGGGAAGATATTACTATGGATTTCATCACCAAGCTTCCCGAGACCACGCGGGGAGTGGATTCCATATGGGTCATCGTGGATCGGTTGACCAAGAGTGCCCATTTCATACTGATCCATGAGAGCATATCGGCTTAGAAGCTGGCCGATATATATATTCGACAGGGATGTTCGGTTCACTTCTAGGTTTTGGAAGAAATTCCATGACGAGTTGGGTACTCGTCTACATTTCAACACCGCTTTTCACCCGCAGACGGATGGCCAGAGCGAGCGGACCATCCAGACTCTGGAATATATGTTGCGGGCGTGTGTGTTAGATTTTGGTGGTAGTTAGGATACTTACCTTCCATTGGTTGAGTTCTCTTACAACAACAGCTACCACACGAGAATCGATCGTCGTCCCTTTGAGATGTTATACGGGAGGAAGTGCAGAACCCTGATATGCTAGGGTGAGGTTGGCCAAAGGGTCATGGGGAGCACCGAAGTAGTGCTTAAGATGACATAAAGGATTCAACAGGTCAGGAGCAGACTTCAAACTGCACAGAGTCGGCAAAAAAGCTATGCTGATAAGCGTCATTTAGACCTGGAGTTCCAGGTCGGGAATATGGTTCTCCTGAAGGTGTCGCCTTTGAAAGGCGTCATCCGATTCAGGAAGCGGGGCAAATTGGGCCCCATGTATATTGGACCTTTCAAGGTCATAGCCCGAGTGGGCAGGGTGGTGTATCTGCTGGACCTACTAGCCGAACTCAATCAGATTCATAGCACTTTCTACATCTCCCAGCTACGGAAATGCCTGGTGGACGACTCAGCAGTGGTTCCCCTAGAGGTTATTCAGTTTGATGACAGTCTGAACTACATTGAGCGGCCTGTGGCGATCCTCGACCGGAAGTCGAAGGATCTGAGGAACAAGAAGCTCGAGCTGGTGAAGGTGCAATGGCAGCATTGGAAGGGTTCGGAATGGACGTGGGAGCCGGTAGACGAGATGATGGAGCACTATCCAGAACTCTTCCAAGACCGAACAACAAACTTCGAGGACGAAGTCTAAAATAAGCGCGGGATATTTATAGCACCTAGTTCATGGTATGTATCTATTTGTAGTAACTTGCATTTTTTCCTTAGACTCGGTGAGTTGAGGTCCAGTTCATCGAGTTGGAGCATATTGAACATAGAAGTTTAATGACCTACTCGACGAGTCCGCGTCCGGACTCGGTGAGTAGGCATTATCCGGACAAAACCCTAGATGAGAGGTTGCACCCAATTTAAACCACTTATTCAGCCGCCCTTTCGTCCCCAATGCTTCCAGAACTTCCCATAGCAAACCCTAGCCGTTTTTTAGAAGAACAAAGGCATTTTTGGTGGATCTTGCTAGTTGTGACCATAAGGAGGAAGGGAAATACTTGAGGAAACAAGTGAAGGCCAGGGGAACCCGAGTTTGTGCATCTTCCACAGTTCATTGGAGGTATAAAGCTCTAACCTTGATCTTTCATTTGGTAGATCCCTTTTTGGGAAGATTTAGGGCTTTTATAAGCCATTTTTGGTGACTACCCTTGATTGCAAGCATGGTTGGGGTTGATGCTTTAGAATCAAGACATTAAGGGAGTCACAAGGCAGTTAGGGGTTGCTTTTGCACCCATTTAAGGTCCCATGCATCATAAGAGCTCATTTTATGTCCTTTTGAGCTCAAAGTCCCATGCATGCACGTAAAGTTCGTAACTTTACGTGCTAGAATGATTAAAGGAGCTTAGATCTACCTTTTGGTCAAGAGTTGTATGTTGGAAATCGAGATATGAGACTTGGACATGCCTGACTCGACGAGTCGTTCTTGAGACTCGGCGAGTCCGAGGCAAAACTCCCCTTTTCTGTTAAGGTGTGAACGAACCCAGTTGAGCACTAGAAGGGTTTTTAGAGGGTCCAAGGGAGTGACCCAACGTATTGGACTTAGCCTTAGATCTGGAGTTCATTGGACTCGACGAGTGCAAGAACGGACTCGGCGAGTCCAAGGCAATCTACTTACAGTTGAAGATGAACTCGACGAGTTGTTCATACAACTTGGCGAGTTGGTTGAAGGTTCATTCGATGTTCATATAGAAGGGGAACTCGTCGAGTTGTTGCTAAACTCGATGAGTAGAGACGTGGATAGGGTCGGGTAATGAGTTAGGGACTCGACGAGTTGGCAACCCAACTCGACGAGTCGGGTCAACTAGAAGTTAACTTGGACTTGGACTTGGTTAGGGGTAAAATAGTCATTTTACCCTAAAAGTAGATATCAGGTTATAACTGAATGTTTTGTGGGATTTTAGCCGGAGGGTTACCGGAGTAGCAGTCATACAGTTGTCAAGCAGTTTTCCAGCAGTCAACCTTACGAGGTGAGTTACCTTCCAGTAGCGGTGGGTCTAGGGCCACAATGTCGGCCCACTAATAGGAGTTGTATGTGAGATGATGGTCTTTGTGATATCCATCTAGGCTTGCTGTTACCTGTTATGTTTTATGTGCTAGCATATTACGATATTATGTGATAGTAGTAGGGGATGAAATAGTCCCCGACTATCGGTTGATAGGACCGCAGGGGTAATTTAGCACCCAACCATGCTAGCCAGATTATGATATATGTGATATGATATTATGTAGTAGTAGTAGAGGTGAAATAGTCCCTGATTACCGGTTGACAGGACCGAAGGGGATGCCAGCACCCAGATACGCTAGGCAGTATGTAACAACGCAAATTTTCAAATAAAATTTTCATTTAAAATAAAGTGATTTCATTCAACCAATTAAAATTATTCCAGGTTTCATATCAAAATACATTTATAAAACCCCCAAGATCTCAAATAGCAGCAGTGTGTATACATCACGCCGGCGCCTTCCCACGGTCCTCGCTAGTACCTGAAACACATACATAACAACTTGTAAGCATAAATGCTTAGTGAGTTCCCCAGTATACGACTTACACATATACGCCTTTCCAGGCCCTGACCTTCCGGTCCACAACACATCGCCTTCCAGCCCGTAACATAATCGCCTTCCGGCCCATAACATATTGCCTTCTGGCCCATAACATATTGCCTTCCGGCCCATAACATATCGCCTTCCGGCCCATAAACATACACATCACATAATACATTTACTCTAACACATATAGCACATATATCATATATCATACCTGACCTTTCTGTCACATAACACATTGCCTTCCGGCCCATATAACATACATAGCACGCATAGCAACTATCTTTCCATTTATAGCATATATATAACACATATCATATCCGACCTTCCGGTCACACAGTCAAATCCTTCCGGGTACAGTATAGTGAGAAGACTCACCTCGTGAATATCGAAAGCTAGCAAATCCCGAAATCACTCGTGCTCGATCCGCCGAGCTACAGACTCCCTATAATACCATATACCCCTTATTAATACTCTTATCATTCAAGACAACTGACCCTAAGAAATTACATGCAGGTCAACTCTGGTCAACGGTCAACTTGACCGGACTCAGCGAGTGCAAAGGCGACTCGGCGAGTCTAGACGTCCTCCCCAACTTTCCCTGATGTTCCCTTTTTACTCGTCGAGTATCCCTCTTGGCTCGACGAGATCCTCGTGGAAGAATCGCGGGGCCACCCCGACTCCACTCGCCGAGTCTGAAGAACAGCTCGATGAGTCCCAGTCAATCTCCAAGCTACTCGCCGAGTCTGTTCATTGGACTCGGCGAGTCCATGCCATGCAGTCGATCAAACTGCCTCCTGAGATAAGTATTGTTCCGAAATACACAAGCATGGGACCTTCTGGACCTCTAAAGGTCCTAATACAGGGTTATATTCGTTTGGGTAACAAGGTAATAATCCATCTAATCACCAAATGGGTTCCATAAACCCTAAATCCATGCACACATCAATATAACAGAAATGATCCGAAATATTACCTGAATAACGCACTCTTTGTGTCCCCAAACCTCAGAACTCGAATTCCTTGTAGTTCCTTTAGCCAAAACTCTTCTCCTCCTTGCACAACAATTTCTTCAAGTCACCAATGGCCTTCAATCTTGCTCTAGATGCCCACAGCCGCTTAGGGTTCTTCTCAGTCGACTAAAAGACGGACAATGACGGCATATAGTGCGTTATATACGTTCCAAAACCAAATGGCTAGGGTTTCCGCTGAACGGCGTAGACTCGTCGAGTCCAGTCGCGAACCCGCGACCAAGTCTATGGTCCTACTCGGCGAGTCTGGCTCCAACTCGCCGAGTCCCCTCCTAAAACACCCCAAAACAATATTATAACAATACCTGAAATTCCGGGCTGTTACAACTCTCCCCCACTAGGACTAGACTTCGCCCTCGAAGTCTCACTCTACAAATAACTCCGGATGTTGCTCCCGCATCTCACGCTCCGGTTCCCAAGTTATCTCCGATCCTTTCCGGTGTTGCCACTGAACCAACACCAAAGGTACCTCCTTGTTTCTCAGAACCTTGATCTTCCGATCCCTGATAGCTACTGGTCTCTCGGCGTAGTTCAGGCTCGCATCCACCTGAATATCCTCTAGTGGAACCACTGCCGATTCATCGGCTATACACTTCCTCAACTGCGATACGTGAAAGGTATTGTGGATCTGTCCCAACTCTGCTGGCAACTCCAATCGATAGGCTACCCGGCCTACCCTTGCAATCACACGGAATGGACCTATGAACCGGGGCCCTAACTTGCCCCTCTTCCTGAACCGGATCACTCCTTTCCAAGGAGAAACCTTCAGGAGAACGAAGTCGCCAACCTGGAATTCAAGCTCGGACCGGCGTCTGTCCGCATAACTCTTCTGTCGGCTCTGGGCGGTCAATAGCCTCTGTCTAACCTGCTGAATCTGCTCTGTCGTCTGAAGTACGATCTCTGTACTGCCCATCACTCTCTGTCCCACCTCTCCCCAGCAAATGGGGGTCCGACACCTCCTACCATACAACAACTCAAAAGGTGGCATACCAATGCTCGAATGATGGCTGTTGTTGTAGGAAAACTCTGCCAAGGGTAAATACGCATCCCAGCTACCCCCGAAGTCTAACACACACGCTCGAAGCATGTCCTCCAATGTCTGAATCGTCCGCTCGCTCTGCCCGTCGGTCTGGGGATGGTATGCGGTACTAAAATGCAGTTTAGTACCCAGCTCCTCATGAAATTTCTTCCAGAACCTGGAAGTGAAACGTACATCGCGGTCCGAAACAATCGAGATCGGCACTCCATGCCGAGATACCACTTCTCTCACATATAACTCCGCCAACTTCTCCGCTGATGAACTCTCGCTGATGGCAAGGAAGTGTGCACTCTTAGTCAATCTATCCACAATCACCCAAATTGCATCGACTCCCCTGGCAGTTTTCGGCAATTTAGTGATGAAATCCATGGTAATCTGTTCCCACTTCCACTCAGGAATCTCCAATGGCTGTAACTTGTCGTGTGGTCTCTGGTGCTCGGCCTTAACTCTACGGCAGGTCAAACACCTCTCAACGAACCAAGCAACGTCTCTCTTCATACAAGGCCACCAGTATTCCTTCCTCAAGTCCAAATACATCTTCGTAGCACCGGGATGGATCGAGAATTTCGATCTATGAGCCTCCTCCATCAAGGTAGCACGCGTACCGCCCACGAATGGTACCCAAATCCGACCCTGAAACGTCAGAAGTCCTCGTCCATCCTTAACGAACTCTGAAATTAACCCAACGACCCGCTCTTTCTTCTGCATCTCGGATCCCACAACCTCGGCCTGTGCCCCACGAATAGCATCCAATATCGGAGTCATCACCGTCAGTCTCAGACATACATCTCGCAATGGAGTGCTCTCCGCCCTGCGGCTCAATGCATCGGCTACCACATTAGCCTTGCCCGTGTGGTACAGGATTTCACAATCATAATCCTTGACCACATCCAACCACCTCCTCTGACGCATATTTAGGTTGGGTTGATCCATCAAATACTTCAAACTCTTATGGTCCGTGTATATCGTACATCGAACCCCATACAGGTAGTGACGCCAAATCTTGAGGGCGAACACTACTGCCCCCAATTCTAAATCATGCGTGGGATATCTCGCCTCATGAGGCTTTAGCTGCCTCGATGCATAAGCTATCACATGACCTCTCTGCATCAACACTGCACCCAGTCCCGAAATCGATGCGTCGCAATATACGACAAAATCTTCCATCCCTTCCGGGAGAGCTAATACCGGGGCTTCGCACAGTCTCTGGCGAAGTGTCTCGAAGGAAGTCTGTTGCTCGGGTCCCCATGAGAATGCAACACCCTTCCGGGTCAATCTGGTGAGCGGCACTGCGATCTTGGAGAAGTCCCTAATAAACCTCCGATAGTACCCCGCCAACCCAAGGAAACTCCTGATCTCAGAAGGTGACTTCGGTACCTCCCAACTCATCACAGCCTCAACCTTGGCCGGATCGACCAATATCCCTGCCTGATTAACAACATGTCCAAGGAATTGGACCTCTCGCAACCATAAGTCACATTTGGAGAACTTTGCATATAGCTTCTCCGACCTCAGTACCTCAAGGACCTCCCGTAAATGCCCCTCATGATGTTCTCTAGATCGCGAATACACCAGGATGTCGTCAATAAATACAATCACTGATCGATCTAACATCGGCCTGCATACCCTGTTCATGAGATCCATGAACACCGCCGGAGCATTGGTGAGCCCGAAAGGCATCACCACAAACTCATAATGCCCATATCACGTCCTAAATGCTGTCTTCTAGACGTCCTCATCCCGCACTCTTACCTGATGGTACCCTGACCTCAGATCGATCTTGGAAAACCAAGATGCTCCTTGCAAATGATCGAATAAATCATCGATCCTCGGTAACGGGTAAAGGTTCTTGACCGTCACTTTGTTCAACTCCCGGTAATCAATGCACATCCGGTGTGAACCATCCTTCTTCTTGACGAATAGTATAGGTGCTCCCCACGGCGAGCTGCTCGGCCGAATAAATCCCTTCCCCAACAACTCCTGGAGTTGCAAGGACAACTCTTGCATCTCTGGAGGTGCGAGACGATAAGGCACCTTCGCAATAGGCGCAGCCCCCGGAATCAAATCGATACCAAACTCTACTTGCCTCGCAGGAGGTACTCCCGGCAACTCCTCGGGAAAAACATCTGGAAACTCGCGCACCACTGGTACCTCCTCCACTGACCTCGGTCTCTCGGAAGCCTCCTGCGTATCCATCACATACGCCACAAAACCCTTACATCCCTGTTGTAGACATTGCCTCGCCCTAGCGGCCGAACAAAAAGCTGATCCTGAGCGGGTACCCTCGTCGTACACCGTAAGAACTCCCCCACTAGGGTCTCGTATAGTCACCAGCTGGCGCTCACAGTCGATGACGGTGCTGAATCGGCTCAACCAGTCCATGCCCACGATGACACAGACATCACCCATCGCAATAGGAATTAGGTCAATCGGAAACGCAACCCCAAGAATCTCTAGTACGCATTCCCGAAGAACCTCCGTGGCACAAACCACCCTCTCGGCCGCTATAGAAACGCTCAGAGGCCGACTTAACAGCTCACGACTAATGTTGATATGCTGACTAAAAGCTAAAGATACAAAGGATCTACTCGCACCCGAATCAAATAACACTAGAGCAGGCATAGAGTTCACAAGAAAAGTACCTACACATATATTAACATAAGCATAACATTTCGACTTTAAATAAATACGCGAATTACAGTATACCTGCCACAACATCGGGTGCAGCGCGGACCTCCTCCGCAGTCAGCTGAAAGGCTCTCCCGCGAGCCCTCGGGGCCTCAACCTTCGCCGGTCGTGTCTCAGTAGTCCTGGTAGTAGGTGTAGATCCCTGACGAAGCTGCGGGCACTCGGCCTTCCGATGGCCTGTCTGGTTGCAATGAAAGCAAACCATAAACCCCTTAGGACAATCCCTGACAATGTGTCCTTCCTTGCCACACTTGTAGCAACTACCCGCTCGACACGCCCCCTCATGACCCTTGCCGCACTTTCCGCAAGTGCGGCCCTTCGGACCTCCCATCCTCGAATCAGCGGACTTGATCCGCTTGGCTGCCGGCTAAGACTAAGCTGGTCGCCGGTCCACCTGCCAAGACTCGGCCTCCTCCCTGGCCTGGGTCTCCAACTCGATCTCGCGCTTCCTGGCATTTGCCTGAAGCTCAGTAAAAGTACGATAGGTGGAGTTTGACACAAACTCCCGGATATCCCTCCTCAACACGCCTAAGTACCGGCTCATCCGTGACTGCTCTGTAGACACCAGCTCGGGGCAGAACATCGCCCTCTCGTGAAACTTCTGTGTGACCACCGCAACGGAATCAGTACCCTGCTTAAGGGTCAAGAACTCCTGAATCAATCGTTCCCTCTCCACTGGGGGAACGTACTCATCCCTGAACATGCCAGTAAACCTCTCCCATGTCACCGCTGTAATCTCCGCCAAAGTGAAGTTCGCCGTCACGAACTTCCACCAATCCTTCGCTCCCAGACGGAGCTGGTTCAAAGCGAACCGTACCCTCAGGTGCTCTGGGCATGAGCAAGTGTAAAAGCACCCTTCAATATCGGCGATCCACCTCATCGCAGCAATCGGATCCTGCGTCCCATCGAACTCAGGGGGTTTCGTGTTGCTGAATTCCCGGAACAGCAACGAGTCACCCCCTTGCGGCCTGGCAGCGGCCACAGCTGCGGTAGCGGCAGCGGCTGCAGCTTCAGTCAGTGCGGCGTACCGTTCCTCAAATGCCTCCATCAGGGTGGTCTTAATGGACCCAAACATCTCCGGGATCTCAGCCCGAATCGCCGCAGTTACCTCCCCCTGAATCATCTGACGAATCTCCTCGTCACTCACACCGCTCGAACTCGCTCCGTGGCGTGTCGTAACCATAATGTCTTTGAAATATAACATAAGATTATCAGAGACTCCATCAAGTACTGTTGCACTCGATAACGCAACCCTGCTCAGTATCCGACATCCAGGGATTCTTACTTGGGTCTCCCACCGACCCGGTGTCTTCAGTAGTACGGGCCCAATACTACCGACCACACCGTATCAGCATTCTTCCCAAATCTTCCTCCCCAAATCCCGGTTAGTGAGTACTCTACCTTTGATATACACCATCTACCTGCACGCTATCAAATATCTCATGTCGACAAACTCCCTAGACTAAGGCATCACAAATCAGGCCACTCTAGTCCTATCATGAATACCTAGTCTTCTAGCATGCATAACAGTTCATAATTCATTGCATAACATAACATTGTAAGGTATTCTGGGGATCTTTACCGTTCGGGCGTTGGCTGATCGTACACACTGCTTCTTTCTTGTTTACCACTTTACCATTTATAAAAGTTTATGCCTTTATTATTTTTAAAAGATTTTTCCTCAAATCCTCGGTTTGAGTTCAGTTACACCCGAAGGTACACCCGAATCCCTCAAACCAAGGCTCTGATACCAATTGTAACAACGTAAATTTTCAAATAAAATTTTCATTTAAAATAAAGTGATTTCATTCAACCAATTAAAATTATTCCAGGTTTCATATCAAAATACATTTATAAAACCCCCAAGATCTCAAATAGCAGCAGTGTGTATACATCACGCCGGCGCCTTCCCACGGTCCTCGCTAGTACCTGAAACACATACATAACAACTTGTAAGCATAAATGCTTAGTGAGTTCCCCAGTATACGACTTACACATATACGCCTTTCCAGGCCCTGACCTTCCGGTCCACAACACATCGCCTTCCGGCCCGTAACATAATCACCTTCCGGCCCATAACATATTGCCTTCTGGCCCATAACATATTGCCTTCCAGCCCATAACATATCGCCTTCCGGCCCATAAACATACACAGCACATAATACATTTACTCTAACACATATAGCACATATATCATATATCATACCTGACCTTTCTGTCACATAACACATTGCCTTCCGGCCCATATAACATACATAGCACGCATAGCAACTATCTTTCCATTTATAGCATATATATATAACACATATCATATCCGACCTTCCGGTCACACAGTCAAATCCTTCCGGGTACAGTATAGTGAGAAGACTCACCTCGTGAATATCGAAAGCTAGCAAATCCCGAAATCACTCGTGCTCGATCCGCCGAGCTACAGACTCCCTATAATACCATATACCCCTTATTAATACTCTTATCATTCAAGACAACTGACCCTAAGAAATTACATGCAGGTCAACTCTGGTCAACGGTCAACGGTCAACGGTCAACTTGACCGGACTCGGCGAGTGCAAAGGCGACTCGGCGAGTCTAGACGTCCTCCCCAACTTTCCCTGATGTTCCCTTTTTACTCGTCGAGTATCCCTCTTGGCTCGACGAGATCCTCGTGGAAGAATCGCGGGGCCACCCCGACTCCACTCGCCGAGTCTGAAGAACAGCTCGATGAGTCCCAATCAATCTCCAAGCTACTCGCCGAGTCTGTTCATTGGACTCGGCGAGTCCATGCCATGCAGTCGATCAAACTGCCTCCTGAGATAAGTATTGTTCCGAAATACACAAGCATGGGACCTTCTGGACCTCTAAAGGTCCTAATACAGGGTTATATTCGTTTGGGTAACAAGGTAATAATCCATCTAATCACCAAATGGGTTCCATAAACCCTAAATCCATGCACACATCAATATAACAGAAATGATCCGAAATATTACCTGAATAACGCACTCTCTGTGTCCCCAAACCTCAGAACTCGAATCCCTTGTAGTTCCTTTAGCCAAAACTCTTCTCCTCCTTGCACAACAATTTCTTCAAGTCACCAATGGCCTTCAATCTTGCTCTAGATGCCCACAGCCGCTTAGGGTTCTTCTCAGTCGACTAAAAGACGGACAATGAAGGCATATAGTGCGTTATATACGTTCCAAAACCAAACGGATAGGGTTTCCGCTGAACGGCGTAGACTCGCCGAGTCCATACCTGGACTCGTCGAGTCCAGTCGCGAACCCGCGACCAAGTCTGTGGTCCTACTCGGCGAGTCTGGCTCCAACTCGCCGAGTCCCCTCCTAAAACACCCCAAAACAATATTATAACAATACCTGAAATTCCGGGCTGTTACACAGTATCCGGTCGACAGGACCGAAGGGGAGGCCAGCACCCAGATATATTAGGCATTATCCAGTCGACAGGGCCGAATGGGTGGGTCGGGCACCTAGATATGCCTGATAGTATATGCATGATATGTGATTTTATGGTATGTGGTATGATGGGGGAACTCACTAAGCTTCGTGCTTACAGTTTTCAGTTTTGTGTCAGGTATCTCTTCAACGAAGGGGAAGGAGCCGGCGCAGTAGTTGCACATCATACACACACCTTAGATTCCGCATTATGAGTTTTCATTGGGATTGTACACTGATATTATCACTATTTTATGATTTGGATTTTCAGACATTATACACAATTTTATGAGATATTATGATTTGACGATGTTTTCCTACGAATGTTTTAATTAAAGTAATTTATAAAAATAAAATTTTTGGACGTGAAAATTGGGTCGTTACAACAATTTTTTTTTTTTGGTTTAATGACATGTTAGCTGGTGCACATAGAAGAGACAACTCTGTTCTTTGACAGAGGATTGCGCAGGTCTATCGAGGATATGGTGGTATGTGGAGGCCCCTTCTTTGGAAACATTCAGTGGCGTTTGGCTTCCTTACCTATTCGTTTCGGTGGTTTGTGTTTGTACTTGGCATACGAGGTTTCCTCCTATGCATTTGTAGCCTCGAGGGCTCAATCTTGGGCATTACAAGACCATATCTTACGTGACAGTGACATATATGGTATGGACTCTGATTACCTATGTGTTATGACTTGTCTTCGCAATGCAATTACAAGATTCGATTGTAGCGGTTTCACTAATAAGGACACCCCCCTAAATCCCAAAAAGCATTGTCATGTGTCCTTTTTAGCAAAATCGTCGAAGATATGAAAGTTGATTTCGACATGACTGTTAGACAGAAAACATTTTTTGAGAGTCTTCGGGCACCTCATGCTCATGATTTCTGCTAACTATCCATATTGATGGCCTTGACCAACATATGTCTCCTGTGGAGTACCAAACTATCCTTCATTACCGCTTCATGATTCCTCTATTCCCAATTGACGAGATATGTCGAGTTTGTCGTAGGGCATGTTTGTATACCTTTGGGGAACTTGCGGTTCATTGTAGAGAGCTCTCTGGTTTCAAGTATAGACATGATGTGGTTAGGGATGTTCTCTTTGATGTTGTCGGCGTGCAAATATTTATGCGAAGAAAGAAGCGCCAATGAATTTTTTGACGGACCTGCAGGATGGAAGATCTACACTTAGACCGACTGATATTTTGGTATTTGGATGGGTAGGAGGGAAACACACGTGTGCGGATCTTACTGGGGTCTCTTCTCTTGTCGGTTTGAAGAGCGGTGGTTTCACAGCAGGGCATGCTGCTTTGAAAGCCGCTGCATGCAAGGTGGCAAAACACGAGAATGCATGTATAGAAAATCAACATGTGTTTGTACCTTTTGCATTTGATACATTTGATTTTTTCACACCAGAGGCGGTGGAGCTCGTCAACAGAGTCCAACGAGTCATACATTCTAATATCATATCTCCTAGATCTACAGATGTTTTTAAAAGAAATACATAATATGTATTGAACTACACAATATGTATGAATGTTATCAGCAAAAAAATATTATGGACTAAAAAAATAAAAATAAAAATGTCCAACATACAAAGACCCAATATCAAAATATATTTGATAATTTCTTGAAAAAATGTTTACAAAAATTTGGTATTACTATATATGGTATATTTTTGCAATTATAACAGAAACACAATGCTTTTCGATATTTGCCCCATTGACCAAAACAATATAACGAGATCATGGAATGGTGGAAAGACGCGTAAACGTTATTATTACTATTTCCCACGGAAAAATTTATAAATCAGATTGATAACGCTTTACAAAACTGTAAATCACGAACTAAAACCTGTACATTACTTTGTATCTAAGAATTTAAGCTCTGGAAAAGGAAAGATCGTTAACTTCACTTGTATAGTGGCGAAATGCCTACGCTTTCTTTTCCCGTCTCCCAACGTCAACTCCCAAGTGAAAAAGCCCACGTGGTTCATCATCCAGTGACACACCATCGCCGCCGAGACACGTCATTTCACGGTGATTCTTCCGTTCCATGGCGGTGGCGACGACCTCCTCCAGCGACAACATCGCACCTCCATCACAATCCATGGATAAATCACCTACGACGAATTTAACCGATGCTGCTGCCGTCACCGAATCTTTGTCGGCAGTAAATGGTTCCTCATCTGCCTCTCCGGCAGATCTGGCTGATAACTCCAAATCCTCATATTCACCTTCCAGACAACTCGAATTTCAGGTGCGATTGAGCTTCGTTGTGAAATTTGGATTCGAAATTGAAGATCAAGTTGACTACTTGACTGATTGTGATTTTTTTTTATTTCTTGAATTTGTATATTTAAATTGTTTGTTGATTTGTTTCAGCCGTCGTTGAGGAGCGAAGAATATCGACAACTGTTTCGTCTTCCTCCTGAAGAAGTAATCATCTTCACTTTCAGTAGTTCAGTAAATTTGGTCATGTTTTAACCTAACAGAGAACCAATACAAAAAAAAGGAGGAAACGTATCTCTTTGCTTTGATTCTGACTTCTTTGAGATCAGAGGTTTCAAATTTATATATTCTCGATCATCATGTTTTGGAAGTTAGGGGTTTCAGATTTTTATGTTCTTGATTATCAAGTTATTCAGGTTGGATGGAAGTTATGTTAGGTTCTTGGTGATGTGATCTGTCTACTCGTTGCCATTGTTAATATGATTTTTCTTGGATACATCTTACAATCCCAGGTGTAAGATGTAGTAGTAGTAGTAGTAGTACCTGTTTATTGGGGATGCCTCAACTTTTAGATGATTGGCTTATGAAGAGGCTGTATTATAGGGCACTAAACAATGAAACGCTAATGAGAATCAAACATTAGCCTAAACACTGATGCTAGGGCAACATATACATGGAAGCTTAAACTGTTGGTATAATCGTTTAAGGAATGTTTTGATAAGTTATATATTGAGGCTTCAAAGGAAAGATTGGTGAACATGATTGATTTGTTGATATCAAGAATAGAAGTTTACACATAGGAGTGAGTAGTTTGGTGAATTATGCTTTATAAAAGATAAGTATGCAAGAACATTTATAGTGTTATAGTTCTCTCAACTTTAGAATGTATATTCTTTTCCCCATCTTTCTTTCTTTAATTTATTTTGTTCGTTGTATTAGGTCCTTATTCAAGATTTCAATTGTGCATTGCAAGAGAATTTCATTCTTCAGGTATGATTGATCTCTTTAATGTTTAATGTTGAGTTTATAAGTTCTATTCTTATCCCCTACAATTTGTTGCATGTATCGAGTTCCCATACTGATCTTGCTATTTTGGCCATTTTTGGTAATAAATGATGGCATAATACCATAGCGATTGCTATTTCAGATATTAAAAAGCTCTTACATGGTTGCATACATTTTTCTGTTTTCTGATTGTTATCTATTCTTGATATATTGTAGGGCCATATGTACCTGTTTTTCCATCACATATGCTTTTATTCAAACCTATTTGGATTTGAAACAAAGGTATATCTTGAACTCTGAGTTACTATTCCCTTCATTTTCCTATCTGATGATTTGAATTAATCGGAATGTTGGCTGTTCAAATGCAGAAAATAATTCACTTTGATGAAATTACAGAGGTAAAAAGAGCAAAGACTGCAGGAATATTCCCTACTGCCATAGAATTAACAGTTTCTGAAAAAAAGGTAGTTGTGAATTGTGATTATATCCATCTCTAATATTTATCTCAATTCAAAAACAGTTATCTGTATTTTCAGGGATCTTTCTGGAAATATAACATGAGCTACATTTCTGTTTTTTGCTGACATCTTCACTTGCCTTATTTTCAGTACTTTTTTACATCATTCTTGTCACGTGATGAAGCCTTTAAGCTCATTAGTGATGGTTGGTTAGAACATGGAAGTGGAAGTAAAACTATTTCTGATCAACAGGTTTCTAAAACCTTCAACACAACTTAACATATCGTGATAAATTGATACTTTTTGGTGTTCAATACTTCTTATCTTCTTATTTTGATTGATTACAGGTTTCAAAATCCGGGTTGATTGATGAAGAGCCTGAAATTGTTATGGTTGAAGATTCAGATGAAGCTAGACCACTAGGGGATGATCTTGAAATCACAAACGGGTTTGTTTTTCATTTAATTTTACATAAATGCATCAAACATCAACATACTTTTATTCATTTGAATACTATAGGATGCTGTAATAAAAAAAAATCAATGCTATTTCTTGCATTTAACCATTTAGTTTAATAGCTACATTGATTGTTTAAACAGAAGCAGCACTGGTGACAATACACCAGAAGATCCCAACTGTACACCTGGCAGTGAAGCTGACGTGTCATTGAGATCTTCAAGAGTTCAAGATGCTGTAGATGATGACACCATTGTTGTTCAAAATACTGATTGTTCATCTTCTGGGAAATCTTTAGCATGGGAAGTTGGGGATTCTGATGCACCAATTGGTTAGTCTTATATAAAAGAGTAAATTACACGAATGGCCCCTATGGTTTAGGGTAATTTGCGTGTTTGGTCCCTAACTTATTTTTTTTTTTAAAACTCGGAAGGTCCCTATTGTTTGTTTTTGTTACGCACTTGGTCCCTATCTTACCTAAAAAGACTATTTTGCCCTTGATTTTTGAATTTATTTAAATAAACACACCCCAACCCTACCCCCTCACCTTACCTTACCTACCCCACCATTTTTCCCTATTTAAATCATAGTCTTTTTAGGTAAGACAGGGACCAAGCGCGTAACAAAAACAAATAGTAGGGACCTCCCGAGTTGAAAAATTAAGTTAGGGACCAAACACGCAAATTACCCCAAACCATAGGGACCGTTCGTGTAATTTACTCTTTTATAAATGACCTACTTTCAGTGTTTCTTATTTTCTTCCATATTAAAGTAATTTACTTTGAAAAATCTATTCATAAACTAGCATTGTACTTCAACTTAAGTGCATTTCAGGACTTTTCTTTCTAAGCTTTCAAAATATTGTTTTTATTTTTATTTTTTATTTTTGTGTGTGTGTGCAGTGCCTGAGGGTTATACACTGGCTGCAGAATCTACATTTCCGGTATTTTATTTAAAAGAATAATAAAAAAAAACACAATGTCTCACTTCTGTTTCTAAAAAGTTGTTATAATTTCTTTTATCTCTTATGCAGATAAAAGTGGACGAGTTCTTTAGTCTATTTTTCTCAGATGAGGCCCTCCCTTTCCTTGAATCATATCACAATAAATGTGGAGATAAAGGTGTATTTTGAAACTGATACTAAATAAATGTGAAATTTAAATTTTATTTTTTTATATCAATATCTTTTTTGGTTTCCAGATCTTAAGTGCACATCATGGAAACCCCATGATCAACTTGGTTATGCTCGTGAAGTATCCTTTCAGCATCCAATCAAAATTTATTTTGGTATATATCAATACTGAATACTCATAATTATATATTACGTATAAAATAATTGGCTTTTATATTGTTAATATCATATTGCTTTTGTTTTAATATTTCTGTGACGATTTTGTTTAGGTGCAAGATTTGGTTCTTGCAATGAAGTACAAAACTTTCGAGTTTACAAGAACAGGTAAACTTCATTTTTAAATATGGATTCAACATTTGCTTAATGATTTTAACTTTTTTTTTTTTTCATGTTTAATTTTATCAGTCATTTGGTTGTGAAGACATCACAAGTGATCAATGATGTTCCCTATGGAGACTACTTTTGTGTAGAGGTATGAATAATAAGAATAAAATTGAAAGGCATATTTTTGCTAATTCTTTCATAAATCTTTTTTGATATGCTTACAGGGGCTATGGGAGGTGGTAGCAGATTCAAATAATGGTTGCAGATTAAGGGTGTATGTGAATGTCGCATTCTCTAAAAAAACCATGTGGAAAGGTTTCATAGCTTGCTTTATATACTTTATAAGCTTTAAATTTTATTGTCATGTAGGGAAATAATTAGTGAATTTATAATTTTCAGGGAAAATAGTGCAGGCTACAATTGAAGAGTGCAGAGATACCTTTGCAGCTTGGATAGAACTTGTATCTTCTTCATTCCTTATTTTTCCATTTCCTTTTAAAAAAAATTGATTTCATTGTTTTGTAGCATTTTGAATATAGTCATAAACTATAATTTTCAAAAAGAAAAAAAAAAAGTAGAATGTTGTAATAGAAAGAAATGAAAGTAGGATGCTATAATAAGCAAGTTAATGTGTAATTTTCTTTCAGGCACATGTGTTACTGAAACAGAAGAACATTGAGAAAGAAGGTATAACTTCTACTAAATAGTGAAGGGTTTATCTCATAAAAACACCTTATATTTTGTGTGTGTGTGTTTTTTCCTGAAAAAACCTTGTGTTTTTTACGAAAAAACCCTCAAACTTCAAACTGTTCCCTGAAAAAATCCTCAATTTTTAGTTTTTTTTTTTTTTCCGAAAAAACCCCTCAAGTTCTACAAGTTTTTTTTTTGAAAAATAAAGGGTTAATCTCATAAAAGACCTTGTATTTTGTGTTTTTTTTTTTCAGATTAAACCTCAACTTTATCTCTCGCCTGAAAAGAACCTTGTATTTTTTTTTTCATTTTATCTGAAAAAGCCCTCAACTTTGTATTTTTTTGGAAAAAAACCTCAACCTTCCAAATGTTTCAAAATAAACCCTTGAATTTTTTAGTTTTTCTCGAAAAAACCCTCACGTTTTACATTTTTGGGGAAAAAAATGATTAAAGGGCCAGATGGAAAAAATGAAAAAAAATACACGGTCTTTTTCAGGAAAAAATTAAATTTGAGGTTTAATCCGGAAAAAACACAAAATATAAGGTCTTTTATGAGATTAACTAAAAGGGCCAGATCAGACAAAATGAAAAATGCAAGGTCGTTTTTAGAGAAAAAATAAAGTTGAGATTTAATCCTGAAAAAACATAGAATATAAGGTCTTTTATGAGATTAACTCAATTGTAAATAGTTAAATATTAAATAGTAAATAGTAGGATGATGCTATAATAAACAAATTTGTTTCTTCTTTGCAGCCAACTTGATTGCTGCTGTAAACGTAGAAGAAACACAGGTTCCGGAACGTTCTGAAGCGCCAGGTCAGCAGGGGGACATAACGATGATGACTCAGACTGTTCCAGTGTCCCAGGAAGTGAAGCGCCAGGTCAGCAGCAGTGGTTCTTCTGGGACTGCATCGAATTTAAGAGATTCCATTCCAAAGCTGTTTGCATCTTTCAAGTCTCAGAATCATGTCCCTTCCTTTGTTGTTATACTCATGGCTGTGGTCATCCTTCTCATGCAGGTTTGTTACTGTTAAGGGCAGTTTGGTCCTTTTCATCTGTGGCTTAATCAGGGGCAATAAGGTCTTTTTGCAATTATCATTCATTTTCTTTTTGGTTTTGGTTTTCTACAGATAAGCATTGTGGTGCTGTTACTAAGACCACCAACCGTGCAAGTAGTTTCCGACACAAGTTGGATGAGCAACAGCAACGCACGCATAGACAGAAGGGGCGAAACGGTCAATTTACTAAATAAACAGATCGATCATCTCAAAGAGGAGATGCTAATCGTTGAAACATTGCTACAAAAAATGAGACACGAACATGATATGTTAAATGTTCAACTCAAAAAGTTAATGCTTTATAAGAATTAACAAAATATGAATATGAGCAATGTTTGTTTGAATTCTCCTTTTTTTTTTTTTATCAAGTTGTTAAAAGTCGATATGTGATGAAATTTGTATGGAATTGAAGAAAAATGTATAGTTTGATGTTGTATTGGTTATAAATTTGGGCGTTGAAGTTGCGCACCCCTTGAGTTTTGGTAAGTATTGAATGTGTATATAGGGGTGTAGGTCAAAATTTGTTAAAATGTGGAATGAGAATAAATTCAGCAAAAGTAATGTGTTGGTTTGATTGTGGCATATTAAATTTCAGAGTTTTTTTTTTTTTTTTTGGTTGCACACTGTTACATGAAATCTGTTGCTATGTGGCGACTTGGATGCATGTGGTGGTCCCTTTTAGAGCTTCTTCCAATGAGGTTGGAAGGTGTGGTGTGGTTAGGGAGTGCGGTTTTGCCAAATAAGCAGCGAACACTGCCCCCAGGGTGCGGTTCAAACCGCAGTGCAGCAAAAAATGGCCATGGTTTGTGATTGAGTGTAGATAATTTGACTGTTTTGTCATTGGATGGGGAGAAATTAAAGGTTTTTTTTATTTTTTATTTTTTAAATAAAGTGTGGCACCACTCTTTGGGTGTGGCAAGGAACCGCGCTTTTATGGTAAAATGACATGGTGCTTACGTGACAACGAAGGGAGTGCGGTTTCGGTGGTACCACTCCCTCCAGCCTGAGCAATCCAAGTAGCATGTTACATACCGGTATGTGACAAATTAGGTTAGAAAGCCATACCGAGGGCGGATCCCCAGTATTGCTCTCCGATGCTTAAGTTAGGAGTTATATTTGTTGTTTTAAATGTATGTAAGTTGCTAGATGATTTCCTGCTTTCAATGAAGGTTCATTTTTATAGCAGGGTTTGGATCAGTTCTTATAGCTTCTTCTTTTGGGTTTTGCATTAAATTTCAGGTTGCGATGAAGATCATTTTTTTCTGTTAAAATAGTATCGTTTTTTCCGTGTTTCTTGGAGATGTTTTATAGGGCGTGTACAATGTGTAACGTCTCGATTCCTAGGTATGGGTTTAAATAAAAGTTCTGTGGTTTTGAGACCTACTCGACGTATAAATCTGTACGCTTAGCTAAGCGTACCACTTGTACGTTGGGCATCCTTCTAACCTCGAAGTTTGTGCCCAAAACTTCAAAAATTCGTATCTTTCGCATAAGAGCTCCGTTTTTAACGTTCTTTATATCCACGCGTAGGTGAAATTATGCTCTACAACTTTCGTTTAGACTCTGTCGGCTAATTTTGACTTTATTTTTAATATAATATTTTTAACAGACCGGGACAGGAAAATCCGTTACAAATTCATAACTTCTTTATCCGAAGTCCGTTTTTATTTGTCTTTTTACCGTTATACTACTATTGACGAGATCTTCGATTCTCGTTTAGGTTGTGTGGGCTAAAAACCACTCGATCTTTATTTCGAGTTTTTAGGTGTATACTGTTATACCGAAATTTAGAAAAATCATAATTTCCTCATACGAAGTCAGATTTTGACGTTCTTTTTATGAAAATTCTCGGTTTAACGAATACTATGACTTTCATTTAGACCACTAAAGCTAAAAAGTTAGTTTATTGAAAACTCACTTTTTACGCTAAATAGTGTTTTGCTGGTTTTGTCGCGGATCTTCAATAAGTCATAATTTCTTTGTTATAATTCGGATTTTGATGAAGTTTTCGCCTAAATGTTTCTAACTAGATAATCTACAACTTTCAATAGCATTATTTTTACTTATTTCTAATTTTACATTTTCGTTAATTTCAATAGTTGATTTTTGATCGTAATATCATAAGACTTTCAATACTTCCCGAATGATTCTAAACATAGTTTTACTTGTTAGAAGTCAACGTTCAAAAACATATAATATTAATCACTTTAAGCTAATAATATTTAAAAAACACAATAATTAAACTAGGTTAATAACGTGTATGTTACAATTGCATATGCTATAATATTCTTGTGTTCTAATTTTCCAAATGCATAGGGCATTAAGAGGGGGAAAAAATAGAACCGGATATGACTAAAGTGGTTAAACAACTGTTAATGACAATCTAAGGTTCACAAAGGATCGGTGGCTTATGGGCAGTTGGAAGTATAGTAATAAATTGACCATATTGATATTATTATTGTAAGACAAAATTATATTGATAATGAGTTGTCATATGGAAAATATGGAAATGTTTCCATATTGGGAATTTGAATATATTAAGAATCTTTTTGTAGGTTAGAAACTTTTATGCAAGAAGGATGTTCAAAGGAATGTGCTTTGAATATGAGAGTTCGGATCTATGAAATTGTCTTGTAACAATCTCCAATCGAAAGTTTTGTAATTGATAAAGTCTCTGTGACTTGTGTATATAGTCATTACAAAAGGATCACTGAATATAAGTTTAAAATCTAACAAATTACAATAAGTGACAACACCTTGGTATTCTTACACTTACGATAAGGATTTAGAATTGTGAAATAAGTATCATTGGAAATGTTTATAATTGATCTATTTCACAAAGTAAGGACCGTAGGTAAACATAGTGTGCATGCTTAGAGCATGGGATAGCTATTGTTTTAATTCAATTATTAGTTGATAAAGCGAAACAATATACAATGAATAATGTGTAATCAATACGGTGATTAAATAAAAGTTGTTTTATTTATACTCAAAAGTTCTGGGGCCATATAGGATTAATATTATTTTTGTGTTTCACTTTGCATGTTTTGATTTCCTGAATAATAAGATTATTCAAACCATCCACAGTCGATCATACTTTGGAAGTAGGTAATGAGGCTAGACTGTCATGAGTTGGCTTGTAGATTGTCTAAGGTGTTAGACATAACAAAAGTTTGCTATACCATTCATGAGTGATCCTGAAATAAGATTTGAGTATTGGATTCAACCCGCGCTCACCTGAATTACTGCATGGAATTTATTACGAGTAATTGTGAGACGATAATATCATATAGTCTTCAAACTAAGATATATGAGTTGTTGACTACTAGTTGGTTGTGCATTAGTGATACGAAAACGCATCAGTAACTTGTTGCTATAAAACGTATCGTTGTGCATGACTTAATGAGTAGTTAGTACAAGCATATAATGTTGAGGTTTATTTGTTCCTTTTATCCTAAGAGGATTAAAAGCGATATCTTGGTCCCCTCGATGATTTCGTTTTGACTTATGTGTCGGCCCGGTCATAACTAAATTTTCAGCTTTGTTCTTTGTCAGACGAATCGAAATCGAGAAACAAACTGTAGGAAAAATAAGTATGACAATGTTCCATGTATTTGTCCGCATAGATATCTTGAGAACAGAGGAATATATGATCCCTTATCTGAAGAACGCGTCACTGACTAGGTCAGAGTTCGACAATGACTTTTGAAAGCTTAAGATTGCTAAGTCGGATGCTAAAGTCGCATTGTCAGCTATAGTTATTAGACTTATCCAAGTGGGAGACTGTTGGATTTGGTGTCTAAGCCCATAACTATAACTGGGATGTACTTGACCCGATTGTAGCATGGTCCTTTTGGGTTGCCTTCATCATTGCAATTTGATAGGATGGACTTTTGAGAATAAGGTTATTTATGATTTATTAATATATTACAAGTATAATATATTAATATGAAATCATATTATTTAATTAGTATTGATCAAGAATTAATATGGAATTAATTTTGTGGTCACAATAGACTAATTAAATATATGGAGATTGATTATGTAAATCAATGATTCTTATAGTGTGAGCAAATGATCCATGTTTATTTAGGATGGGCTAAACCAATGTGATAGTCCATGGATAGTCCATAGAGGTTTTTAACACATAGAGCCTAAGTAATATGAAAGGTCATTAGGGTTTGCAAAAATGTAACCCTAGAAATATAAATAGAACCCTTCATGACCAAAATCGGTTGCCACTTACATTCTAAGAGAGTGAAATTGATTTTGTGCTAAGCAACTTATTCTCTCAAGCCTCCTCTTGCATTGGTGTTTGTGAACCATTAGAGGCATCACACTTTGGGTGCTCAAGCGTTCAAAGGTCATGAACTACAAGTCCTTCTAAGAGGTAAGTTATCTAACTAGTTGTATTGTTCTTTTGACAATTTGTATACTAGTTAAGATATATGCTTTGGAAAATTGAAAATATGCATGTATAATTAGAGAAAACATAAATCCAAAGCATTTAGGGTTGCATGTGCACCATAGGAGTGTTATAGTGCTCATAACCTGTCACACCCCCCAAAGCGGAAACGACGGAAACGTTCGGGGGTGGAGGACATCATGTAATGTATCACATCAATTGCATCATAGTAATCAAAGTAAACAGAACCGTTACTTTAAGATGTGAATATTTACATCTGTTTGATCCATTGTTTTTGTACACATCAAAAGTAGCAAAAATATAACGACGAGACTCTAAATGCTCCGTCTTCTCAAAAGTCGGCAATAGTACCTATCTACTGTTGTCCTGTGAATACAAGCGATTTTGAAAACGTATCAACATAAAGCTGGTGAGTTTATAAGATTGTTTCGTAGTGAAAACCATGTTATCGAGTTATGAAAAATGTATGCATGCTTCCTAAGAAAACCCAATATTTTCTAACATGTTTGTTCGTTATTGTATGTATAGTATGATATTTCTGAAAACCCTGGCTATCACCAGTTTGTAGTGTATGTTATGTTTGAAAACCGTGATTACCACCAGTATGTAGTGTATGTTATGTTTGAAAACCCTGGCTACCACCAGTATGTAGTGTATGTTCTGTTTGAAAACCCCAGCTACCACCAGTATGTAGTGTATGTTCTGTTTGAAAACCTTGGCTACCACCAATATGTAGTGTATGTTTTGTTTGAAAACCCTGGCTACCACCAGTATGTATAGTAGTTTTATTAATTGAAATGAAACTGAGTAATGTATCCCTGGAATCCTCCAGTGTAATGTATGGTAGTTATATTAATTAAAATAAAACTAATGAAGAATGAAATCTCATAAACTAAGGTTAGTTTATACTATTGTGAGTTCGTATAACCATGCTTGATATGACTAGTAACTCAACGATGTTTCTTCAGGTGTCGTATGGTATGATATTTGTCACCCAGGCATGCCTGCCTAACTGTAGCTAGCAGTTTAGGTGTGAGATTGTCAGTCCCGAATAGATCTATTCACAAATCTCATGCTCTCCCTCAAGGAGACTCTGGTTATACTAAATGTTGAGGATTTTACCAGTACCCCGAGGGGTACAAATGAAGAGTTGTCTCACAATCATGTATTAACTGGTTTACGAGTAGTTCTGTATCGTTTTCTCGTAACTGAAACCGTTGTATACTTGGTAGAGTATTAATAATTATACTTAAAATAATTATTTAGTGTTATACTCTTGTTATTTGAACGTAGTAAAGAATATCATAAACTATATCTATCATAGTTTATATGATTAACCAAGTAAGTAGTTTGTATCGGTAAAACTGGTAATGAATTCTCCAAACTATACCTATTATAGTTTGACTGAAATATTATGTTCGTGAATTGTTCTGAAAACTATGTAATTATGTTTAGAAAACATCCCTTATGCTCCGCATAATACAAAAGGGATAAAATATCTATATATTACATGAAACTTGTTGGATTGTTCTAATTGCATAACTTTTAACCTTGTTGAAATACTTCTTATTTTAGTTCACAAAAATATTTGTGTTTGGATTGTATTCCCTCTTGAAAACGTTAAAAATCATAAAAGCGTAGGGGTATGAACTCACTGTTTGTTGTGTGCAAGCGTTGAATTGGAAACGAAGACCCTCGAGTTGTTATACGTGGCACTTAACGAACTCCTAATATCAAATAAATACATATATGTATCTAAATTAGCGATTTCGTTAGATAAAGTGTTAGAAAAACACTTGCTTTCGATTAAGGAATGTTATCGGGACTTGATTTAATCGAGGAAACAAGTTTTTCACCACTTGGAAGTGTTTACGGCCTTTAAATGTTTGAAGTCTTTACAGTCGTAAAATCAAGAACAAGGGTGCTGGATTCGAGGAAAAATGTGTTCCAGATGCTCCAAATCGACTCCCAATGACGATTTTTGATGATTTTCGGCAGAAAAAGAGGTGTTTTTGGTGTTTACGGTCAAGAGATATATAGATAGATGGATATATATATATATATATATATATATATATATATATATATATATATATATATATATAAAGAGAGAGAGAGAGAGAGAGAGAGAGAGAGAGAAGGAGAATGACTGAGTTTTTGGCCAATAAGGTTCAAATGGAGGTGGGGGTCCCGTAGTTATAGGCTGAGGGTATGGTCGGTGGTGGGGTCAACTTGGTACCAACTGCAAATAGGTTTACGGCCATAAACAGGTGTACGACTGTACACCCACTTAGGCCAAAATCTTGTTCGTTTTTCGAGACTTTTCGGGTTTTTCGCACGATTTTTGTTTTCCGACTTGTATAAAATTAATATAAAACTAGTTGATTTTCTAAACCAAGAAGTTTGACAGAAAATTTAATAAAATTCAAATTTTATTAATAGAAATCGATTAAAGATAACGGAAAAAGTTTCGGGTTGTCACATAACCCAACATCCCTTCCCCAACAGCTCCTGAAACTGCGAAGATAACTCTTGCATCTCCGGCGGCGCAATACGATATGGTTCCTTGGCAATGGCGCCGCCCCCAGAGCCAGATTAATGCAGAACTCCACCTGCCTCTAAGTAGGCACACCCGGTAACTCAACGGTGAAAACATAAGGAAAATCACATACCTTCGGAACATCGAAAACATAAATCAACCCCTCTTTTACAACCCGAGTATCCACCACATAAGCCAGGAAACCCATACATCCATGCTGCAGACTCTGCCTTGCCTTGGAGGCAGAAGAGAAGGCTGATCCTGATTTAGTACCCTTGCCATAAATAGTAAACATTCCACCACTTAGATTCGGAACCGTCACCAACTGATGCTCGCAATCAATCAATGACCCAAATCAGCTCAACCAATCCATCCCCACTATGACACAGACATCTCACATCGTTATCAACACCATATAAATCAGAAGCTTGACAACAAAAATCTCCAAAACATAGCCACGAAAGACATCGGTAGCAAAAACCGCGTGCTCGTTAGCTATGGAAACCCTCAATGGTCGACTCAAGGACTCATGCCTAATGCTAAAATAATGACTAAAGGATAAGGACACAAACGATCTAATCACACTGGAGTCAAATAGCACTAAAGCAGGCACAAAGTTAACAAGAAAAGTACCTACATGAAACACAAGATAAGCATAAATAAAGGAATACATACCAGCAACAACATTAGGTGTCGTGCGGACCTCGTCAGTCATCAGCTGGAAAGATCTCCCACGAGCACTTGGAGCCTCGACCTTCCCCGGTCGACCACCAATAATATGCAAGGTAGCAGGAGCAGGGGCCTAAGCTGAACCACGAGTGAGCTGAGGACACTCGGCCTTCCTGTGGCCAGTCTGGTTGCCATGAAAACAAATTGAAAATCCCTTGGGGGTAATCCTTTTCCATATGCCCTTCTTTGCCGCATTTGAAACAAATCCATGATCGGCAGTGTCCCTCGTGACTGTTACCGTACTTGCCACAAGTGCGACCCTTCTAGCCTTATGCTCTAGACTCAGGGGGATTGGCCCGCTTGGTCCCCGACTACGACTGCAATGGTCTCCTGTCTCTATCCTAAGACTCTCCCTCCTCCATCGTTTGAGTCTCCAGCTCGATTTCCCTCCTCATAGCATTGGTTCACAGCTCGGCCAATGTATGATATGATGAGTTCACCATGAACTCCTGAATATCCCTCCTCAAAATGCTCAAGTACCGCCTCAGACGTGCCTACTCCGTGGACACGTGCTCAAGGCAGAATAATACCCTCTCGTGGAACATCCTCGTGATCTCAGTTACCGTCTATGTCTTCTGCTTGAGAGATAGAAACCTTTGGGTAAATCATTCCCTCTCCACCTTGGGAACGGACTCATCTCGAAACAGCTCGGTAGACCTTTCCCAAGTCACTGCAGCATGCTCTGAAGAGGCAAGATGGTGACTTATTCTTTTTGCAACATTTCACTAACAGTCTATCAGAGTCATTTTTTTCAAACCAGAGATCATGCCCATTAGCAACTGCATAGTTGCTTAAGATATGTTTAAGCTCAGTAGGGTTAGAAAATCGCATACCTATCATTGGTTTCATCTGATCCCATGGTTGTCTCTCATCATACATAGGGTACTGGCGTGGCACGTATTCATCATCTTGATCTTAGGTTCACAAAGGATGTTTAAAAATCTATCACGTGTAGTTTTGTTTGCTGGAAATGGATAGGTAGCATCATCTTCTTCACGATCAACAGTATATGAATCTTCAATAACTGAATCTTCATTTTCATCTAGGTCTTCATTTTCACTTTCACTTTCCTCAGCCTTAATCCAGTCGAAGATAGGTTCATTATGGTGATCCACATATACATTCATTCTCTTGTCATTAGCATAAGCCAAATCCCAAAATTCCTTGTAATCACCCTCGTTCACCAGTGTATGAATTCCTTAACCTAAAGACTCTTTTGGAAGGCATAAATAAATGTCTTTTGTCGTTCTAGTGAGCTTGTGAAGGAATTCCATGAAATGCTAATACCTAAATGCACTGAAGTCAACATCTCACACTGATGCTCTGTCGAGATCAAAGTAGACTAAGTGCTTGGGTGCAAATTGACTATTGTAGTGGAAATCCACTACAATGAAGTTCTGATTAGTGGGATTTGGTGATGATGCCATTATACAGAACGATTGAAGGAGACGAATGATCGATGGACGATAAATCGGGGCCTACATGCCACCTCATTCGCCACGTAAGATAAAAAGTACACACAGGATCGATAAATCCTTTAAATCCAACTAAAACCAATCATAAGGAGAGCATTAATACAATTCAACAAGTTAAAAAGGTAATAAAACACGAAATAAAGTTCAGGGCCAAATGTGATCAAAGACAAAAATACCTTACCTGTCAACTCCTCGTTATCCCAATCTTTTTATTATTGTATATATACAAAGTTTCCGTTTTATTGGTTGGAGTTCAACTCATAGTTCTAAAATATGTTACATGGTTACTATTTTGTTTAAAAAAGATAAAAAGTACATTATTTTAAAAGAAAATCGATTAAATTGAGTTGTTATATCATATGGACGTTTACTATTGGGCCTATAGATAAAATAGCCCATACTCGTGTGGGTTTTGCTAACTCCCAATTTAAACCTGAAAAAACCCTAGACTTCTTCAATTGACTACTTGCAGGTTGCAGCAGGCGAATTCTTTACAATCGCAAACATCCCCAAAAAAGGAGCTTCTGCTTCATCAAAGGTTCGCTTCCGATCATTTTTTCTTCTATTTGATGATTTCGATTCATATCTCTGTGCGTGTTTTGGTTAGCGTTATGCATTTATAAAGTCTATTAAATCTGAAAATTTGAAGTTTTTCTCTCTATTATCGTTACAGAGAAGAATGTCGATTTCGGAGCTTGCTTGCACTTACGCATGTCTTATTCTCAGCGACGATGGCATCCCCATCACGGTGATTATCTATTTCTAATCAATAAATTTATGAATTTTAGTACTTTTTTGTATCTGATGATCATTATTAGATTTGTAACAAAATATGTAACTTGATGAAATTGCAACTATATTTTTTTTTAAAACTACAAAATTGGATGTTTTTTCTTGCAGGCTGAAAAGATTACAACTCTTTTGAAGGCTGCTAATGTGAGCATCGAATCTTACTGGGCAGGCCTGTTCGCCAAGCTTGCTGAGAAGAAGAACATTGATGATTTGATCTTGAATGTTGGTGCCGGTGGCGGTGGTGGTGCTGCTCCGGCGGTTGCTGCACCTGCTGCCGGTGGTGGCGGTGCAGCCGCTGCCGCTCCTGCCGCAGAGGAAAAGAAGGTAAGTAAATATATTATTTTATTCAATCATTTGCGTCAAATTGTGTTTAGCTTATTATATCAATATAACATGGTTTTTTGGTAAATGATATGATGATGATACACAGGAAGAACCAAAGGAAGAGAGTGATGATGATATGGGGTTCAGCTTATTCGATTAGGAGCAGATTTTTGATAATTTTTTGTTGCAAGAATTCAAATATGCATGATTTCATCTTGTTTTGTGGTTGCTCAAAAAGCAGTGATTTTTGCTATTCTTTTTAAAACTGTCGATGTTTCTTTTATGCATATGTTAAAACCAAATTTTTAGGTTTAGTTTGGTATTACTATTTATCTATGTTTGATACTCATTCCTAGAATGTCTTTTGCTATCACATTTTATGAAAATTTACAACTATATTTTCACGTTTCATGGGTTTTGGATTTAACAAGTGGGATAATGACTTGTTAGGATAACCATTTTATTTTTTGTACATGTTTAGTCATTAAACTTATTTTTGTGTTTGATATACAATCGAAGTTATACAAGTTATTTAAAAAGAACCCATTTGACTGGTAACAGTGGGTTTTCTGGTTTTCTTTTCAGTCGTCTTGAATTTTCCGGCTAGTCACACCTTGTTCTTCGTCTTTTTAACCAAACATCCGTCCATCATCAGACAAACAACTTGCAACTCAATTACAAGTTGTGTGCATTTGTTGTTTTAATAGTGTCACCACAAACCAACAAAAGAATCAATGAAAGGGGTGGGTGGGTGTTAAGTTATTTAAAACCGAACAAGCACTCGAGGTCTTTTAACAAATCCTTAGATTTCATAGGGGTTAATATCATAAAAACCATCAAGTTTTCGGGGTTTTGTCGGTTTTACCCAACGTTGAAATTTATGTTTGTTTTTACCCAAACATTTTCGAAAAAATGTTCGGTTTTACCCTTTTACCGGTGATAACAGGTTTTTCAGGTTACCATTATATTAAATTCGCAAAAAAAAAAAAAAAAAAAAACTTAAGTTTACCATTTTTTTTTTTGCGTTTTTACCCTTAAGTTTATAATTTTTTTTTACACTTTTACCATAAGTATATTTTTTTTTCATAATATACATATTCATATGATTTTTCTGTTTGAATACGTATAATATGAAGAAAAAAAATACATAGGGTAAAAGTATAAAAAAAAAATTATAAACTTAAGAGTAAAAACGTAAAAAAACTGTAAAGTTAAGGGTTTTTTCGAAAAATACAGTATTATAGTTCAAAATAAGTTTTTGGTATGATTCTAAACATTTTTATTATGAAATTAGGTTCCAAAGTTTGAAACATTGTTGTTTGAGTACAAAACAACGAGTAAGTTAATGAACACTACATCGCCTCAAAAGTCTTGAATCTGAGTACAAATCAAAATAAGTTAGTCAATGGAAGTGTCTAATGAGAATATCTGATGTTGATTCATTTTGAGTAAGAAGATATCAATGAAAAAAATCATCATACATCATAAGTATTAATGAACCAAACGATAGAATACTATGGCACAACTAAACAAGAGCAAAGAGTATATGTATCCATATTTAAATCCTACCATATAAAATATACATCATCAAGATTAAGGCACTTGGAATGATAATTCCTTCTTATATTCTTAACTATCTTAAGCCTTTAAGTATTTAACTCAAATAAGCATTAAAGGAGACAACTCAAGAGGGTTTCTAATCACCAAAAACTAGCTTCAAAAGGAGAGATGATGAAAGTAGAAGAAGTTTCGGCCAACATATGGAAAAGAAGAAAAGAGCTTTAATAACTAGCCAATCACTCATGCAAAGGTCTTCCGTATATACTCTAATGCATAACATACATTTAGATTATAATAATATAAAGCATTTATAGAAGCATGAGAGACATAAGAAGAAAATTGACAAGCAATCTCTCTTCTTATGATAATAATTTTGGTTAATGCTTAAAAAGAAGACAAAAATTATCTAGCTAGTTTATTAACCATGATATGTTAACTTATTAACTTGATCATGGTTAACTAAAGTGTCCAAAATTTTATATTTGACTTATTAAATCATATTATATGATATAATAACTGGTTATGGTTATACTTTTTTTAATTATTATTTTCACAAAACAATAATTATTCTCTAAATAAATATAACAACTGCTATTATTTATTAATAATCATATTAATAATAAATATACAAAATATGTCAACTTGATAAATGTGTGACCCTGTAGAATTATATATTATTAGCAATATCATTCAATAATGATTCTTGGGCATATAAATTCAACACCAATGTCAGGTTTGCAAGAAATTGTAAGAAAAGTATAAAAAATGTTGGCATGCAGCAAGAAACAAAAAAATTCTTTCATGATAATTTTGGATTATAAATTGTAGCATCTGGTTCTTGGTACGTATTTCTTTTATTTTTATCTAAGTATTTTGCATTTTTGGCCTTGGACTCGGCGAGTTGAAGGACCAACTCGCCGAGTATAAGCAGGATGGGATGCGGGGTTTAAGCAGTGAACTCGGCGAGTCGGGTCCCGGACTCGACGAGTAGATCCTATCTGGACAAAAACCCTAATCCAAGGGTTTTCACCCTATTTAAACAATGTTATGTCAACCACAATGTCCCTTATGCTCCCAAAACACCTCTCATTGAAACCCTAGCCGTTATTGAAGCAATCTAAGCCTTGTTGGTGGGTTTTGGTGCTTGTGGTCTTAAGAAGGAAGTAGAAAAGCTTGAGAAAGCAAGTAGAGACCAAGGGAACCCGAGTTTGTGCACCTTCTACAGTTCATTGAAGGTAAAAAGTTGTAACCTTGCTCTTTCATTTGTTAGATCCCTCTTTTGGAAGATTTAAGGCTTTTATAAGCCATTTTTTTATGACCAACCATGATTGAAAACGTGGTTGGGGGCTTCTAAATCAAGTCATTAAGGGAGTCACAAGGCAGTTGGGGTTGCTTTTGCACCCATGAAGGGTCCTATGCATCTTAAGAGCTTATTTTATGTCTTTTTGAGCTCAAAGTCCCATGCAAGCACGTAAAGTTTGTAACTTTACGTGCTAGATCGATTGTAGAAGCTTTGTAACAACGTAAATTTTCAAAACAATTTTTCATTTTTGCAAACATCAAAAACCAACATTTAATATTCTGAAATCACATGTGTAACAAATGTCATTGTAACAAAATACATCCCATGATCATAAAACAGTTCCTTCGTCAGTGTGTACAATCACGCCGGCGCCTTTCCACGGTCCTCGCTAGTACCTGAAACACATAACACAACAACTGTAAGTATAAATGCTTAGTGAGTTCCCTAAAATACTACTTACGCACATACGCCTTTCCAGGCCCTGACCTTCCGGTCCATGTGTCTCAGGGGACTTCCGTCCTGACTCGGTAAACCTTCCGGTCCTACCTGCATCGACCTTACGGTCTACATCATAACGCCTTCCGGCCCATAACATATATGCCTTCCGGCCCAGAACATAATGCCTTCCGGCCCATATCAAGCATAGCATACATAGCACATTCAAACGATTAACTTATCATATACAACGCATATAACTCATAACATATCTGACCTTCCGGTCACACAATAAAAACCTTTCCGGGTACAATATAGTGAGAAAACTCACCTCGTGGAAAGTCTAGAATCTCGCGTACTCGCTGTCTCCAAATCCCAACGAAGACTCAACCTCGCCTAATCATAACGAATATTATTTTAATTAATATAGACTTCCACAACTAGACTTTACCCCTTATCATCATTCCTCAGAGGGTAAAAGACCATTTTACCCTTCCTTGACTCAAAGTCCACATGTTGACCAAAACCCTAAAAGTCAACAAAAGTCCACCTCCCAGTACGCGGGGCGTACATCGTCAACCCACAAGTCGGGGTCTCCACCCAGTACACTGCGCGTACTGGGAGTTACGCCCGACGTAATCCATCAGATCTAATCATTTCTCATTTCTGGTCTTAATCGGTTAAGCCATTACTTCAACTTCTAGATCCGGCTTTATTTAAGCATCTTTACTCATAAAGTCGAAACCTTTAAGCCTTGGCATGGCTGTAAAGGCTCCTACACTCCTTAACATCTTTCTATTTCAACTCAAGGATCTAGATCTCATGCATGGTGTGACATCCCCAAAATCACGGCCAGAAAAGACCGGTTTTGTTTATACTTTATTTCAAAATCAGAGTTATCTTTTAATAAATGGTTTGCGGAATTTGTCCCAAAACAATAATATGATAAAGATTTATCAAAAGCATTTCCATAGAAATGTATTCATTAAAAGACTCGGGATGTCATGTTCGTACAGATCAAAAGTATAAACAGTACAATATAAGCCTTACTACATTATTTCATATCTACAGGCCTATATCCGTAATCCCTCGTCCAAAACATCACACCTATGCTCATGCGCCACTACCTGTAATACATAAAACTGAGTGGGTCAGGCTTGGGAGCCTGGTGAGCACATAGGGTTTTCAACCCACAATAAATAAGTTTATTAATTTCATCAATCAACAATAACCCGATTACCCGTTCCCGTTATCCTCACTTTACGTCCCTAAACACCTATCATAAGGGACCTAGCCTAAGGATTATCATCGGGACGGACACTACTGCTAAGGGGATTCCTCAGCAATAAATGTCCTAATAGGCAACCATGTGGGGGATGGAGTACACCGGTGAACACATCGTTCACAACACCTACAGGTTGCGAACCTGCTAGTGTTCCACTGGACTGTCTAGAAGAGTCCGTGGTCGTCATCTATACTCCGCTAGATGACTGGATCAACAACAACAACATCGAGGCCTCTCATCATTTTATCACACATCACCTATTACATCTACCCATGTTTTACCCCAACATTTTCGTAGATATAAAATACATATACAGTTTAAATCATTGAAAACATGTATAACAACGTTCATCTAGCATAGATAGCAAGTATTCAGATAATATGCACACATAGCACGTAATTTATATAAAATACTTCATATCTATGTGTAAGTTGAAGGTAACTATGCACTCACCGGAAAAGGTGGTGATTCCGAACTCAGACAGCGCTTCGCTTCTTAAAAAGAATTTTTCTTCGACGAAACCTAGTATTATTACCACTAGAGTTTAGTTTATTATTCGTCGAGACTAATTAATAGTCTAGCTATTATTATTATTATATAAGCATCAAAAAAATACTTATATAACCCATAATAATAGCCCAAGTATTTATTATAAGTTCCTAATAACGTTACTATAATTAAATAAAAGTTATATTAAAAATAGCGTAGGCGTAGCTCACTTACAGCGGGTTTTATAGAAAACCGGGCTTTGCTTGGAGCAGCGTTCCCGAGCCGAAAAGCTCTTCTTCTCAGAGCCTTCGAGCACTCCGGGGCTTCCGCCTCGTGCTAGGGAGGTTCCCTAGGCTTTTCGGGGGATTTCGGGGCTAGAGAGAGGTTCTAGAGAGAGAGAGAGAGAGTAAAGAGAAGAAAGAATGGGAAAGGTGTGAAGAAAATGAGGGTGGGAGAGGTGGTATTTATAGGGTGAAATGTGGCTGAACTTGGTGCCACATGTCACCATCTGGTGGCAAGCCTTGGGGAGAAAGCAATGGCCAAGATTGTGCCACATCACCCATTTTCGCACAGCACACTTCCGACTTCTAAAATCCGTAACTTTCACATACGACCTCCGTTTTTGACGTTCTTTATATCCACGCGTAGGTAATAATAAGATCTACAACTTTCATTTTGACACCGTCAGCTAATTCTCGACCGATCTTAAATTTAACAGTACAAGGAGATTATACTGTTAAACGTCTGCGTAAAATTAATAACTTCTACATACGGACTCTGTTTTTGTCTGTCTTTTTACCGTTGATTTCCTATTAATGAGATCTTCAACTCTCATTTATGTTGCGTAAGCCAAAAACCGCTCGAACTAAAATTCGAGTTTCAGGCCGTGCACTGCTAAGCCGAATCTTAGAAAAATCATAACTTCTTCATACGAAGTCAGATTTGGGCGTTCTTTTTATCGATGTTCTTAGTTTAACATATTCTACGACTTTTGTTTAGATTGATAAGGCTAAAAAGTCTTCTATCGTAAATTCACTATTTACGTTTCCCGGTGTCGTGCCGGTTTTGTCGTAAAACTTCGGCGGGCCATAACTTCTTCTTTATAGCTCGGATTTCGGCATTCTTTATATGCACGGAAACCTTGAGACATATTCTACAACTTTATGTAGAGATATCGGGATTATCTCACACTTTAATTTTGACGCTCATTTTTATTCTTTATTAATTATATATTTATAATTAAATAATAAACACATAAACACACATAATTCACATAATACTCAAATATTTCATATTTATTACTTCAAAAAGAGTTACAATAGTTGACCTAGACTATTACATTGACAAAAATGCTTAGCCCTGAAAACCCGGGCGTTACACATGGTTAATCATTCACGTCCAAGATTACATTTTTATGAATCTACAACTCAAATAGACCAGAAATATGATGAATCTAAGCTAATGGAGACCATTTGCTCATAAAGTCTCCACCTTTGGGACCAAAACCCTAGAATATGGTCCATAAAGCATACCACAAGAACTACAAGTCAAGATCCGAACTTTTTACCTTAGAATGAAGCTCCAACCTTTGCTAAGCACGGATCTACACTTAAACACCAACTTCTAGCCTTCAAAATGGAATCCTCTTCTCCTTTGCTACCTTGAAATGACACCACCAAGCTTAGAACACTCATAAATGGGCTAGGAACGAATAAACACTCTCTTAGGGTTTCTTTCTGAGGGATGGTGGCTGAGGAGTCGAGCCAACACATTCCTTTTATAGCCAACCCAACAATTAGGGTTTTTTATTCTGGACCGATTACGCCCAGCGTACCTAGGGGAGAACGCGTATAAATGAAGTGCGCGAGTACGCGCATCGTACTCCTTGTACGCCCAACGTACTCGCTCATCATGCAAAACCCTAAATGACATAAATCAAAGATGAAGGGCTTAAACAAAAGGGTACCTGGATTTTGGGCTGTTACAAGCTTGGATCTATCTTTTGATCAAAGCTTGTACATCAGAAATCAAGGATTTAGAGTGTGGACGTGACCAACTCGACGAGTCCGTTCCTAGACTCGATGAGTCCAAGGCTTTGAGTCCCAAATCTGTTGAGGGTCAAAGAACTCAGTTGAGTGTTAGAAGGGTTGTAGTTAGACAGAAAGAGTGACCCAACGCATTGGACGTAATTTTAGACTTGGAGTTCATGGGACTCGATGAGTGCTAGAACAGACTCGGCGAGTCCAAGGCAATCTCCTTAAGATTGGAGATGAACTCGACGAGTTGTTCATACAACTCGGTGAATCGAGGACAGGACTTGTTCATCAGATGAAGGTGGACTCGACGAGTGTTCATACAACTCGGCGAGTCGGATGAGGTTCATACGATTTTCATATGAGAGAGGGACTCATCGAGTCGATGCCAAACTCGATGAGTCGAGTCATGGATAAGGACGAGTAAAGGGATTAGGGACTCGACGAGTTGACGTCCCAACTCGGTAAGTTGGGTCAACTTGAAGTTGACTTTGACTGGACTTGGACTAACCCTGTTTAGGGTTTCACGTGCTGTGTGTTGACTTGAAGGTTGTCGTGTAGGAATCGAGGAGTCGAAGGGATTCGACTTGTGCGCCGAGGATAATTCAAATATTGCACGACATTGAGGTGAGTTACCTTCCAGTAGGGGTGGGTCTAAGGCCACAATACCAACCCACCAAAGAGGAGTATTTAGAAGATGATTGTCTTTGTGATAATTATCTTGGTTTGGTTATGTGCTTTGGTCATTAGATTTATCTGTATGATATGTTATGTGTATAGTAGGGATTAGTTTCCCTAACAGTGGTCCTTAGGACCAAAGGGTAAGTCAGTACCCGGATATGTCTGACTGTATGCTTATATCTATTGTTGTATGTAGGGTTGTAAACGAACTGAACGTTCGGCGAACCGTTCGTTAACGGTTCGGCGGGAAGTTCGTTTATGTTCGTTTATTTAATAAATGAACAAACATTAACAAAAATTATCGTTCATTTAGTTAAATGAACGAACATGAACAATAGTCTCGTTCATTCATTTATGTTCGTGAATGTTCGTTTACGATGTTCATTTACGTCGTTTATATTCGTTCGTTTAAATTTATTTATATTCATCTATATTCAATTATTTTTTATTATATTGCTATATTATATGTTCGTTTATGTTCATATATGTTTAATTGTGTTTTTTTATCTGTGTTCGTTTATGTTTGTTCGTTTATGTTCGTTTAGAATGTTCACGAACATAAATGAACGAACATGAACAAAGTAATTTGTTAAATGAACGAACATGAACAAGAAAATCTCGTTCGTTTATCCGTTCGTGTTCGTTTGTTGTTCGGTTAACTTAAACGAACGAACATGAACAAGACCTTGTTCGTGTTCGTTTGGTTCGTTTACAGTCCTAGTTGTATGCTAGTAGTAGGGGGTGAAATAGTCCCCAGTTACCGGTTGAAAGATACCGATGATGGTTACCGGTTGAAAGATAACGATAAATGTTAGCGGTTGAAAGATACCGATGAAGGTTACCGGTTGAAAGATACCGATGATTTTGTATGGAATGTGGTATGATGGGGGAACTTACTAAACTTTGCGCTTACAGTTTTGGTTTTGGTTTCAGGTACCTCTTCGTCGAAGGGAAAAGAGTCGGCGGTGTAGCAGCGCATCACACACACATAGTTTCCGCATTGAGTTTCTGAGATTGTACTCTGATTTTCATTACTTTTGACGTCATAGTTTGGGACACAACATTATGATTTTGAAACGCGTTGTTATTTGACCATATTTTGGTAAAATGTTTATTAAATTATTAATTCAAAAATGAAATTTTCGGGCTTGAATTTTGGGATGTTAAATAAATGGTGCTCCGGAACGTACTGTCCGGACTAGTTCTTTGTAATCGAAATGTATCTATGTGTTCGAGAATAACATAACTATTTTTTAATACTTTGGGTCTTTAGTAACACTATAAAACTACATAATTAAAGCACCTACTAATATCAACATAACTTTTCAAACTTGTTCTTCGTCTTTTGGACAAGTTCTTTGCGTTCCGAGCTCAAGTTTTTACAGTTATAATTAGAAAATTAAACAAATACAAGTAAAGGAGTCGTGGACTTACCCATAAAACATCCAACTCATCGGAATCATGTCATTTTTTCTTTTGCCAACTGGGTCTAAAATGTGATGAAATTCGGATAAACATTTCAGAATGAATTATGTAGTACTATAATTCTTGAACATGATTTGGAATGGGCCAGGCCGGACCCGGCCTGGCCAAACCTCAATTTATAATAGTCCTTTCCGGACGAGATGGTCATTTCTCAAATGAGTAAAAGTGGTTATTTTATTTTAAAATAAAAAAAAAACATTAGAAAAATTGTTAGATTACTCAATTACCCTTCAAAATATGTTATTGATATGGGAGCATTTTCCGTTGCACAATTCCAATCCGGAACAAATTGTTTATAGTATTGTCCATGGAGTTGATAAGCTAATTCATGTCTGTGTCTATTTTTATTACCAATTATAGATATGCTATAAAATACTTTGTAAGAAAACATCTCAAAAAATCATGTTCTTCTTCCATTAAGGTCATTTGTATTCTCAACTAGTTAAGCATGCACTAATTCATGAATCTTTAGTCTTTAATCATTACAATTGTGTAACTTCTTTTTGGGTTCTGTAAAAGTTTGGGTTTTGAAGGACAGAAATACCATGTTGGGAATCTCTTATGATAATATCATCCCCATTTGAAACATATCTCATCATCCTAAAGTTGAATAAGAAACATATCGCAAAAGCTTCATATAACTACCAACAAGTTCATTTATCTACTACTCGTGAGACACAAACATTTAATACAAATACAATCTTACCAAGTCACAAAACCACCAAAATTTTCAACAGCTTACATACATATATATAGAGGGAGAGTATGTATGATGATCAAACAAAACACCCAAACAAACCTACCGATTAAAAAAAAAACATTTTTATGTCAAAATTAAACAGACAAACTGGTGAAGAATCAATCAGATTCAGCAACATTTCCAAACTGCCAAGGGTTGAACTCAGTATTTGCAATTGTAACATCTTGAACACTACTTGACTTATCAGCTTCAGCTCTGTGTTTAGAGTATCTCCCATTGTATTCATAAATCTCCAAATCCCCCCACGGTGTAGGGGCAATTTGGTCCGTCATGTCAAACCATTTTGGCACAAATTCTTTCCCCTTTGTCTCTCTTATTCTCTTTTCAGCCCTCTGTTTCTCTTCCAAACTTTTTCCCAACACAAAACAAAAAAACAAAAAAAAAAATTAGCTTCATACTTTTCGACAGAGGGCATTTACGTCTTTTCTCACTTACATGCTTTTTTCCGAACCAGCTTTTGACATGTCACCCATCTCAAGGGCATATCTGTCAGGTCGTAAGCGGGAATCCGATGCCAATAGCTTCTTTGGTGCTGTATTGAAACTGTTTACTTTATGTGCAAAATGTGTGTATTGAAATTTATCATCTGCTGGAGCCTCAGCAACTTTCCATACCTTCAAAACATGTTTATAATAATTATTATTATTGAATATCTACAAATAAAAATTAAAATATATGAATTTAAAATATCGAAAACCCACCTGTGTGAGTTCAGTGTTTGGAAGAGGCTCCCCTTCAGAATCACAAGGCTGATAACTCATGGATTCGTTCCATTTTCCTGTCATTAATATTTTTGGTTCTTCTTCTGAATTGTATACATATCCATCCACTTCATAACGTCCAGCACTGCATACAAATTTTAAGAATTTTTTTTTTTTTATATACAATGTAAAAAAAAAAAGTTTTTAAAAAAAGTTTATCACGCACCCAAACCAACCACAAGGTTGAAAATAGAGGACAACTTTATCTCCTGAGGTCAAATTGGTCAAAACCATTTCCCCTGGGGAATCAATCCATGTTCTTCCAAATATTAAATTGTTGACTTTTGTTGGAGGGGGTACTAATTCTAGGATTACTCCATCTTTCTTTAGCTTCAAACGAGTTCTGCAATTATAACAAAAAAAATTTATATTTAAAAAAAATGGTAGAGTTAGTTAGTTAGTTAGTTAGTTAGTTAGTTAGTTAGTTAGTTACCTTCCAAGAGGATAGACATCAACAGAGTTACCAAGGAACTTGGTCTTCACCTTTGAAGTTATATCATATACAAAATGCTCATTTTCAGCATGTGCAGCACTTATAGGAGGGTGATGACTCACCTGATTTTTACATTAAAGTGATATTGAATTGATCAGCTTTTAAAAAGTATGAAAGATCTTTAAAGTTTTTTTTTTTTTTTTTTTTTAACCTGTTCTGCAATGAATGTAATGCCACAATGATTAACCATTTCATATGTTTCACCAAGAATTGGATTGAAAGGCTTCCAGGTTCGTTGTAGAGCATAATATACTGATATAAACCATGATGCTGTAATAGAAAAAAAGATTTCATGGTTTTGAAAATTTATATAGAAAGAGGAGTGTATCAGTGTAGTGTGTGTCTATGTGTGTAAGGAATTAAGGGTGATGATTCTTACCTGTATATACTAATCGCATGTATGGATCCTCACAATTGTCTGCTTGCTCTAAAAGATGGGCGTATTCCATCAGCTACAAAAGCAATGAAAGTCTCTTTACTCATTACTAATTTACTATGAACAATTATAGAAGAAGAAGAAGAAGAAGAAGAAGATATAGAAACATATTGGTGTTGGAAAATACCTCTGCCATTTTCTGTAACATTGTCATGGGTTCAAAAATGAGAACAGGTAGAGTCACCATTGATGTGATATCAGCACCTACATACTTCTGCATTGACCTCCAGTAACTATCACGCTCCTGTAAAAACACAAAAGAAAACAATGAATGATGATAATAGAACATAGATGTTATATGTAATAAGTAACCAAAAGAGAGAAAAATGATGAGATTGTGAAAGAAAGAGATGAGAGAAATAAGTTAGTGTACCTCTCCCTTCCATCTGCCTCTTTGTGCTTCGACTTCAGCATCATCAGTGCCTCCTTCAGGGTTAATAACTTCAAGCCCCTCATAACCAAGTAGTCTAAAGAAGAAAATAGCCAAATACATTTAGATCCAAACAATTCAGTACATGTGACGTTTGTTGTTAACAATACAAATTATCTTTTGGGGAGAAGATTCAACCAAGTCGTACAATTTAATCTATGTCTATTTAGGATTTCAAATCATGATCTCGTGATCACAAAGTCAACATGTATCTTTAAAGGAACTTAAGTCCGATGGATGTAAACTTTTGTTATTATCAAACAATAACCACTTCAGTTAATAAGCTTGAAAGGAGTTTAGCTCCTGATATAACAAACCAAAGCTTCTGGTAAGTACTGATTGAGTAAAATATAAATTACAACCGATTTCGATAAGAAAGTTAAAGCTAAAACGTAATCAAGTGCTGTCAACAACCTTCTAAACGAAAACTTGGTATTAAATCAAACATGCACAACTAATCCCACGATTCTCACGCTCGAAATCGCAGAAATTAAAGTAAAAACAATATTGGAAGAAAAAAAGAACAGCAACGATGGATCGATCTGAATTTAGGGTAATCACTACGACATAACAAGGACAAAGGTCCAGAATCATTCACCCGTTAACTTGATTCTTAAAACTGGAGAAACTTGAAGCGATCGAAGAAAAGAAACCACCACCGCCACCTTGATTCTGCGCCATATCTATCTGGTGATAAAAAAAAAACCCTAGAACTCGAATAAATTCCCTTGTTTTGTAACGGATCAGGGGTTTCCCCCTCAAACTATATATGTATTTGAAAGGAATCACGATCAAACAACGATTAAGAAGATGGAATTGATTTGAATCAGATCTTCGAGATAGAAAGAGTGATTTTTGATTTTAGGAAGATACGCTGTGAATTTATTGTTAATAATATTATATTATAATATAATATTATGGTGTGGACAAGAAGCGGATAGAGAAGGTTCGGTTGGCGGGTTTTCATTTCAAGTCAACAACGATAATGCCACGACTTTTCTCGCCTCATTCGACCCGACTCGTTTATTCTAGATAGAGTAAATTACACGAATGGTCCCTATGCTTTGGGGTAATTTGCACGCTTGGTCTTTAACTTATTTTTTTAACTCGTAAGGTCCTTACTGTTTGTTTTTGTTACGCGCTTGGTCCCTACTGTTTGTTTTTGTTACACGTTTGGTCCCTGTCTTACCTAAAAATTGAGTAAATTACACGAATGGTCCCTATGGTTTAGGGTAATTTGCATGTTTGGTCCCTAACTTATTTTTTTAACTCGAAAGGTCCCTATTGTTTGTTTTTGTTACACGCTTGGTCCCTGTCTTACCTAAAACGACTATTTTGCCCCTGATCATTTAATTTATTTAAATAAACACACTCTCAACCCTACTCTCCTCACCTTACCCTACCTATCCCATCATTTTTCCATATTCAAATAATAGTCTTTTTAGGTAAGACAAGGACTAAGCCCGTAACAAAAACAAATAGAAGGGACCAAACGCGTAACAAAAACAAACAGTAAGGACTTTCCGAGTTAAAAAGGTAAATTAGGGACCAAACGTGCAAATTACCACAAAACATAGGGACCATTCGTGTAATTTACCCCCTAAAAATACTATTATTTAAATAAAAAAATGGTAAGGTATGTAAAGTAAGGTGAAGGGGTGAGGATGGGGTGTGTTTATTTAAATAAATTAAAAATAATCAAGGGGAAAATAGTGTTTTTAGGTAAGACAGGGACCAAACGCGTAACAAAAACAAACATTAGGGATCTTCCGAGTTAAAAAAATAAGTTAGGGATCAAACACGCAAATTACCCTAAACCCTAGGGACCATTCGTGTAATTTACTCTTCTAGATAAAATCGACCTTTCAAGAGAAAACAAAAAGTTGATATATCATATTTTTTTTAGGAAAGTTTAATATATATAGATTTTCTTTTTCTATATTTACTTTTTAACTTAGTAAATTATATACATTAAGTTTTTATGATCGATTATTTTAGGTAAATTGAAAAAAATGATTTAATAATGTAATATATTTCTTATTTTTTTTTATATTTAATCATTAATTTCTTTTCACATTTAATCCTTAATATTTTTTTGTTGCCAAATAAGTCTTTGTTGTTTTTGTACATATTCAATATTTATGATTGATTTTTTTAGGTTTTTCTCATATCATTCTACGTGATAAAATCTTTAATAAGCTGTTTGGAACTGTTGATGCTTATGTTCATCGTGGCTTCAGTTACTTGGTTGCTTAGGTCTTGTGGTTTGATTTAAGTATTGTATTTTGAACGTTGTAACTTCTTCATACGATCTCAAAATTTAACGATATTTATAACTACACGTTAATATTTGAGTCTACTACAGCTTTCGTTAAAATTACTAACCTTAAAAAATAATATATTTGTATTTATGATTTTATAACAAAACATTCATACATTCACAAAGACCGCATGAATATAAACATTTTTTTTATAGAAAGTAATATATTTTTTACTTACGATCTTTATATTCATGCGTTCTTTATAAAGATATGTATGGATGTTTTTTATTTTATAAAATCGTAAGTAAAAATATATTACTTTTTAATGAGAGTGATCTTAATAAAAGTTGTAGTAGACTCAAATATCAATGTGTAGATATATATAAATCGTTAAAATCAGAGATTATATGAAGAAACAAGACCTAAGCCAAACCACAATAACTAAGCAATCAAGCAGCTGAGTTCGCGATGAACATAAAAATCAACAACCCTAAACATCTCATTAATGATTGTCCCACCTAGGATGATGTGAGAAAAAACTTAAAGAAACTAATTATATGTATTAAATATGTAAAAAAACATCAATGATTTATTTTGCAAAAAACAAAAATATATTAAGGACTAGATTTGCAAAAAAAATATTACGGACTAAATATGTATAAAATGAGAAATATATTATCCTTTTAAGCAATTTATTCCGGATTATCTAGAGTAGCCGGTCATAAGGACTGAATGTATACGTTTTAATAAGTTGAAGGGGTAAATATTAACGAAAATCACTTAATGACCAAATTTATACAAATCAAAAATATATAATCCCTTTTAAGTCAATATCCCTCTCTTTATTTACTATTTATTTTTTAATTGCCATTTTAAGAACACAAATGCTTAAATCCACATCAAATTACTATTTTGATATCATATAAAACAAATTGTGAAATAAGTTTTTACCTATAAATATGGATTTTGTTTTTGACTATAACAAAATTTTCATATTTACATATTTTTCTTTAAAAAATTAAATCTAACGATTTTTTTTTTATAATCTTAAAATTGAATTATTTGTATTTCATAATTTATGATTAGGTTCTTTACTATATTTTAAAATATGTTGTTTTATCATTTACATAAATTTTTTTATATTATTTGATTACATTCTATAAATGAATCATTCATATTAAACTTACGTTTCATCTCTTAGATAATTTATTTTATAGTTTTCGATTTTGTTTACTTTCTTAGTATGTATTTTCAAATTTATTTTTATCTATCTCATTCATACATAATTGTTTGGAATGACATTTTATTTTGATATATTTATGGTTTAATTTATATGTCTAACTCTCTATGTGTTATATGTGAATTGTTGATATTTGTGGATTGCATACTATATAAAAATTGCAAAGGAGGTACCCACTCATCAAAGTTACGTTTTGGTCTCTTATATAAAATTTTCTATAGTTTATGTTTTTATTATTTGCAAGCAAGCACTACGACGCAACATATGAGGTGATTTAAATACTAGTTTCTATAAGAAAAAAACAAATAATCGTTAAGATTATATATGACGGTAATTTTAATTATTTGTATGTATATAAAAAAATGTTGTTATAATTTATAGAAAATATATTTTTATATTTTAAAGAAAAAAAAATACAAAAATAGTCCACATAGTTTGCTAAAAGTCATAAGTCAGTCCATGCTAATTTTATTTGATGCAAATGGTCTTTGTGGTTTGCAAAACATGTATGGGTGATCCTTTTTTCTAACTCCATTAATATTCAACGGTTAGATTCGTAAGGGCATTTTCGTTTTTTCAAGTGTAAAAGAACTGAATTCATGACATTTGATAAATTATAGGATTATTTTCATAATTTATCTTAAAATAATATAAATGAGAGAAAAAGAAGGGAGTAGGATTTAAACTTCACACCTCCTTCCGGTCTCCCTTAATCACCTAAAATCTTAGCCAACTAACTCAGAACCACACTTGTTTTATATTTTTGAAAACTAATTAATATTATCTACAAATCGTAAATATATTAATAATAATAAATTCAAAAGATATATTTTCACAAAAAGTTTTGTTTAATAAAACAAAATATATTGTTAGAATTATATCTAAACTAACTATTAGGCTTGGGGTGTAGCCTCGACACCAACTTGGTAGCATCGACAAACACCACCCCTGGTTTATGGCGGCAACCTCCATGACATTCCATTGTCAAGCATCTCTCCTTCAATCTTATATTTCTTGAGGAGTTAGTGCTTGATAATGTCGACACCACTCCCTCCGGTCTTAAGAACATAATAGTTTAGATCTAAAAAAACTATGTGTTTATATTTTCTGAATAATTGATGAAATGATGTTAAATAAATTGAGGTATGTCTAAGTTTCTTTGTTCTTTTCATAATTTAAACTTGTTTAATCAAGTATCCACTTTCAAGTCACTCTGTGCTATACAATACATGGGATCAACAACTATAATTATTTTGCGAAATATTTTTGCAATAATGAGAATTTCAAGAAATATTATGAAAATCTATAAATTAAATTAGAAATATTGATATACTTTGAAAACTCTCTATTTAACCATGAAAGATCAAAACATGTAAATAAGCCTCTAAAGACATAATTTAGGATTAAATTAACCATTGTTACTGTAACTTATCGCAACTTGAGCAAATTGTCCTGTGTATTTGACATATAGAACCAAATCATGTTTTATATGCGAATTGTGAACGACTTTTTCGTTACTACGAGGCAACTTCTATTAGTTTTTTAAAATTTTTTTTTTTTTTTAAACATTCTTTTGTTATCACGTAAACTAACAATCTAATATTGTTTATCAAAATATAATTATTAAGTTAAATAAACAAATTACAAACACCACTTAGGTTTGTTTGTTTTTTGTCTGTAAATCTTTTTAGTCTCTTCTGTCTGCGTGACGCAGACCACGCACAAACATTAACATTCGCAGATAGTTTGTTTTTTTTAAGAATGTAGAAAAATGTTTGCGCGTCATTTTCTTGCCGTAGATGTGACATTTTCAGACATCTTCTAACCTAAAAACACACATATATTTGTTTATTTTTAGTTTTTTTTTTTTTTAAATTTATATTTATTCCAACTTTATTAATGATAAACAATTTGTAGAAAAAAATTATAATACTTAAAAAATGTTGATATTTTCGACAAATTTATATATAAAGATTTATTACAATAATGGTTGTTCAAGTTGTTTATATAAATATTTTAAAAAAAGTTATAATATATTCTTATATTTTTGTGCCAAGTTTTATAAAACATTATTTATTACACTGTCCTCAATTTCTTGGGAAAAATATTTATGGTATGTTTTTAATTGATTTAATTGGAAAAATCAAAAATAATTTCCATCCATTTATATATTAAATTCTTTGATTCCTAATTAAAATATTTAGATATAATTTTCGACTAAAATTGTTGGTTTTTATCAAATATATATATATATATATATATATATATATATATATATATATATATATATATATATATATATATATATATCATTTTTATTTTTTTATACAATAATACATAAAACTTGATTAATTATTTATAACATAGTCATAAAAATATTAAAAAATCACTTTGAAGTTTAAAAAAATCAATTTATTAAAATTTTAACTTATTTTAGTAGCATACAATGATACAAATGTTAAAAACACAAACAATATATATATTCTTTTCATACTGCAGACGTTTGATCCATATTTTCTACTGTAGTGGTCTATATATATATATATATATATATATATATATATATATATATATATATATATATGATCTGCAGACTATAAATATTTTGTTTTATAAAAAACTATAAATATTTTGTTTTAGAAATAACAAATAAGTGACTTCTCATATTATTTCAAATGAAATCCCTAATTCAAGTCAATATTTGGTCAAACCTAGCTTGATCCTTTTGGGTTGCCTTCACCAAAGCAACTTGACTGGATAAATAATAGAGAAAGAGGTTATTATGATTTATTAATATGTTATAAGAATAATATATTAAAGGAGAAATCATATTTGTTTAATTAATATTGGTCAATAATTAATTAAGAATTAATTTTGTGATCAAATGTAATTAATTAAACTAGAGGGGCTGAATTGTAATTATGTGATAGTTACAAAATAGGGTAAGGATTATCCTAGAATATGGGTGGAGGAAATCTAAAGGATATGTATCCTTGAAATTGTCCAAAGATATGGGCTTTCAAGGCTTATCTTATTGTTACTTGGTGGGCAAGCAACTAGATAAGGATAAGGACTGAAACCCTAATCTATACACCTATATAAAGACCCCTAAGGCTCATGAATTCATCCATGCCTTCCCAAGGGTTCCTAGGGATGAAATTCTATACCTCTTCTCTCTCTCTCTATTACCTTTCCATTTGCTCTTGGTGTTTGTGAGCCATTAGAGGCACTACACTTGTGGTGCTTGCTTTCAAGACTTAAGGTTTGAAGATTCAAGTTATTATTACAATATAATAACAAGAGGTATGTGTTCTAACCTTCTACATGAATTTCGAAAATTGTAGGCCACATTAGGGTTTCTTTATGAGTTCATAATGTTGTGTATCTAATAGTGAAAACATAGATCCAATATTAGGGTTGCATGCACACATAGGATTGTTTGTATAAAACCCAACAGACTAGGGATAAAAGTGGGTCCAAACCCGGACCGGATGGACCCTGACCCGGAAAAACCGGAACCGGTTAACAAGATTTCTAGAACCGGAAACCAGATCGGTATATAGGAACCGGTTCCGGGTACGGTACCAGGTAAAGTGGGTCTAGACCCGAAAAACCCGAAAATATCAAAGTAGGTAAGGTGGAACCGGGTAAATGGGTCTAGAACCGGAAAACCCAGATTTTTTTTTTTTAATCGCATAATCTTTCAACCGTTATAAAAAAAATAATAAACAAAAAATTATATTAAAATTACATAAATTACAACAATGATTTTTTTTTAAAGAGTTAATCTAATATCAAAGTTGGTATTATATCACTGTGGATTGTGAAATACATAATGAGAATTGAGAATTGGTATAATTTTGTAGTATTATACGTCCGTACTTCATAATTCATACCCACCATTATTTTCTTTTTAACTTTTATAAAGAATAATATATTAGATTATTGGACAATTATATTAAACACCTTCTTTAATTTAATTTATTTTGGGTTGTGTGCTTTCATTTAAGATATGTGGAGATTATTTTTTTGTTTAATTTATTTAACTTAAAAAGAATCATTCAAAATGCATTTTTTGTTTATTATTTTATCTTACCCTTCTTATATCTATCATACATATTTAAACAGTCCAAGTAATGTGATCTGATCATTTTTTAAACTGACCATGAAAAAAGATCCAACCTATTAGCCTAATCAAATTGCTTTGATGTTTGAAGTGTCAATTTGATCATTTTCGACAAAACCAAACAGTGAACATTCATTACAGCTAAGAAATATACAATACGATATACCAAAATGAAAATGAATATATGGATAATTAGAAAATGTCTTTTACCTGTTTAAACCCACAAACACAATACAAAACATGTAAATACAAAACATGTAAATCAGACAATTAAATAATAAATTTATAAACCCTTAAATCTCAATCATACAATGAACCAACCATGTCCCAAACCGGTTCTTGTCGTATTCCGGTTCCTTGACTTTATACTGGTTCCTTGGACAACAACCTAAACCGGTTCCTTGGCCAACTAAACCCGGACTCGGTCCATTAAACCCGGTCTTGGTTTTTTAAACAAAGTCGGTTCAAAAACCCAGATTAACCGAACCTAAATACCCAGAACCCGGATAAGAGTAATTTTGAGACCCAGTACCCGGACCGTTTAAGCATTTTCCAGTTATACCGGTTCCGGTTCCGATCCGATTCCGGTTTAGGTCCGGTTTTCCAGGTTTATAAATCATCCTTACTGCAGACGTTTAATCCATATCTTCTACTTGGTCTATATATATGATCTGCAGACTATGAATATTTTGTTTTAGAAAAAACTATAAATATTTTGTTTTAGAAAAAACAAATATCGGACTTCTCATATTATTTCAAATGAAATCCCTAATTCAAGTCAATATTTGGTCAAACCTAGCTCGATCCAAAACTGAAGCCGGCTCCGCTTACAACCCTAACTGTTCAAAACCACCATCGAGACAGAGGTCATAAGGAAACCACACAACCAGAAGATCGAAGAGCAATGGCGGTGATGGAGAAGCTCAAGATGTTCATCGTCCAAGAGCCTATAGTTGCTGCCTCCTGCCTCATCGGTGGCTTCGGTAATCCCCCTTTCTTTTTGACAAACCCTAATTCCTATAGTTTTCTTCCGATCGAATCAAATTCAAAGTTTCATACACAAGTTGTAGTATATGATTCTCTAAGATCTTTATGTTGTTGGAATCATCGGATGTTTTCATTTTATCGACTTGAACTTTCGTGATTTAAATCATGTTTTTATCATTAGCGTTTTCATTCTGAAATTTGGTTACTTTTGCATTTCTGAATCATTCTTTCGATACTAACATCTCTTGTAACTCATCGGTTCAAATCGATATTGCATTTTGCCTTATCTGAACTATTGTATTCTATGCGATCTAGTATTTTGAATCCTGGGAAGGGGATCAGGTAGAAGGATAACATATGCATACTTAAATGCTTTTGTTTTTTCTCAAGATTCAAAAACTGGCCTCTACTTTCTCTTTACGTGGGACTTGAGAATGCCAGATCTCTTCATTAAATTGTTGGTTTATTCATGACTTAATCCAGTAAGCTATATATTATGTGTTTCAACATCATTTATCATGACAATACTTTATTCATGGTACTTAATGAATTGTCTGAATGTATTTGTTTATCCATTTTAACCCTTCAAACAACTATTTTGAACTAAGAATCTTATACTTACAACTTTTTTTTAGCTTAATTAATCAATCAATGGATACACTTAATTTTTATTGTGAATTTTAGGTCTGTTTCTTCCTGCATTTGTGAGGCCTATGCTGGATTCCTTTGAATCATCTAAACAAGTTCCTCAACCTGCTTTAAGCGATGTAACTACCTTCATCATTTTATTAATTCAGCCACTTAACTAATTCAGCCACTAAATTGTTATATTTTTTTTATGGAATCTTGCAGGTGGTTGCAGGTATGACTGGTAAAAAGTAAATTGATGATTGTTTTTGTAATTTTGTACTTTTTGCCCATCTTTGTTTCACTTAAATAAGATTTATGTTTAAATGATTTAAATGTAAACTAAAACTTGTGTACACTCTCCCAACTTTGCTTTACTTAAATGATAATATGTTTGAGCTTCATTACCAATTTAGGGGTGAGTTAAATTTGATTATTGACATTTGCATTTGAGATAAATTTATTTTTGGTCTAGATAGTAAAAATATCTTTAATAAATGTTACTAATGAGGTTTTGGGAGTTTAAACAATAATTTTTGTGATATTCGATGTTCGTTTCAAGTTTAAGTTTCATTATTATATATTGGGTTTTTGTAAGTTCGAGTTTTCTAGAAAAAGACACGTCTTAGGTGCTTTTTGAACATAAATGTAAGAAATTTCAAACTAATTTGTAAACACTTAGCAAGAAATAACAACATGCTTTTAAACATGATAGGGGCTTCTAAAAATACGTTGCTATTTTTTTTTTTTCCAAAAGGAAGAACATAAAATTTATGAGTTAATGTTTAAAAACACATTTCTATTTCTTTAAAATGTTTATAAAAAGTTCCAAATGTATGTTTTCACCGATGCAACTTACAAAAAAATAGATTCTATGTTGCTACTTATTTCCATGGTTTTTGCTAGACATTGTGGTTGTTTAAAATTAGTCTTCCAATGTCCCTTATGGTGTTGGTATGGATTTGAAGGGTATGGATGGGTCCAAAATAACCAATATACTTTTTATGAGAAATAGCATCACAATTTTAAACCTTAAGCAGGAAGTATCAACATAGTTTAAAAACACAGGGGCCATTTCAATAGTTTTACTATAAATAGAGTCCTTTTCTGTAATTTTTACAATTTATTTCTATAAATATGTCTATTTAAATTTAATGGAAGAAGTAAGGACACAGGGGCCAATTCTGTAAATTTCTTGTACTAATAAAAGTTAATATGTTTAAAATGGAAGAATACCATTTTGAAACTAAGAGCATCTCCATCCCACTCTCATTCTCCATAATTTCCTCCATTTCTTCTCCTATTCCTCTTCAACCCTACCCCATTTCTTCCCCCATTTTGGGGGAAATGAATAGTATAACACCAAATATGGTGTTATACTATTCATTTCCCCCAAAATGGGGATGAACTTTGAGTTGTCGGTTTTAGTCCCTCGTTTTATATTTTTATATATTTTTGGTTTTTTTACCTACTAATTATTACTTAAATGAAATATTTAATACTTATAATATTGTGTTATATATTAAATTATATTAATTAATTATAAATATTTTTCTTTTTGTTTATCAAATTCATATTAAAATTTAAATACATATTGGAATTTTTAAAACACAATTATGTATTTTATAAAAGCTTATAATTACGTATTATAAATATAATATTATTTATTTAATATTATTGACATGAAAAAATATAGATTATATATTTGTTAAAATCAAATTAATAGAAGGAGTGTATTTGATAATTTATATAAGTTAAAAAGTTGAAATATACTTTTTGGGAGTAAAAATGGGGTAAAAAATAGAGTGGGGTTGGAGATGAAACACTATTTGCCTTATTTTTTACTCTATTTTGAAGGGAAAAAATGAAAGTGGATTAGAGATAGTCTAAGGAATCCCTTCAATTCGTGACCCACTTTCTAACCGATCAAAAGTTGTCAAGTGTACGTTTTAGGGATGAGCAAATGGACCGGGGAACCGGCCGGAACCGGTACCGGAACCGGAACCCGATGGAACCGGTCGGGCCGGGACCGGGACGTTATTTTTGTGGATTTTTGGAACCGGGAACCGGTAGGAACCGGAACCGATATAACCGGAACCGGTAGAACCGGTAAAAACCGGAACCGTATTATGCTATTTTTCAAGGACCGGTTCCAACATTTGAAGACACGACAAGAACCGGTAGGAACCGGGAACCGGTAGAACCAGAACCGATAGAACCGCCGGGCCGGTTCGGTTCTTGATTTTGGCCGAAGCCGGTTCCCGGTTCCGGTCCGGTTCGGGCCGGTTCCAGCCGGTTCGGTCCTTTTGCTCATCCCTAGTACGTTTTTAAACCAACAATTATATTATTATGACATCAGTTTATTGATAAACCCACAAAATGCCCGTGGGTTATCTATGTACCATTTTCTTTTTTACCCTCACAAATTTCTTGTAATTAAAGGTTAAAGAGTAATATATCAAAAGAACATTACATTTATAAAATTGAGGTAAGCCATTTATCCTTTCCCCTCCACTTTCCTGAATTCTAATTTCATTTTCTCTATATTTTCTTTTCAAGTTTGCAATTTATGGGAGAGCTTGGATTGATTATAGTCGTCTACGAACTGGAAATAAACATCATCCGTTTCACAGTATTCATTCCTCTTACGGGCCATGTAATGGTGGGAATCTCTTCTTTAACTTGGCGTTTGCCGGCACTTTTTCGATCTCGGGTATTTCTTTGGTCGGCGTCAAACTTGGACGTCAAATCCTTTTTGACTGTCGTGAGGTCACCCGTTAGATGCTTTTCATCCATTTTGTAACATCCCTTTCTGGCACGTATCACAATAATTTGTAGCACCTGGTTCTTGGTATGTAAATCTTATTGAGTATTTTCCATTTTTAGCCTTGGACTCGGCGAGTCATAGATCCGACTCGCCGAGTAGGGACGGGACCCGGGACACGTTTAAGTTGGCGACTCGGCGAGTCCATATCCTGGACTCGGCGAGTCACCGCTGTTGGATGAAACCCTAAATTTCAAAGGTTTGCACCCTATTTAAACCCTCATTTCCGCCCCAAGCTCCCCCCATTCACCCTCAGAGCTCCCAACATCATTTATACCCTTATTCCTTGTGGGATTGAAGTGTTTTGGTGTGTTCTTGAAGATTTTGAGGAGAAAGAAGAGTAGATCAAGAAGAGGAGAAGGAGGCCAGGCATCTTTGTGTCATCTCAACATTTTCCTTGAGCCGGAGGATTTCCGGAGCAGCAGCAGCAGCAGTCAATCAGTTCCCGATCAGTTCAGCAGCTACTTTGAGGTGAGTTGCCTTCCAGTAGCGGTGGGTTTAAGGCTACAATGCCGGCCCACCAGTAGGAGATGTATGATAGATGATTGTCTTTGTGATATCATCTAGGTTTGCTACTACCTGTTATGTTATATGTTAGCATGATACGTTATATGTGATAGTAGTAGAGTTCGGTTGTTAGGACCGAAGGGTAGTCAGACACCCTAGAAATGTCTGACCGTATGTGATGGTATGTTTGTATGCTGTCCTGTTATGTTATGCGATAGAGGTAGTAGGAGGGGACCAGTCCCCGAGGATCAGTTGTTAGGACCGATGGGTAGTCAGCACCCTAGAATGGCTTGACACGGGTAGGACGGCACCCCAGAATGGCCGTATGGGTAGGTCGGCACCCCAGAATGGCCATACCGCGTAGTCAGGCACCCCAGAATAGCCTGACAATATGTATGTTATGTGTTTGTATGGTATGTGGTACGATGGGGGAACTCACTAAGCTTTGTGCTTACGTTTTACAGTTTTGGTTTCAGGTACCTCTTCTTCGAAGGGGAAGGAGCTGGCGCGGTAGCGGCACATCATGCACACACTCTGATTTCCGCATTTACGAGATTCACTGGGATTTGTACTCTGATATTTTGATGGGTTGTATGGTTTGGCTTTTAGACATGGTTTATATTGTGTTACGGTTTGATCAAACAATGTTTTTAATTGTTAATGTTTTCTAAAGTAATGTTTTCAAAACGAAATTTTCGGACGTGAAAATTGGGTCGTTACAAGTTGGTATCAGAGCCTTGGTTTGAGGGATTCGGAATCACCTTCGGGGGTGTCTGAACTCAAATCGAGGGATTAAAAGATTTTTTTTTAAAAGAAAATGTTTTGTAAATGGAGAAAAGGGCTTAAGAAAGAACACAGTGTGTGTGATGTGCGCGACCGACCGAGCTCAAGTAAGTATTCCCCAAAGTACCCATACAAGTTTATGTTATGTTTATCAGCTTTTGTAGAACATCATGCTAGAATAGGACTAAGGATCTAGGAGTGATGCCTTATGTGCCTGCTTTATGTGTTCCACCTATATGAGAATTGCATGCTAGTATAGAGTCGACAACAGTAGGGTAGCCTGTTAGGGTGTGCCTGATAGTATGAGTTAGCACAGTGTGTTAGTTCAGTTTCTCTCTTTGAGAGCGGAATTGTTTGAGGTTTTTTTTCTTGTATGAATGCTGCTTGCTTCGTGCTACGTGGGACTCCGAATAATGGGAATTAGCCATTAGGCGAATACGTCACATCACATGTGATCAGAGTTGAATAATCTTAGAGTACCGGATTTGATCCTACTGCGCAACTCTTGTTTGAGTCCAACCGTTGTAGGGACGAGTCGGGTACTCGAAGGATTATCTGAGTCTCGTCGCATGTGATGGTATTCGGGTGATGGCTAATTGGCATTACAAGGAGGCCTGCAGCAGCTGAGGACTGGATGGAGTAGAGCCGGAGATTTCCCTAGGGCGAGCCTGGGATGAGTATAGTAGTAACCAACCTTAGTGTAAGGGACCTGGTGGAGTCGAGACAGTCCTTGAAGAAGGTACAGATAGATGTGGAAGGTAGTATGGGCCCGTACTACTGAAAGCAGAGGATCCGTACCCGAACCAAGGAAGGCCAAGACAAGACCAGGGAACTTGTAAGTAGCTGTGATCCCTCAGGAAGTATCAGTATATCTAATGATTGTTGTGATGTATTGCAGAATGGTGGTACTGTTGGGTTTTGAGCAATCTAACACTTCCTAAGTGTGCATGCAACCCTAATAAACCTTGGATCTATGTTTGTCTAAATACATGCAAAATAATAATTTTCCAAGGTTTATAACCTATCTAACATGGCATGGGGAACATTTCAACATAAAAGAGTTAGAAGAGATTACATACCTTTTGGTGAGTTTGGTTCTAAGGAGTTTGAGGGCCAAGCACCAATAGTGTGAATGCCTCAAATGGAATCACAAAACACCACAAACTCTTGGAAAACTTTGAGTGAGTATACACACTTGTATAAAATCGGCCACACACAAGCACACACACACTAGTTCACTAGTTTCCTCTTAGGCTCCATTTCATGCTCCATAAGCATGCTTATATAGTGTGCATGGTTAGGGTGAAACCCTAATAACCCATGTCTTTTCCTTTCCAAGGATCCATGGGTTAAAAGCTCCATGGATCATCCATGGACTTCCACATAAGCCTAGCCCATTAACAAATGAGTATTAGCCCACACTATATAAAACAAATAGCCCATAATCTAATTAGTCTTCCTTTTAATCTCTAAATTAATTCATAATTAATTTAAGACTAAAACTAATTAAATAACGTAACTTCATATTAATATATTATAACTCATAATATGTTAATAAACATATGTGTATAACTCTCATAAAATTATCCATAATAGTTTGGATGAGATGCAACCCAAATGGACCATGCCGGTCGGGTCAAGTATATACCAAATAAGTTATGGACTTAGACACCTTATCCAACAGACTCCCACTTGGATAAGTCTAATAACTGTATTTGCCTATAACTTCAGGAACCAACCAGCAATCGTAGCTCTCGAAAACTCCCTCGAACTATGAAGACTTTGTTGAACTATGAAGCGCCATTTTAGATAAGTGATCACATAATCCTCTGTTCTCATGATATCAACCAGACAAACACATGGAACTATGTCTTGCTTATTGTCTAGCAGTTGTTTTTCGATTTTTCGATTTGTTTGATGAAGAACTTCACTGAACACATCGGTTTAGTTCTGACCAGGCCTGGTACATGGGTCAACACAAAATCATCGAGGGGCCCAGATATCGCTTCTATTTCTAGAAGGAACAGATAAACTTCGACTGATATGCTTGTTCTACTACTTATTGAATTGTACACAAAGGCACGTTTTATAACATCAAGTTACTGATGCGTTTACGTGCAATCAATGCACAACCAACTCATAGGTAACAACTCATATTTCTAGGTTTAAAGATTTATATGATATTATCGTCTCACGATCACTCGAGATAGATTCCATGAAGTGATACAAGTGAGCGTGGGTTTATACCAATACTCATAACTTATGAGTACTCATGAATGTTGCAGCAACCATTGCCATGTCTAAACACCTTTAAGGCATCTACAAACCCAATTCATGACAATCTTGATTCATACCTACTTCCGACGTATGATCGATTGTGGAGGTTTGAATAAATTAATTATTCTGGAAGTCAAAACATGCAAAACTGAAACAATAGTAAATAATTGACAATGATAGTAACACTTTACTCATAAATAAATCACAAATTTTATTCATCATCAAACGTCGATTACATTATACAAGTTTCAGGAAAACTATCTAAACTGTAAAACTAATATCGTCCCTCAGCCCGATGCGTCTCGCATGCTGAAAATGCTTAACCCTCGTCAGTCCCTTCGTAAGGGGATCTGCAGGATTCTCATCTGACGATATCCTCCTTGTCACAAGGAGTCCTTCTTCAATCTTGTGTCTTATGAAGTGATATTTTCTGTCAATGTGTCGAGATCTGCCATGATCTCTTGGTTCCTTGGCTAAGGTAACTGCACTATTGTTGTCACAGAAAATCTCTATAGGTTCCTTAATAGCTGGTACAACTCCAAGGTCTCCGATGAAGTTCTTTAGCCATATCGCCTCCTTCGCTGCTTCACTCGCTGCTATATACTCTGATTCACAAGTCGAATCAGCCACCGTCTCCTGCTTGGAACTCTTCCAAGAAATTTCCCTTCCATTTAAGGTAAAGATCCAGCCCGACTGAGAACGGAAATTATCCCTATCAGTCTGAAAACCAGCATCACTATACCCTAATACTCTCAAGTCATCACTGCCACCAAGGGTAAGGATCCAATCCTTAGTCCTCCGCAAGTACTTGAGAATGTTCTTTACTGCGGTCTAATGAGCCTTGCCAGGGTTCCCCTGATACCTGTTGACCATGCTCAAAGCAAATGCCACATCAGGACGGGTACAAGTCATAGCCTACATGATCGAGCCAACTGCGGAAGCATACGGTAATTGGCTCATCTCAACTATCTCTGCCTCTGTACTCGGACTCTGAGTCTTACTCAGTTTGGTATTGCTTTGGATCGGTAAATCTCCTTTCTTGGAATTCTCCATGTTGAACCTTTTCAACACCTTATCCAAGTAGATACTCTGACTAAGTCCAATTAGTCTTCTACTCCTTTCTCTTAATATCCTTATCCCTAGGATATAGGTAGCCTCCCCTAGGTCCTTCATAGCAAAGCACTTCTCAAGCCAGGACTTAACCTCCTGCAAGGTTGGGATGTCATTTCCTATAAGTAGTATGTCATCCACATATAGTACCAAGAAGCTAACTATACTCCCACTAGCTCTGACATACACACAAGACTCATCTTCGCTTCTCGAGAAGCCAAACTCTTTTACCTTCTCATCAAAACAAAGATTCCAGCTACGAGATGCTTGTTTTAATCCATAAATGGATTTCTCAAGCTTGCATACTCTATTAGGGTACTCTGCACTGACAAAACCCTCTGGCTAATTCATGTACACATCCTCAGCCAACTTTCCGTTAAGGAAAGCGGTTTTGACATCCATTTGCCATATTTCATAATCATGAAATGCTGCAATGGCTAGCATAACCCTAATAGACTTAATCTTTGCTACCGGCGAGAAGGTTTCATCATAATCAATACCTTGAGTTTGAGTAAAACCCTTCGCAACCAGTCGAGCCTTATAAGTATGCACTTTTCCTTCCATGTCTGTCTTCTTCTTGAAGATCCATTTGCACCCGACTGTTTTACGGCCTGGTACATTGTCAACCAAGTTCCAAACTTGATTGCCATACATGGACTGTATCTCGTTGTCCATAGCCTCCTTCCATTTAGCAGACTCCGGGCCTGCCATGGCTTCCTTTACACTGCTAGGTTCATCCAAATTTACCAGTGTACTATCACTGATGACGTATCACCTTCCGTAGTAATATGAAAAACATAATAAAATGAAGGTGTGTTCCTAACCCGTGTAGAACGCCTTGGAGGTACAGACTCGTCAGCTGGATCAACAGGAGTTTCCTCCTCAGGTTGATTGCTAGTGTCTGAGGTTCCTTCACCAATTGATTCTTGAATTTCTTCAAGATCAATCTGCCTCCCACTGTCTCCTTGGCTTATAAATTCTTTCTCACGAAAGATCTCTCTTCGTGCTACAAAGACCACATTCTTTCTGGGTCTGTAGAAGAGGTAAACGAAGGATTTCTGTGGGTAGCCGATGAAAATACACCTTTCACTTCGGGGTTCAAGCTTATCATGAGTTTCACGCCTCACGAAAGCCTCGCAACCCCAAATTTTGATGTGGTCCAAATTGGGAACCTTCCCAGTCCACATCTCATGAGGTGTTTTGGTAACCTTCTTTGTAGGGACTAGATTAAGGATATGGGCGACAGTCTCTAACGCATACCCCCAAAAAGAGATTGGTAACGAAACTTGACTCATCATCGAGCGAACCATGTCCAACAAGGTTCGATTACGCCTCTCAGCTACACCATTCAGCTGTGGTGTCCTGGGAGGAGTCAATTGTGAGACAATCCCACACTCCTTAAGATAGTCAAGGAACTCGGTGCTAAGATACTCACCACCTCGATCGGATCGAAGCATCTTAATGTTCTTGCCCAATTGATTTTCTACTTCCTGCTTGAATTCCTTAAACCTTTCAAAGGTTTCTAACTTATGTTTGATTAAGTAGACATACCCATATCTACTAAAATCATCAATAAAAGTCACATAATACCGATTAGCATCCCTTGTGGCGGTTTTGAATGGTCCACATACATCAGTATGTATTAGGTCCAACAAACCCTTACCCCTCTCACAAGTTCCAGTGAAGGGTGATTTTGTCATCTTTCCAAGTAGACAAGATTCATAATTATCATCCGATTTAAGGTCAAGTGATTCCAAGACTCCACTCTTTTGGAGTTGGCCTATGCGTTTCTTGTTTACATGTCCAAGACAACAATGCCACAATGATGCTTTATCTAGGCTAGTAGAAGAATCAATATACAACACATTATTTCCTAAATTGTCTACAATCGACACAGTTTCATACACACCATCACAAGGTAACGCTTTAAAATAAAACACATTATTAAAGAAAGCATTAATACCACCACATTCATTATCAAACGAAAAGGTAAAACCTTGTTTGTACAAAGCATGAAAAGAAATAATATTCCTTGCCATTTCGGACGAGTACACACATTTATTCAAATCTAATTTTAACCCATTATTAAGCAACAAAGTATAGACTCCAATCTTGGAAACAGGTGAAGCCTTCCTATTCCCCATGATTAAGTTTATCTTCCCGTGCTCCACATCCTCACTTCTTCTTAGGCCCTGCAAATCAGAACATATGTGAATACCACATCCTGTATCAAGCACCCAAGAGTTAGAATATGTTGAGTAATTAGACAATATAGTGTAAATACCTGCATGGGTGGGTTTCACTTTCCCATCCTTTAGATCCTGCAAGTACTTAGGGCAGTTTCGCTTCCAGTGTGCCTTTTCATGGCAATAAAAGCATTGAACATCCTTGGGAATGGCAGAAGGAGTGACAGAACCGTTGTTGGTCTTTGATGAGGAGCCTTCAAGAGACTTTCCCTTGGTACCCTTCGAAGGGTGCTTCCTCTTCTTCCCTTTGCCTTGCCCAATAGCTAAAACCGGGGTAGATGTTGGAGTAGGAGTAGTAGAGGTAACAACCGCCTTACCCTCAAGACCGGATTCCGCGGTCTTCAAGAGTCCTTGAAGCTTGCTGAGGGTAACTTCCTCCTTGTTCATATGATATGTCATTCGAAAATGATCATAACAAGAAGGCAAGGAGTGCAAAATGATGTCAATTGCCAACTCCTCGGGGATGTTAACATTCAGCTTCAGCAAACGGTCCACATACCTTTGCATCTTTTGCATGTGGCCCGTGACGGATTCACCGTCCTTCACGCGGGTAGTTATTATGGAGGAGATTATTTCATACCGCTCCTGACGAGCACTCTGATGGTACCTTTCCATCAGGTCTTGGTGCATTTCAAAAGGGTAGAAATCTTCATATGAATTTTGGAGCTCGGCTATCATCGTGGCCATCATGATACATGCCACCTTAGTAGCATCTCTCTCATGAGTCCTGAATTTAGCGATCTCCTCAGGAGTAGCAGTAGAATCATTAAGTTCTTTTAACTCCTTATCGAGGACATATTCCTTGTCCTCATAACGAGTAACCATCCTGATGTTCCTAATCCAATCCATGAAGTTGGAACCATCAAAGATGACCCTCCCACAAAGATTCATGAGAGAGAAAGAACCATTTGGGTTAGAGCCTGAAGCATTAGTGTTGGAAGACATCTGATAGAAGAGAGTAAGTTTAGATTAGATATTTAGGATCCTTAATAAGACACCCAAATGTAATATTAAGGCTAGGATCCAATCACAATATATTACACTTAGAAGAGGGATGCCGTAATCTAAGTAATAATATATTTGAAAGGTAGGTGAATGACGATTCACCAATTTCCACCATGAAAACGAAATGATTTATTAGGTTTAATTGGATTTGAAATTCCTAGATTCTTTTGAGATTCATTGAACTTTTCAATGGCATGTTTCAATCTCGATTGTGCCCTTCAAGTTTTGTGACTGGGATGCCGTGGATCACAAAACAAGGTGTGAATAACCAATGCTAATTCACTTGGTACTCTTAATATTATCACCTAATCAATGTGCCGGTTAACCACACACGCTCCATTGATCTATGACAAACATTAAGTCACCCTTAGTGATCCTTACTAGTCCTAGTTAGTGTGCCGGTTAACCACACACGCTCCACCAACGACTTGGTAAGGTACAAAGTGTGAATTCCATGGACTAGCACCATGTTTACATTTTTCCTAAAATAACTAAGATTGGGAATTAAAAGAGTTTAGTTACTTTATCATATTCATTATACTTTTAATGAGGATTTAAAGTCATTGTTCTACCCGTTCGGCTAACGACCCTCCACCGATCAAGCAAGCGGTGGGTGAGAGTATACACCCATTAAGTCGCCATTTTATAGGCAACAACCTTATACCCACCTTATAGACCGGCTTCGTGAATGAGGCCTACTAACGGTAAAACGACTTATTCTTATACATACATATATATATATATATATATATATATATAATAATAATAATAATAATAATAATAATAATAATTAACCATTAATGTTATAAATAGTATAAGGGTTGAATTTTAACTATTAAAACTCTAAGGGTTGGAATTAATGTTTATTAAAGTGTGTGAAATTTTACAAATTCCAAAACTTGAGGGCAAGTTTTGTAACTTTGCAAAACTCTTCATTTCATAACTTATGAATTAAAGGTTCATAAAAATGAAGACTCTTCATTTTCATGTAACTTATGTGTTTTAAGTATGTGTTAAATAAGAGTGACCTTTGGAAATCCATAACTTGAGGACAAATTATGGACTCCATTAAAACACATAAATGATCAAGAATTAATCCTAAACAATTCAGCAAATAATTCCTATCATTTTCTAAATTCATAAGAACATGAACATGATCATAAAAAATTCAAGAGTTATATGAACACATAAAATCATGGAATTTTGATATATGCTATTGCAAATAGATTAGAACAACCATTACACCAACTAAAATAAGTTTTATAACACCAAAACAGTTTAAGGTAATGTTTCTAGTCCATTTCCAGCAGCAAAAGTCGAAAAACTGCACTCTTTCGATCCTACTCGTCGAGTGCATGAACTTACTCGTCGAGTAGGTTGAAGTTTGCCTTGGACTCGCCGAGTCCCCCCAATGGACTCGGCGAGTCCACCATGCAGACAACAATGATTTCGACTTTTTTTTCACTATTTTGCATCAAGTATCAAACAAGCAAGCCTAGGCTCTGATACCACTGTTGGGGTTTGAGCAATCTAACACTTCCTAAGTGTGCATGCAACCCTAATAAACCTTAGATCTATGTTTGTCTAAATACATGCAAAATAATAATTTTCCAAGGTTTATAACCTATCTAACATGGCATGGGGAACATTTCAACATAAAAGAGTTAGAAGAGATTACATACCTTTTGGTGAGTTTGGTTCTAAGGAGTTTGAGGGCCAAGCACCAATAGTGTGAATGCCTCAAATGGAATCACAAAACACCACAAACTCTTGGAAAACTTTGAGAGAGTATACACACTTGTATAAAATCGGCCACACACAAGCACACACACACACTAGTTCACTAGTTTCCTCTTAGGCTCCAGTTCATGCTCCATAAGCATGCTTATATAGTGTGCATGGTTAGGGTGAAACCCTAATAACCCATGTCTTTTCCTTTCCAAGGATCCATGGGTTAAAAGCTCCATGGATCATCCATGGACTTCCACATAAGCCTAGCCCATTAACAAATGAGTATTAGCCCACACTATATAAAACAAATAGCCCATAATCTAATTAGTCTTCCTTTTAATCTCTAAATTAATTCATAATTAATTTAAGACTAAAACTAATTAAATAACGTAACTTCATATTAATATATTATAACTCATAATATGTTAATAAACATATGTGTATAACTCTCATAAAATTATCCATAATAGTTTGGATGAGATGCAACCCAAATGGACCATGCCGGTCGGGTCAAGTATATACCAAATAAGTTATGGACTTAGACACCTTATCCAACAGACTCCCACTTGGATAAGTCTAATAACTGTATTTGCCTATAACTTCAGGAACCAACCAGCAATCGTAGCTCTCGAAAACTCCCTCGAACTATGAAGACTTTGTTGAACTATGAAGCGCCATTTTAGATAAGTGATCACATAATCCTCTGTTCTCATGATATCAACCAGACAAACACATGGAACTATGTCTTGCTTATTGTCTAGCAGTTGTTTTTCGATTTTTCGATTTGTTTGATGAAGAACTTCACTGAACACATCGGTTTAGTTCTGACCAGGCCTGGTACATGGGTCAACACAAAATCATCGAGGGGCCCAGATATCGCTTCTATTTCTAGAAGGAACAGATAAACTTCGACTGATATGCTTGTTCTACTACTTATTGAATTGTACACAAAGGCACGTTTTATAACATCAAGTTACTGATGCGTTTACGTGCAATCAATGCACAACCAACTCATAGGTAACAACTCATATTTCTAGGTTTAAAGATTTATATGATATTATCGTCTCACGATCACTCGAGATAGATTCCATGAAGTGATACAAGTGAGCGTGGGTTTATACCAATACTCATAACTTATGAGTACTCATGAATGTTGCAGCAACCATTGCCATGTCTAAACACCTTTAAGGCATCTACAAACCCAATTCATGACAATCTTGATTCATACCTACTTCCGACGTATGATCGATTGTGGAGGTTTGAATAAATTAATTATTCTGGAAGTCAAAACATGCAAAACTGAAACAATAGTAAATAATTGACAATGATAGTAACACTTTACTCATAAATAAATCACAAATTTTATTCATCATCAAACGTCGATTACATTATACAAGTTTCAGGAAAACTATCTAAACTGTAAAACTAATATCGTCCCTCAGCCCGATGCGTCTCGCATGCTGAAAATGCTTAACCCTCGTCAGTCCCTTCGTAAGGGGATCTGCAGGATTCTCATCTGACGATATCCTCCTTGTCACAAGGAGTCCTTCTTCAATCTTGTGTCTTATGAAGTGATATTTTCTGTCAATGTGTCGAGATCTGCCATGATCTCTTGGTTCCTTGGCTAAGGTAACTGCACTATTGTTGTCACAGAAAATCTCTATAGGTTCCTTAATAGCTGGTACAACTCCAAGGTCTCCGATGAAGTTCTTTAGCCATATCGCCTCCTTCGCTGCTTCACTCGCTGCTATATACTCTGATTCACAAGTCGAATCAGCCACCGTCTCCTGCTTGGAACTCTTCCAAGAAATTTCCCTTCCATTTAAGGTAAAGATCCAGCCCGACTGAGAACGGAAATTATCCCTATCAGTCTGAAAACCAGCATCACTATACCCTAATACTCTCAAGTCATCACTGCCACCAAGGGTAAGGATCCAATCCTTAGTCCTCCGCAAGTACTTGAGAATGTTCTTTACTGCGGTCTAATGAGCCTTGCCAGGGTTCCCCTGATACCTGTTGACCATGCTCAAAGCAAATGCCACATCAGGACGGGTACAAGTCATAGCCTACATGATCGAGCCAACTGCGGAAGCATACGGTAATTGGCTCATCTCAACTATCTCTGCCTCTGTACTCGGACTCTGAGTCTTACTCAGTTTGGTATTGCTTTGGATCGGTAAATCTCCTTTCTTGGAATTCTCCATGTTGAACCTTTTCAACACCTTATCCAAGTAGATACTCTGACTAAGTCCAATTAGTCTTCTACTCCTTTCTCTTAATATCCTTATCCCTAGGATATAGGTAGCCTCCCCTAGGTCCTTCATAGCAAAGCACTTCTCAAGCCAGGACTTAACCTCCTGCAAGGTTGGGATGTCATTTCCTATAAGTAGTATGTCATCCACATATAGTACCAAGAAGCTAACTATACTCCCACTAGCTCTGACATACACACAAGACTCATCTTCGCTTCTCGAGAAGCCAAACTCTTTTACCTTCTCATCAAAACAAAGATTCCAGCTACGAGATGCTTGTTTTAATCCATAAATGGATTTCTCAAGCTTGCATACTCTATTAGGGTACTCTGCACTGACAAAACCCTCTGGCTAATTCATGTACACATCCTCAGCCAACTTTCCGTTAAGGAAAGCGGTTTTGACATCCATTTGCCATATTTCATAATCATGAAATGCTGCAATGGCTAGCATAACCCTAATAGACTTAATCTTTGCTACCGGCGAGAAGGTTTCATCATAATCAATACCTTGAGTTTGAGTAAAACCCTTCGCAACCAGTCGAGCCTTATAAGTATGCACTTTTCCTTCCATGTCTGTCTTCTTCTTGAAGATCCATTTGCACCCGACTGTTTTACGGCCTGGTACATTGTCAACCAAGTTCCAAACTTGATTGCCATACATGGACTGTATCTCGTTGTCCATAGCCTCCTTCCATTTAGCAGACTCCGGGCCTGCCATGGCTTCCTTTACACTGCTAGGTTCATCCAAATTTACCAGTGTACTATCACTGATGACGTATCACCTTCCGTAGTAATATGAAAAACATAATAAAATGAAGGTGTGTTCCTAACCCGTGTAGAACGCCTTGGAGGTACAGACTCGTCAGCTGGATCAACAGGAGTTTCCTCCTCAGGTTGATTGCTAGTGTCTGAGGTTCCTTCACCAATTGATTCTTGAATTTCTTCAAGATCAATCTGCCTCCCACTGTCTCCTTGGCTTATAAATTCTTTCTCACGAAAGATCTCTCTTCGTGCTACAAAGACCACATTCTTTCTGGGTCTGTAGAAGAGGTAAACGAAGGATTTCTGTGGGTAGCCGATGAAAATACACCTTTCACTTCGGGGTTCAAGCTTATCATGAGTTTCACGCCTCACGAAAGCCTCGCAACCCCAAATTTTGATGTGGTCCAAATTGGGAACCTTCCCAGTCCACATCTCATGAGGTGTTTTGGTAACCTTCTTTGTAGGGACTAGATTAAGGATATGGGCGACAGTCTCTAACGCATACCCCCAAAAAGAGATTGGTAACGAAACTTGACTCATCATCGAGCGAACCATGTCCAACAAGGTTCGATTACGCCTCTCAGCTACACCATTCAGCTGTGGTGTCCTGGGAGGAGTCAATTGTGAGACAATCCCACACTCCTTAAGATAGTCAAGGAACTCGGTGCTAAGATACTCACCACCTCGATCGGATCGAAGCATCTTAATGTTCTTGCCCAATTGATTTTCTACTTCCTGCTTGAATTCCTTAAACCTTTCAAAGGTTTCTAACTTATGTTTGATTAAGTAGACATACCCATATCTACTAAAATCATCAATAAAAGTCACATAATACCGATTAGCATCCCTTGTGGCGGTTTTGAATGGTCCACATACATCAGTATGTATTAGGTCCAACAAACCCTTACCCCTCTCACAAGTTCCAGTGAAGGGTGATTTTGTCATCTTTCCAAGTAGACAAGATTCATAATTATCATCCGATTTAAGGTCAAGTGATTCCAAGACTCCACTCTTTTGGAGTTGGCCTATGCGTTTCTTGTTTACATGTCCAAGACAACAATGCCACAATGATGCTTTATCTAGGCTAGTAGAAGAATCAATATACAACACATTATTTCCTAAATTGTCTACAATCGACACAGTTTCATACACACCATCACAAGGTAACGCTTTAAAATAAAACACATTATTAAAGAAAGCATTAATACCACCACATTCATTATCAAACGAAAAGGTAAAACCTTGTTTGTACAAAGCATGAAAAGAAATAATATTCCTTGCCATTTCGGACGAGTACACACATTTATTCAAATCTAATTTTAACCCATTATTAAGCAACAAAGTATAGACTCCAATCTTGGAAACAGGTGAAGCCTTCCTATTCCCCATGATTAAGTTTATCTTCCCGTGCTCCACATCCTCACTTCTTCTTAGGCCCTGCAAATCAGAACATATGTGAATACCACATCCTGTATCAAGCACCCAAGAGTTAGAATATGTTGAGTAATTAGACAATATAGTGTAAATACCTGCATGGGTGGGTTTCACTTTCCCATCCTTTAGATCCTGCAAGTACTTAGGGCAGTTTCGCTTCCAGTGTGCCTTTTCATGGCAATAAAAGCATTGAACATCCTTGGGAATGGCAGAAGGAGTGACAGAACCGTTGTTGGTCTTTGATGAGGAGCCTTCAAGAGACTTTCCCTTGGTACCCTTCGAAGGGTGCTTCCTCTTCTTCCCTTTGCCTTGCCCAATAGCTAAAACCGGGGTAGATGTTGGAGTAGGAGTAGTAGAGGTAACAACCGCCTTACCCTCAAGACCGGATTCCGCGGTCTTCAAGAGTCCTTGAAGCTTGCTGAGGGTAACTTCCTCCTTGTTCATATGATATGTCATTCGAAAATGATCATAACAAGAAGGCAAGGAGTGCAAAATGATGTCAATTGCCAACTCCTCGGGGATGTTAACATTCAGCTTCAGCAAACGGTCCACATACCTTTGCATCTTTTGCATGTGGCCCGTGACGGATTCACCGTCCTTCACGCGGGTAGTTATTATGGAGGAGATTATTTCATACCGCTCCTGACGAGCACTCTGATGGTACCTTTCCATCAGGTCTTGGTGCATTTCAAAAGGGTAGAAATCTTCATATGAATTTTGGAGCTCGGCTATCATCGTGGCCATCATGATACATGCCACCTTAGTAGCATCTCTCTCATGAGTCCTGAATTTAGCGATCTCCTCAGGAGTAGCAGTAGAATCATTAAGTTCTTTTAACTCCTTATCGAGGACATATTCCTTGTCCTCATAACGAGTAACCATCCTGATGTTCCTAATCCAATCCATGAAGTTGGAACCATCAAAGATGACCCTCCCACAAAGATTCATGAGAGAGAAAGAACCATTTGGGTTAGAGCCTGAAGCATTAGTGTTGGAAGACATCTGATAGAAGAGAGTAAGTTTAGATTAGATATTTAGGATCCTTAATAAGACACCCAAATGTAATATTAAGGCTAGGATCCAATCACAATATATTACACTTAGAAGAGGGATGCCGTAATCTAAGTAATAATATATTTGAAAGGTAGGTGAATGACGATTCACCAATTTCCACCATGAAAACGAAATGATTTATTAGGTTTAATTGGATTTGAAATTCCTAGATTCTTTTGAGATTCATTGAACTTTTCAATGGCATGTTTCAATCTCGATTGTGCCCTTCAAGTTTTGTGACTGGGATGCCGTGGATCACAAAACAAGGTGTGAATAACCAATGCTAATTCACTTGGTACTCTTAATATTATCACCTAATCAATGTACCGGTTAACCACACACGCTCCATTGATCTATGACAAACATTAAGTCACCCTTAGTGATCCTTACTAGTCCTAGTTAGTGTGCCGGTTAACCACACACGCTCCACCAACGACTTGGTAAGGTACAAAGTGTGAATTCCATGGACTAGCACCATGTTTACATTTTTCCTAAAATAACTAAGATTGGGAATTAAAAGAGTTTAGTTACTTTATCATATTCATTATACTTTTAATGAGGATTTAAAGTCATTGTTCTACCCGTTCGGCTAACGACCCTCCACCGATCAAGCAAGCGGTGGGTGAGAGTATACACCCATTAAGTCGCCATTTTATAGGCAACAACCTTATACCCACCTTATAGACCGGCTTCGTGAATGAGGCCTACTAACGGTAAAACGACTTATTCTTATACATACATATATATATATATAATAATAATAATAATAATAATAATAATAATAATAATAATAATTAACCATTAATGTTATAAATAGTATAAGGGTTGAATTTTAACTATTAAAACTCTAAGGGTTGGAATTAATGTTTATTAAAGTGTGTGAAATTTTACAAATTCCAAAACTTGAGGGCAAGTTTTGTAACTTTGCAAAACTCTTCATTTCATAACTTATGAATTAAAGGTTCATAAAAATGAAGACTCTTCATTTTCATGTAACTTATGTGTTTTAAGTATGTGTTAAATAAGAGTGACCTTTGGAAATCCATAACTTGAGGACAAATTATGGACTCCATTAAAACACATAAATGATCAAGAATTAATCCTAAACAATTCAGCAAATAATTCCTATCATTTTCTAAATTCATAAGAACATGAACATGATCATAAAAAATTCAAGAGTTATATGAACACATAAAATCATGGAATTTTGATATATGCTATTGCAAATAGATTAGAACAACCATTACACCAACTAAAATAAGTTTTATAACACCAAAACAGTTTAAGGTAATGTTTCTAGTCCATTTCCAGCAGCAAAAGTCGAAAAACTGCACTCTTTCGATCCTACTCGTCGAGTGCATGAACTTACTCGTCGAGTAGGTTGAAGTTTGCCTTGGACTCGCCGAGTCCCCCCAATGGACTCGGCGAGTCCACCATGCAGACAACAATGATTTCGACTTTTTTTTCACTATTTTGCATCAAGTATCAAACAAGCAAGCCTAGGCTCTGATACCACTGTTGGGGTTTGAGCAATCTAACACTTCCTAAGTGTGCATGCAACCCTAATAAACCTTAGATCTATGTTTGTCTAAATACATGCAAAATAATAATTTTCCAAGGTTTATAACCTATCTAACATGGCATGGGGAACATTTCAACATAAAAGAGTTAGAAGAGATTACATACCTTTTGGTGAGTTTGGTTCTAAGGAGTTTGAGGGCCAAGCACCAATAGTGTGAATGCCTCAAATGGAATCACAAAACACCACAAACTCTTGGAAAACTTTGAGAGAGTATACACACTTGTATAAAATCGGCCACACACAAGCACACACACACACTAGTTCACTAGTTTCCTCTTAGGCTCCAGTTCATGCTCCATAAGCATGCTTATATAGTGTGCATGGTTAGGGTGAAACCCTAATAACCCATGTCTTTTCCTTTCCAAGGATCCATGGGTTAAAAGCTCCATCGATCATCCATGGACTTCCACATAAGCCTAGCCCATTAACAAATGAGTATTAGCCCACACTATATAAAACAAATAGCCCATAATCTAATTAGTCTTCCTTTTAATCTCTAAATTAATTCATAATTAATTTAAGACTAAAACTAATTAAATAACGTAACTTCATATTAATATATTATAACTCATAATATATTAATAAACATATGTGTATAACTCTCATAAAATTATCCATAATAGTTTGGATGAGATGCAACCCAAATGGACCATGCCGGTCGGGTCAAGTATATACCAAATAATTTATGGACTTAGACACCTTATCCAATAGGTACTTCGATCGAGGCCGGTGGATGGTGGTTCTGGAGAGGGGTCAGGTTTGGGATCAGGTTCCGAGCCGGTGGATGAGGGGCTACGCGAGTTCATCGCGTCAGAGATCACTAGAGGCATTCTTGAGTCGACCCCATTCTTTTTGGGTCGATCAAGGAAGGGATTATGGAGTTGATGGAGGATCGCCTGCGGGCATTCAGGAGTGATTTGGCATCTAGCCAGTCGGGATCTCGCACAATGTCCTTCAAGGACTTCAGGGGCAGTGATGCGCCGGACTTCCATGGGGGTGAAAGACCCTATTGCTGCCAGGCGATGGATTGCAGACATTGAGTCTGCACAGTTGACTAGCTTCTGCCCCAAGAGGTCGAAGGTGAGATATGCAGCGGGGTGTTTACGGGACCGAGCCCGGGATTGGTGGGAGTCAGTGGGTGACTCGTTGGGAGCCTCAGCTATCGAGGCTATGACCTGGTCGGACTTTGTGACCAGGTTCAGGGCAGAGTTTGCACCGGCTGTCGAGCTTCAGCAGCTGGCCAGGGAGTTTCTGGATATGAGACAGACGACGGAGACTGTGGCGGAGATCACCGCCAAGTTCCGGGAGAGGGCTTTGTTGGTGCCGCAGTATGCTGGTGATGAGGATATGAGGAGGACTCGTTATCACGATATGCTTCGAGATGACATCCGGGAGCATGTTAGCTTTTCGGCTTGCCCTACCTTGGACTCTATGATTGCCAGGGCGAGGGAGAGGGAGATAGATTTGGAGCACATCTGGAAACGGAAATTGGAGGAGGGACAGGCAGGAGGGGCTTCGGGGAAGAAGCCCAAGGGATCAGATGGTAGGCCGAAAGGCCAGTTAGGATCGGGCCGCTGCAGGAAGTGCGGCAGGCCGTACGAGGGGGCGTGCAGGATGGGATCATCAGGCTGCTACAAATGCGGCAAGTCTAGGCACATCAGCAGGGATTTCACTGCTCCGACAGCAGTTATTCAGACATCAGAGTTGCTGTGTTTCCACTGCAACCAGAGGGGCCACAAGAAGGCCAATTGCCCCCAGTTGACAGTTTCAGCGCCGGTGAAGGCGCCAGCTCCAGCGACCTTGCGGATCACGGATGGCCGGCAGGGCAAGGCAGAGGCTCCGGTGGTGAGGAGCCGAGCATTCCAGTTGACTACCGAGGAGGCACGCGCCGCACCCGATGTGGTGACGGGTATGATTCTTTCCCTCTATCTTTTGTTTTATGATGTTATGATATTGATATGTGCTCCGTATGTATATGTATGCATTAGGATCGTTCCATGTGAACGGCATCCCAGTTCATGTATTGTTCGACTCGGGTGCATCCCGATCGTTCGTTTCTCTTGCGCTTAGCAAGAGGTTTCGTGAGACTTCAGGCGAGTTAGATTGCCCTTTAGAGGTAGAGATTGCTGATGATCGATCGGTGCGAGCATCAATGGTGTTTCGAGATTGCGTTCTGCGTTTGTTTGAGGAGCGTTACCTGGTAGACTTGGTTCCCATTCCATTGCGTGGGAACAAGGTGATTATTGGCATGGATTGGTTGAGCCCTAATGGGGTGGTGATAGACTGCGCGCAGCAGCTAGTGCGGGTCAGGACCCCAAGTGGGGGAGAGTTTGTGATTCATGGCGAGAGGCCGCAGTGTGGACCCACTGTATGTTCAACAGCGAGGGCTAAGTGCTATCTTCAGCAGGGATGCGCAGGATATGTTGCGTATGTGATGGATACCCGGGAGGCGGGTAAGGCGACAGTGAGCGAGGTTCCGGTGGTTCGAGATTTTGCAGATGTTTTCCCGGAGGAGCTACCTGGGATACCTCTGGAGCGACAGGTGGAGTTCAGGATTGACCTTATCCCCGGTGCGGCTCCGATAGCCAAAGCACCGTAGCGGTTGGCTCCTCTTAAGATGCAGGAGTTGTCTACGCAGCTGCAGGAGCTGCTAGACAAGGGATTCATTCGTCCGAGCAGTTCGCCTTGGGGAGCCCCGATTCTATTTGTGAAGAAGAAGGATGGGTCGCATCGGATGTGTATAGATTACCGGGAGTTGAACAAGGTAACAGTGAAGAACCGTTACCCACTCCCGAGGATTGATGACCTCTTTGACCAGCTTCAGGGAGCATCTTGGTTCTCCAAGATTGACTTGCGTTCGGGTTATCATCAGATGAGGGTCAGGGAGGAGGATACGCAGAAGACCGCGTTTCGGACGCGCTATGGCCACTATGAGTTTGTGGTGATGCCGTTTGGGCTCAACAATGCTCCTGCCGTGTTCATGGACCTCATGAACCGCGTTTGCAGACCGATGTTGGATCGGTCTGTGATAGTCTTTATCGATGACATCTTGGTTTATTCTAAGACTCAGGAGGAGCATGAGGAACATCTGAGAGAGGTGCTGGAGGCCCTGAGGAGAGAGAGCTTGTATGCCAAGTTCTCCAAGTGTGAGTTTTAGCTGCGCGAGGTGCAATTTCTTGGGCACCTCGTCAACCAGAACGGGATTCTGGTCGATCCGGCCAAGGTCGAGGCCGTGATGAGATGGGAGGTTCCGAAGTCTCCATCTGAGATTCGGAGTTTCCTGGGATTAGCAGGCTACTATCGGAGATTTATCCAGGATTTCTCCAAGATAGTCGTACCCCTGACGCGGCTGACGAAGAAAGCCGTGGTCTTTCGGTGGGGATCCGAGCAGCAGGCTGCATTTGAGACACTGATACAGAGGTTTTGCGAGGCGTCGATCTTAGCCCTGCTAGAGGGCGTAGAGGATTTTGTGGTTTACTGTGATGCGTCCATTTCAGCGTTGGGCGCAGTTCTGATGCAGAGGGGGCATGTCATTGCCTACGCTTTGAGGCAGCTCAAGCCTCACGAGGCGAACTACCCGACGCATGATTTGGAGTTGGGGGCTGTGGTTTTTGCCCTCAAGATTTGGTGACATTACCTCTACGGGGTTCGATGTACCATCTACACGAACCACAAGAGTCTGAGGTACCTCATGGATTAGTCGAATCTAAACATGAGGCAGCGTAAGTGGTTGGATGTGGTGAAGGATTATGATTGCGAGATCCTTTACCACCCGGGGATGGCCAACGTGGTGGCCGATGCGCTTAGCCGCAAGGCGGCGCCGATTAGGGACGTATGCAAGGCGGCGCCGATCTGGGACGTATGCACAAGTCCCGATTCTCTATTCATCCCGGGGAGACGAAGATGTATAGGGATCTTCGTCTTGATTATTGTTGGCCCTGCATGAAGCGGGATGTGGCATGGTACGTTGAGTGGTGCTTGACCTGTAGGAAGGTCAAGGCCGAACATCAGAGACCGCATGGTAAGATGCAGCCGTTGGACATTCCACTGTGGAAATAGGAAGATATCACAATGGATTTTATTACAAAGCTTCCCAGGACCGCGCGTGGAGTGGATTCGATTTGGGTCATCGTGGATCGACTGACCAAGAGTGCTCACTTTATTCTGATTCAGGAGAGCATATCGGCCGAGAAATTGGCCGACATCTATATCAGGGAGATCGTGGCGCGGCACGGGGTGCCGGTATCGGTGATCTCGGACAGGGATGTGCATTTTACTTCCAGGTTTTGGAAGAGATTTCATGACGAGTTGGGCACTCATTTGCATTTTAGCACCGCCTTTCACCCGCAGACGGATGGCCAGAGCGAGCGGACCATCCAAACTTTGGAGGATATGTTGCGGGCATGTGTGCTAGACTTCGGTGGTAGCTGGGATACCTATCTTCCCCTGGCCGAGTTCTCATACAACAACAGCTATCACACGAGTATTGACAATCCTCCTTTCGAGCTGTTGTACGGACGAAGGTGCAGGACCCCGATATGCTGGGGTGAAGTTGGCCAGAGAGTCTTGGGGAGCACCGAAGTGGTGATCAAGACGACCGAGAGGATTCAGCAGGTCCGGAGCAGGCTTTAGACCGCTCAGAGTTGGCAGAAAAGTTATGCCGACAAGCGTCGATCCGACTTGGAGTTCCAAGTCGGGGATATGGTTCTCCTGAAGGTGTCGCCTTGGAAAGGCGTCATTCGATTCAGGAAGCAGGGCAAGTTGGGCCCGAGATTCATCGGACCGTTCAGGGTTGTAGCCCGGGTGGGCAAGGTGGCGTATAGGCTGGATCTTCCAGCCGAGCTCAGCCAGATCCACAGCACTTTCCATGTTTCTCAGCTGCGGAAGTGCCTAGTGGACGATTCAGCGGTAGTGCCGTTAGAGGATATTCAGGTTGATGACAGCCTGAATTACACTGAGCGCCCAGTCGCAATCCTCGACAGGAAGTCGAAGGATTTGAGGAACAGGAGGGTGGAGCTAGTGAAAGTGCAATGGCAGCACCGCAGGGGTTCGGAATGGACTTGGGAGCCGATGGACGAGATGATGGAGCATTACCCCAAGCTGTTTCAGGATCGAGCAGCAAACTTTGAGGACGAAGTCTAAAATAAGTGGGGGAGATTTGTAGCACCTGGTTCCTGGTATGTAAATCTTATTTGAGTATTTTCCATTTTTATCCTTGGACTCGGCGAGTCATAGATCCGACTCGCCGAGTAGGGACGGGACCCGGGACACGTTTAAGTTGGCGACTCGGCGAGTCCATATCCTGGACTCAGCGAGTCACCGCTGTTGGATGAAACCCTAAATTTCAAGGGTTTGCACCCTATTTAACCCTCATTTCCGCCCCAAGCTCGCCCCCATTCACCCTCAGAGCTCCCAACATCATTTATACCCTTATTCCTTGTGGGATTGAAGTGTTTTGGTGTGTTCTTGAAGATTTTGAGGAGAAAGAAGAGTAGATCAAGAAGAGGAGAAGGAGGTCAGGCATCTTTGTGTCATCTCAACATTTTCCTTGAGCCGGAGGATTTCCGGAGCAGCAGCAGCAGCAGTCAATCAGTTCCCGATCAGTTCAGCAGCTACTTTGAGGTGAGTTGCCTTCCAGTAGCGGTGGGTTTAAGGCCACAATGCCGGCCCACCAGTAGGAGATGTATGATAGATGATTGTCTTTGTGATATCATCTAGGTTTGCTACTACCTGTTATGTTATATGTTAGCATGATACGTTATATGTGATAGTAGTAGAGTTCGGTTGTTAGGACCGAAGGGTAGTCAGACACCCCAGAAATGTCTGACAGTATGTGATGGTATGTTTGTATGCTGGCCTGTTATGTTATGCGATAGAGGTAGTAGGAGGGGACTAGTCCCCGAGGATCAGTTGTTAGGAACGATGGGTAGTCAGCACCCCAGAATGGCTTGACACGGGTAGGATGGCACCCCAGAATGGCCGTATGGGTAGGTCGGCACCCCAGAATGGCCGTACCGCGTAGTCAGGCACCCCAGAATAGCCTGGCAGTATGTATGTTATGTGTTTGTATGGTATGTGGTACGATGGGGGAACTTACTAAGCTTTGTGCTTACGTTTTACAGTTTTGGTTTCAGGTACCTCTTCTTCGAAGGGGAAGGAGCTGGCGCGGTAGCGACACATCATGCACACACTCTGATTTCCGCATTTACGAGATTCACTGGGATTTGTACTCTGATATTTTGATGGGTTGTATGGTTTGGCTTTTAGACATGGTTTATGTTGTGTTACGGTTTGATCAAACAATGTTTTTAATTGTTAATGTTTTCTAAAGTAATGTTTTCAAAACAAAATTTTCGGACGTGAAAATTGGGTCGTTACACATTTCGTTCGTTAGAACTGTGCCCTTGCCGGTGCCGTGAGTTTGGCTCTTATGGTACTCACAATACTTCCTCTTGTCTTTGTCCGCCTTTGGTGGCGTTTTCTCAAAGGTGTGTACTTCAACGTGGTGGTTCTGAGGCTTGTCTTTGAAAAATAGATGAAACCTGCGAGACGGGTGACGTGAGTGGTGATTGTGCTCATCATAACGTGAGTGGCGATTGTGCTTGTCATGACGTTCGTCATGGCGTTCTCGGTGGTTAGGTTTTGAGTGATTGTTTACTTCTTCTTGCTTGATGTATGCATTTGCGACGACCTTTAAGTTGGCTTCCTTCCTTTCTTCACCCTCGATTTGTCTAAGGTATTTCTCAACTCTGTATTTGTGCTCGTCTCTCGTCTTGGGCACCGCCCCTTGCATCTTCTTGGATAGGGGGTCATGGAGTCGGCCTTGGTTGAAGGCCCCCGTGACGAGGAACTCTTCGTGGCCTGGTACGCTTAGCGTTGCAAGAGTGAGCATATGATAATACACTCATATTGACTCACCTTCTCTTTGCTTTAATGCTATTATCGAGTTTTCATATTACCTTCCTTAGTTGCACAAAATTGTTAAGGAATAGGTGGCGTAACTGCTCGAAACATGCGATGCTTCCTGGTCGTAGTGCCTTGAACCATTTATCGGCGTTTCCTGATAATGTAACATGGAAATATGTGCAAAGGAATTGCTATTCCATACTTAGTGATGTCATCATCCACTCATAGGTGTCAATATGCTCATCACGGTCGGTTGTGCCGTCATAATTGGGGATGTTTGGTATCATCACCGAGTGTAGGATCTCATACTGCAAGAGCTCCTGCCAGAAAGCAGACCTCGTGCTTCTCACCAAGCTATTCATGCATGGATATGGGAAGCCATCATACATCATGAATTGTTGAGCATAATATGAATTCCTATACATTTGGTTGTACATCGCTACTTGTGAGATGGACGATTGTTGCTAGGAGCTTGGTTGCGGCTGCTGGAACGTGTTTAGATTCAGCCCCTAAGTCTGTTGAACATGGGTATTGAGCTGTTGTGTTAGCGGCAAGTTAGGCTTGGGTTCTTACGATGACAGTGTTTGGGAGTATGGATCTCTGTGAATGTTGGAAATAGGGGTTCAATATTGGAGGTTGTTGTGCGAAATGTGGGGTATGCAACATTCTTTCTATTGGAGAGAACTGATAGCTTAACATTGGGTATTGTGTGGAGGACAGTATGGTCTCTGGGGAACAAGTGTTTTTCCCCGCCTATTGTTGTAGCGATTTTGGTTGAGAAACTGTCGGTTGCGACCAGTGAGTCGTTCTTTGTCGACTGAGGAGCTATAGTTACGGTTGTAACCGAGTGCTATGTTATGACGGGAGATGGTCACCATAGGGCGGTGACTGTTGCCGTTGTGGTTCCTATTATTGGGCCTGATGTTTATGTTGTTAACGTGTGGATGGAGGATTGTTCGTCTGAGATAGATGGTTGTGTGCCATCGAGAGACGACATTGATCTTAGTGGGCTCGTTTCTCCCTCGTCGTATTCCGCAGGTGCCTTTCCTGTCATTTCGGTCGTTTAATGGACGTATTAAGGTTTTGTAACTCTGAGTACATGCCTAGATGGCACCAAATGTTGTGATATGTCTTCGTGCTTAACGCATTTTGTGGGTTGCGTCGTCTGAGAATCACATCAAAGAAAGAGCTGACGTTGGTCGTTGTCTTGGAGGGGGGGGGGGTCCCAAAACAAGACTTCGATAGTCTATTCAGAAGTTGTATGAGGGAATTAGGGTTTAATTAGAGACGTAGAGAGAGAGAGAGAGATGATCCCTTCTTCCAGAGGACAAGGGTCCTTTTATATAGTCTATTTGTGCTTAACGCATTAATGATTTTGGACATAGACTTTGGGCCCATTAACAAATGAAGACTACTTGGGCCTTTATGAAAGGACTTGAGGTTTGGGTTATCCACTTAATTGGTGTTGATCCTAACATTGGGTAATGTTATTATTATTATTTAGCATGGGTGGTTATGGGCTGTTAGAGGAGCAGCTTACGGATTCTTCAGAAATAAGTGAGTCTCCTCACCATACCAATGGGTTGAAGGCACCAAGGTCGGACCATCTATGATATGTGATACTATGGATGAAGTTATATTGTGAGACATGGTAACTGATTATATGCTAGTTGTATGCTTATATGGATGACCATGGGAGAGCCCATGACACCTGATTGTAAGACCATGTGGAGAGCCCATGACATTCCTACTAAAGACCATGTGGAGAGCCCATGGCAACAGGATGTAAGACCACGTGGAGAGCCCATGGTTTTCCTATAAAAGACCATGGGAGAGCCCATGGCACTTAGGTCTAAGACCATGTGAAGAGCCCATGGCATCCTGGAGTAAGACCCTAGGGACGAGCCCACAACATCCCAATCTATTGTATGCATGACTTATGTGATATGTATAGCTGTTATAGCTAGTATGATATGTTTTATGTAGTTTATATGTGGGTATGCTCTAGGGAACTCACTAAGCATTAGCTTACAGTTTGAGGATTTATTTTAGGTACATCTGAGCCCAAGGGCAAAGTCAAGGCTTGATGGTGCGATGTGCACTCTCTCAACGATATTTTATGGGACACTATGATGTTTTTAAATAAAGTTGTAATGCATGTGGATTTGAAAACAATTGTTTTGGGATTTCATGTTTTATGGAAATGTGTTTGATTAATTAATAATGAAAAAAATTTACTTTGAAAATTTGGGTCGTTACAGAGATTCATCAGCTTGATGTGAGTTTCCTTACTGTGTTTAGCGGGTTGAAAGCACCAATGTTGGCTCATGGTTTATTACATTTAGGATGCTAGTTATCCTCGTGACTCTTGCATTTATTATGTGATTATATGTATACCGGGTGGGGCCTGATGATTATATTATATGTTATTTATCTTTGTGATTTTTGCATGTGTTTATATGTTTGTATGTATACCGGGCGTGGCCCGATGCCAGGCGGGACCTGATGATTGACAGATTTGTTCTAAGCGGGGCTCGATGTTGGGCGGGGCCCATTATATGTTTGATGTGTATGGTATGTGATATTTATGGAAACTAACTAAATTTTGTGCTTACAATTTTCATTTTATGTTTTAGGTACTTTTGGTTCAAATGGGAAGAGCCCGGGATAATTGCAGTGCACACACCATATTGTTCACCATTTTATATTATTCTGATGTACTTGGATGTTTATTGATACACTTTGATTCACCATAGTTTCTATGATATTGTTTTATTAATTTAAAAATCGAAATTTTTAGTAGCAAATGAAAAAAATGGTCAAATATTGATAATAAGAATTGCAAACTTAAAATTGCTAACGATAATAATTATGGAAAATTTTAAAACATATAAATCAATATAAAATTTAACCTAATTATTATTTTACATAAATAGAAATAACAACTTCGATTATTTGGTGGATCATCCAAGTAAAAAATGAACATTAACAAAATAAAATTAAAAAAACATTACCGGTTCAATTTACAAATAAGAAAAATTAAATAAAAATAGTTCTGACATAATTTATCGAATTTGCGTTCATTTACTTGAATCAAAATGAATAAAAATATTAGAAAATCCATAAATAACTAAAATTATAAAAAATAGAAAGAAAAAATCAAAAAGGTAAAAAAAACTTATGAAAGTGATGAAAAAAACTTATCAAATTTTTAGAATTGATCCTTGATGTATATATAGTTTTCAGATTTGATCCGATGGTCTTTTGGTCATTTAGAAAAAAACTTACTAGTCAAAACTTAAAGTTAATGCTCGAAGGACCATTGATATAATTTTTTAAACCATATGGAGCAAGGGCATTATGTTTTTCATTGAAGTCATCAAAGTGAAAGATTTTGCAAACTACAAGGACCAATTATGAACTTTTGTCTTAAATCTATTTAAAGAAGAAGAAGAAAAAACTTCAAAAATCGTCCTTGTAGTATGCATGTTTTTCGAGTTTGATTCAAACCCCGGTTTTTTTGGATTCGTGGTCCTTTTGAGCTAGTTTGGTTGTGGATTTGGTCCCTCGGTAAACTGAAATGACTTTAATACCCTTAGGTATTGATTTTATAATTTTCTTTCATTTTTTAAAAATCCAATACATATTTATTTATTTAAATAATTAGAAAAATAAGAGTCTATTGTTCTCTCTCTCTCTCGCTATCATATTTTGGTGTCGATTCCAAAGAAACCTAGATCGATTGGTGCACATATATCTTAAAATCGATTACTCCAGTAAAATCACACCCCTTCTTCTATTGAAATAGATAGATTTGAAATATAACCTACAAGAACAACAATGAAATTAGAGAAGGGCTGAGTAGGAGGAGGATGTAAGCTACCAGAAACCACATCAAGATTTCTGAGAAATGTTCTATCACAAGTTTCATTATTTTTACTTTAGAATAGGAAAATGAAAAATATGTGTTGATCTATGTGTACAACTTTTTGGATAAAGAATAATGATTATTCTCAATTTATTTGTGAATGTCGATGGTGAAGAGGTATACATGAGTTGTGATGCTGGTTTTCGATTGGATTCTCGTCTAGGGTTTAGTATATCGGATTTGTACTTTGTACTCTAACTTTCGGGGAGATTGAAATGATCTTTGAAATTGGAATGGTAAGATGAGTATGAAGAAGACAAGTTGTCATAGATTAATTAGGAAGTGAGGATTAACAAGAAGATAAGTCGATGTTCTTCTTTCATCATGAGAAAGAGATAACAACATATCTGCAATGTTACTGGTTGCATCATTGAGTTCTAATCAAGGAAGAAGAACCACAATGTACCGGTGGTGATTAGAAAACCGAGATGGGAGGATGTGAAGTTATTATTATTATTATTTTAATAGATTTAAATAAAATAATCAAAAATATATTAAAATAGGCATGTAAGTCTTTTTATATGGATGATAAACTATTTTTTTAAAAGTTTTAGAACTATATGGATCATCTATAAAATTTTCTAAACTTAGAGACCATATCCTAAATTTTTAAAAACCACACCATTTATGATATTTTGTCTAAAAATAAATAAAAGGTTCCAATTATCTTGCCGTTCTATTTTGATAGTGTTCAGTTTCTATTTTAATACAATGAAAGTTTCTTAATAAAATGACAGTTGTGGTTCAAAATTTAATGCATATGGTCCTGATTCATTACACACGGTCCATACAAAGTATTGCGGTTGTTCATGTGTGAACGGAATAAATGAGAATCGGAAGATTAAAAATAATTAAATATCAATTTTGTCTATTTTAACGGCAAAATAAAAATATATACTAAATTACTTTTAAATTATTCCATTTATGTCTCCAACGAGACTTGAACTCTCAATCTCAAAGAGGAAAAACAACATCGTATACCGCTGGACAAAAAACCCTTTTAGTTTTAACAGATTTAATATCTCTTTCGTCTTAAAATGGATTGTAAATTCAGAAGCAATTTGGATTATTTTTTAAAATTTAATAGTGTTCATTTTTTATTTTAATAAATGCAATAGAAATTATAGACTAGACTTAAACTTTCAATTATCTTAATCGCTATTTTTTTTAGTAAGTTACACGGATGGTCCTTGTGGTTTGGGATACTTTTCAGTTTTTACTGAGGGTCCCTAATTTATTTTCTAAACTTGAACCATCCTTAGAGTCAAAAGTTTTTAACCCGCCTAGTCCCTCCGTCTTGTTTCTGTCTCATTTCTCTGTTACAACTCCTCATCTGTCAGACACTTGTTCGTATTTTTGTCTTTTCCATTTGGTTGTTATATACCCACGATTAGCGATGATATGAAGCGTCAAAACATCCACCCCATATTTTCTTCTTACTTCTTTTGATAACCCTTAACCCAACAATAAGTTCCAAAATCCCTAGATGCAAAAACCTTATTCTTCAAGATAACCGATGGTAAATTGGTTGATACGTGCTAGTATGAATGAAATCGACATTGTACATTGTTATGGTAAGCTTTCTTTCAGTATGGTGCTAGTTTCATTGAATGTGTCATCTGACGTCAAGCATATATTGACGTTAGTTTCTTTCCTAGTAGGACATCCAGAAATTTTCTTGATTTATTTTTTCATGGTGGAGAGTTTACATATTTTTTAGGAAGAAAGTAACGTTAAAGGGAAGCAAATATATGTGGACTAAAGCAACAATGATACTTTCTCTACCTATGACATAGATGAAATAATGCTTGAACTTGGGTATGTTGAAGATGGTATTCGTCTGTATTATCATTTTAGACGACTTCTATCTGATTTGGATTTCGGATTATTTTTGTAGGGTAGTGATCATGATATTTGTCATTTACGGTCGTATATGTCTAAACATAAGCTCATTGAAGTTTACATTGAGCAAGGAAATACCAGTTTGAATATATATGAAATGTCCCCTAATCACTCTAAAGTTAGAATACATGAGATAATTAAGCCTTCATCTTGCTCTCAAAGACTTTTGTTAGGCTGGAAAGGGGATGTCATAAGGGAAGAGTATATGAACAAAGGGGTAGATATTGGGGATATAAGGGAAGACGATGTGAACAAAGGCAGTGAGTATGATGATAGTGATAATAATGAAGGCAATGATTATGATGATAGTGTGGATCTTATTGTTAAAGACAATATGGTGGAGGACGTTGATGTTAACATGAAAGATTTTTATTTGAACATTGAAAGGATGCTGAATGGGTAAGGATAGAAATGAAAGAGTGGTGGAGTAAAATAGTGAAGAACTAGACCTTGAAGTTTTGGATAATGAAACTTTGTTGTCTGAATCTTCTTCTTCAAACAAAGAGTCGTCTGACCAATGCAAGAAGTGTTGGATAAGGTGTCTAAGTCCATAACTATATTTGGTCTGCACTTGACCCGACCCGGCATGGTCCATTTGGGTTGCATGGCATCACGCATTTAGATAGACTAAATGAGAGAAATAACACTTGTGGTTTATTAAAATATTATAAGCTCTAATATATTAATAGTATCATTTAATTAGTATTGATCAAGAATTAATTTGGAATTAATTAATTGATCAAAAGATGACTAATTAAATATATGTGTATAGTGGGCTAAAGGCTCCATGGATTATCAAGTTGGGTTAAACCCATAGGATGCTCTATGCGAGTTACAAACCCATGGGTCATGGAAATGAAGAGTCATGTCACATTAGGGTTTACATGGTGTAACCCTAGATGTGACACACTATATAAGGAATATGATACTCACCAAAATTGGCTATTCTAAGATTAAGAGAGGGCTTGGCCAATTTTTACAAATGTTATACATGCTCTAAAGTTATTCCAAAGCATTTGGTGTTGTGTGAATCATTTGAGGCATCACACTTGGGGTGCTAGGCTCTCAAGGTTTTCAAAGAATCAAATCAAGTACAAGGTATGTAATTCTAGCCATCTTTTATATTAAAAGTTCCCCACGTATGCTAGGTTGGATTATGAACCTTGGAAATCATATTTTGCATGTATTTGAGACAAACATAGATCCAAGGTTTTCTAGGGTATCATGTACACTTATGGGTGTTAGAATGCTCAAAACCCATCAGTGGTATAAGAGCATAGGCTTGTTTGTTAATACTTGATGCAAAATAGTGTAAAAAATCGAATTTTGAGTTGTCTGCACAGGGGAATCGACGAGTCCATGGGGAGGACTCGACGAGTCGAAGTGAAAATGCAACCAACTCGGCGAGTCAGTTCGTGCACTCAATGAGTTGGCCAAGCAGGGTGTAGAATTTTGATTTTTGCCGTTGGAAATGGACTAGACACATTACCCTAAACTGTTTTGGTGTTGTAAAACGTATTTTAGATGGTGTAATGGTTGTTCTAATTCATTTGCGATGGCTAATATCATTTTTTCATGATCTTATGTGTTCATATGTTCTTGAAACTTTGATATGAATATTCATGTTCTTATGAGTTTTTGATAGATCATAGGAATAACTTGTTTAAATGTTTAATTCATGATCTTTATCTGTTTTAATGGAGTCCATAACTTGTCCTCAAGTTATGGATAATCAAAAGTCTCTTTGTATTAAAAACCATTAAAAGAACACATAAGTTATAAAATGAAGTGTCTACATTTTAATAACTCATAAGTTATGAATTTGAAAGGTTTTGTAAAGTTACAAAACTTTCCCTCAAGTTTTGGAACATGTAAAGTCACTTAATAAACTTTAGTTCCAACCCCTAGATTTTTAAAAGTTAAAAATCAATCCTTATACTTTATAATATTATAAGTTAATATATATATATATATAAGAGCAAGTCGTGTTACGATTAGTAGGCCTCATTCACGAAGTCGGTCTATACCGGGGGGGGGGGGGGGTACAAGGTTGCTGCCTATAAAATGGCAGCTTAATGGGTGTCCATTCACACCCACCACTTCCTTGACTGGTGGAGGGTCGTTAGCCGAATGGGTAGGACAAGGACTTATAAATTCTCATTAATTGTATGATGAATATTATAAAGTAACTAAATGTTTTATTAAATTCCGAATCTTAGTTACTTTAGGAAAATGTGAATAAGGTGCTAATCCATGAAATTACACTTTACACTTTGTTTAAGTCGTTAGTTGAGTGTGTGTGGTTAACCCAGCACACTAACCTGGACTGAACAAGGTAGGTAAAGGGTGACTTAAAGTTTATTATAGGACGGTGGAGCACGTGTGGTTAATCGGCACATCTATTGAGTGATAAACTTTAAGGGTACCAAGTGATTTGCATGGTTACTTCACACATCGTTTTGTGATCCTCGGTATCCCAGTCACAAAACTTGGAGGGCACACTCGAGATTGAAACATGCCTTTGAAAAGTTCATTGAATCTGAAAAGAATCTAGGAATTTCTAAGATCAAATTAAAACCTAATAATTTATATTTCGTTTTTTGGTGGAAATTGGTGAATCGTCATTCACCTACCTTTCAAATATGTTATAGTTTAGATTACGACATCCCTCTTCTAAGTTATGATATATTGTGATTGGATCCTAGACTTAATACTACATTTGGGTGTTTTATTAAGGAAAATCTTTATATCTAAACTAAACTTGTTCTTTTCTTTTCAAGATGTCTTCCAACAACACTGCTTCTGGCTCAAACCCTACTGGCTCCTTTTCCCTCATGAACCTATGTGGTAGGGTCATCTTTGATGGTTTCAACTTTATAGATAGGATCCGGAACATCAGGATGGTGACTCGTTACGAGGACACGAAATATGTCCTCGATAAGGAGCTAAAGGAGATCGATGAGTTCACTGCTACTCCCCAAGAGATCGCTGACTTTCGGTCTCATGAAAGAGATACCACCAAAATGGCATGCATCATGATGGCCACCATGATAGCTGAACTCCAGAAGTCCTATGAGGACTACTACCCTTTTGAGATGCACCAAGATATGATGGAAAGATACAATCAGAGTGCTCATCAAGAGCGTTATGAAATAATTTCCTCCATGATATCAACCAGGATGAAGGACGGAGATTCCGTCACGAGCCACATGCAGAAAATGCAAAGGTATGTGGATCCTTTGCTGAAGCTTAATGTGAACTTCCCTGAGGAGCTTGCAATAGATATTATGTTGCACTCCTTACCCTCGTGTTATGATCAATTCCGCATGACATACCACATGAACAAGGAAGAAGTCACACTCAGAAAACTTCAAGGACTCCTAAAGACCGCATAAATAGGTCTTAAAGGTAAGTCGGTTGTTAACACTCTTACTCCTACTCCAAACTATGCCCCTGTCTTCGCAATCGTGAAAGGTAGAGAGAAGAAGAGGAAGAGATCTTCGAAGGGTACCAAGGCTAGGACCCTTGATGGCTCTTCTTCAAGTGGAACCAAGAAAGGTTTCGTCACTCCTTCTTCTGACCAAAAAGAGGCTGAATGCTCTATTGTCATGAAAAGTCGCATCGGAAGCGGAACTGCCCAAAGTACCAGCAAGATGTGAAGGATGGGAAAGTTAAACCCAACCATGCAGGTCTTCACAATATTCTATCTAATAAATCACCCTATTCTAACTCTTGGGTCCTTGATACCGGTTGTGGTATTCATATCTGTTCTGATTTGCAGGGACTAAGAAGAAGTGAGAATGTGGAGCTTGGAACGATAAACTTGATCATGGGGAATAGGAAAGCTTCACCTGTTACCAATATTGGAGTTTATTCTTTGTTGCTAAGTAGTGGGTTTACTTTAGATTTGAATAAATGTTGTTATTCGCCAGAAATGGCAAGAAGTATTATTTCCTTTCATGCTTTGTACAAACAAGGGTTACCTTTTCTTTTGATAATGAAAATGGTAAAATAAAAGCTTTCTTTAATAATGTTCTTTATTTTAAAGCATTACCTTGTGATGGTGTGTATGAAGCTGTATCTGTTGTAGATAACATATGAAATAATGTGTTGTGTATTGATTCTTCTGATAATAATAACTTGGATATAACATCATTATGGCATTATCGTCTTGGACATGTGACCAAGAAACGCATAGGCCAACTCGAAAAGGATGGAGTCTTGGAGTCATTTGACATAAAATCAGATGATAGGTGTGAATCATGCTTACTTGGAAAAATGACAAAGTCACCCTTCATTGGTTCTTGTGCTAGGGGTGAAGGTTTGTGGGATCTAGTGCACACGAATGTGTGTGGACCCTTCAAATCTGCCACAAGGGATGCTAATCATTATTATTTGACTTTTATTGATGATTATAGTACATATGTATATGTCTATTTAATCAAGAATAAGTCAGAGACTTTTGAAAGGTTTAAAGAGTTTAAACAAGAATTTGAGAATCAATTGGGCAGGAACATTACAATGCTTCAGTCCGATCGTGTTGATGAGTATCATAGTATAGAGTTCCTCGACTATCTTAAGGAATGTGGGATTATCTCACAATTGACACCTCCCACGATCCCACAGTTGAATGGTGTGGCTGAGAGGCGTAATCGAACCTTGCTGGATATGGTTCATTCCATCATGAGTCGAGCTTCGTTACCAATCTCGTTTTGGGGGTATGCCTTAGAGACTGCTGCCCATATCTTTAAACTAGTCCCTACAAAGAAAGTTGCCAAAACTCCTCATGAGATGTGGACTGGTAAAGTTCCCAAACTAGACCACATCAGGATTTGGGGTTGCGAGGCTTTCGTGAGACGCGAGACTCATGATAAGCTCAAACCTCGAAGTGAGATGTATATTTTCATCGGCTACGCATAAAAATCCTTTTGTTACCTCTTCTACAGACCTAGTGACAATGTGGTCTTTGTATCAAGGAGGGGTGTCTTGAGAGAGAGAGAGAGAGAGAGAGAGAGAGAGTTCATAAGCCAAGGAAACAATGGGAGGAAAATTGACCTTGAAAAAAATTCAAGATTCAAGTGGTGAAGGAACTTCAAACCCTAGCACTCAACCTGAGGAGAAAACTCATGTTGAGCGAATTGACAAGTATGAACCTCTGAGGCATTCCACAAGGTTTAGGAATGGACCTGAGCATTATTATGGTTTCCATATTACTGCAGAAGGTAAGACACTTATCAGTGATGAGACATTGGTATGTCTGGATTGTCACACCCCAAAACTGAGAACGACATAATCGTTCTGGGGCAGAGGATGTCATGTAATGTATCACAACAATGTAAAGTAGTAAACAAGCAACAACATCATCCATTGCATTAATAGTATAATTTTAATTACAAGTGTGTTCTTTCAAAGTATAAGACAACATAATGAATAATCAAAATAAAAGAGGAGTCTTGACTGCTCTGTCTTCATAAAACCTAGTCGTCGTACCTGTCTATTTGTGACCTGAGAATACAAGTTATTTTGAAAGCGAGTATCAGCTATAAAGCTGGTCAATTCATAAGTATTAATGTGTCTTTGATTTGTAAAACTGTGAACTAAAGACTTGTAAACATTTGGAGAAAAGTTTGTATAAGTATGAAAATGTTTGTAAGTAATTGTAAACGTTTGAAAACCCTAGAAAATCCTATATTTCCTACTAGTATAAAAAGTAGTCTTCTACCAAGACCTAACTGTTTGAAAGTAGCCTTCTACCAGGACCCGACTGTTTTGAAAGCAACCTTCTACCAAGACCCGATTGTACGACTATTATTATTATTATTATCTAATCTACCTCATCGATTATGTGAATATGACACATGGTAAAGGTATTAAAAATATATTAACTGGAGTTTTATCCTTTTGTAATTATCGTATATACAATGTAAGTACTGTAGTATTTGTAATAAGTGACTACTTTTGTACTAATTTGCCTTAATTGAGGGTTAAGGCATAATGTGATGGCTAGATCCCATACTAAACGCTCCATGTCGAGATTTTGGGAACTGAACGCGACCCCTTCATGATTGAAAGCCATGAACATCCACATTATTATGATCATGTATACCCAATATAACTATCACAATGCATTAGTGATTCCTTGGTATAGTTAGATCCTGAAATTGTTCCATGCTATAGCACCTTGTTATGTCTGTTCTGTTATCGTGTATTGTAAGCGTATCTATGTAAACATATTCATGTAAGCATATTATGTAAACGTATTCATGTAAACGTATCTATGTAAACATATTCATGTAAGAGTATCTATGTAAACGTATTCATGTAACATGTAATGTATTAGTATAGACTCATGAATGAACTGACTCTTGTGTGATTCCTTGTACTTGGAATGGTAAGTAATATCTCCTAACTATACCTATTATAGTTACTAGTAATGTACGTGTATAACCGAAAGTATGCCTTTGCTACCCAAAGGTACTGAACTGACTGTGGGAACTTTTATGTCTATATATGTATACATGATATATAACTAATATTTAGATGACATTCGGACGAGCAACCGATGCCCTAAGGCCACACCCCAATGATGAAAAGGAAATAAAGCGAGCTAACTTTCCTAAGTCCTTTAAACATTATTTATATACATATACATATCTAGGCATGAATTTGACAATATACAAGCATAAAAGAAGTTTTGTAAAACCTTTGATAAGTTTAATACTAAGAAACGATGACTTGATGTCAGTTTATAAAACGATTTGAAAGTATTTTGATTGATAAGACAGTTTAAGTGTAAGAAAAACCTTTTTTTGAAACACATTTTGTAACAGAGTTTGAAAGGAAACATACAGTATGTAAAACTGTTTGATAAAGAGTTTTAAACATGTAAAAACATTTATAAAAGTCATTTGAAGAAATCTGTTTGGTAAAATAGTTAACGTACAGTAAATCCATTTGCATGCTAGTTATTAATCACATGTGATTGATATAATAACTAAACATGATTCAACTTGTATTCCCCCCCATAAAGCATTAATAAACATTTAAAAACATTTAAAAGGTTAGTTAAGGGGTATGAACTCACCTGTAGTGAGTGGATCGGATGGAAGTGTTGGACAAGTGCATGGTGTCAAAGGAAGACTTAGACACACACAATGATCCTAATAACATATGAAGACATATGTATATATAATTAGTGATTATAACACTAATTAGACATGTAAAACCATCCTAATGTGAGGAAATCAGTTTGGTCAAAGTGTTAGGAGGCCATTGGGTTGCAACAAAGGAGTGCAAGGCCTTATAAGGGAGTTTATGGTCCATAGACCATGCTTGTTGGAGTTTACAGCCCTGGGGAGTTTAATACTAGGCGTAAACTCTCAATTGGGTCTCCAAATGAGGCTCAAAGCTATTATGAGTCAAGTGGTTAAGTGTTCTAAGGCTTAAACAAGAGGTTGGGTGGGTTTAAGGTCCATGAATGGCCTTGTATGGTGTTTACGGCATGTGGAACACTTCCCCATGCGTTTATGGCCATAAACTCATGGTATGAAGTACCATTTCGTGTATTGAAGTCCCTAGCTCAATGGTTTAAGGTTCTATGCTAAGTTCCAAGGCTTACTAAGGTGTTAAGGTGTGATTTGCACCCTTAAAAGGGGTTTACGACCCAAGAACATGTCTTGGCCGTAAACTCCTTGAATCATGTGATTCTTTATGTTTTCTAAGCCCTAAACATGTTAAACCTAGTGTACAACGAGTTAGAAGAAGAATACTTACGATCTAGGAGCTTGAATGGTCGGTTTTGGTCAAGAACATCAGTGTGTGTTCTTGGTGAAACTAAGAACACTTGAAGATCAACTCAACTGGAATGATTTCATGGATGGAACGGCGTAAGATGAATAGATTAAGTAAGATATCAACTAGTTAGGACAAGAAACTTACAATTTTTGAAGATCGGGGACGAAGATCCCGATGATACTTGAGAGAAAACTGAAGTTCTTGGGTTTGGAAAGTGAGAAATGGCTAGAAATGATCAAGACTCACTTATATAGGTGGGAGTTCACGGCCCTATTGAGTTTATGTCCGTAAACTCCATCTCGTGGAGTTTAAGGCATGACTTTTGTGTTGGGGATTTAGCAGTTACTTTCTAGCACATATTCCTTAAGTGTACAAGGCTCAGAATGCTCAAACAGACTCTAAATTGTGCTAAATGATAGCAGGAATGAGTTTGACTTTCAATGAAGTGTTAGACAGAACTGGATGGAAAATTTTCGGGTTGTCACATCATCCCCTCGTTAGAGGGAATTCCATTCCGAATTTAGAATTTAGGTAAAAGAGTAGGTATGAATAATCGAGCAAGGATGTGGGGATACTTCCTAATTGATTGGTTCTCGCACTCCCAAGTGTACTCGGGTCCTCAGTTGGTATCCCAGCGAACCTTCACTAATGGGATGCGGCGTTGCTTCGTACGCTTGACCTCTCGGTTGATGGTCACTACGGTTCTTCCATGAAGGAGAGACTCTCGTTGATCCCGATCTCGTCGAGTGGGATTACGAGAGTCCTGACAGAAAGGTAAGTTTTCAAGTTCGAGATGTGAACGGTAAAATGTACATTACTGAGTTCGCGGTGTAGGTTGGGTTTGTGAGTTACAGGTCCGATTCGGGCAAGAATCTCGAAGGTCGTAACTATCTTGGATTTAGCTTACCACGCTTTCCGAAACGTATCAAGCCTTTCCAGTGTAATACTTCCAAAAGGATTTGGTCTCTCCCTTGGAATTCCAAAGGTTTCTTTTTTCTTGCTTCTCTTCCTAGTCAAGGACCACTCCCTTCTGGGTCAAAGTCGTAAGAGGTTTTGTAATCCGCGGGGAGTTCTAAATGAACTATGACAGTAGGTCAGCGAGACCTAGAATTTGGCGAATTCCCATCGGCGTCTTCGGTGCTGACAAATTCTCAACGGTTTTTATCTTTGGAAGGGTCCTCAAGAATTCCCACCTCACTAATAGTGTGTCTTAGGAATTCGACTCTTCAATTTCAAAAACTCGTATTTAGAGAATTTCATGAAGAGCTTCTCTGATCGTAATGTTTCCATGGTTTGTTGTAGATGCTCTTTATGATTTCCTTCTTACTACGAGAGTAGAAAAGTAAGTCATTTACAAGAACAATGACGAACTGACCCATGTATGAATGGCGTACCCTATTCATTAAGTTCATGAATGCTACGGGCGTATTGGTCCTATCCGAGGGGTATCACTACAGACTCGTAGTGTCCGTATCGAGTTTGGAAGATTGTCTTTGGGATATCCTTCACTAACACTCGTAACTGGAAGATTGTCTTTGGGATTTCCTTTTATGGGGTCCGGTTTTACCACTACTATCGTGTGCAGGGCTGATGTCGATGTCAGGGACTTGAGAAATGGGTCGTGCCGGTGCTCCACAGCTACGGGCATCGTGCCCTACTTTATGGCAATTGCAGCATTGCATTTCATGACAAGCCCCATTATGATAAAAGCTACACTTGTTACACTTCAAAAGCTTTCCCTCGTATGGTCCGATCGGTGCTGAGATGGCAGGAGTTGTCACTTGTTGTTGTTGCATGGCAAGTTTTTGGGATCACTTGCGCTCCTAACGTGCTTGGTGATTTCGTTTCCTCTTCTCGGTTTTACGGCTTTGCAAGTCCGTGACTATTGTCATTTGTTGGCTTCCTGGATTGGTACTACAATCGGAATTTTCAACTCCTTTTCCAGACTTTTTTGCGTTGTCAGAGTTGATGTCTGCAAGGAAAGCTGTCACAACAGCTGTTACCGCGACTTGTAATGTAGTGGCGTCGATATGAAGGATAGGGGTTTCATTGTTCGACTGACTATTTTCGGATGACGACATGATTCTATAATACGAAAGAAAAGGGTTTAGTGAGTTATTATGGTTGAACATGTATAGGTCTGATTCTGACTAAGAGATGAGTTATTATACATTACAACTTAACTTATACACGTTATGATATAATCAAGATTGGGCGGATAATAAAATGTGTGATTCTACTCTAGTTTCACATCCCAACGAGGAAAAGAAACTAAATTAGAAACCTCACATTCTATTTTCTACCAGGTCTTCGTTATATATAACTCGGGAATGTATAAGTGAGGAAAATCATAATAATAACCTTCTTATGAATCCTTTTTAACGAACTAGAATTCCTAGTAAAGGCTACCATTGACCCTAGATGGACTTCGATCGTTCAATTAAAGAGTAAGAGTATGTTCATGAAGGTTTGACCTACATCCCTATGATGCAGTCCTAGTATGGAATAGGAGTATGTTCACGAAGGTGTGATGTGACAACATAAAGTTTGTTCCATTTCCGTAACCTGTTCCGTCCGTAAAACCCGTTTTTGGGCTAAGTTATTTAAATTTATATGTTTATTATAATCTCATGATTGTCCAAAATCCCTAGAAACTCATGTAAACGACCCAAATTATTAATTTGAAAATTTTTAGAATTGGTCCCGCCGGGTTACGACAATTTAATCGGGTGCAACCAAAAGCCCCGTTTAACTTCGGTATTGCGTAGAATTCCACCGTGTCCCAAACCCGAACCATATATAAAGTTGATTAAGCCTCATTTGAAGCTTTTTCAATCTCTCTCTAACCTCTCTCCTCAAATCCAAACTATAAGTCCAAAATCATCATATTAAGGCTCCAAATCATCAAGGTAACTATCCTAGCTCCTAGTATAACATCGTTAGCCTTCAAATTCGTGGTTAATCTATGAAATAGGACCATTATCATGAGTTTATGGCCGTAGAACAGTCCTAGGCCGTGAACTCACATAAAATGGGTTTTGGAGCCCAAAAACTCTTCTAAACCACCGTTGGAGCTTAGATATGGCTTAAGGACTTATTGGATTGGACTTAGAACACCTTAAACTCAAATTTTGGGGAGTAAAGATGAGTTTACTGCCCAAGAACATGCTTGGGCCATAAACTCTATATCATGGGTAGTAAACTCAATTTAAAGTGTTAAAATGCCATTTAAACACACCAATAGCCTTGAATTAAAGTCTAGAAACAACCACAATCGAATTAGAAGCCTTAAACTTGATGAAAACAACTCCCTTATGAGTTCACGACTGTAAACCCCCCAAGGATGGGTTCTTGGGCCGTAAACTCCTAAAACATGGTCAAATGATGCCCTAAATTCCATCCAAGGCTTGTAAAATGAGTTTAAATCACATGTGATTGTCCTAACACCACCGAAACATATAAGGAATGGATATGGGGGAGCTTACAGCCGTAAACTCCTAGTTTACTGCTGTAAACTCCTTTAAGTGGTCCATATGGTGGTTTAATCCATTTCCAATGCTCTAGAACCAAACCTAGCATCACCCCTAAAATGATATAAGGCCATTTAACACTCTAGAACACCCCACCATGAGTTTACGACCGTAAACTCATGGGGAGTGGGTCATTAGGGCTGTGAACTCTGTTGGGAGTTTACTCTTGAAGAGTAAACTCCATATCCAAGCCATATACGTCCATAGATGTCACCCGGGTCACTCCAAACACTTGATTTCAAGTGTTTTCGCATCTTAGAGTGTATAATCATATCTAATTAGTGATTTAAAGTCTAATTAGATACATTTGTGTATCATTTAATATTACATAGGAACCTCGCACGTTTTCAAGCCTCGATCCAACGTTTAGCATCCTAGTCGACACACTCCTCGTCCGGTGAGTTCATACCCCTACCCTTTTTCAATGTTTTCAGGGGGGAATACAAGCAAAAGTACAAGAATATCTTGTACTTAAATTCATTATTTCGTTTGAATGGTTTCATAATCTGTACACTTTTAAGGATTGAAAACATATTAACAAACTGTTTGACTTGCAGAGTTGTTTTTTCAAACCGATTGCAATTCTTATTATATAGTGTTATACTTTATACTTCAAAATTGATTGTTCACAAATTTACCATTTGAAATCATAGAACTTTTGTATTGTCCTTAATAAAACACCCCTAGATGCGAGTGTGAAGGAAAGGTATCATTGGAACTTAGTCAGGTCCTAGTTAGTACTCCCCCTAGATACGAGAGTAAAGAACCAATAAAACAGGGTCTCCGTATTAATAACTTCAGTTTTAAATTCATGAATATTAGGATTGGAGACACATCCTTTGCAACACTTCCCCTAGATACGAGAGTGGAGGACTATCCCTGTAACCAGAATCTCCAAAAGGGAGAGCGTGACTTGAGTGTATAGATCTATACGGGATTGACTATCCCGCACCTGGCTGCTAGCTATAGTCGAACCGAAAGGTTCAAGGGTGACAAAAGTCATAAAAGATATTGGTCCCATTCCGAGTCATATCTAGTCTGTAGTATGGTTATGGAACTCGCAATCAAGATTATGAAAACTTTATACTTATTTATTAGTTTTATATATGTGTTAAAACTAATGTACATTAAAGGTAACCAAACTTTTAGGAAACTTCACACACACACTTTAAGTATGGTAGATACATGTACGTTACTTTCAGATTCGATAACACTTCATAAACATTTTAGGAAAATAAGGTTTTTTCCTGGGATAACGAACTGTACATAACCGGATCGTATAATAAATGGATAACTCATCTAATCTTATAAGAATATATGGGATTTTCTTGGATAACAAACTTTTTTGGAAAACCAAAGGAAACTTGTACATTTTCAGAAAAAAAAATCTCTTATGAACTCACCAGCTTTATGCTGATTTTCAAACTACTTGTATTCTCAGGTTCATATTAGATAGGTACCCACGACCTTTTGGAGAACAAGGAGTGTCACACCCCGAAAACCGAAGGCGGAAACATTTCCGGGATGGACTTCCATGTTGAGTATCAAATCCAATGCACATAGTAAGTAAAGTAAAGCAACCATTACATTACATAAGAAAGTTTTACAGTTGTTTCAAAAGTAAAGTTTGTACAGTTGTGATACATAATATATATAAACAAAAAGAAACGGATCTTCATGTACACCGTCTTCAAGCAAAAAGGATCTTCGGGTACCTGTTCTAACGCTGACCTGAGAACATAAGCGGTTTGAAAATTAGCATAAAGCTGGTGAGTTCATAAGCGGTTTATGTTTGTGAAAATGATTCGAGTTTCCTTTATGTTTCTGAAATGTTATGTACACCAAGAAAATCCTGTATTTTCTTAAAAGTTGGTTATTGTTTCACAAATGTAAAGTATAGTAAGTTGTACATTGAAAACATGTCTACTCATATGAAAATGTATAGTTGGTTATCTGACTTGTTAAACTATTCTGTTTACTTATCATGTGTTACCAGGAAAGTCCCATACTTTCCTTATTGTTTGTTACTAATTGTAAAAGATGTAATGTTATCCAGTTTGTTACTCTTGTTGATATGTAAGTATTACCCAGGAATGCCCCATGCTTTACTGCATGTTGGTTTCTAATGTGAACGATGTTAAAGATGTAAAAGATGTAAACGTGATTAGGTTCCATGTCTTTTCCCAGGAAAGTCCCGTACTTTCTAGAATGTTAGTTACAATACGTAAAAGATGTAAAAGATGTATAAAGTGGTTCATTATTACTATAAGTAAATCTCTGTTATCCTAATTGCGAGATCCATAACCATACAATAGACTGAAACCTGTGGCAATAAGTAGTCCACATGTGGCAATAAGTAGTCCACATACTTATGACTTTCGTCACCCTTGAACCATTTCGGTTCGGCTGTAGCTAGCAGCCAGGTGTGGGGTAGTCAGCCCCGTATAGATCTATACACTCAAATCACGCTCTCTAAATACCAGAGATTCTGGTTATGGGTGTAGTCCTCCACGCGCGTATCTCGGTGGAGTGTTCGCCGAGGACGTGTCTCCAATCATACAGGATTAAAAAATTTACTAGTAATAATATGATAGTCCTCCACTCGCATATATGTGTGGAGTGTTACCGAGGACAAAACAGCATACATGTATTATTCAAATGTTTAATGTTATGCTTTTATCTGATAAATTGTGGAAAACCATTTGTGAAATATATGTAAAACATAACAGTTTAAAGACCTATTTCACAAATACATGTTACGTGATCTGCATGTTCAAATGATTATCAGTTGTGGTAATCAGTTATAAAAGCATATGAAATATGAAACACACATTTGAAAACATGTTTTGAGTACAAGAATTCCCTTGTACTTTGCTTGTGTTCCCCTTGAAAACAGTGAAAACAGTGAAAAAGGTTAGGGGTACGAACTCACCGGACTCGGAAACGTGTCGGTTTTGAATACTAGACGTTGGTTCGGGGTTTGATTACTCGCGATGTCCCTATGTAAAATGAAATAATGTCCATATATATACAATTAGGGATACATTCAGTAATCATATGGAACATTACACTCCAATGAGGTTAAACACCTCAAAACGAGCGTTTGGAGTGACCCGGGTGACATCTTCGGACGTGTAATGGCACTAGGGACTTGGGACTTGAGTTTACTCCCCAAGAGTAAACATTTTAAAGAGTTTACAGCCATAGAACACACACATACATGAGTTTACGGCCGTAAACTCATGTGGGTGTGATTTTGGGTGTTTAATGGCTTAAATGGACATGGGGATTGTTGGAATGGATTTCTAAAATGCCTTGGAATGGATTGTATGAAATTTTAATACTTAAATGGGAGTTTACGGCCACCCCATAAGAGTTTATGGCCGTAAACTCACTTATGGCCAAGATAAATTGATTTGAGCTACAAAGGATAATCACATGTGATTCTAGTTAATTTTACAAGCCTTGTTATGAATTTAGAACATCATTTAACACAATTTTTGGAGTTTACGGCCTAGAGGTATGTTCTAAGGCCGTAAACTCTCTTATACCCATGAAAAGTTAGTTTTTGATGCTTAAAACAATCACATGTGATTCTAGAAATTTATGCAAGCCATTTGAGTGTATTTGATGCATCATTTAACAAGTTTTATGAGTTTACGGCCAAGGGTATGTTCCTAGGCCGTAAACTCCTATAAATGACATTTTTGATGTGTTTAAAACCCTTAAACTATTTTTAGATGCATCTAGATTTTACCACAAGGCCATTGGTTGAGTTTCAAAGCATTTGGACATGTTTTAAGGCACTAAATCCCCATTTAAGTGGAGTTTACGGCCCAAGAATATGTCTTGGCCGTAAACTCACCTTTTTCCCCCAAAATCATGTTTAAAGTGTTCCAAGTCTAGTTTAGTAAGCCTTAAGGTCATATCTAAGTCCCAACTATGATTTGGAAGGGTTATTTGGCTCAAAAACCCCTTGAACATGAGTTTACGGCCCAAGAATATGTCTTGGCCGTAAACTCACTTTTGTCCCTCAAAATCAATGTTTTAAATGTTATAAGTCCTTTCCATTAAGTCATTAAGCCATATCTAATGTCCAACATTGCTTAGGAGGGGTTTTAGGGCTTAAAAACCCATGTTATATGAGTTTACGGCCCAAGCTTGTTCCTTGGCCGTAAACTCATGTTCTTGGTCCCAAAACATAATTTAAACATAAATTTGAAGGCTAAAGAGGTTGAATAACAAGTTAGAGGTGTTACCTCTTTGATTTCAAGCCTTAAATCTTTGTTTTGGACCTTGATTTTGGGATGAGGAGAGAGGTTGAGAGTTAAATGAGAAATTGACCAAAGGCTTCAAATGGAGGCTTAAACACGTTTATATAGTGTTTAAGTTTTGGACACGGTGGAATTCTACCCGATACCGGCGTTAGACGAGGCTTTTTGGTTGTACCCGATTGAGTTGCCGTAACTCGATACGGTAATTTCTAGAATTATCCCGATCACTAAAGTTGGGTGTTAAAATGATTTCTAAATGTATTAAGACACCCATTAAGTCATTTTAAATACGTACGAGTTAATGACTTAATTAAACGGAAGATCGGAAATCGAATTTGGAAACGACGATTGGTTGCGTGAATTGTACTACAAAAGAGTTACAATAAATGATACGGAAATTTCGGGTTGTTACATTATCCCCCCGTTAAAGGGAATTTCGTCCTGAAATTCAATGTTTAAAACACAAGACAAGATACAAATCATGGATCAGAAAAGAGTTGTGGATACTTCTATTTCATTGAATCTTCCCGTTCCCAAGTGAATTCCGGTCCCCGCTTGGCATTCCAGCGAACCTTCAGTAACGGGATGCGACTTTTTTTTGTACGTTTGACTTCTCGATCCATGATTTGAATCGGTTCCTCCACAAAGTTGAGGTTTTCATTGATCTCGATCTCGTCTAAGGGAATTGTTAGGGTTTCATCGGTTAGGCACTTTTTGAGATTTGAAACATGGAAGACAGGATGAATGTTACTGAGTTCGTGAGGTAAATGAAGTTTATAGGCAACTGGACCGATCCTGGAGAGGATCTCAAAGGGTCCAATGTACCTTGGATTAAGTTCCCATGCTTACCAAAGCGTACAGTGCCTTTACAGGGTGAGACTTTTAACAGGACACGGTCTCCAACCTGGAATTCTAGTGGTTTCCGACGATTATCAGCGTAAATCTTTTGACGATCACGTGAAGCTTTCAATCGGTTACGGATTTGAATGATCTTTTCGGTGGTTTCGCGGATGATTTCAGGACAAGTGAGAGCACTGTCGGGGACTCGACTCCTGGCTAACTGTGTATCCCCCACCTCGGCCCAGCACAGAGGGGATCTGCACTTACGACCGTATAGGGCTTCGAACGGAGCAGCCCTAATGCTGGTGTGGTAACTGTTGTTGTATGAGAATTCGATCAAGGATAGATGTGTGTCCCACGACTTTCCAAAGTCAATGACACATGCCCTAAGCATGTCCTCCAGGGTTTGGATTGTTCTCTCACTCTGTCCATCGGTCTGAGGATGATACGCCGTGCTCATATCTAGTTTGGTTCCAAGGGCTTTCTGGAGGGACTGCCAGAATCTGGAGGTAAACCTGCTATCTCGATTAGAGATAATGGATACAGGTACACCGTGTAGACGTACCACCTCCTGGATGTAGATTCGCGCGGGTCTTTCCATCTTGTATGATTCTTTGATTGGAATGAAGTGAGAGGATTTTGTCAAACGATCGACAATTACCCAAATGGTATCGTACCCACTAGAACACTTGGTTAGTTTGGTGATGAAGTCCATGGTAATCATCTCCCATTTCCACTCGGGGATATCGGGTTGTTGGAGCAGACCTGAGGGTTTCTGATGTTCGACTTTTACTTTGGCGCAAGTCAGACACTTGCCCAAGAATGTAGCTATCTCAGCTTTCATGTTTGGCCACCAGTATTGTTTCTTGAGATCCAGGTACATCTTGTCCGAACCCGGGTGAACAGAGTATTTGGTTCTGTGTGCTTCCTCCATGACTATTTCCCTGAATCCACCGGATTTGGGAATCCAGATTCGATTCATGAAACAGTGAACTCCGTCACCTCTGATCTCAAGTTTCTTTTCCATTCCTCTCAAGGTTTCATCTGACATGTTCTCGGGTTCGAGGGCTGATAACTGGGCTTCTCGGATTTGCATGGGTAAGTTGGAATGGATGGTTATCGTCTGGTTCTTCACTTTGTGGCCTGCACTATCCTTTCGGCTAAGGGCATCTGCTACCACATTGGCCTTGTCGGGGTGGTAATGGATTTCACACTCATAATCACTGAGTAATTCTACCCATCGTCGTTGCCTCATGTTTAAGTCTTTCTGATTAATGATGTGCTGCAGGCTCTTGTGATCAGTGAAGCTCGTGCACTTGGTTCCGTAGAGATAATGTCTCCAAATCTTCAATGCAAAGACTACTGCTCCTAACTCCAAGTCATGTGTAGTATAGTTGACCTCGTGTGCTTTCAGCTGTCTTGAGGCATAGGCAATCACCTTTCCTCTTTGCATAAGCACACAGCCTAAACCTTGATTAGACGCATCACAATAGACAACGAAGTCCTTTGTCCCTTCGGGCAGAGACAGAACAGGCGCGCTGCATAGGGCTTTCTTCAACGTTTGGAATGCAGTTTCTTGTTTATCACTCTAAAAAAGGGTACACCTTTCTGTGTTAGAGTGGTTAAAGGTTTGGCGATTTTGCAGAAATTCTGAACGAATCTTCGATAGTAGCCGGCGAGACCCAAAAATTGACGAATTTCTGTGGGTGTCTTCGGTGCCGACCAATTCTCTATCGCTTTTATCTTGGAAGGATCTACATGAATACCCTCCTCGCTTACTACGTGGCCGAGGAAAGTTACCTTCCGTATCCAAAATTCACATTTGGAAAATTTCACGTATAGCTTTTCGGATCTAAGGTCTCCAACACTAACCTCAAGTGTTGCTTGTGGTCTTCTTCGTTTCGAGAGTAGACGAGGATGTCATCAATGAACACGATGACGAATTTGTCTAGGAAAGGATGGCACACCCGGTTCATCAGGTCCATGAACACGACCGATGCATTGGTTAGACCGAAGGGCATCACTACGAACTCGTAGTGTCCATACCGAATCCTAAAAGCTGTTTTGGAAACATCATTTTCCTGGACTCGTAACTGATGGTACCCTGACCGAAGGTCTATCTTTGAAAAGTAGCTGGCTCCCTGGAGTTGATCGAAGAGGTCGTCTATTCGTGGAAGAGGATATCGGTTCTTAACGGTTAACTTGTTCAGTTCACGATAGTCGATACACATCCGAAAGGATCCATATTTCTTCTTGACAAACAGAACCGGAGCTCCCTAGGGTGAGGAACTCGGTCTAATGAATCCTTTACTGAGCAACTCATTGAGTTGACTGGATAACTCCTGCATTTCTGCCGGAGCTAAGCGATACAGAGACTTTGCTACGGGGGTAGCTCCAGGAATTAGGTCAATACGGAATTCGACTTGTCGTTCGGGAGGAATTCCTGGAAGCTCTTCGGGAAACACATCAGGAAAGTTACAGACTTCGGGGATGCTCGCGAGGTCTCTAACTTCTTGTTTCTCGTTGATCACATGGGCTAAGAATGCAATGCACTACTTCCGTAGGAGCTTTCGAGCTTTGATGCAAGAAATGATATGAAGATTGGAACTGGGTTTATCGCCATAGATTACGAGAGTTTGATGCGAAGGAAGATTGAGACGAATGGCTTTTTCGTAACAAAGAATATTAGCATGATTGGGACTCAACCAATCCATGCCAATGATAACATCAAAGCTCTTAATGGAAATGGGCATGAGATCTATAGGAAATGAGTGATCATTTAAGGTAAGCGTACAACCTATGAATACATCGTTAGCGCTTTCTTTCTCACTGTTAGCCATCTCGACGGTAAACATTTTAGTTAGTGGTTGAGGATTTGGTTTTAGATTATGTTTGAATGCATGACTAACAAAACTCCTTTCAACACCCGTATCGAAAAGAATACTAGCATATGAGTTGTCGAGAAGGAACGTACCCGAAACAACAGTGGGATCAGCGACTGCTTCCTCCCGTCCCATGGTTAGAATCCTCCCAGTGTTATCAGCAGTTGACTTCTTGGGACAGTTCCTTTTAAAGTGCCCAACTTCTCCACAGTTGTAGCAGGCTTGACTAACACCTGCTCCCGATGATTGGTTGGCTGATTAGGTAGGAGTTTTGCAGAATCAAACTGTGTGCCCTTTCTTACCACAGTTGGTGCAGGATAGTTCTCGGCAAGGACCAGGATGATGATGGTATTTACACTTGTCACACAGAGGGAGGTTACCAGCATATTTACTGGTAGGAGTTGGAGCTGTGGATCCCATGACAGAAGCAGCAGCAACAGGGGTAATAATAGCAGCATGGACTGCTACCGTCTACTGTTTCTTGGAAGATCCTTGAGAAGATTGACCCTTCTTCTTCTTCCAGAATTTTCTCTTTTCGCCACTCCTTTGAGTCGGCTCAGAAGTGGTAGTGATTTCCTTAACGTCGTCGCTGTGATCAATCAGAATTTGAGTTAAAGTCTTAGCACTATCATAGGTATCCGGACGAGCAGCCAAAACAAGACTCTTTGTTGGTTGGGATAACCCCCAAACGAACCTTTCGATCTTCTTGTTTTCAGGAGTGATTAATCCCGGGCAGAGAAGTGCGAGATCATCAAATCGGGAAGTGTATGCAGCAATGTCAGAACCTTTCATCTTCAGGTTCCAGAGCTCGTGCTCTAATTTCTGCATTTCACCACGGGGGCAGTACTCAGCAATAAGAAGTTCTTTCATGGCCTCCCAGCCCATGGCATTGGCTACGGGTAAGGTTAGAGATTTGACTCGGCCATTCCACCAAGTCAAGGATTTATCAACGAAGGTACAGGCCGTGAATTTAACTTTATCGGACTCCGTACAAGCACAGATTTCAAAGATGGACTCGATTTTCTCGAACCATCGAGATAAGGAAATGACACCTCCAGCGCCATTGAAAGATGTTGGTTTTGCGTTCATGAAATCTTTATAGGAACCCCCTCTTTGGTGTCCCTGGCTAACCTCGGGGTTTTGAGATTGAGGACCACCTCATGAACCACTAGGGTTCATTTGTGACATAGCTGCTACCATTGCAACTGTCATCATCGTCTGGAGCGATGCTAGATCAAACTGGGAAGGAGGTGGTGGCAAAGAAGGATTGTTGTTGTTCTTTGAGCTAGGTCTCTTTCGGGGAGGCATTTTGATCTAATAAGATCAAGAAAGAGAGGATGGTAAGTCCTCTACATTGAATCGATAGATTTGGCAGTTATATGGTTCAAGTAAGCGATAAAGCAGGAAAGAGTTATCGAACAGATAATTTATCGCTAAGAATAATCACAGAAAGCCACTCGAATAATGATTACTACAGAGGATTGGCTCGAGAAATACTCCCATATTATTTCATGAATTGATTACTACAATGGTTCGACATTTGGGATATTAGGGTATGTTTTAGGCATGCCGCATACCACAGTCACTCCCAAGCACATGTTGGCCGTGTCTCGAATTAATATAGATCGACAGGCTATATTGACCCTAGACACGACTACATAACTGCCCAGGTTTAACCATAGTACACAACACCCAATTACTTTTGTTTTGTTCTACTTGTGGTTACGGATGATGATGGTTCGGTATACTTGTATACTTTTGAAAATACTTGTAGTTTGAAGATACTTTTAATTTAGAGCACTTAGGCCCTTTAGTGTTTATAGTTTTATACCATGTAAGGTTTGGTATACTTCATTCACTATAAACAAGGGCTCTGATACCAATCTGTCACACCCCGAAAACCGAAGGCGGAAACATTTCCGGGATGGACTTCCACGTTGAGTATCAAATCCAATGCACATAGTAAGTAAAGTAAAGCAACCATTACATTACATAATAAAGTTTTACAGTTGTTTCAAAAGTAAAGTTTGTACAGTTGTGATACATAATATATATAAACAAAAAGAAACGGATCTTCATGTACACCGTCTTCAAGCAAAAAGGATCTTCGGGTACCTGTTCTAACGCTGACCTGAGAACACAAGCGGTTTGAAAATCAGCATAAAGCTGGTGAGTTCATAAGCGGTTTATGTTTGTGAAAATGATTCGAGTTTCCTTTATGTTTCTGAAATGTTATGTACACCAAGAAAATCCCGTATTTTCTTAAAAGTTGGTTATTGTTTTACAAATGTAAAGTATAGTAAGTTGTACATTGAAAACATGTCTACTTATATGAAAATGTATAGTTGGTTATCTGACTTGTTAAACTGTTCTGTTTACTTATCATGTGTTACCAGGAAAGTCCCATACTTTCCTTATTGTTTGTTACTAATTGTAAAAGATGTAATGTTATCCAGTTTGTTACTCTTGTTGATATGTAAGTATTACCCAGGAATGCCCCATGCTTTACTGCATGTTGGTTTCTAATGTGAACGATGTTAAAGATGTAAAAGATGTAAACGTGATTAGGTTCCATGTCTTTTCCCAGGAAAGTCCCGTACTTTTCTGAATGTTAGTTACAATACGTAAAAGATGTAAAAGATGTATAAAGTGGTTCATTATTACTATAAGTAAATCTCTGTTATCCTAATTGCGAGATCCATAACCATACAATAGACTGAAACCTGTGGCAATAAGTAGTCCACATGTGGCAATAAGTAGTCCACATACTTATGACTTTCGTCACCCTTGAACCATTTCGGTTCGGCTGTAGCTAGCAGCCAGGTGTGGGGTAGTCAGCCCCATATAGATCTATACACTCAAGTCACGCTCTCTAAATACCAGAGATTCTGGTTATGGGTGTAGTCCTCCACTCGCGTATCTCGGTGGAGTGTTCGCTGAGGATGTGTCTCCAATCATACAGGATTAAAAAATTTACTAGTAATAATATGATATTCCTCCACTCGCATATATGTGTGGAGTGTTACCGAGGACAAAACAATGTACAGGTATTATCAAATGTTTAATGTTATGCTTTTATCTGATAAATCGTGGAAAACCATTTGTGAAATATATGTAAAACATAACAGTTTAAAGACCTATTTCACAAATACATGTTACGTTATCTGCATGTTCAAATGATTATCAGTTGTGGTAATCAGTTATAAAAGCATATGAAATATGAAACACACATTTGAAAACAAGTTTTGAGTACAAGAATTCTCTTGTACTTTGCTTGTGTTCCCCCTGAAAACAGTGAAAAAGGGTAGGGGTATGAACTCACCGGACTCGGAAACGTGTCGGTTTTGAATACTAGACGTTGGTTTGGGGTTTGATTACTCGCGATGTCCCTATGTAAAATGAAATAATATCCATATATATATACAAATAGGGATACATTCAGTAATCATATGGAACATTACACTCCAATGAGCTTAAACACCTCAAAACGAGCGTTTGGAGTGACCCGGGTGACATCTTCGGACGTGTAATGGCACTAGGGACTTGGGACTTGAGTTTACTCCCCAAGAGTAAACATTTTAAAGAGTTTACAGCCATAGAACACACACATACATGAGTTTACGGCCGTAAACTCATGTGGGTGTGATTTTGGGTGTTTAATGGCTTAAATGGACATGGGGATTGTTGGAATGGATTTCTAAAATGCCTTGGAAGGGATTGTATGAAATTTTAACACTTAAATGGGAGTTTACGTCCACCCCATAAGATTTTATGGCCGTAAACTCACTTATGGCCAAGATAAATTGATTTGAGCTACAAAGGATAATCACATGTGATTCTAGTTAATTTTACAAGCCTTGTTATGAATTTAGAACATCATTTAACACACTTTTTGGAGTTTACGGCCTAGAGGTATGTTCTAAGGCCGTAAACTCTCTTATACCCATGAAAAGTTAGTTTTTGATGCTTAAAACAATCACATGTGATTCTAGAAATTTATGCAAGCCATTTGAGTGTATTTGATGCATCATTTAACAAGTTTTATGAGTTTACGGCCAAGGGTATGTTCCTAGGCCGTAAACTCCTATAAATGACATTTTTGATGTGTTTAAAACCCTTAAACTATTTTTTAGATGCATCTAGATTTTATCACGAGGCCATTGGTTGAGTTTCAAAGCATTTGGACATGTTTTAAGGCACTAAATCCCCATTTAAGTGGAGTTTACGGCCCAAGAATATGTCTTGGCCATAAACTCACTTTTGTCCCTCAAAAATCATGTTTAAAGTGTTCCAAGTCTAGTTTAGTAAGCCTTAAGGTCATATCTAAGTCCCAACTATGATTTGGAAGGGTTATTTGGCTCAAAAACCCCTTGAACATGAGTTTACGGCCCAAGAATATGTCTTGGCCGTAAACTCACTTTTGTCCCTCAAAATCAATGTTTTAAATGTTATAAGTCCTTTCCATTAAGTCATTAAGCCATATCTAATGTCCAACATTGCTTAGGAGGGGTTTTAGGGCTTAAAAACCCATGTTATATGAGTTTACGGCCCAAGCTTGTTCCTTGGCCGTAAACTCATGTTCTTGGTCCCAAAACATAATTTAAACATAAATTTGAAGGCTAAAGAGGTTGAATAACAAGTTAGAGGTGTTACCTCTTTGATTTCAAGCCTTAAATCTTTGTTTTGGACCTTGATTTTGGGATGAGGAGAGAGGTTGAGAGTTAAATGAGAAATTGACCAAAGGCTTCAAATGGAGGCTTAAACATGTTTATATAGTGTTTATGTTTTGGACACGGTGGAATTCTACCCGATACCGGCGTTAGACGAGGCTTTTGGTCGTACCCGATTGAGTTGCCGTAACTCGATACGGTAATTTCTAGAATTATCCCGATCACTAAAGTTGGGTGTTAAAATAATTTCTAAATGTATTAAGACACCCATTAAGTCATTTTAAATACGTACGAGTTAATGACTTAATTAAACGGAAGATCGGAAATCGAATTTGGAAACGACGATTGGCTGCGTGAATTGTATTACAAAAGAGTTACAATAAATGATACGGAAATTTCGGGTTGTTACATGGAGCGTACAGAAGACTCGTCTAAACTTTTGTTCATATGATATATGTATAACCTTTGTAACACTTTGCTTTCAAACAAATGTAATTATTCATATGTAATGTAATATTTTGTGTTTACTATAATTACTATGTACATTGGTTGCGATATTCATGACGTCCTCCGCCCCGGAACGTTTCCGCCTTCAGTTTCAGGGTGTGTTAGATTGGTATCAGAGCCCTTGTTTATAGTGAACTAGTATACCAAACCTTACATGGTATAAGACTATAAACACTAAGGGGCCTAAGTGCTCTGAACTAAAAGTATACGTCAAATATAAGTATTATCAAAAGTATACAAAGTATGCCCAACCGTCGAAATTCGTAACTACAAGTAGAACAAAACATAAGTAAATGGGTGTTGTACGCTGCGGTTAAACCTGGGCAGTTATGTAGTTGTGTCTAGGATCAATATAGCCTGGCCAACTATATTCATTCGAGACACGACGAACATGTAGTTGGGAGTGACTGTGGTGTTCAACATGCCTAAAACTTACCAAATACCCACACAACGAGCCGTCGTCATAGCAAATCATGAAATACTGTGCGAGTATTTCTCAAGCCAATTCGTTGTAGAAATCCTCATTCAAGCTTTGCTCTTTAATCATTCCTTTAGCGATAATTTATCTGTTTTGATAACTCTTTCCTGCTTTATCACTTATTCAGAATATATATGTCATATCTCTTGATTTAACTCAGGGGACTTACCATCCTCTCTTTCCTGATGTTATTAGATCAAGATGCCTCCAAGAAGGAGACCCAACTCAAAGACCAACAACCCTCCGCCACCACCTCCTCCTGAATTTGACTCTGTGAGGTTCCAGGCAGCTGTCACTGCTGCGGTGGCAGCTGCTATGTCTCAAATGAACTTCGGTGGTTCCGGTGGTTCGGGAGGTGGTACCCAAAACCAAAACCAAGAAGGTAATCAGGGACACCGAAAAGAGGGTTCCTATAAAGATTTCATGAACGCAAAACCCACTTCCTTTGATGGCACTGGAGGTGTCATTTCTCTCACCCGATGGTTCGAGAAAATCAAATCTCTCTTTGAAATTTGTGCCTGTTCAGAATCTCATAAGGTGAAGTTCGCCGCTTGCACTTTCATCGACAAAGCCCTGACTTGGTGGAACGGCCAAGTCAAATACCTAACTTTACCTGTAGCCAATGCTATGGGTTGTGAAGCCATGAAGGAACTTCTGCTGGCTAAGTACTGCCCTCGGGGCGAAATGCAGAAATTAGAACACGAACTCTGGAACTTGAAGATGAAAAGGTTCTAATATTGCCGCTTACACTTCTAGGTTTGATGACTTGGCGTTACTCTGCCCGGGAATGGCTACCTTGGAGGGTAGAAGATAGAGAGATTCATCTGGGGGCTGACCCAGCCAACAAAAGGGAACGTCTTAGCTGCGAGGCCAGATACATACGACAACGCCAAATGCTAACCACAAACCTTGATCGACCATAGTGATGACCTTGAGGAAGCAGCTACCACTCTTGAGCCGACAGAGAGGAGTGGCGAGAAAAGAAAAATTAGGAAGAAGAAGAAAAGTCAGACATCGCATGATTCTTCGAAGAGGCAGCAAACTGTGGCAGTTCATGCTGCTACTACCCCTGCAATTGTTTCTGTTGTTGGATCCTCAGCTAGAACACCTACCAGTAGGTATGCTGGAACCCTCCCTAGTTGTGACAAGTGCAACTATCATCACCTCACTTCCAGCCCTTGTCGAGAGGTGTTTTTCAACAGTTGTAGCAAAAAGGGTCACACTGCGAAGAACTGCAAGACACCAACTCAATCAACCAATCAGGCTTCCGGAGCGGGCATTGGTCAGGCCTGCTATGGTTGTGGAGAAGTCGGGCATTTTAAGTGAAACTTCCCCAAGGTAGCAATGACTGGAAACACCGGAAGAGTTCTAACAATAGGACAAGAGGAGACAATCGCTGGTCCCACCGTTGCCTCAGGTATATTCCTCCTCAACAACTCGTATGTTTGCAATCCTTTTCGATTCTAGTGCTAAAAGAAAAATCTGTTAACTATTTATTCAGACATCTTCTTAATCTTAACCCTTCACTAGTAAATGAAACATTCACCATCATGACGACTAACAGTGGGAAAGAGAACTTTATCGATACATCCACAGGTTGTACCTTTACTCTGAACGAGCATTCTTCATCCATAGATCATATGCTAGTTTACATAAATAGTTTTGATGTTATCTGTGGCATGGACTGGTTGAGTCCCAAACATGCTGATACCCTTGTATTGAAAAAGCTATCTATCCCAATCTCCTCTCTGGTCAGACCCTCATGATCTACGGCGATAATTTCGGTTCCAATTTTTGTATCTTTTCGTGTATCAAAACTCAAGAGTTTTCCCCGAAAGGAGTGCCATGCATTCCTAGCCCATGTGATCCGCGAGAAAAAGGAAGTTAGAGACCTCGAGAACGTCCCCAAAGTCTATGAACTTCTTGATGTATTTCCTGTATAGCTTCTGGGAATTCTTTCTGAACATCAGGTTGAATTTTGCATCGACCTAATTCATGGAACTACCTCAGTAGCCAAATATCCGTATCGCTTAGCTCCAACAGAAATGCAGGAGTTATCCAGTCAGTTGACCATCAAAACCGATATCCTCTTTCCTCGATTAGATGACCTTTTCGATCCACTTCAGGGGACCAGCCACTTCTTATAGATAAACCTTAGGTGAAGATACCATCAACTACGAGTCCATGAGAGTGATGTTTCTTAGATAGTATGTAGGACTCAATATGGTCACTATAAGTTCGTAGTGATGCCCATCGGTCAAACCATTTTCCTTGGTCATGTAGTAGACAATGAAAACATACGTGTGGAATCCTCATAAGATCAAAGCAATAGAGAATTATTCGGCACCGAAGATACCCACATAAACCCATCAATTCTCGGGTCTAGCTGGCCACTATTGCAGGTTCATCCAGAATTTTTCCTGAATCGCCAAAACCCTAACCATTCTGACACAGAAAGATGTACCCTCTTGTAGGAGGTCTTACTCTGGAAATACATTGTAAGCCTTGGAAAGCATGGAAAACTTAGCTTGTGGTACATTAGACCCTTTGAGATCCTTGTTAGGATCGATTCCGTAACCTTCAAACTCCGACTACCTTCAGAACTTAGCAGCATCCATCCGGTATTCCACGTCTTTATTCATAAGAACTGCCTACCCGACGAAACCCTAGTAATCCCTTTGATGAGATCAAAATCAATGGAAGTCTGAACCCTATGGAAGAACCAATCGAAATTATAGATCGAGAGGTTAAATGTATGAAACAAGCCGTGTTCCCGATAAGTGAAGGGTTCCCTAGAATGCCACGCAAGGACCCGAGTTCACTTGAGGGCTTGACGATCCGATGAAATAGAAGTATCTGTATCTCTTCCAAATCCGTGAGTCGTATCTAAAGTTTGAATTTTGGGACGAAATTCCCTCTAACGGGGGGATAATGTGACAACCCAAAGTTTGTTCCATTTTCGTAACCTATTCCGTCCGTAAAACCCGTCTTTAGCAATTCGTTCTGATTTCATTTTTGGGCTAAGTAATTTAAATTTATATGTTTATTATAATCTCATGATTGCCCAAACTCCCTAGAAACTCATGTAAACGGCCCAAATTGTTAATTTGAAAATTTTTAGAATTGGTCCCGCCAGGTTACAACAATTTAATCGGGTTCGACCAAAAGCCCTATTTAACGTCGGGATTGGGTAGAATTCCACCGTGTCCCAAACCCGAACCATATATAAAGTTGATTAAGCCTCATTTGAAGCTTTTTCACTCTCTCTAACCTCTCTCCTCAAATCCAACCTCTAAGTCCAAAATCATCAAATTAAGGCTCCAAATCATCAAGGTAACTATCTTAGCTCCTAGTATAACATCTTTAGCCTTCAAATTCATGGTTAATCTATGAAATAGGACCATTATCATGAGTTTACGGCCCTAGAACAGTCCTAGGCCGTGAACTCACATAAAATGGGTTTTGGAGCCCAAAAATCCTTCCAAACCACCAATGGAGCCTAGATTTGGCTTAAGGACTTATTGGATTGGACTTAGAACACCTTAAAGTCAAATTTTGGGCAATAAATAGGAGTTTACTGCCCAAGAACATGCTTGGGCCGTAAACTATACGTCATGGGTAGTAAACTCAATTTAAAGTGTTAAAATGCCATTTAAACACCCTAATAGCTTTGGATTAAAGTCTAGAAACAACCACAATCGAATTAGAAGCCTTAAACTTGATGAAAACAACTCCCTTACATGTTCACTTCCGTAAACCCCCCAAGGATGGGTTCCTGGGCCGTAAACTCCTAAAACATGGTCAAATGATGCCTTAAATTCCATCCAAGGCTTGTAAAATGAGTTTAAATCACATGTGATTGTCCTAACACCACCAAAACATATAAGGAACGAATATGTGGGAGCTTACAGCCATAAACTCCTAGTTTACTACCGTAAACTCCTTTAAGTGGTCCATATGGTGGTTTAATCCATTTCCAATGCTTTAGAACCAAACCTAGCATCACCCCTAAAATGATATAAGGCCATTTAACACTCCCCACCATGAGTTTACGACCGTAAACTCATGGGGAGTGGGTCATTAGGGCCGTGACCTCTCTTGGGAGTTTACTCTTGAAGAGTAAACTCCATATCCAAGCCATATACAGCCATAGATGTCACCCGGGTCACTCCAAACACTTGATTTGAAGTGTTTTCGCGTCTTGGAGTGTATAATCATATCTAATTAGTGATTTAAAGTCTGATTAGATAAATTTATGTATCATTTAATATTACATAGGAACCTCGCACATTTTCAAGCCTTGATTCGACGTTTAGCATCCTAGTCGACACACTCCTCGTCCGGTGAGTTCATACCCATACCCTTTTTCAATGTTTTCAGGGGGTGATGTGCGTAAACTCACTTAGTTTTAATCCTACTTTTAGTTGTAAAATAAACACACAAAGGCAGTGTACCTATCAATTGTGGAATAGTTTAAGCAAGTAGGGTATCGAACACAGGGAACGGCAAATTAAAAATAAAAACTAATTCTATCTAAATTAATTAATAAGTAGAGGGTTTTCTCTAGTTTTACAAGACTAGAAACTTACTAACTATTACTTAATCTAAAAACTAGAAAAACAAAGAATTAACTAGATTCAATAATATGAAGGAACTTCTGTTTAGTTCAACTCAATTGATCCTATGGTTGATTTCAAGGTAATAGTGCAATGGATTAATTCTTTTGTTGGTTACCGATTCAAATGATTAGGTTCGCGTTCACTACACTAATTCTTAGCAAATAAACTAACTTAAACAGTGATCAGGTGTCTAATTCAATTTAGTTCACTAGATTAATTATTCGGATTACTTTAGACTCTTAATTAACTTCTTGTTGATGGTCATCACACAAGGTTGCACATAAATTTACTTAATTTTCTTATTAATTCTAGTTTCATGTTCATTAGTCCTAGACATATAACAAAGTGGTCACAAGGTATATGAGGTTGATAATCAAACGATGTTCATGCTATTTAATTACCTTCCTATTAATAGAAAATTAATTATCATTCACACACAAGGTTCTTTAGCAAGCTAAAATAACAAATAAATCACCAACATTGAATTAATCCTACCAATAATCAAACCATAGTCTCAATTTTGTAACCCGAAACAGAAGTTTAAGAGTTTTAGCTCATGATTGAAGAAAATAACAGCATAAAAACGAATTCTAATTGTCTAGCCATAGTGGAAAACAAAAGATTAAGTATAATGATGAAATTTGCCTCAAATCTCCTTCGGGATTGAATTGTAGCTTCTATCTTCGTCTTCTAGGGTTTCTCTAGCCTCTGAATCGCAGCTAATTACTCCAAAATTATCCCATAAGTTTTTTTCCTCGGTATGAGTAGTTATCTATATATTTGCGAATCGACTCGTCGAGTCAGGTGGCGACTCGTCGAGTCTGTCTCACAATCTCCGTATGCGATAAGCATTTGGGTTCCCGAGTCATTATCCTCACTTGGACTCGCCGAGTAGTCGACCCTACTAGCCGAGTAGGTGCTATTTTTGGTGTTTTTCTTCTTTATCCAATTCCCGAGCTCCTAACCGCTTCTCCTGCTTCCTTTTGCTTCCGAGCTTCATTTTTGGACTGAAAATACAATTCAAACACTTTTAAGTACCTTTTGTCCATGAAATGCAATAATTTAGCTAATAAATGAATAAAAATCTATACTTAATACAAACTAAATATGCACATATCAAAATACCCCACACTTGACTTTTGCTTTCCCCCAAGCAAAACTAAATTTTAAGACATTAGAATTATGTATGACAACTCCAATCTAACCCAACTATTATGCCAAGACCGCAACGCATGCATTTGTGTCTAAACTTTTTCCTAAAGACCCCCATACTCCAAATACTCACAATCCTCATAAACATCCGCCCACTCACCCCGAACTATACTCATTTTGTGCAACCCTCCGAATCCATCCTTAGGAAACCTCTTACCCTCAAGGTATTTTTAATTGAGCAACCTAAGCATTCATAATCTAGAATTACAACTTTTCGATACCACTATGGAGCTCTTTTGAATTCTTCACTTCCTTGATAATTTGATCTTCGATCTCTTTGAATTCACCACCTTGTATTGATTGATTTTTGGTATCTTCAACTTTTTGGATTTCTTGGAATTTTGATCTTTAGATCTTCACTTTATTTGCTCCAAAATTCTTACAGCTTTTCTTGTAATTCTCTCTTTTTTTACATGTATTCCTCACTTTTTTCACTCAAATCCCTACATGCTTAAGCAGGGGCGCTCAATCTCAACCTTTATTGGCTAACGTTAACAATTTTCCTGGATACATTTTAGGTTTAGGCTGCTAAACGTATTGCATCTCTCAGGCTGAGTAAGGTTGTGTTTTTGTCTCATGATTTCACTGGAATAAGGAAGCCACAAATGCACTAGAACGTATATAGGCTCAACTAAACATTTGGGTTTTCATGCAATTATCAACATAATTCTAACATGGAATCCTAATTTTCTTTTACCAAAATTCTCTAAATTAAATCCTTAAGTCATATTTTTGGTATGCAATAGTTTTTTAAAAATTAGCCTAAATTAAGATTCTAAATTTTCTAATATGTCACTAACCCCCTACCCCACACTTATTTTGTGCAATGCCCTCATTGCATATTATGTAAAAATGAAAATGCAAATATAGAGAGAATTGGAACAAACTCCCCTGGGGTAGCAGTCGATAGGTTGTCACTCTTCTTTCAAGCTCCAACTTCAATTGACTTTAGCCAGGAAAACAACGCATCCATGACTTGGGCATCAAAATCTCATGTGGCAGCTCCAAATATGCAGGTAAAACAGTGCAAACTCTGCAAGAATCGAAATGGAAGAATAAGTGATCAAGTGGTACACTTAGCAGCATCAAATCAGCAGTCCTTTTGGTATAAAAATGATCGAATCGTCGAGTCATATATGGGACTCGTCGAGTACCAGCGCGGCCATCTCAGAATATGCGAAAATACAAGGTGAATTGTCGAGTCAGTTTAGTGCACTCGATGAGTAGGCCACTGGACGAAAAAAATAGTATATTTTGCAATTGTATCAGCCTCTAATAACTCTTCTAACTCTTCCTTACTTCTAGACTCAATTGCTCATATCCCTAGGGACCGGACTCGACACTTTGACTTTAACGCTTCACTTCCTTGACTCTCGTGCACTCGTTATAACACCCTTTCTCTATAACTTTAAACCCTTCCTAAGCAAGCATTCCTAATCCAATCCTGAAAAATGAATAATGCAAACAATCATTAAGCAAAATAAAGTCTCAACAACGTCATACACACCAAATAAAAATACAAATGAAAATTGTTCGAATAAAAACACAAATAAATTAATCTTCCTCCTCATCATCATTCGCGGCTGCTCCACTTCCTCCTGCACCACTCCTTCTTGCACTAATCACATCATCCCATGACGGAATAAATGGATAATTGCCACCATCAATATGTGGGATGTTGAAGTGGTCGAATAATTGGATGTGGGATTGATTGCTGAAGTTGATCCCACGCGCCATTTGATCCGGTAGCCGCCTCATCTCCACATTGTACCAATCCATTGGTAGTTCTTCATTTTCAACCGGAATCACCGGCGGCTCTTCCTCCACATCCCGTTCCCGTCTCGATCGAATCCTCCTTCCCGGTGCTTCGGGACCAACAACGGGATCATCATGCGGGATAACATAATGACCACCACCATAGTCTTCAATAATTCTTGCTCGCCGGAAAAGAATTGGATTGAATGGAGGTGTAGGAATCATCGTCATAAAGTTCCATGCACCATGGTTCATCAACCCAAATGAGTTGGCTAGCCGGGTGACAAACATACCACCATTAATGCGAGAAGTTTTGCGATCCTTGACCGCAACCTCCGAAAGATATGAAGCCAAACACCAAGGAATGTTGCAAAAAATACCGGGTGTAATAATGCTCCATAGATAGAAGACATCAAGGTTAGAAACCTTGTCATCATCCTTTCATTGATTAATGGTGGATGAAATGAGATGATGTATAAGGCGGTGGGTAGGCGATCTAATGCTCCCTTCTTGTGCCGACTTTGGAATATAAACTTTGTTGCCAATTGTGTTCCACCAACCCGTGCTAGTTACTCCGTTGGGAAACACCATGTGGGTTTGCTCCAAGAAGGCCCGAAAGATAGCTGTTGAGACCAAGGGCTGGTTATAAATCCCTAATCGACAAGCAAGGTCGAGCACAGATCAGTGATGAAATTCACCCCCAAGGCAAAAACTAAAACTTGCTGGGTGATAACAATCCATTCCCCCCGTGAAAGACACCGTGGAGAAGAACTCTAAGCATAGCTCCAAATACACCGGCTCTTGAATCCGAAAGACCCGGCTCCACCCGTCACAAATCATTGTCTCGCCTCCGTGGGTAAACTCCTTCAAAAGATAAGGAGCTAACTCCTCTTCATACCGAACAATTTGTAACCACTCCCAATCTATCCTTTTAGGCACGTACACTTCTTTTTTTTCGTATGTCATCCAACTTCTTCTTCCACTTCCGCATCGTTGAAGCGGACTCAATTCGTGGGAAGTTCAACCAAGGAAAATCTTCTTGGTTTGCACTTGAACTCTGCCTCCTGCTAAACATACTTCTGCAAAACAAAGATACAAAAACCCAGAAACATAGATTATACTTAAAAACAATCATGCACAAGTTTCCCCGACTCGACTCGTCGAGTCCATGTATGACTCGGCGAGTCGCATGAACTGCACGAGTCAGTCGACGAGTTTACTGAAATTGGGCCATGAAATCTGCAAATCACTTCAAGGGTTTTGTCTACGCACATGTATATAAGGTATTAGGCAAGAATAAGCAGGCAAAACATCATAATCCATGAAAAATCAAAACCCTAGAATTTACTATTTTTCCAAAATCGGGTTTTTCTTTGCAACGTCCATATAAGATGCTCTTAAAATCATACTTTTAACAGAAAAGAAGAAGAAATTTGTTACCTTTCTTGGATGAAACTTGAAAAATGTTGAAGAACAATGAAGAGAAAGATGAAAGCTTGAGAGATAATGGAGTAAGAGGCGCACGGCGAGTGGGTGATGTTGTTTAAAAAAATTAGTCTTTTAGGGTTAAACCAGGTGTAAAAGTAGGTGTTATTATTATTTTTTTTTCTGTGAATAATACCGACTCGTCGAGTCGGGGTCAGACTCGGCGAGTCTGGTCGCAATGCATGTTTTTTCTGAAATCTATACGGACTCGTCGAGTCATGGTTAGACTCGGCGAGTCTCTTGCAAAAATCAAAATTTTTTAACACTTTTTGTAATTTCTTTAGAAAAGAAAACTTTTTTCACCCCACACTTAGTCCATACGCACTCTCAAGCAGACATATCCGATGAATTGGAAGATTATAATTCTAAAAACGAAAGAAAAAAAATGCAAACAAAAGAAAAGGTAAGAGAAAGCAAACTCTAAATAACAGGTTGCCTCCCGCCAAACGCTTCTTTTTAAGGAGTCGTTAGCTGGACTCCTTCCTGTCTACGTCTCGTCATCTTCTAGCATCGGGAATTCACACCTTATCTTTTGTGGTTTGTAATTTGTCTTGTAAGCGTGAACCTTCTTTTTATAAGCCCGCTTTAATTCCTCTCTCTTCTTTATTACAACATCATCCTCGGCTGCTTGGGCTTCTTTTCTCCTCTTTTTCTTCTTTACCCCATTCTTTTTCTCCATATCTTTCACCTCCTTTTCAGTAAACTTAAGTGCTTCATATTCTGTGAAGGTTCGTGCTCTAGGTTTGGTATTAAATGGTTGATCAGCCTCCACTCTCCTATCCGTTGCCTCCTCTTCTTTTTCTAAGTTTAACCCATCTACAAGCGGAATTGTATCAAGAATTGCTATATGGGCGTGTTGGACTTTCGTATCCGTCTCACCTTCTGCTGTTTGTTCTTCTAAAGAATCATGAAAAATATCATCGCCCCGAATATGCAGAGAATCAGCAACAAGCAGATTGAAGTTGTCTGATTTGTTGTCAAATTCGACTGGACTCGTCGAGTCCAATAGAGTGACTCGGCGAGTCTGGTCGTATTCCATCTTTTCTTGAGTGTTTTCTGAATCGGCTCCTTCCAGTAGCTTCTCTAACTCCTCCAAGTCCCTCTGAACATCTCCATCCTCTCCAAAATGTTGCAGAAATTTGCTTGGGTCTTCTTTTTGCAAAAGTTCAAGTTCTTTTTGTAGTATCTCATCATCTAAATCAATAAATGAGATCTCTTCTCTCCCTTTCACTTCTTGCTTGACTTCTAGTATAGCTTTGAATACCGCTGACTCGTCTCCTACCCTTAATGTAAGTGTAGACTCACATACATCAATTAAAGCACACGCGGTGTTTAAAAATGGCCTCCCCAAAATAATTGGAATTTCGGGGTCTTCTTCCATATCTAGCACCACAAAGTCTAATGGGAAAATGAACTTGTCAACTTTAATGAGAAGATCCTCCCAAACTCCTCTTGGATGAATTGTCGTCTTGTCAGCCAAATGGATCTTCATGTTTACCGGTCTTGGCTCTGGTAAGTTCAGTTTCTTGAAGAAAGAAAGAGGCATCAGGTTGATGCTTGCACCGGAGTCGGTCAACGCTTGAGTGACAAATGTGTTTCCAAATTGACACAGAATTTTGATACTTCCAGGATCTCCCTTCTTTTCGGGTAACTCACTCAGCATTATTTCTGCGACTTCAGCCAAGTCTTTCCTAGCAGTAAAGAGACCTTTTAGTAAGTTGAAGTACTTGGGTGTTGTAAGCATCGTCTCTACAAATGGCACATTGAGTTAGAGGTCTTTAACATGCTTCATAAAGGATTTATAAGCTTCCACTTTTTCCACAGGCATGGCTTTGATTGGGAATGACAGAGGGGGATTGTATGGCTTTAAGTGGATGGCAGTTCTGTCTTTTATGCATGGACTCGTCGAGTCCATTTGAAGGACTCGGCGAGTCAGGTCAGGTTTAGCTGGAATCGACTCTTCCGTCTTCTCTGTCTTGCTATTAGGGACCCTTTGTGCCTGTGTGAAATTTTTTTCACAGCTGGAAGTTACCATACTCACATTTTCCATTCTTGGATTATTCTTGGTGTTACTCGGAAGTTGGCCCGGTCTTCTTTCATTCACTTGATGTGCAAGCTGTCCCAGCTGTTTCTCAATGTTGAGAATGGATGCCTGCTGATTCCTTAACATATTTCTGGTCTCTTGCATTGCTACATCGTGATCATTGTGTCTTTTTTTGGACGCGTTTATGAATCTAGTGAGCATTTCTTCTAAATTGGCTTTCTTTTCCATCACCGGCTCTTCCTTTTGATAGAATCCCCTCTCCTTCTGCTTGTATTTCTCCTCCTTAGCCTTTTTATATTCTTCGTATGGGAGGCATTCCTTCTTCGGTTTCCTCCAATCTTCGTCGTATCTATCGCCACTAGAGTAAAACACTTGAGCCTTTTTATTTCCATTTTCGTCTAGATCACAATCCTTGGTGAGGTGGGGCCCGCTACAATTTTCACATCCAACTCGAATAGCATGGATTGTTTGATCCATTTTTGTCATCCTTCTATCTAGACTATCGAGCTTAGCTATTACCGCCGCCATGCTATCATTCACCGAGTTCACTGCTCCCCGACTTACTTCATTTCTCGGATTGTGGTATTCTCTAGAATGCTTAGAGAATTCCTCAATTAACTCCTTGATTTTCGGAGGCGGCTTTCTGGTGAGCGGGCCTTGTGAATCGAGCAATTGCCTTGTGGTGACATTGACTCCATCATAAAAAATGGAGACCTCTTGTTGGCTATTAAGGTCATGGTGTGGGCAATTACTAAGCAAACCTTTGTATCTTTCCCAAGCTTCATAAAGAGATTCACCGGGTTGTTGCTCGAAGTTGGCGATGGCTTTCTTCAACTTAGATATCTTGGAAGGCGGGCAAAAATGGTCTATGAATTCCTCTTTCATCTTGGCCCATGTTGTGACCGATCCGGGAGGAAGTGACTTGAGCCAATCCTTCGCAGCACCTTTAAACGTGATTGGGAGCATGCGAAGTAGCTGGGTCTCGCGAGGCACATTTGGTACATTGAAGTAGTCAGCCACATCATTTACTTCATCCAAGTGCTTGTAGGCGTCTTCGTGATCTTTCCCATAAAAAGGAATCTCCTTGAGTTGAGCGAGAATATGGCCTTTTAGCTCGAAAGTAACGGTTGCGGGAATTGCGGGTTGCACAAGTCCTGGGCCGGTGTCATCATGCATCCTCTTCTTCCATTCCCCCATGGGGATTTTATCGATATTAGCCATAGCGGTAGCTAAATCGTCTTTAAACTCGGATGTGTGCTCGTATGTGAGTTCGTCTTCTTCCTCGGTCTCGTACTCGGTGTCTTTTTGAATTGGGTCTTCGATTGTCAACGAGGCACTGGATGCTCCTGATTTGTTGCTCCTTTTCTTGCTGAAAACAGACTTGAGGTTTTTGAGTGGTGAGTTCTTTGAAGAAGCGGATTCTCCAACGGTTTTGCCTTTGCTCCTTCTTAGTGCGGTTTCCGGATCTTCAAGAGGGGGGACCAGAGGTGTATCAGATCCTCGGGTCATGAAACAACTACAAACAAAACATAAAACGCGTAAAAAGAACAAAAAAAATATAATAAAATTAATGTTGATTCAGCGTCGTACTCGCCGAGTTTGCGCGAATGCACTCGGCGAGTCCAAGGTAAAATCAGGTTTTTTTATTTTTATTTTTATTTTTTTATATACTACCTACTAAATTAAACAGTAATTAACTTTGTGTAAGATAAATCTCACACAAAGGATTGATTGAATTAGAATTTAATGCTAATTTTAGAACCGTTCCCCGGCAACCGCGCCAAAAACATGATGTGCGTAAACTCACTTAGTTTTAATCCTACTTTTAGTTGTAAAATAAACACACAAAGGCAATGTACCTATCAATTGTGGAAGCAAGTAGGGTATCGAACACAGGGAACGACAAATTAAAAATAAAAACTAATTCTATCTAAATTAATTAATAAGTAGAGGGTTTTCTTTAGTTTTACAAGACTAGAAACTTACTAACTATTACTTAATCTAAAAACTAGAAAAACAAAGAATTAAATAGATTCAATAATATGAAGGAACTTCTGTTTAGTTCAACTCAATTGATCCCATGGTTGATTTCAAGGTAATAGTGCAATGAGTTAATTCTTTTGTTGGTTACCGATTCAAATGATTAGGTTCGCGTTCACTACACTAATCCTTAGCAAATAAACTAACTTAAACAGTGATCAGTTGTCTAATTCTATTTAGTTCACTAGATTAATTATTCAGATTACTTTAGACTTACAATAGTTAATCAATTTGGTTTTAATTAACTTCTTGTTGATGGTCATCACACAAGGTTGCACATAAATTTACTTAATTTTCTTATTAATTCTAGTTTCATGTTCATTAGTCCTAGACATATAACAAAGTGGTCACAAGGTATATGAGGTTGATAATCAAACGATGTTCATGCTATTTAATTACGTTCCTATTAACAGACAATTAATTATCATTCACACACAAGGTTCTTTAGCAAGCTAGAATAACAAATAAATCACCAACATTGAATTAATCCTACCAATAATCAAACCATAGTCTCAATTTTGTATCCCGAAACAGAAGTTTAAGAGTTTTAGCTCATGATTGAAGTAAATAACCGCATAAAAACTAATTCTAATTGTCTAACCATAGTGGAAAACCAAAGATTAAGTATAATGATGAAATTTGCCTCAAATCTCCTTCGGGATTGAATTGTAGCTTCTATCTTCGTCTTCTAGGGTTTCTCTAGCCTTTGAATCGCAGCTAATTACTCCAGAATTATCCCAAAAGTTTTTTTCCTCGATATGAGTAGTTATCTATAGATTTGCGAATCGACTCGTCGAGTCAGTAGGCGACTCGTCGAGTCCGTCTCACAATCTCCGTATGCGATAAGCATCTGGGTTCCCGAGTCATTATCCTCACTTGGACTCGCCGAGTAGTCAACCCTACTCGCCGAGTAGGTTCTATTTTTGGTGTTTTTCTTCTTTATCCAATTCCCGAGATCCTAACCGCTTCTCCTGCTTCCTTTTGCTTCCGAGCTTCATTTTTGGACTGAAAATACAATTCAAACACTTTTAAGTACCTTTTGTCCATGAAATGCAATAATTTAGCTAATAAATGAATAAAAATCTATACTTAATACAAACTAAATATGCACATATCAGGGGAATACAAGCAAAAGTACAAGAATATCTTGTACTTAAATTCATTATTTCGTTTGAATGGTTTCATAATCTGTACACTTTTAAGAATTGAAAACATATTAACAAACTGTTTGACTTGCATAGTTGTTTTTTTCAAACCGATTTCCATTCTTATTATATAGTGTTATACTTTATACTTTGCAATTGATTGTTCACAAATTTACTATTTGAAATCATAGAACTTTTGTATTATCCTTAATAAAACACCCCCTAGATGCGAGTGTGAAGGAAAAGTATCATTGGAACTTAGTTAGGTCCTAGTTAGTACTCCCCCTAGATACGAGAGTAAAGAACCAATAAAATAGGGTCTCCGTATTAATAACTTCAGTTTTAAATTCATGAATCTTAGGATTGGAGACACGTCCTTTGCAACATTTCCCCTAGATACGAGAGTGGAGGAATATCCCGGTAACCAGAATCTCCAAAAGGGAGAGCGTGACTTGAGTGTATAGATCTATACGTGATTGACTATCCCACACCTGGCTGCTAGCTATAGCCGAACCGAAATGTTCAAGGGGACAAAAGTCATAAAATATATTGGCCTCGTTCCGAGTCATATCTAGTCTGTAGTATGGTTATGGAACTCGCAATCAAGATTATGAAAACTTTATACTTATTTATTAGTTTTATATATATGTTAAAACTAATGTACATTAAAGGTAACCAAAATTTCAGGAAACTTCACACACACACTTTAAGTATGGTAGATACTTGTACGTTACTTTCAGATTCGATAACACTTCACAAACATTTTTGGAAAATAAGGGTTTTTCCTGGGATAACAAACTGTACATAACCGGATCGTATAATAAATGGATAACTCAACTAAGCTTATAAGAAAATATGAGATTTTCTTGGTTAACAAACTTTTTCGGAAAACCAAATTAAACTTGTACATTTTTAGAAAACAAATCTCTTATGAACTCACTGGCTTTATGCTGATTTTCAAACTACTTGTATTCTCAGGTCCATATTAGACAGGTACCCACGGCCTTTTGGAGAAGACAGAGCGTACAGAAGACTCGTCTAAACTTTTGTTCATATGATATATGTATAACCATTGTAACACTTTGCTTTCAAATAAATGTAATTATTCATATGTAATGTAACATTTTGTGTTTACTATGATTACTATATACATTGGTTGCGATATTCATGACGTCCTCCGCCCGGGAACATTTCCGCCTTCGGTTTCGGGGTGTGACATGTGACCGATATCTCTATGATGCAGTCCTAGTACGGAGTAAAAGTAAGTTCATAGAATGGTCTTGAGATGTTTGTCGTCCAACACGGGGTACCATTGGTTGGTGAATAACATGCTCCAACCTTTGAAGGAGAATTGGGAATGCTACCTGAGCTAAATTATTCTAGTCCAATAACTTGAGTAGTGTGGGTTTCAGATAGACTCCAATGAAGGTTTGTTGAAAGTATTTGAACAAAGAGTGACGCGGAAGTTATCCGACTGCCAATATCATCGATGTTTAAGATGTCATAAGTTCGGGAACATTGACCTTGTAGTAGGTCTTACATCACATCCGGAGTAGAAAAGTCCTTGACAGCGTAAAGGCCTAACTAAAAGTACTTACAGTACAGGGTAGTCATATAGAAAAGCCTACACAGAACATAGACAGGAACACACTTCTTTTAGAAACAAAGAAGGAAAGTAAATCATCTTCTACTGGCGTCGGTCACCCCTATGGTGAACCCTTAGTTTAGTTAGTTGACGTTCCATATCAAGCAGGTATCTTTCGTACACCCTCCGGCGTACTCAGAGCTCTATGACTTTGGCTCGGGTTTCAACTAGTGCTTGCAGCAGGGTCTCATGATTTCTCTCAAATCTCTCACTTTTGTGATCAAGGCGATTGGTGCGAATGGTATGCATTCTTGCATTGGCATTAACCTCTTCGATATGTTGGAGAGCCGTCCTCCCCTGAACATCGCTTCGGGCAACTCTACGGACCAGGATTGGTAGAACTCTGCCTGCTGAGATCCCTTCGTTTATGTTGTAGAAGCTTTGGTCTCCATTAAACGACATAGGGTGATCTTGATCTTCGCTCCATGTTTCCAAGCATTCTACCCAAGGAGGCGTCGGGCCATGAAAAGCCGGACGAGGGTTAGGATTTGGAATGGGAGCTACCGGAGGTAGGTTCTCAACCTCGGGTTCGGAATTATCATCTTCCAAAAGGTCTTCAGCATGATGATCATTCAAAGGGATTGGATGATCATTCTCAGGTTCTTCTCCAAACCATCTAGCATTGCCTTCATTCGGAAGGTACGGGCTGCCGTGGGGATGGTGTCCAACCATGTTATCTACGTGGGAATTTGGGGTAAGGAAATAATTATTAGACGAACTATCTAGATAATTATTAGAAAATATTCAATAGTTACATCACTATTTGTAAAGTGCATACCAGTTATATGTAATCAAAACAGGATAGGCTTTCGAATGAGTGACCTTAACTTCAAATTCACAAGGAATCGCGGTAAAGCAAAAATTTCACAGATTCTAAGTCTATGACATCCTAGTTACATATAACCTTAGTGTATCCACTTAGCAACTATAAACTTAGCAATGAAGATTCCTTTTAGTTCTCAATCAAGTAATTATAGTAACACAAAATACTCCTATAGTATTTTAGACTTAGGTTCTGTTAAAATGTTCTCATTGTGGTAGTGTTGGTAAGTTTGTAGACTTGTTGCCATATCACAACCATTCTTGGGCATGTGTTAATCACTCCTCGGACCAGCATAGTTTGTATAAGTATGAAAATGTTTGTAAGTAATTGTAAGCATTTGAAAACCCTAGAAAATCCTATATTTCCTACTAGTATAAAAAGTAGTCTTCTACCAAGACCTAACTGTTTGAAAGTAGCCTTCTACCAAGACCCGACTGTTTTGAAAGTAGCCTTCTACCAAGACCCGACTGTACGACTATTATTATTATCATCTAATCTACCTCATCGATTATGTGAATATGACACATGGTAAAGGTATTAATAATATATTAACTGGAGTTTTATCCTTTTGTAATTATCGTATATACAGTGCAAGTACTGTAGTATTTGTAATAAGTGACTACTTTTGTACTAATTTGCCTTAATTGAGGGTTAAGGCATAATGTGATGGCTAGATCCCATACTAAACGCTCCCTGTCAAGAGATTTTGGGAACTGAACGCGACCCCTGCACGATTGAAAGCCGTGAACATACACATTATTATGATCATGTATACCCAATATAACTATCACAATGCATTAGTGATTCGTTGGTATAGTTAGATCCTGAAATTGTTCCATGCTATAGCACCTTGTTATGTCTGTTTCTTTTAACGTGTATTGTAAGTGTATTTATGTAAGCGTATCTTTGTAAACATATTCATGTAAGCGTATTATGTAAACGTATTCATGTAAGCGTATCGATGTAAACGTATTCATGTAAGCATATCTATGTAAACATATTCATGTAACATGTAATGTATTAGTATAGACTCATGAATGAACTGAATCTTGTGTGATTCCTTGTACTTGGAATGGTAAGTAATATCTCCTAACGATACCTATTATAGTTACTAGTAATGTACGTGTATAACCGAAAGTATGCCTTTGCTACCCAAAGGTACTGAACTGACTAAGGGAACTTTTATGTCTATATATGTATACATGATATATAACTAATATTTAGACGACATTCAGATGAGCAACTGATGCCCTAAGGCCACATCCCAACGATGAAAAGGAAATAAAGCGAGCTAACCGTCCTAAGTCCTTTAAACATTATTTATATAAATATACATATCTAGGCATGCATTTGACAATATAAATGCATAAAAGAAGTTTCGTAAAACCTTTGAAAAGTTTAATACTAAGAAACGATGACTTGATGTCAGTTTATAAAACGATTTGAAAGTATTTTGATTGATACGACAGTTTAAGTATAAGGAAAACCTTTGTTTGAAACACATTTGTAACAGAGTTTGAAAGGAAACATACAGTATGTAAAACAATTTGATAAATAGTTTTAAACATGTAAAAATGTTTATAAAAGTCATTTGAAGAAATCTGTTTGGTAAAACAGTTAACGTATAGTAAATCCATTTGCATGCTAGTTATTAATCACATGTGATTGATATAATAAATAAACATGATTCAACTTGTATTCCCCCCATAAAGCATTTATAAACATTTAAAAGGTTAGTTAAGGGGTATGAACTCACCTGTAGTGAGTGGATCAGATGGAAGTGTCGGACAAGTGCTTGGTGTCAAGCGAAGACTTAGATACACACAATGATCCTAATAACATATGAAGACATATGTATATATATAATTAGTGATTATAACACTAATTAGACATGTATGAAGTACCATTTCGTGTATTGAAGTCCCTAGTTCAATGGTGTAAGGTTCTATGCTAAGTTCCAAGGTAGCCTAAGGTGTTAAGGTGTCATTTGCACCCTTAAAAGGGGTTTACGGACCAAGAACATGTCTTGGCCAGAAACTCCTTGAATCATGTGATTCTTTATGTTTTCTAAGCCCTAAACATGTTAAACATAGTGTACAATGAGTTAGAACAAGAGTACTTACGATCTAGGAGCTTGAATGGTCGGTTTTGGCCAAGAAGACTAGTGTGTGTTCTTGGTGTTCTTGGTGAAACTAAGAACACTTGAAGATCAAATCAAATGGAATGATTTCACGGATGGAACGGTGTAAGCTAACTAGATTAAGTAAGATATCAACTATTTAGGACAAGAAACTTATGAGTTTTGAAGATCGGGGACGAAGATCTTGATGATACTTGAGAGAAAACTAAAGTTCTTGGGTTGGAAAGTGAGAAATGGCTAGAAATGATCATGACTCACTTATATAGGTGGGAGTTCACGACCCTATTGAGTTTACGGCCGTAAACTCCATGTTTACGGTCGTAAACTCCATCTCATGGAGTTTAAGGCATGTCTTTTGTGCCAGGGCTTTAGCAGTTACTTTCTAACACTTATTCCTTAAGTCTACATGGCTCGGGATGCTCAAACAGACTCTAAATTATGCTAAATGATAGCAGGAATGAGTTTGACTTTCCATGAAGTGTTAGACTGAACTGGATGGAAAATTTTCGGGTTGTCACATGGATGAACCTAATAGTTACGCGAAAGCCATGGCAGGCCCCGAGTCTGCCAAATGGGAAGAAGCAATGGATAGCGAGATACAATCCATGTATGACAATCATGTTTGGAACTTGGTTGCAATGTACCAGGTCGTAAGAAAGTTTGGTGCAAATGGATCTTCAAGATGAAGACTGACATGGATGGTAATGTACACACATATAAGGCATGACTGGTTGCAATGGGCTTTTCTCAAACTCCAGGAGTTGATTATGATGATACCTTTTCACCGGTTGCAAAGATTAAGTCTATTAGGGTTCTATTAGCGATCGTTGCATTTCATGATTACGAAATATGGAAAATGGATGTCAAAATCGCCTTCCTTAATGGAAGTTTTGCTGAAGATGTTTACATGAGTCAGCCAGAGGGTTTTTTCGGTACAAAATACCCTAATAGAGTGTGTAAGCTCAAGAAATCCATTTATGGATTGAAATAGGCACCTCGTAGATGAAGTCTTTGCTTTGATGAGAAAGTAAAAGAATTTGGCTTTTCGAGGAGTGAAGATGAATCTAGTGTCTATGTCAAGGATAGTGAGTTCACCAAAATACCACACATATCTCATTAGCCTCTCATGGCTATGCTCAAATAAGACCCTCCGGTCAATGTGTCTCAGTGGGACCCTCCAGTCCTACAACTTGGGTGGATCCTCGGGTCCTAGCTCAGTAAACTCAGTATAATACACATCATAAATCACAAAGACATAATGCAAAATCACACAATACTCAATATAAGCACATACGACCCTCTACTCACACATATGTTACCACTCAAGGTAAGTACAGTGAGAAGACTCACCTTGTAACTAGCAAGCAAATAAACCTCATACACGAATCTTCAATAAGTTATTTCTCTCTCAACTCTTGGACTGGGTAAAAGACCCCTCCATTGTCCTCACAATCTCTTCTTGACCAAACCCTAAAGTCAACGGAATCCAACACCTGAGTCAACAGTCCATGTTGACTCGACTCGTCGAGTGTATCTATGTGACTCGTCGATTCACCTCGTTTCTTCATAATGTCATGAAAATACAACTTAACTCGTCGATTTGGTTCATCAACTCGTCGAGTTATTCATGTACGAACTCGTCGGGGAAACCCCTAGCCGACTCGTCGAGTCAGCTCATGGACTCGGTGAGTTCATTCAGTCTATGGTCTCATTTTAAAGCAGATCTATAATCCCAAATTCTAGATCTAGACTCCCAAGGTTGAGAAACCACGTAAAGTCATAATCTTTACGTACATGCATGGAACTTAGTGTTGGAACCTGAAAATGAACCTCTACCAATCCTAAGTCCCAATCTGAAGTCAGCTAGTGTTCTGCAGTGGAGATTGATCTGGAATATGTTTATGTCCGGACTTAAAGATGAGAAGATTGGAAGTGAATGCATTCCGGAATCGACTTTATGTCCGGAATTATTGATGATCCGGAGTCAATGTTTTGTCTCTTTGTATTTATTATCTTTGTCTCTTAGTGTGACAACCCGAAATGTCCATTTGGTCAAACCCTAAAAGTCAACCCCTTCTTATCATAAGTTAATGTAATTATTTCTTATTTTTAAGAAATTTAAAGTTTGTTTGATTATTTTATTATTATTTTTAAGCGAACGGGTGAAAGAAAGTGTCGTATCGGGTTTTGGTTTTTAGAAACCACAAACGCCACGTGTCTTAGAATTTCCCGGCCAAACTATTACGTTTGGGTTGAAAAATCCCCCAAAAACCATGAACTCATACCTATGTATGAGTTTACTCCCCTAGACTAGCTATTATGTGTTTACTGCCCAAGATCCCAAAAGAGTAAAATCCAAAAGATCCTTTCAAGTATCATCCTAGATGTTGTTCTAGATCTTTAAACTAGTAAGTGTTCTAACCATTTCAAGTTGGTTTAATACTTAATCTAGTGTTTGTGCATCTATTCATCCAATCATTTATGTATTTTGTTTAGATTTCCAAAAAACACCAAGAACACCAAGAACACACACTAAGTTTTCTTCGCCTTTTAGCTCAAATCAAGCCTCCTAATTGTAAGTACTTCCATCGTTGAGTGTTATTAAGCTAGTATTAAATTTAAACATCAAGAAATTATGCTAAAAACACAAGGTTATAGGTGTTCACGGTCCAAGAAGGTTCTTGGGCCGTAAACACCATAAATGGCACGAAAGTGTGCCTAACTCCCTTGTTTAGCCCTAGTTTGATGTTTAAGACTTACCTTGACATGTTTAAACCTTTCATGGATGTGCTTAAGCCTTGAAAAACACCAAAGATCACCATTTTTAGGTGATTACGATTTGGGGAGCTCCCAAAACCGTAAACACCCTAAAGTATATATAAATGGGTGAAAATCCTTCCTTAGGCTTAAAAACCAACTTAGACAATTACCTTGTTGTGTTAAGGACTTGAAAACATGGACATACCATTTTCCATAAGGGTTTACAGTAGTAAACCCAAAGGGAAATGGCCATGAGGTCGTAAACTCCTCCAAGCAGTGTTTTTGTTGCCCTAGTTCCTTCCAATGGCCAAACCACCTTGTAGAAATGCTTCAAAAGTCTTGATAAACCACAAAACAACACATGGTCAATAGGAGTAGAGTTTACGACCATCTAAACCTAGAGTTTAGTGCCGTAAACTCCTTAGTTTATGACCATCAAAACCGTAAACTCCAAAGGAGTTTACCCGTGAACTCCAAACACCCTAGCTTTGCCCTACCAAGACTTGGAAGTAATCCTTGTGATCTTTAACACTTGAAACAAAGTGTTTTCATGTTCTAGAGTGTCCCAACTTAATTTATTAGTTATAAATTGGCTAATTAGTTATATATATGTTCATTATATGATAACTAGGCTCGTGCGTGTGTACAAGTCTTCATTTGTTACCTAGCACACACCCGACACTTCAATCCAATCCACTCACCACAAGTGAGTTCATACCCCTTTAACTAACCTTTGAAATACTTTTAAATGTTTTAAATGATTTTATAGGGGGAATACAAGTTGAATACTTATATTTATTACATCAAATCACATGTGATTAATAACTACAAAACCAATGATTTTACTACTGTTCAAACTGTTTATCAAAGTTGTTTTACTTCACACTGTTTTACAAACTCTTTTACTTATCAAATACTTTTACTTAAACTTTGTTATACTTATTATAAATTGCATGCCCGTATATGTATAGTTATATAAGAAATATTTAAAAGGCTTAGGAAGTCCGTCCGCCCTATTTCCTTTTCCCGATTGAGATGTGGTCTGGTGGGATATCGGGTAGCCATCCGAAGGTCGTTTCAATATTAAATATATATCATGTGTACATATATAGTCATAAAAGTTCTTTCAGATTCATTCGGACCAATTACTTCATTAGTGTGTTACCGTATTGGTAGCACGAGATAATACTTATACAACTGCTAGATCAATGAGATGTTCAATGAGTCAGTTCATTCATGTGTCAGTACTTATTACTATGAGAACATATACATTACATTACAAGAAGAACATATACAACTATACTAGAAGAAGAACATATACAACTATACTAGAAGAAGAACATATACAGCTATACTAGAAAGAGAACATATACAACGATACTAGACCGAGTAACAATACATTACATATACATGAATATGTTAACAAATTTTGATCCACTGTATCAGAGGATGCCTTCAATGTCATGGCCCGAGTTGTAGCCAGAGTCTCTTGGAGGGAGAGCGTGAGTTTGCGTATAGATCTATACTGGATTGACTATCCTACACCTTGCTGCTAGCTATAGCCGGACCTGCAGGTCTGCGGGTGCCAAACGTCATACCTTTTTACGATCTACATTTATCGTTGTTACCTAGTCGATAGTATGGTACAATCAATCACATGATACCTTAATATAAATCTGGTTTAAGGTAGTTAGTACAGCAGTAGTTCCTATAAGACAACACTACAGTACTACATTAATTTACCGCTTTACATATTTAGTGATCTTTTCACTTAAACATTAGTGTACAAACTATATTTTGACAATGATAGTTACACTTGGGAAAATTACACACTTTTATAGTAAACAAACATACAAAACAGTTACGCCTTGGTAGAAGACTACTTTTAATAGAAAATATAGGTTTTTCTAAGAGATTCAAACTTTTACAAACACTTACCAACGTTCACATACTTATATCACCAATGTTTACAAACTCGTGTTTATAACCACGTTCAAATGTTTTGACACAAACAGCGACACTAAAATACTTATGAACTCACCAGCTTAATGCTGATAAACTCTTTCAAAATAACTTGTATTCTCAGGTCGTCAGTAGACAGGTACCGAGGTGAGCTTTTGAGAAGATGGAGCGCATCCAAGACTCATCTTATTATTTTGATTTACTTTTGTTGTCTATAACTGTACGGAACACACTTGTATTAAAATTATATATTTAATGCAATGGATGATGTTGTTTGCTTATTTACAGTTATACTGTTTTGTGATACTTTACATGACGTCCTCCGCCCTAGAACGTTTCCGCCGTTCTTGGTTATGGGGTGTGACAGATTGGTATCAGAGCATTGTTTATAGTGAATTGAGTATATCAACCCATAAAAGATATACTAACTATAAACCCATTTGGAATTAAAACACTCTGACCAAGAGTCTATACTTTAAATACTAAAATATTTAATTAAGTATACAAGTCTGCATTCATACTAAAATCAGTGTCACAATGACAAGTACAAAAGTATTATGATTGTTAAATATCACAAGTGAGCTTGGTGATATATGGTCAGTCGTGGGAATGGCATAGATTGATCAACTATGCTGGTCCGAGGAGTGATTAGCATATGCCCTAGAATGGTTGTGATATGTTAACAAGTCTAAAAACTTACTAACAATACCATAAGGAGAATAATAGAACCTAAACTTAAAATACTATAGGGGTATTTTGTCCTACTACAAGTTATTTATACACTAGATTATTATACCTCTCTTCTTGCGTAGATTTAAATGGCTGGATTCCATGATGGTGACCCTTACTTCCCAAATGAAGGTAATGTTGGTTGGATCGAAGAAGAGCCCAAAGATGACCATCCAATCCCTTTGGATGATCACCTTGCAGAAGGCTTTTTTGATGGATATGACTCTCAGCCTGAAGTTAACAACCTACCGCTAGTAGGTCAAGCCCCAAACAAAAACCCCCGACCAGCTTTCCCAGGTCCTACACCCTTGTGGGCAACCAACTTGAATCGCTGGAGTGATGAAAAGGATCAACCCTTACCTTACTTTGGGGACCGAAGCTTTTACAACCCCAGCGAAGGTGGCTTTGCGGATCAAGCTCTGCCTGTCATTCTCCGCAGGATAACTCGTAATGGTGAACAAGGTCGAGTAGCCATCGATCGAGTCATGGAGATTGATGCTAACTTTGGTGTCAACACAGTCTGCATCCGCCATATTGAAGAAGAAATGGAACGACCCAGGAGGACCAATGAAAGCCTGCAGCAACAGCTGGCTACCTCCCAAGCCGAAGTCATAGAACTTCGAGTTCGTCAAAGGGCTCATGAACGACACCTTCAGGAGGTGGTCCGTCAAGTGGCAGACCTCAGGGTTCGCCCGAGGAATTCCCATCGCCGTTAGAAGATGTCTAGTACATCCTTGTCTTTTGGTTAAGGAATAGCCTTTAGTATCTGTGCCCTAAGTAGCACTTGTCTGTAAAATATTCGTAACTTTCAGTACTCTAATTAGGAATCTAGGAACCATCAAACTTTCTGTATGGTATGATGTAAGAGCTACTGTTAGGTCGATTTTCACTGAACTTATTACATCAATAATACCAGTATTATTGACAACTACATAATCTGTGGGAAAAATCTGTACACTTGTGTTTTTCATACTAATCTTCCTTGTTGTGGTATCAAACACTCATTCAACTGTTAGGCTATGGTTAGTTAGTCCATGTGTCAGTCTCACCCCACTTACAATTTATTCTTACCATTGTGTTTACCTTATAAACTTATAGCTGAAAGATGCCTCCTCGCAAATCTCCCAGGAATAACCCTGCACCTCCTCCTCCTCAAGTTATCGATACTGCAGCCCTGAATGCTACCATAGCTATAGCAGTGGCAACTGCCATGGCTCAGTATCACTCTACTGATGCCAACAGAGGTGGAAACCCTGTTGACTCTATTCCTGTTGAGATCCCTGTGCACTCGAGAGAGTGCTCCTACAAGGATTTCACCAACTGCAATCCGAAGTCCTTCCATGGAACCGACAGAGTCATTGCCCTATCGCAATGGTTCGAGAAGACTGAATCAGTCTTTGAAATTTGTTCGTGCCCTGCTGCGAGCAAAGTCAAATATGCTGCATGCACTTTTGAACAAAAAGCCCTGACGTGGTGGAACAGCCATGTTAAAGCCCTAAATCTCGTAGTGGAAAATGACATGGGTTGGGAAACCATGAAAGAGCTCATGATTGAGGAATATTGCCCGAGGGGCGAGATCCAGAAATTGGAGCAGGAGCTGTGGAGCCTAACCATGAAGGGAACCAACGTAGTTGCATATACCACCAGATTCGGCGAACTGGTGGCCCTCTGCCCCAATATGTTTCCCACTGAGGGGAAAAAGTTTGAGAGGTACATATGGGGCTAGTGCCTCCGTATCAGGGGAATGTCCAATCATCAAACCCTGCTACCTTCGACAGTACCAAGAGATTGGCACAACGACTCATTGACCATGGAGTTAAGGCCCCATCAGCAACAACAACCCTAGCCATCTCAGAACCCTCCAAACCTGCTGACACTAAGCGGAAGTTCTGGGAGGAGAAGAAGAAACAGTGAGCTGCCAAAAATCAGCAAATTGTGGCAGTGCATGCCGCAATAACCCCTGCTGCTGCTACTGCTCCGGTGGGGCAGTATGCTGGAAGTTTGCCTAAGTGCAACAAATGCAACTACCACCACAACGGCCCCTTCCGTGAAATGCAGTTCTCTAACTGCAACAAGAAAGGACACACAGCTCATTTCTGTAAATCTCCGGCGATGCCAATCACCCAAGTCCCGGGCTATGGCGTGAGCCAGACCTGCTATGGATGTGGCGAGGTGGGCCACTATAAGAGGGAATGTCCCAAAGCAAAGAATGCTGGCGGAGCAGGGAGGGTACTAGCAATAGGCCATGGGGAAACAGTTACTGACCCGATGGTGGTGACTGGTACGTTCCTCTTCGATAACTCCTATGCATGCATTCTGTTCGATAGTGGAGCAGAGTGAAGCTTCGTGAACCATAAATTTGGTCGCATGCTTAAACAACAGCCACACACACTTAAAGAACAATTCATAGTAGAAATGGCTAATGGAAAAATAGAAAGTACAAATAGCATATACTTAGGATGTACCCTAACTCTAGATAACCATTCATTTCCAATCAACCTTATGCTGGTCTCGATTAAAAGCTTCGACGTTATCATTGGCATGGATTGGTTGAGTCTTCATTGCACCGACATCATGTGCTACGAGAAAGCAGTCCGTCTAAACCCTCTCGTCTAACGAAACTCTTATCGTCTACAGTGACAAACCCGGTGCGAGTCTTCGTATTATATCAAGTATTCAAGCACAAAAGTATCTACGTAAAGAATACCATGCATTCCTTGCTCACATCGTCGATACGAGCCTCAAAACGAAAGAACTAAAGAACATTCTAGTAGTGAGCGACTTTCCCGACATCTTCCTAGAAGAGCTACCAGGATTACCTCCGCAACGATAGGTCGAGTTCAGAGTTGACTTAGTCCTAGGAGCTACCCTAGTAGCTAAGTCGCCCTACCGATTAACACTGGCAGAGATACAGGAACTATCTGGTCAACTTAACGAACTGCTCAGCAAGGGCTTTATAAGACCAAGTTTCTCACCTTGGGGAGCACCGGTCTTGTTCGTTAAGAAGAAAGACGGATCATTCTGTATGTGTATCGACTACAGAGAACGCAACAAACTGACGGTCAAGAATCGTTACACTCTGCCTCGCATAGACGATCTATTTGACCAACTGCAAGGGGCGAATTACTTTTCCAAAATTGATCTAAGATCCGGATATCACCAGTTACGAGTGCTAGAGGAGGATGTTCCGAAGACAGCCTTCCGAACTCGTTACGGATACTACGAGTTCATGGTGATGCCGTTCGGATTGACCAATGCGCCCGCAATTTTCATGGATCTGATGAATAGAGTATGCTGACCTTACTTGGATCAGTTTGTCATTGTCTTGATAGATGACATACTGATCTACTCCCGAAGTAAGGAAGAGCATGGCGATCACCTGCAACAAGTTCTAGGAACTTTACGAACGGACAAGCTCAATGCGAATTTCTCTAAATGCGAATTTTGGATCCGAAGAGTCCAATTCTTAGGACACGTGGTAAGCAAAGAAGGAATCCACGTGGACCCATCCAAAATTAAGGCCATTGAGAACTTGTTAGCACCGAAGACGCCTACAGAAATTCATCAATTTCTAGGTCTCGCTGGCTACTACCGCAGGTTTATACAGAACTTCTCCCGAATTGCGAAAGCTCTTACAACATTGACCCAGAAAGGCGTGGCCTTTGACTGGGAAGAAAAATAGGAGAGAGCGTTCCAAACGCTCAAACAAGCCTTTTGCACCGCACCAGTACTATCCCTCCCCGAAGGGATAGAAGACTTCGTAGTCTATTGCGATGCATCGAATCAAGGGCCCGTGTGTGTTCTGATGCAGCAAGGTAAAGTCATCGCCTATGCCTCGACACAGATGAAGACACATGAGGTCAACTACACGACCCACGATCTTAAGCTAGGAGCAGTTGTGTTTGCTTTGAAGATCTGGAGACATTACCTCTACGGTACGAAGAGCACTATCTTTACAGACCACAAAAGTCTGCAACATATTTTCGACCAGAAGGAGCTCAAAATGAGACAACGATGGTGGGTCGAGCTACTCAGTGACTACGAATGCGAAATTTGTTATCACCCGGGTAAAGCCAATGTAGTAGCTGACGTCCTAAGTCGGAAAGAATATTCTGGTCGTAGAGTCAAATCTTTGACTATGAATATCCATTCACAGTTGTCCACAAAAATTAAGGCTAGTCAACTCGACGCTTTAAAGCCTGAAAACATGGCAGGTGAATCCCTAAGAGGAATGGATAAGAACTTAGAGGTTAAGGGTGGCGAAGCTTAATATTTCATCGACCGGATCTGGACCCCAAGACTAGGTGGTTTCAGAGACTTAGTCATGACCGAGGCGCACAACACTCGGTATTCCGTCCACCCAGGTTCAGATAAGATGTATCTAGATCTTACAAAGTTATACTGATGGCCTAACATGAAAGAAGAGATTGCTACCTTCGTAGGTAAACGCCTTACTTGCGCAAAGGTTAAGGTCGAGTACCAGAAGCCCTCCAGTTTGCTACAACAACAAGAGATTCCAGAATGGAAGTGGGAGCGGATTATTATGGATTTCATAACCAAGTTGCCCAAGAAAACGGGTGGACTTGATACCATATGGGTCATCGTCGACCGATTGACCAAGTCTGCACACTTCCTGCCTATCAAAGAAAACTAACAAGATGGAGACACTTACAAGAACTTACATTAGGGAGATTGTAAGACTGCACGGTGTTCCCTTATCTATTATCTCAGATAGAGATAGTAGATTCACTTTGAGGTTCTGGTAGTCGATACAAAGTTCCCTCGGAACTAGGCTAGACATGAGTACATCCTACCATCCACAGACCGATGGGCAAAGTGAGAGGACCATCCAAACACTGGAAGATATGTTGAGAGCCTGTGTGATTGACTTTGGAATGACATGGGATACTCATTTACCCCTTGTCGAGTTTTCCTACAATAACAATTAGTCACACGAGCATCAAGGCTGCTCCATTCGAAGCCCTCTATGGCCGAAAGTGCAGATCCCCTCTGTGCTGGGCTGAAGTGGGGTATACCCAATTAGCTAGGGGGAAAGTTTCTGACAGTACTCTCACCGGCCCGGAAATCATTCGGGAAACGACAGAGAAGATCATTCAGATCCGTGAACGATTGAAAGCCTCTAGAGACCGACAGAAGAGCTATACTGATAAGCGAAGGAAACCTTTGGAATTCTAGGTGGGAGACCGAGTCCTTCTCAAAGTCTCACCTTGGAAGGGATTAATACGCTTCGGTAAGCGTGAGAAGCTTAATCCAAGATATATAAGGCCTTTCTAGATTCTCGCAAGAATCGGCCCTATAGCATACAAACTCAACCTACCCGACGAACTTCGTAACATACATTCTACATTCCACGTCTCTAACTTGAAAAAGTGTTTGTTTGACGAGACTCTTGTAATCCCACTCGATGAGATCATGATCAATGAGAGCCTCAACTTTGTGGAAGAACCAGTAGAGGTCATGGACCGAGAAGTCAAGCAGACGAAGCAAAGTCGTATCCCGATAGTGAAGGTTCGCTGGAACGCCAAACGAGGACCGGAATTCACTTGGGAGCGTGAGGACCAGATGAAACTGAAATATCCACATCTTTTCGCTTAGTTATTTGTAACTATTTTATTGTTTAGACTTTAATTTTGGGATGAAATTCCCTTTAACAGGGGGATGATGTGACACCCAAAAATTTCCATTTGGTCAAACCCTAAAAGTCAACCCCTTCTTATCATAAGTTAATGTAATTATTTCTTATTTTTAAGAAATTAAAGTTCGTTTGATTATTTTATTATTATTTTTAAGCGAACGGGTGAAAGAAAGTGCCATCTCGGGTTTTGGTTTTTAGAAACCGCAAATGCCACGTGTCTTAGAATTTCCCGGCCAAACTATTACGTTTGGGTTGAAAAATCTTCCAAAAACCATGAACTCATACCTAAGTATGAGTTTACTCCCCAAGACTAGCTATTATGTGTTTATTTCCCAAGATCCCAAATGAGTAAACTCCAAAATATCCTTTCAAGTATCATCCTACATTTTGTTCTATATATTTATACTACTAAGTGTTCTAACCATTTCAAGTTGGTTTAATACTTAATCGAGTGTTTGTGCATCTATTCATCCAATCATATTATGTATTTTGTTTAGATTTCCAAAAAACACCAAGAACATCAAGAACACACACTAAGTGTTCTTGGCCATTTAGCTCAAATCAAGCCTCCTTATAGTAAGTACTTACATCCTTGAGTGTTATTAAGCTACTATTACATTTAAACATCAAGAAATTATTCCACAAACACAAGGTTAGAGGTGTTCACGGTCCAAGAAGGTTCTTGGGCCGCAAACACCATAAATGGCACCAAAGTTCGCCTAAGTCCCTTGTTTAGCCCTAGTTTGATGTTTAAGACTTACCTTGACATGTTTAAACCTTTCATGGATGTGTTTAAGCCATAAAAAGCACCAAAGATCACCATTTTTAGGTGTTTACGGTTTGGGGAGCTCCCAAAACCGTAAACACCCTAAAGTATATATAAATGGGTGAAAATCCTTCCTTAGGCTTAAAAACCAACTTAGACAATTACCTTGTTGTGTTAAGGACTTGAAAACATGGACATACCATTTTCCATAAGGGTTTATAGTAGTAAACCCAAAGGGAAATGGCCATGAGGCCGTAAACTCCTCCAAGCAATGTTTTTGTTGCCCTAGTTCCTTCCAATGGCCAAACCACCTTGTATAAATGCTTCAAAAGGCTTGATAAACCACAAAACAACACATGATCAATAGGAGTAGAGTTTATGACCATAAACCCTAGAGTTTACTGCCATAAACTCCTTAGGTTATGACCATCAAAACCGTAAACTCCAAAGGAGTTTACCCTTGAACTCCAAACACCCTAGCTTTGCCCTACCAACACTTGGACACAATCCTTGTGATCTTTAACACTTGAAACAAAGTGTTTTCATGTTCTAGAGTGTCCCAACTTAATTTATTAGTTATAAATTGGCTAATTAGTTATATATATATGTTCATTATATGATAACTAGGCTCGTGCGTGTGTACAAGTCTTCATTTGTTACCTAGCACATACCCGACACTTCAATCCAATCCACTCACCACAAGTGAGTTCATACCCCTTTAACTAACCTTTGAAATACTTTTAAATGTTTTAAATGCTCTTATAAGGGGGAATACAAGTTGAATACTTATATTTATTACATCAAATCACATGTGATTAATAACTACAAAACCAATGATTTTACTACTGTTCAAACTGTTTATCAAAGTTGTTTTACTTCAAACAGTTTTACAAACTCTTTTACTTGTCAAATACTTTTACTTAAACTTTGTTATACTTATTATAAATTGCATGCCCGTATATGTATAGTTATATAAGACATGTTTAAAAGGCTTAGGAAGGCCGTCCGCCCTATTTCCTTTTCCCAATTGAGATGTGGTCTGGTGGGATATCGGGTAGCCGTCCGAAGGTCGTTTCAATATTAATTATATATCATGTGTTCATTTATAGTCATAAAAGTTCTTTCAGATTCATTCGGACCAATTACTTGATTAGTGTGTTACCATATGGGTAGCACGAGATTATACTTATACAATTGCTAGATCAATGAGATGTTCACTGAGTCAGTTCATTCATGTGTCAGTACTTATTACTATGAGAACATATACATTACATTCCAAGAAGAACATATACAACTATACTAGAAGAAGAACATATACAACTATACTAGAAGAAGAACATATACAACTATACTAGAAAGAGAACTTATACAACGATACTAGAACGAGTAACAATACATTACATATACATGAATATGTTAACAAATTTTGATCCACTGTATCGGAGCATGCCTTCAATGTCATGGCCTGAGTTGTAGCTAGAGTCTCTTGGAGGGAGAGCATGAGTTTGCGTATAGATCTATACTGGATTGACTATCCTACACCTTGCTGCTAGCTACAGTCGGAACTGCAGGTCTGTGAGTGCCAAACATCATACCTTTTTACGATCTACATTTGTCGTTGTTACATAGTCGATAGTATGGTACAATTAATCACATGATACCTTAATATAAATCTGGTTTAAGGTAGTTAGTACAAACTATATTTTGACAATGATAGTCACACTTGGGAAAATTACACATTTTTATAGTAAACGAACATACAAAACAGTTACGCCTTGGTAGAAGGCTACTTTTAATAGAAAATATAGGTTTTTCTAAGAGATTCAAACTTTTACAAACACTTACCAACATTCACATACTTATATCACCAATGTTTACAAACTCGTGTTTATAACCACATTCAAATGTTTTGACACAAACAGCGACACTAAAATACTTATGAACTTACCAGCTTAATGCTGATAAACTCTTTCAAAATAACTTGTATTCTCAGGTCGTCAGTAGACACGTACCGAGGTCAGCTTTTGAGAAGATGGAGCGTATCCAAGACTCATCTTATTATTTTGATTTACTTTTTGTTGTCTATAACTGTACGGAGCGCACTTGTATTAAAATTATATATTTAATGCAATGGATGATGTTGTTTGCTTATTTACTGTTATACTGTGTTGTGATACTTTACATGACGTCCTCCGCCCCATAACGTATCTGTCGTTCTTGGTTTTGGGGTGTGACACTTAGCATGATTAGACATCTTATAGGATTTAGTCTGTTTGTCAACTTGGACAACCAGAATGTCAGAAACACTCTTTTTATCCGGTCCTATGTATGTTTACCAGTTTGTACCATGTTTCATGCTCTCCTATTTATAGGAGCTTTCAATACTAAGTAAAGTGTGACGAATTATTCAAACCTTTTAGAATATCCCAGTTACTTCATCTTTCTAAATATTCTCTAAAACATTCTTCTTGTTCTTCATTTATTATCTTTAACTTGATCTTTATTCTCATTCTTCATTTATGGCTTGAGCAATTGTTGAATACTTTATCTCAGACTTGACTGGTCTATCCAGACTTGACTGGAACATTTATTAGCAAGCAGACATTGATCTTAAGCATCTACTCAAGGTTTAAGTTTTCAAACCTTTTCCTTGTGCATCAGACCGTTCTTGTTCTTACAATTGGTATCAGAGCTTGAGTGGTTGTCCTTTGAATCCATAAGATCAGATTATAGTTGGTTTGAAATTACCTTGGTGTTTCAACCATTTCTATGTTAAGGATAAAAGTTCTTCTATATACCACTTTTTCTTGAAGATATCTTAACTTCAATGGCTGCTCCTAATCCTCAACAAATGATTTCGATGCAAATCGCAAATAGCGTTGGTGGCCCAATATGTGCCCCATTGCTAGTTGTGGAAGAATATGATCACTGGAAAAGTTAGAATGGAAAGATTTTTATTAGCCAAAGAGAAGGGTGAAGCTATTTGGAGATATGTCAAAGAAGGCCCTCATGTTCCTGTAAGAACAGTTGTAAGAGATGTTGTTGCTCAACTTATAGGTCAAGATGAGACTTTTCCAACTCCTCTTATAGCTGTTAGAAGTAGCATGCTGATCAATTTGCCTTCTCTGAAATTGTGTTTGGTGTTCCTCCTTCGCTCTTTGAACACATTAATTTGTGTAAATTAGCAAAAGAAATTTGGGACACTCTCTAAGATTTGATAGAAGGTTGGGAAAACATGAAAGACAAGCATCTCACTTCAGTTGTCAATGACTTTGACACCTTCACTACCACTCCTGTTGTATCAGTGGCCTCAGCCTCTAACCGTTACCGAATAGAAGTCAACAACATGACTGCGCATGGGATTGCCCGAACTCCCATGGAGTACAATCGCAGGTTCATTAACATCCTCGATAAAGGATGAGGAAATGTGAAATCTTGTCTCCAAAGTAATGGTTCCTTGAAAAAGTTAAAGCTCTATCAACTTTTTCATGAACTTCAAGGACATGAATCCAATGTTGCTCAAACTATAAGAGAACTCTCCAGAGGTCCTCTTACCCTTGTCAGCTCATATGAACCAACCATTCCGAATCCCTCCACCTTTGATCCTTTCAAACCTACTATTCCATAAGTTCAATCTTCCTTACCTGTTTTACCCGCACAAAACTATCCTGTTGATAACTCCGAAGCTATATATTCTGAACTCCATTTCCAACAAGAATTTGCTCTACTCTCCATGAAATACAAATGTCCCTTTAATCCATCTTAAAAACCATACCAAAATCGATTCCATGATCCTCACCAAACTAATCCTCAACCCTACTCTCCTCCGGAATCACAACCACCTTCGGAAAATCCTCCCTCGTACAAACCGAACATCTCAAAACCAGACTCCACTTAGTAACCACTACATAATACAAAATCAGACCAGCCTAAAATTGTGTGTCACAAGTGTGGATATGCAAACCACTTTGCAAAAGATTGCTTGGCTAAAGCTTCACCAAAGTCAAAGATCAAGGACTCTGCATACTACGCCCGAAGAGCTCAAGAGATGGCAGAAAGTGAAAAGGCCTTTGTAACAACTGTATCAAAGGATGTAGAAGGATATTGGTCATCTGTAGATGATGATGACATGGTGAGTGGAAGAAACATGTGCTTAATGGTAAGACAAACTGTTGAATGTGATGAAGGATATTAGTCCTCTGGGTCTAAAGATGAAGATGACGTTGTTGAACCACACTACTACTACATGGCCACCAACGATCCACATATTTGAAGCATCGTTCAAAAGGTAAAATCTATAATTACTGATAACGTGACAACCCGATATTTTGACTCTATGTAATGACCTAAAAAGTCAAGTATTGTAACCACTTTTGAAATAATAAAACTAACTTCGAAAATAAAATGTACAAAAGTCTCTATTGGTTTACCTACTATGCTAGATATTGTGTCAAGGTGTACAGAAATACTAAGAACACTAAAATCCTAGTTATAACGAAGAAGTTATGACCATTCTAAGATTTCCGACAAAACCGGCAACACCGATTATCGAAAAACACGAAGTCTCACTACAATAGTTTTTAGCCTTAAGTATCTAAATGGAAGTTGTAGATATCATTAAACCGTAAACGTACGTAAAAAGAATGTCCAAATCTGACTTCGTATGAGGAAGTTATGATTTTTCCAAGATGTGGATATAGCGGTAGATAGCTAAAAACTCGAAATAGAGATCTAGAGACTTTTGGCCGAAACAACCTAAATAAGAATCGAAGGTCTCAATGAAAGTAGCGCAACGGTAAAAAGTCTGGCAAAAACGGACGCCAGATGAAGAAGTTATGGATTTTTAACAGGTTTTTTGTCACACCCCGCTAAAGCGGAAACGCAAGGTATGACAGCGATAACGGTTTCATTACAAAAGATAAAGATACATCACCATAGCAGTATTTAAAAGTTTACAACCCATAGCTTCAAAAGAACAAAATACAAGTTTTTCAAAATAACATTGTTCAAAATATAGCTTCATAATAGCTTCAACACGATGCAGCATGCTCTATGATGATGAATCTTTACATCCACTTACTAATTATTTCCTGAAAAAGCATGTAAAACGAGCGTCAACTATGAAAATAGTTGGTGAGTATCACAAGTTTATAAAATCGAGCGTACAATAAGGCTTTTCGTAAATACAAGTACATTGCTTCAATGATAAACAAGTTGATTGCTATTAATGAATACAAGTTTATTGCTATAACGAGAAACGCGTTTGTATGTGTATGAGCAAACAATGAGTCTCAACCAAACCTATGACTGAAGCCCTATCGAGATCTATGCTTATCGTTCCATAGATGAATATGGTATCATGCACTCCAGCGATTCGGGCGAGTGAGGAGTTGTCAATTCCTAATAGCGCTATCCATAACGACCATTGGCTCAAAGAGTTAATGGTTAGAGATAAGGGAAGGGCCTTAGTACGATAAGTTCTCATGTTCCGTGTTGCATAGACATACATAAAGAAACATAGCAATACAATAGCAATCATGTTTGATACAATTCAATTTAAGTACAACATGCAAACAATAGTTTTTCTGGACATGCTTTTCCACCCCAAAACATAAAACTGAAAATAGGGGAGTGCGTGAATACTCACGATGTTTTGTGTAGACACAAGCGGTACTTCGGGATGCACCAACGTCTTACTACCGGGATCCTACGACACCAAACACACGCACTAGTGAGTTTCCATGTCGATATCTAATGCTAATATACTAAACTCTACATATAGGGAAATGCCAATTTATGTTTTAGTATTGGATTTATATCATTTTGTTACACTTTTTCTGATGTATTGAAATTTTACAAGTCGTGCGATTAATTACAACCTTGGAAGGTTAATTTTCCAAATTTTAAGTCTCAATAACAACATAAATTCACGAAAAATAGTATTCGAGGGATAAAAATTCTCAAACTTTTTATTTAACTGTTAATACACAACACTAAGCTGGGAAAATTATAAAAATGGATTTCCAAGCTGTTTAATTATATTTTATAATTTTTGAGCATTTATTTCAATAAAAATTGAAATAAATAGTAAACAGTTTCCAAAATTACCCAAACTTTTTATTTAATTGTTATTATACATAAATAGGCTGGGAAAAATATAAAATATATTTTTCAGTGGTTATTTGTATTTTTCCTTGTTTTATTTCTTTAAATAGTCATTAATTAAAGAAATATTATTAAACAGTTAAAATAAATTACCATAAATTTTTGTAACATCATTTACAGTATAAATATCTTGGGAAAAATATCAAAAGTGGTTTTCATAATGTATAAACTGGTTTTGGGTATTTATGTATATTTAAGTGAATTTTAGTGCAATTAACTTTAGAAAATAAGGGAAAAATAGTTTACAGTGGAGAAAGATATTCAAAATTTTTATGTAACCTCCTACTATATAATATGATATCCTGGCAAATTTTCATGAATTTTGGATAATCAGAACTATTTTTCCCATTTTTAAGCCATTATAATTACCAAAAATTGGGAAAAATAGCTAGACATGATGAAAAATCTTGAAATTATTTTCTTGAGTCACCCATCACAAGTAAGGTATGCGAAAATTGTTAGATACAATTTTCACATCCTAAAAAGTGGTTTTGTAATTTATCATGTCCTAAATAAAAGAAAATTAGAAATCATATGAAACAGTAACAAAAATTGCTGAAATTTGGTGAGGGGTCATTATTCCCCATAAGTATCATCCATGAATTTATTTAGGATTTATTGACCTCTGGAAGTATTTTATATGATTTATGCCCTTGGTTTTAGCAATAATTCTAATAAATCAAATAAATAACAAAAGCTCTTGAAATTTTCCAGATTATCTCATGCATGCAAGGGCTTTCAAAAGGAAAAATGTAAAAAAATGTATTCAGAAGAGAAATGAGGGTAATGATTCCAAACAATTTAAGAAAAGTTGCATGCAATAATGCATGAAGTGTAGATGTGGCTGAGGTTCATGAATTTTTGTAGCCCATTCAGTGAGGTTTTAAGCCACGAAATTTCAACCATAACTCACTAGATATGTTAAGTTTCTAAGGTATTTTTCCTAAGATTTATGGTTGGGTTTAAGACCATTGTTTAAGCAAGATAAAAATAGTGATCACAGAAAAAGAGCTGTATGCGCAACCTTTTTGTAAAATCTGCCAAAAATCGGATATTTAATATTTTACAGTAAGACCAGTTGGGTTTGAAAGTTAACTCGTGGAACTAACCAATACAAAAAGAATATCATGATTTGGTTAAAAAATGACTGAGTTATGACTGTTCAAAGTCGAACAAAATAATCTGGCAGATTGCATGTTTGCTTGTGTGCATTTTTAGGGTATTTCAATAAGAACATCATGCATGTCCTTGGTAAGGCCCGATTTCTAACACATGCATGGAATGAATGAGAATCCAAGATGTACTAGAAATGGTTTAATGCTTTCGTTCATGCATGAACACACAAGAAATGGAGAAGAACATGAAATATTATGTTTTGATGTCACATGATCATATGTGCATCTTTTTCACTCCTTGCATGGGTTTGATCCCGGATTTTCACCATTTCAAACACATGCATTGTGTTATGGTGAGAATCTACAAACCACAAGGGGAGAATAAAGATTTCTAGCCATGGAAAGGCATAGAATCCGAAAAGTAGAGAAGACTAAGAAGAAAAAGAGGTTTAACCATGAAACTATGGAAGAAGATGTTGTTGTTTACCTTGGTTTTGATCTTGAGAGAAGTAAGAACACTTCAAGGGATTCAAAATCTGGAAATTTTGCAGAGGATTGAGAGGATTTTCGTGAGTTTAGAGAGAAGGAAGAAGAGAGTGAAGTGAGAGAGTGAAGTGGAAGAGGTGGAGTAAGGGTTTAGGCTTGATGATTGTGTTTTGGGGAAGAGAGAGGGCATGGGGAGAGGTGATGGCCGGTTTTTGCATGCCTTTTGGCCTCCTCTCTCCTAAATTTTAAACTTTATAAACTTCCCTCCCATATTTTATATAAAAACATTCATTTTTATAAAATGTTTATTAAGCAATTTGATTTATTTAAAAATCTTGTTTTCAACAAATAATTTATGATTAATACTTGTAATTTATATTTCTAGTTCATTGGTATAATCCATAATTTGATTAATATAATTTGATACTAGGAAGTTTATAGCCAAATTTTATAAAGTTTTTAAGCTTTATATTTTATAACTTTGGATTTTTGGCTCTTTAGGGTTTTTGGAACATTGTTTGGTATTCAACAACATGTTGAAGTATAATTAGAGTGTTTTAATTTATTTTTAGAGTTTTATACCCTATTTCAATTATAACAAAGTTTGAAGCTTATTCTAATTATAGTATTGGCATTTCCTATTGTAGCTAAGCAACTTACTAGAATTGTAAGTATCAAGTATATTAGTCCTAGACCTTAGTTGGATCCTAGTTTATGCAAGATTTTTGACCTAATTTATACTACTAGGTCATGGCATGTTGTGCATGAATGGTTATTATAAAGATGCATGAGTCCAAGAATGACCTGAATTGACAGTTGTCACATTTTTTTTCCAGTCCCGTCTTGTTAAAAATAAATAATTAAAAATAAAGTCAAAATTTGCCGACGAAGTCTAAATGAGAGTTGTATAGTATATTCTCACCTACGCGTTCATATAAAGAACATCGAAAACGGACCTCGTTCACGAAAGTTACAGATTTTACAAGTTTAAGGCTCAAAATCCGAGGTTGTCAGGTCTGTCACGTCGTGACACAGTTTACCGCGACCCGATAAGTGACTGAGGGTGTCCCATTAATGGAAGAGGATAAGATTTTGCTCACCACGACCTGACACAGTTGGCCACGACGTGACACACCAGAAATGCTCCTATAAATAGAAGCTTAAGGGTGCCGGGTATGGTGCTCATCCCTTTCCATCTAAGTGTTGTTACTCTGCATAATTACCTCGAAAAGCCATCGCAAAGCCCCAGTTTTCACACTAAAGTTCTGAAGGAAGGTTCTACACTCCTGAGATTCCTGAGATTCCCAAGAATCCCGAGAAAATCAACTCTTCCAAGTCGAAGTTCTGCTCGATTATCATCTCGCTTTCTCCCATCAATCAAGTCAATTCATACCCCTATAAACTACACTTTCAAATATTTTATCAATGCTTTTTATACACTTTTAGGGGGGGGGGGGGGAGTACAAGTAAACACACGGTTATTATCTTGCGTAACATAAAGTTTCACTATATACTCATTTTATCAAGTAAATCATATGTGATTCATAACTACTACATGAGAACTTTCGTATGCAATATATATTCTCGATAACATCTTGTCTTTTGGAAATAAAACATGTTTATATATATATATATATATATATATATATATATATATATATATATATATATATATATATATATATATATATATATACACGAATCAAACACTTTATTTATACTTTAATTATATGTTATCATTTATGTCACTATAAATATTATACTTTACATAACCAGTGAGCATTACCCTAGGGTTTACTATACGAACGAAACAGACACTTTGAAAAACTATAATAGGTATAGTTTACGAGAAAATCATGAACCTTTACATACTAGAAACATTATATCACAAAGATATTTTCATACACAAGAACAAATGAACATTTTCGTACGTAAATCTGTTTTATGCTAAGTTTTGTGAGACATTTCACGTACTTTTGAGTATGCATTTTAAGTCCTGTATTATATACCAAAATACCTTGTAAAGGGAGTGTGATACTTGTGTATAGATCTATGCGGGATTTACAATCCCACACCTAAGCTGTTAGCTACAACTAAGCCGACAGGCGTAGGGTGACAAACGTCATAACTTTCCAACGCTTGAAGAACGTTGTTATATGCATCCTGGTAAAATAGCATGGTTATAAGACTCACATGGAGTATTAAAAACACATTGATTTACAGGGTTCTTCAAATGGCGTAATGATTTATACATAAACTTACTATTGTAGGCATGAAAAGCACTATTGCATTACAAGTTTTGGAATAATTAAACTACTATCTACTATAGTAGAAAATATGGGATTTTCAAGGAACATTCAAACATGTACAAACCATTTCATCCTATTTCATACAAACATTGTTACTAAATACATATGAACTCACCAGCTTAATTGCTGATCTACTCTTTCAAAACTACTTGTATTTCTCAGGAATTCTTTAAAACAGGTAAACAAACAGCTTTTGAAGAAGGGACGCTGTGGTGTCAGTTTAGTTTCATTTTGACATCATATTGTAATTTGTTTTGAAACAAGTACCTTTCAACAATGTAAACTTTTAAATTATATATATGATGGTTTTATTACTTTCTTTACTATCTATTCAATTGTTACGATACTACATGAAGTCATCCTCTCTCGAACGATTCCGTCGTTCTAGTTTGGGGTGTGACAGATAATAATTTTGATTTATCTATTTGTGAACCATATTTAACCCAAATCCAATTAGATATGAACATGATTTACAAAGCTTATGAGTCATCCATATAAGCAAGTGAGAAGAAGGAAACCAAGTTGAATCGTCTTAGGTTACGTTTCGAAGATAAACAGTTAAAGATAGAGTCTTTAGAATGAAAGCTTGTAATGTCAAAAGATGAATGTATCATTTTGAAAGAAAAATGTGAAATCACTTATTCTGAAAGTAATGTTTTAATCTCTGATAACAAATGTCTCAATGATAAGACAGATGACTTGCATAATTCCAGTGATATGCTTGAAGCAAACGAGCGGATGACTCATAACGTTTTTCACCCATCGTCCAAAGCTACTGGTCTCAGAAGCGATTTTTCGAAACCAATAGCTTGTCCCTTGAAGGAATTGCAAAATTCGACATTCATGGGAGAGGTTTCAGACATCAAACATTCGGACACCCTTGTTTCTCCCTTGTCACCCCTTCTTGAGACCACATACCATTTTGTGTCTCTAATTCCCGAGTTTCAACCAATTGTTGTCAAGTGTCCCGATTCCACTCCTCTTCCTCCTCTGAAAAACCTGGACCTGAATCGGACCACAAAATTTTATCACAGTGTTACAAATTGTGTAGATTATATTCTGAAACATAATCCTCCTAACAACTATGTTGTTGAAGAAGTGATTCCGGAGACAATTGAAATGGTTACCTCTAAGTTTGTATGGGCATCCTTAGATTATCAAATTGAAACCTCAAGCCGTGTCTCCTCTGACTCTTTCCAATCATACTCCTTAGTCATCTCAAAAACAAATTTGATTCCCATTAACCCTGAGTTTAGTAATCCATCTGCAGGACAAACTTCAAAATCTTCGTCTCACCCCAAAAGAAAACCAATGTTGAATAGGAAGGATATAGTAGGCTCTAAGGTAGAAGCTCGAACACAAAAAGGAAGTTAAGACTCAAGAAAATTCAAGATTCCTTGAGAACTCCAAAAAGAGTGTCTCTCAGAATTCTCATTCATCAACCCATAGTCAAAACTCCTTCACACCCACTAAAATCCTCAAGAGACCTTCTAACTCTCTTAGTCCTGTAGAACTAAAGAAAATGGTCCGTACCAATCAGCCTAAATCTTGTGTGAATATCGTGTCCTTCCAAAACACCTCTCCTTGGGCTGTTTCATCTGCTTTCATTGCTAAATCTGATACCACAATTTTTAAACTCAAATTTTTTAAAACAAATGTGTCATCAATCAAATCAAAAGTTGCTAAGAAAAAAAAATTTCAAAATCATCAAAGTAACATCTGGTATGTAAAGTCAAATTTCACATTGATACACCAACAATTCCGAAGGTCACAGTTGTTCCCACCACTTCGGAAAAACCAGGTCCGATGAAAGCCATTACGAACCCTCAATTCATGAAATATGACTACTGGATAAATGAAAAGGCATTAGCATATTTTCTATTTCCCAGGAACTCGAACGACATTTCCAGGAAACACAAAGTTGTTCCATAGTCACAATCAAAGACCAAAGCCCGTGCCCGTGTCCCTAAATCTAACTCGGAGCTTAAAAACTCCACCACTCACTAATTTTGCAGGCAATTTGGGCTTCGGTGCAAGAAAGAATATGGCATATTGATAGTGATTTCTCCATGAACATGACGGGACAGAAAGATTTTCTACGAGATCTAAAGCTTTCTCTTAATGCTGGTTACGTGACTTATGGAAACAACTCAAATTCTCAAATTCGTGGTTATGGAATTCTCACTAATGGAAATTTCTCTATCTCAAATGTGGATTATGTAGCTGATGTGAAACATAATTTGATCAGTGTTGCTCAACTAACTAACTCAAATCGACGTGTTGAATTTTGCAAGAAGCACAACTATGTAATGACTGAAGACCAAAAAGAGTGTTTAATCAAGTCAAATCGCAACAAGAACATCTACCCACTCAACATCAACATGATAATAGGCAAACTGCAACTCCGTCTTCTTTCCAAAGCTGTTCCTGACATCAGTTGGGTATGACACCGAAGGCTCGCTCATCTGAACTTTCGATACGTGAATGATCTCGTATCCGGTGAAATGGTGAGAGGTTTACCTCTTCTTAAATTTAAAAATGATCATTTATGTGCTGCATGTGAGTATCGAAAGAAATCAAAGAAGGGTCATTCTGTTATAATTGAAAAATCCATCTCAGAACCATTGGAGCTTATACACATTGATCTTTGTGGACCATCCACAATAGAGAGTCTTCATCATAAGAAATACATTCTTGTGATTGTTGATGACGTTACAAGGTTCACTTGGGTTTTCTTCTTAAGGTTGAAATCCGAAACAACCTTTGAACTCATCAATTTTATAAAAGGAATAGAAGTTCTCATCAAACTCCCAGTTAGGAGAATGCGAAGTGAGAATGGTTCTGAATTCACAATTTCCACCAATGAAAAATTTCTTACCGAGAAAGGATTTGACCACAACTTTTCAACTCCTTACACCCCACAATATAATGGTGTAGTTGAAAGAAGAAATAGAATTCTTGTTGAAGCTGCTCGATCTATGCTAAACTTTGCAAATCTACCGCTATACCTCTAGGCTAAAGTCGTATCAAATGACTGCTTCACTCAAAATAGGAGTATCATCAATCGACACTTCAACATGTCTCCTTATGAAGCCATGAATGGTTGAAGGCCAAGCATTTCATTTCTCCATGTTTTTAGATGTCGATGCTTCATTAAAAACAATCGTGATCAGCTTACAAAGTTACAACCCAAAGATGATGAAGCAATATTTCTTGGATACTATTCAAAGTCAAAGGCGTATCGAGTTCTCAATCGTCAAACTTGAGTTATTGACGAACGTTTTGATGTCACCTTTGATGACAACTTCGTTGGGAATTATGCTCCCTCACATGTTATAACTCTCATTATGGAGTCTGATGCTCCAACCTCTGAATTTCCAAATGTTCAGATAATTCATGAAGTTGATTTTGAAACTCTTTTTGGACCATCCGAAACAACCTTTGATTCGGAATCTCGAACAAAGCAACACTCCACTCCGAAAGTTCCTGTTTCTCAAACTGTCTCTGGACTGATTCCAAGTCTTCCTCCATTTTATTCCTAACCGTTTCAACCTTCTCAGGTTAAGGGGAGAATGGTCAACCTTCCCTTGAATCAAATGTGGATGGACTCCAAGATGTAGCTGCTGATTTCGATGACTCCAATCCTATCAACATCGATGACATCGAACATTGCTTTCAGTTTCCTTCTGATGATGATATCAACCTCTCTAGTTCAGAATTTTAGGGGGAGCATCACCTTCAAATTCAAACCATTCAGAGGGAGCAACTCAATCCTACTATTGATATTAGATCATCTGCTGCTCAAGAACTTCCAAGGTTACACACTTGGACCAAGGATCATCCTCCCAACCAAGTTATTGGAAACCCTATTGCTAGTGTACAAACTCGCTCTACCACAAGTGCTCAAAATGAATGTCATTTTTCGACATTTATCTCCATGGTTGAACCTAACTCCATCAAAGAAGCATTAGAGCATGCCGACTAGATTACAGCCATGCAAGAAGAGTTGGTAGAATTCGATAGAAATGAAGTATGGACTCTCATGCCTGCTCGTCCATATCACCCTATTCTTGGCAATAGATGGGTGTTTCACAACAAGTTATATAACACATAAGTTATTATTCAAAATAAAGCAATATTGGTGGCTAAAGGATTTACTCAAATCAAAGGCCTTGACTACGATGAGACTTTTGCTTCTGTTGCACGTCTCGAAGCCATCAAAATCTTTCTTGCTTATGCTGCTTATAAAGGCTTCAAGGTTTACCAAATGGATGTTAAGAGTGCTTTGGTTAATAGTGAACTTGAAATTGAAGTATATCTTCAACATCCTCCCGGTTTTGTTAATCTCTCACATTCGAACTACTGCTACAAGCTCTGGAAAGCTATCTACGGCCTAAAGCAAGCTCCTCGCGCATAGTACCAGACCCTCATAGATTTTCTCAAGCATTCAAGTTTTCAGTGAGGAGTCTTAGATCCCAATCTATTATGAAGATCAAATGGTAAGCATCTCATACTAGTCTAAATTTACATTGCCGACATCAATTTTGGATCTACGGATTCATCAATGGTTGTTGACTTTCCAAAACTTATGATCAATCGACTTCAAATGAGCATGAATTAGGAGTTAAGCTTCTTTCTTGGTCTTCAAGTCCAACAGACTAACATAAGAATTTTCTTCCACTAAGAGAAGTATATTTCGGAACTCCTCAAAAAGCACTCAATCGACACATGTGCCTCTCCCAAGGTACCAATGGGCTTCCGACACAAGATCTTTGCCGACCCTTCAGGTGTAGCAGTTGATGAAAAGAAGTACAGAGGAATGATTGGATCTCTACTCTATCTCACAGCAAGTCATTCGGATATCATGTTTGCAACATGTTTGTGTGCCGAATTTCAAGTCAACCCAAAGATGTCTCATCTCTTGGCTGTGAAACAAATTTTAAGATACCTCAAAGGTACAAAGAGTCTTGGGATCTGGTACCCAACAAATGAGAGCTTCTTACTTCAAGCCTACTCATATTCAAACTATGGTGGTATTCAACTTGATAGAAAAAGCACATTGGGTGGCTGTCAATTTTTAGGTGGACGATTGGTTAGTTGTCATTCAAGAAATTGAATTGCATTGCACTCTCTATAGACGAAGCTGAATACATTGCTACTACCAGCTGTACCTCTCAAACTCTTGCAATGCATTCCTATCTATTGTAATTCCCAAAGTGCCATTGCAATTTCACACAATCCGATTCAACACTCTATGACGAAGCACATTGAAATAAGGTACCATTTCATAAAAGATCATGTTTTAAATGGTAACATTGAACTCATTTTTGTTCCATCTGACGATGAGATTGCTGATGTCTTTACTAAGGCATTAGACAAAACCAAATTTAATGGTTTTCTGAACAAGATGGGTATGATGATGCCAAATCCTCAGTTCTTCCAAGAGACTTATTCTCTTTAATGGATATATTCAAAAGAAAATTGCCTCCGATCTCAAAAGTACTTTTCATCTCGGAACTATTCTTTATTGAAATATATAAGATCATTTTACTAGTATTTATTTCTAACCATCACTTGAGGTTTTAAGCTATACAGTTCATCCTGATTATTTGTTGTTCAAAGTCCACGTAGTCATAGTGCTAAAAAATTCTCATCTCGGAATTTACTTCATAAAGCCGTCCTAGAATTCCAATCCAAAAAGGTATTGTGTTTCATACTCAAATTCTTTTTCAAATCTTGTTCCAGAAATTCTTTAAATGGCTCCAAAACATCAAAAATACCAACTTGGATTTCTCAACTAATACTCCTGAACGTTTTCAAAATTCATTTCCAGAAATATTTCTCAAATATCTTTCGGAACTTCTTTTCAAAATAAATCTCCGAACATGTTATTATATCTTGCTTCGGAATTACTAAAGCATCAAATGATTTTGTTTACTCCGTATTTTTCAATTTTTTTTCTTCAGAACTTCAAATACTATTTGGCTCTGGAATCTCAAAATTCACTCGAGATTAATTCTTGTTCTGGACCTATTTCTTCCAAAAGCCATGATCTGGAACACATTATTTTATCCTCCGAAATCAGACATCCATAATACAAAGAGTCCATAAGATGAAATGTTTAGCAACAGTAACTTTTGATCCTTATCTTCCTTGAAATTCATGCCATGATCGCACGTCTCCAAAACCAACTATCAAATCGTCGTTTGGGTTTTCCACTTATAGCTACAAACAACCATACATTTCTCTTCACAGGTCAACTCACCCTCCAAAATTGGTTAGTCATTAAATGTAACCCGGTTCAATTTTGGATCTTCATCATTACTTCCCTTAACCCGACCCGTTTCCCTTACCTATAAATAATCCCCAAACACCTCATTTACCTCTTTACACGCTCAAACACACTCAAAACTCCCAAATTCTCTCTATGTTCATCGTGTTCTTCAAGCTTTCAACTCTTTGCAACAATGGCTTCTAAACCCTCTTCCCAGAACATTGCACCAACTGCCTCCACTCCTAAGAAATCGATTGGCAAGAAGAAACCCTCGAAGGGATCATCATCATCAACATCTCCTGAACCCCTTCTCAGGGATACGACTCGGTTGTTTTCATTAAACCTTATAGATTACGTTGAATCCATTAGAGTCATGATCGAGTTTATGGAAAACCATCCCATCTCCATCCCTCTCACCAAAGTCCCTGAACCACCGCTCCCACTTAATCACATTCACACAGCCTTCTCTAGTATCAAGATTACACGATGTGCTAGAAACCAAAATCACATGTGACAAAATAGTGCCCGTACACAAATCCACTTTCGTTAGGGAAATTGGTGTGAAAGAAAACCCCAAGGGTTTCAATGTCCAAGAACCAACTATAGAAGAGTTTTAACAATTTGTTAATCACATTGGGTACAACTAGGACTACATGGGAAAAGATTTCAAGAAGTCAGTTGTCTAAGGGATATGGACTGTACTGATGCATTTCATCATCCGCGGGTTGTCCGAAAAACACGGTGGAATAGATACACTAAGCAAAGATTGCCTATACATCGTCTACGACATTTACTTCGGACGCACCAATGTTGTTGAGCCGAAGGTGCTATGGCAAGACTATCGGAATTTTGCCATCAAGAGGAAGGATAATCAGATTTCAAGCCCTAGGTTCTGGGCGTTGACGATTCTGGAAATATACAAGGAATGGTTTGAACCTACTCCTATCGCTACGAATCCTCCGGAGGTATACATTTCTTTTAAAGCGGTTAAAACTTATAGAATTCCGAACCAATCTTCTTTTGGTCGTATCTAAAGGTTGTCTCAACACATGTTGGATCTTATCCCTTCCGAATCTATTCATTTACAAAACCAATTTGATACTTCGACTGTGTATATCCCAGTCGAATCTATTCGATGTTTGTGGTATTAGGGTAAGTTTTAGGCATGTCGCATACCACAGTCAATCCCAAGCACATGTTGGTCATGTCTCGAATGAATATAGTTGGCCAGGTTATATTGATCCTAGACACGACTACATAACTGCCCAGGTTTAACCGTAGTACACAACACCCATTTACTTATGTTTTGTTCTACTTGTAGTTACGGATCTCGACGGTTCGGTATACTTGTATACTTTTGAAAATACATATATTTTGAAATATACTTTTAGTTTAGAGCACTTAGGCCCCTTAGTGTTTATAGTCTTATACCATGTAAGGTTTGGTATACTTTATTCACTATAAAAAAAGGGCTCTGATACCAATCTATCACACCCCGAAAACCGAAGGCGGAAACATTTCTGGGGTTGACTCCACGTTGAGTATCAAATCCAATGCACATAGTAAGTAAAGTAAACAACCATTACATTACATATATAAAAGTTTACATTTGTTTGAAAGTAAAGTTGTACATGTGTGATACATAGTATATATGAACAAAAGTAAGACGGGTCTTCAACGCACTCCGTCTTTGCCAAAAGGAATCATCGGGTACCTGTCTAATGTGGACCTGAGAATACAAGCAGTTTGAAAATCAGCATAACGCTGACGAGTTCATAAGCGGTTTTGTTTTCTGAAAATGTACAAGTTCCTTTTTGTTTCTGAAAAAGTTACACACTAAGAAAATCCCATATTTTCTTAAAAGTTGGTTATCAAATCCAAAGTGTAATGTAAAAGATGTATACTGAAAACATGTTTACCCTTGTGAATTGTAAAGTCTAGTTATCTAAATTTGTTACATGAATCTAGTTGTGTACAAATATTACCCCAGGAAAATCCCATATTTTCCTAAATGTTGATTACCAAATGTGAAAGATGTATACCGAAAACCTGGTTGTCCTTGTGAAATGTATTAGTTTTAACACGTATATAAAACTAATATATACAAAGTAAACATAGTTACTTTATTCATTATTACTATTTAGTAAATCTCTGTTATTCAAATGCGAGTTCCATAACCATACGATAGACTAGATATGGCAATAAGTAGTCCACATCACCTTATGACTTTCGACACCCTTGAACCTTTCGGTTCGGCTGTAGCTAGCAGCCAGGTGTGGGGTAGTCAGCCCCGTATAGATCTATACACTCAAGTCACGTTCTCCCTCCAGGAGATTCTGATTATGGGGGGCGGTCCTCCACTCGCGTATCTCTGTGGAGTGTTCCCGAGGACTTGTCTCCAATTTATAGGAATAACAAATTTACTAGTAATAATATAGAAAGGTACTGATGCAAACGATGATCCTCTACTCGCGTATCTCTGTGGAGTGTTACCGAGGACAAAACAATGTACTAGTTTTCATGTTTCAAGTTCAAGGGTTATGCTTTTAACTCATATAATGTGGAAAACCATTTGTGAAAATATAAAATACAATATTTTATAATGTTTTGTCACAAATAATACGATAGTGTGTTCTGCGAGTTCAAAATGTTATCTGTTATGATTATCAGTGTTAAAAGCATATGAATTGTGGAATGCAACACATGTAAAAACAAGTTTAAAGTACAATTATTCCTTGTACTTTGCTTGTATTCCCCCCTGAAAACAATGAAAAACATTGAAAAGAGTAGGGGTATGAACTCACTGCTTAATGTAGGGTTCGAGTGCCAACGGATGCCCTGAACGCCTATGACCCCTATTATTTATGTGACGACACATAAATGAGTTAGAACTAAGGTGTTTCATGACTAAACATTATGGGAAAACATCCTTATGGATTGGAATTACTAAGAGTAAGTGTCCTATGATCCAAACTTAATGATTTATGCAAGTTTAGGGCCAAATATGGGCATTAGAGTGGGTGTATGGTCTTGAAAACGAGTGTGTGGCTGGGGAGTGCGGCTAGGAGTGTGTGTGAGGAAGCACACAAGAGTGTGTGGCCGTACATAGGGTGTGTGCGGCCATACACAGGAGTTTGCGGCCGTACACTCCTCATTTGAGTCCATATGATGATTTTGAAGTGTATGCTCTTCATACTTGGGAGTTTTGAATATGTGCTGCCCCCATATGAAGGTGTGCGGCCGTAGACCTTCAAGGGATGATGAATATGAAGAACATAATGAGTTTTAAGCTTGGGATTCAAGTGTTTACCACTATACTTAGCTTGAAGATGGAGTAGATTACGATTATGAAGCCTTCCAAGTGTTCTTGGTTGATGATTTAGAGAGAGAAAATAGAGAGAGGGAAGAGAAACATCTAAATGAATGAATGAAGGGGTATCCATCCATATATTGAACTGGGTGTGAGGTTGAGGGTGTTTGCGGTTGGGTGTGTGGTCGTACACACAGATGTGTGGCCGCACACACCTTATTTGGTGAGTTTGGCGCGATTTTGTGATACTAAACACTCTCCAACCCACCCTAAGACTCATATCTAGATTATACTAAGTCTAGAGCACCCATATGGAACCACAAGATTTAAGAAAAGACAAAGAACTCAAGTTTTAGTGCTGAAACACAAATCAATTACATGGGTTAGAAGTTTTGGGTTGTCACAGAATAACATGATCCAAACTTTGAAAGAGAATTGGGAATGATCCCGGAGCTAAATTACCTTAGTTCAACAAATTGACTAGAGTGGGTTCCCGATAGACTCCTATGATATCATGATGGAAGTATTTGAACAAGGAATGACACAGAATTTAGCCGACTGACAATGTCATTGATGTTTAAGATGTAACAATTTAGGGAAAATTGACCTTTTAGAGGGTCTTACATCACATCCGGAGTAGGAGTTTTTTGGCTGCCTAAAGGCCTAACTAAAAGTACCCACAGTACAAGATAGTTTCTTAGAAAATACCACATAGGACATAGATAGGAAATCGATTTCTTTTTAGCAGGGAAAGAAAGTAAGGCATCTACTAGTTGTGGCAGTCATCCCTCTGGTGTACCCACAGCTCAGCCAATTACCGCTCCTTATCTAGCATGTGCCTTTCGTATACCCTCTGGCGTACTCGAAGTTCTATGACTTTGGCTCGTGTTTCACAATGAAAACGACTTCGTGAGTGGGGATAATTATCTCCAATGCATTCACATATATAAATTTTGCACATTGTTGTACTATTCTTAGTGTTTCTACTAACGTTCCTGAGTCAGAGTTATGGTAGTGGGTAGGAGTACGTTTCATACGGGCGTTAACCCTTACTCATCTTAGAATCATGTTTGTCCAAACACACTTGGCTGAGGAGTTTTGATGGGATCCGGTGCATTAGTGCTGGTATGATCGCACCCCATAGGTCTACAAAGAAGGAACCTCTCAACCAAAATGTTTAAAGGTAAGATGGAAATGAGTCTTCAGAATGGCTATACGTCACGAGTTTTCTAACAAAGTTTATCTTATATTTTGTAACGTAATTCGATTGTTAAGGGTGTTCTGTAAATAGTTCAGAACTAGAGTCCTTATATGATAAACTCGTATGTTTTAGTAGTTATGTATCCAAGTGAAACCTTGTAATTTGACCCAAACTAGGTCCTAAGCCCATGTTGTTAATATGATTCTATTAATTGTGGTTTTAGCAAACATTTTTGACCTTGATGCAGGTCTGTCTCACCTCCATGCAAGGAAAAGTTTTGATAACAACTAAATCTCTCGATTAGTATGACCACTTAAATTGCAGTGTCGTGCTTTCACCTATAAGAAAGTAGCACCAATGTATACTTATGAACCTAATTTACAAGGTCTTGTGAGCGCTATGAACTCTACTCACGGCGATCCATCCCTTGTGATGTCTGAGGCAAAGTCGATGCATATTGCAGCTTTGCCAATCGACGCTTGGCTGCAATCATCCTATCTTTGAATGTCATGTGTTTACCCTATTACTCTCTTTCCTATTCACGAGTGGTGATAAGGTCCCAAAAAGGGAGTTGGTCTTGGAAATAGTAGTCTAATTCTGCGTCTTGGGTGCGTGAGACGATAGGGTCTGTAGTAGCGCGTATTTTCTAAACTCGGGTTGTAGTCTTCATGTTTTAATCCCCGATGTTCGCGATCTGCCAGGTCTTCACCGGGAGGGCTCTGTCAGTCGGTCCCCCATGGTTGAGGTCATAACACCCTCGTTGGTCTCCACATGGTGGTTGCTGTCATTGTTGTCGACTTCAACCCTCGATCACGGTTGCCCAACGGGGCACATGTTAATTGTAGTCGAAACGGTTCGTGGGAACCCTTGCTATGCATGGAGGGTTGATTACTTTTAGTTCCACTTCTGATTCTTCTCATAACCATCCACCATTTCTCCGGTTGGAAAAGTAGGGGTCGTCTGGTAAGTAGGATCTTGCTATGTTGTACGTGCGAGAATAGGAGAGGAAGAGATAACTACTATGCGTCTAACTCTATAATTAATTACTTATAGGGGTCTTTAGTTTTCAAATAAGTTGGTTATAGTATTACAAAATACTCCTATAGTATTTTAATGTTTGATTTGTGCTTTTCAATGATTGTTTGTAGGTAGAGTTGGTAAGTTTTTAGACTTGTTGCAACACCACAACCATTCTCGGGCGTATGCTAATCACTTCTGGGTTAGACATAGTTGATCAGGCTATGTCCTTCCCAGACATGACTATACATCCCCAAGCCTACTTGTGCGATTCAACAATCATTGCTTTTGTTTCGTTCTTGCATGATGCTGACCTTAGTATGTATGCATGCATGTATACTTTTAATAAGAAACTACTTATTTCTAAAAGTATAGTTATTTGGAAAATGTTAAATCAGAGACCTTAGTCCCAATGCATTTATAGTTTGTATATCTTATGTGGTTCGATATACTTAGTTCACTATCAACAATGCTCTGATATCAATCTTTCACACCCCCAAACCAAGGATGGCGGAAACGTCCGGAGGTGGAGGACTTCATGTAGTATCACAACAACAAGTATAATAGTGCTCAAAGTAAATACAACCATCATAAATATAATTGAAAAAGTTACACCAATGTATATGTTTACATGTTTCAAATCAATTACATTATGATGAAAAAATGAACTGTTTGACGATTCAACGTCCCATCCTCAAAATGCTGTTGGTTTTTCCTATTTCACTGATTTCCTGAGAATACAAGTTGTTTGAAAAAGTGTCAACCCAAAGGTTGGTGAGTTCATAAGTTTTTGAGAATAAGAGTTTGGAAACCTTTCTTTGTAATGTGTTGTGTGTCACCAAGAGAAATCCAATATTTTCCTTTATAAAGTTATGTGGTCCTAAATCCCAGAACCAAGAATAAACAAGTATTTTCCATACTTAATGATATAACCGTGTTTTTAAATCGGCATAAAATCCTTTTTGTTTTGAGGGAAACATCCCGTAATGAATGACATGTAGCCTTAAATACCAAGACCGAAAGTGTATAGTAGTGACAACCCAAAATTTCCATTCTGAACAAACCATCCTTGGCCGTGAACTGACTTTCAACCTTTGATTCTTAATGTTTTGGATGTCTAAACAAGCTATGGGTAGTCTCAAGGTTCATTTCCAAGGTTTGGAGGGACATTGGGCACACTTTGGCCCTTATAAAAGAGTTTACTTGGGCGGTAAACTCTCAAATCATGGGGTTTTGATCCGATTTTGATGTTATTAAGCACAATCATGATTTGGAAGTAATCATGAGAGAGAATTCAGCTTTTCTCTAGTTGGAAATGTAACTAATGAATAAATATGGTACAAAATCCTGTATATAGTCCTGGGATTTTTGGAAGAAAATATTTTATTCCCGAAATGAACTCTAATATCATAGAGTTTTGGAATAACAGTGTTGCACAAAACCCTAGTGCATCCCTCTCCTGATATCTCTTTAAGTGTAAATCCTGAAAACTATCCAACTTATACCCAAAAGTATGGAACTTCTCTATAACTGTTCTAACTTCTATTGACTTGAACCACATAATATGTACAAGGCTTTAGAAGAGTTTATGGCACCATTTGGCACTATTGTTTGGAGTTCACGGCCCAAGGATGTTCTTGGGCCGTGAACTCCATTTTAAGGTGTCAAAATGCCCCAAATGTCTTCCTTAAGCCAAGAGACTAGCATAGCACTTTACCCTAATGTGTTTAGGACTAGCAAACACCATTAGAACACCAAGAGTAAGGTGTTCACGGCCCAAGAAGTTCCACGGCCGTGAACTACAAACAATAGTGCCAAATGGTGCTATAAACTCTTCTAAAGCCTTGTACACTAGCCTAGTTTAGTTCCTAGTTGAATTAAGACCTTGAAAACACCAAAAACACCCATCCAAGGGAGATTACAGCCATAATCGCCATGGGATTTGGTCCCAGGGCCGTAACTCCTAAAAGGAGTTATATAATGCCCTAAACTTTTGCATAGACCAAGCCATTAAGTAGAAATGCTTCTTAGGGTCTTGTAGAGCATCAAACACAAAATGGACCTATAAGTGTGAGCTTACGGCCATAAACTCATGAGTTTACAACCGTAAACTCCTTTGGTAGTGTCATGAGGGCCGTGAACTTCATGGTGGTGTTTTCCTTGAGCCCTACACACAATAGCTTCCCCTACAAACACTTAGTTGCAATCCTAGAGGATAATAACACTTGATAAAGGTGTTTATCATGTCCTAGGGTGTCTTGACTTATTTATTAGTTGTTTATAGACTAATTTGTACATATATGTGATATTATATGTTAACTAGGATCATAGAGTGTATTCAAGACTTCACTTGACACCTAGCAATCCTACGTCTTCAGTTTATCCGTATCACCCACAACAAGTGAGTTCATACCCATAAATCAATGTTTTTAATGATTTTAAATGCTTTAATGGCGGGGAATACAGGTAGAAAACAACGTGTTATTAAATCAATCATATGTATTTATAACTGTGTTTTCATTCAGCAGATTCCACATACTACAAAATGTGATGCATGCCATGGTTTTATATCTTAAAAATACCTTGATAGCAAAAGTATTACGTTTGAAATGTTTATTAAAATGACATCAAGTCATTGTTAATTATTGTTCAAAACTCTTAGATGTCTTACAAAACCATTTGTACCTTCTTGAACAAAACTATATCTATACACTTATGTTCTTTTATATGTATTGATGTTATAGTTTTCATCCTTTATTCAGTTTCCCACACTCTTGTGTAGCAAGGGTGTATAAACGTGTTTGGACAATCAATTACCTTCTAGTTAACTATTATAAGGATAGTTAGGAGATACATAACATTATTGCTATTACAAGGAATTACATCAGAGTCAGTTCATTCATGAGTCTACACTAAGCATTACATGAGTACCTTACATGAATAAATTACATGAGTACCTTACATGAATACATTACATGAGTACCTTACATGAATACATTACATGAGTACCTTACATGAATACATTACATAAGTACCTTACAGGAATACATTACATGAGTACCTTACATGAATACATTACATGAGTACCTTACATGAATACATTACATGAGTACCTTTACGTAGATACATCTTCCTGTATACATTTACATGGATACTTGTACCTCAATTTACTAGGATGATTTATTAGTACCTTCTGTGTAAATTGTCCTGCCTATCCCAGTTCAACGGGATATCTAGACGGGACTAACCATTCCGAAACCCAGTTGTTAGCACCAATGGTCGATGAACATCTATGGATGCCTACGGTTATTACTTATATTAGGGGTACCATTACGGGACTAACCATTCCTTGGTCCTACTGTTCGCTACAGAGGTTGATGAACATCTACGAATGCCTATGGTTAATACTTATATTAGGAGTACCTTTACGGGACTAACCCTTCCTCACACCTGCTATAGCTACAGAGGAAAATTGAACAATCTACGGATGTTCAAAGGTTATACATTTCGTAAATCGCAATTTCATGTTAATCCTAATACAAAAGGATAACACTTACATGATTATATTTTTCCTATTACTTTATTTTATGATACATTCACATAAATGATGAGTTAGACTAAGTACTATTTGTAAGAGTCAAAAAAAGGAAAAACTATCATTTTCATAGCAAAATATTCGGGTCTTGGTAGAAGACTTCATTTAATACTAGTAGGAAATATGGGATTTTCTAGGGTTTTTCATACTTATATCAACAGTTTCATTTAAAGATTTACACGACATTCATAACAGCTTTCCAAAACAAGACAATGACACTTAAATACTTATGAATTCACCAGCATTAGGCTGATACTCGCTTTCAAAATAACTTGTATTCTCAGGTCACCAGTTAGATAGGTACGATGGCCAGGTTTTGAGAAGACAGAGCACAGACAAGACTCATCTTATTTTGGTTATTCATTTTATTGTTGTACATTATGAAATAACACACATGTATTAAAACTTTACTTTTAATGCAATGGATGATGTTGTTTCTTGTTTACTACTTTACACTGTTATGATACTTCACATGACATCCTCCACCCCGGAACGTTTCCACCATTCTTGGTTTTGGGGTGTGACAGATTGGTATCCGAGCACTATTTATAGTGAATTAAGTATACCAACCCATAAAAGATGTACTAACTATAAATACATGGGATTAAAACACTCTGTCTAAGAGTTATATTTTTAAATAATAAATTATTTAAGTAAGTATACGTGTCTGCATTCATACTAACATAAGTGTCACAATGACAAGAACAAAAGTATTATGATTGTTGAATATCACAAGTAAGCCTGGGGATGTATGGTCAGTCTTGGGAGTAGCATAGCCTGATCAACTATGTTGTTCTAAGGAGTTATTAGCACATGCCCAAAAATGGTTGTGATATGGCAACAAGTCTAAAAACTTACCAACATTACCTCAATGAGAACATTATAATAGAACCTAAGTCTAAAATACCATAGAGGTGTTTTGTGTTACTATAATTACTTACTTGAGAACTAAAACGGGTCTTCATTACTAAGTTGATAGTTTCTAAGTGGATACACTAAGGCTATATGTAACTAGGATGTTATAGACTTAGAATCGGTGAAAATTTTGCTTTACCCCTATTCCTTGTAAATTTGGAGTTAAGTTCACTTATTCGAAGGCCTATCCTGTGTTAATTACATATAACTGGTATGCACTTTACAAATAGCGATATAACTAATGAAGATTTCCTAATAATTATCTAGATAGTTCGTCTAATGATTATCTTCTTACCCCAATTATCGCGTAGATGACATGGCTGGACTCCATCCCCACGACAACCCGTACCTTCCGAATGAGGTCATTGCTGGATGGTTTGGAGAAGAACCAGAGAATGATCATCCTATCCTTTTGAATGATAACCATGACGAATACCTCTCGGATGGTGCTAACTCCGAACCCGAGGTTGAGAACCTGCCCCATGCAGCTCCCTTTCCGATTCCTAACCCTCGTCTGGCTTTTCATGGCCCGACGCCTCCATGGGTCGAATGTTTGGAAGCATGGAGCGAAGATCAAGATCAACCTATTCCGTTTAATGGAGACTGAAGCTTCTACAACGTAAATGAAGGGAGCACAACATATAGAGCTCTACCAATCCTGATCCATAAAGTTTCCTGAAATGAAATTCAAGGTAGGACAGCTCTACGTCATATCGTGGAAGTTGACACCAATGGAGGGATGCATATCCTTCGCACCAATAGACTTGAACATTCTCGGGAGAGATCTGAGAGAGACCACGAAACCCTGCTGCAAGCACTAGCTGAATCACAAGCCGAAGTCATAGAACTTCGAGTACGCCAGAGGGTGTACGAAAGACACCTACTTGATGTGGAACGCCAACTGGCTGAACTGAGAATTCACCAGAGGGATGACCGTCGTCAGTAGTAGATGCTTTACTTTAATTTCCTTCTTGTTTTAAAAGAATGGTGTTCCTGTCTATATCCTATGAGGCATTTTCTATGGAACTGCCTTGTACTGTAGGTACTTGTATTTAGGCCTTTATATGGCCAAAACTTTGGATACTCTGAATATGATGTAAGACCTGCTTCAAGGTCAAATTTTCCCTGAACTTATTTCATCTTAAAAAAATCGTTGATGTTGACAGTAGGCAAAATTTCGTGTCATGTTTCTGTTCAAATACTCTCATCATACTTTCATTGGAGTCTATCTGAATCATGCTTTAGTCAATTCATTGGACTATAGCAATTTAACTCCGGAAACATCTCCAAGTCTCTTTTAATGGTTGGATCATGTTATTCACCAACCAACGATACCTCGGCTAAAACGACAAACAACTTGAGACCATTGTACGGACTTACTTCCGATCTTTGTTAGGACTGCATCATATGGATGTAGGTCAAACCTTCGTGAACATACTTCCATTCCGTACTAGGACTGCATCATAGGGATGTAGGTCAACCCTTAGAGAGCACACTTCTATACTTTACATGAGCGATCGAACTACGTCTAAGTTCAACCATTCTCGCTCACAAATTCATTTTTCTTTCCGTGTAGCAGAACCATGTCGCCAAAGAAAAACAATCAACCCCTCGACCAAGCACCAACTCGTAAGATTGATGGAACTACCTTTCAAGCTGCAGTCTCGACTTCCTTGTCAGCTATTCTGACCCACCTGAACGCTAACAATGCAAATGTTGATGGGATTACTGATGGGTTTTGAGCATTCTAACACTTCCTAAGTGTACATGCAACCCTAATAACCTTGCATCTATGTTTGTCTAATTGTCATGCAAAGTTGATTTCCAAGGTTATATTCCTATCTAGCAAACATGGGGAACAATTTTAACATAAAGTATAGATAGAATAACTTACCTTGTTGTTGTTTGTGTTCCTTGAAACCTTGTGAGCCTAGCACCCCAAGTGTGATGCCTCAAATGCTTCACACAGCACCAAATGCTCTTGGAAGAACTTATGAGAGAATACTCACTTCTTCAAAATCGGCCAAGCCCTCTTGTTTCTTAGTGTAGCCGATTTTGGGTGGAGAATATGTTACTTATATAGTGTTGACACATCTAGGGTTAAACCCTAATGTGTCATGACTCTTCATTTCCATGACCCATGGGTTTGTAACTCCCATGGAGCATCCATGGAGCATCCTATGGGTGGAACCCAACTTGATAGTCCATGGAGCCTTTTAGCCCACTATACAAGATATGGATGATTTACATAATCAACCCATATATTTAATTAGTTATCTTTTGATCACTTAATTAATTCTAAATTAATTCTTGATCAAACTAATCAAATAATATTATTAATATATTAGAACTTATAATATATTAATAATCTCCAAGTGTTATTTCTCTCATTTAGTCTATCCAATTGCATGGTGCCATGCAACCCAAATGGACCATGCCGGGTCGGGTCAAGTACATACCAGAAATAGTTATGGACTTAGACACCTTATCCAACAATTATTAACACAAATTCCAATCCGAGTAACAATCAAACACCTCTACAAGCAGCAAACTACCATGACACCCCGAGTCCCAAGACCAAGAGTATAAAACGGAAGTCTTGGGCTAAATCTAAGGACAAATCGCTTCGAAGGGCGAACATAAAACAACCACCAGTAACAACCTTCACAGCCACGACATCAGTACCTCCTACTACCATCCTTTCGGGCATCCCAATTGTCCCTAACCCAGCCAGGCAATATGCTGGAAGTCTCCAAAAATGCATCAAATGCAGTTATCACCACCATGGACCTTGTTGGGAGATGCAATGCTGAAACTACAACAGAAAGGGGCACACCATACGTTATCACAAAAGCCTAACAAGGCCGATCAACCAAGTGCCCAGTACCGGTGTGAACCAGGCTTGCTATGGTTGTGGCAAGGTGGGTCACTACAAAAGGAACTGCCCTGAGGCAGCAAATGCTGGCACAGAGGGAAGTATACTACCGACCACCGCCGCAAGAGAGGCTACTCCGAACCCACATTAATGTAATTTAGGCGTTTCGTTGTAACAGACTTATGAACCATCCAAAACTAGTGCAACCAGAGTCTTATCTTTTGCGAGATCCCATCCATTAAGGGATGCTCGTGCTGCGTATACTTGTCTTTTGTAGCTTGTTTGCACCAATAGTCTTGTAGTAAATCTCAAGTACCGTAACTCTATTAATGGTTGCATTGTTGTGTTTTGTCTGTAACTCCTTATGTTCAAATCTTATGTCTTTAGTTTCTGTATGATTCCAACTTTATCATACGACTCGAGTAAATTCGATCCTCGCAATACCAGCTTCATAAGTATATCTCTTTCTTCGAGATCGCTTTTCCAACGAAGCCGTCATATCAGAACACCGAAGTACTCATGCGTGGAGTACCTTATCGTTCTTTTCCTTTCCAAAGGAATCCCCGCAATATCACTCGTAGAGTACGTCAATTTCAATCCAAAGATTCATACGGTCGATCTATCACTAAAGAATGTATACATGAGAGTATTATATAATCAAGGTTCTACAAGTTTAGAATTGATGATTCCACTTTAACTTCTTTTCCCTCGATGGGATGTGAGCTTAAAGAAGAATCAGTTATTCGACTACCTTTTCAATCTTAATTATATACGACTCGTATACACGAGATTGTGATCGTTGAACCATGTATGAATTCTAATATGAACTTTAGGATGGAGACTTTCCAAGACTACGAGTAATTGCATTGGCATGTGAAAAAACTTAGAACCTAGTAGGACTCCTATAACCAGATTGCCTTACAGTCTAAACACCTACGAAGATACAAGAACAGCCCGGACAACTCAGCAAACTACTCAGCAATAGATTTGGAAGACTAGGCTTCTCACCCTTGAGAACTCCGGTCTTATTCTTCCAGAAGTCGATGGAGTGCATCATACGTACCTCAACAATCGGGACTCTATTAAGATTTCCTTTAGGAATCGTTATATCTGCCTCTCATAGATGAGTTGATTGAGCAAACACAGGGAAAGAGTTACTTTTAGAAATGGACCTGAGATCTGAATATCACCAGTTCGAGTGTTAGGGAAGGATGTCCTGAAGACTACCCTCCGAACTCGATGCGGACACTTTGAGTCCGTAGTGATACCCCTAAGATAGGACCAATGCGCCCATAGTAGATAAATGAGTAGGGTACGTCTTTCTTACTAGGATAAGTTTTTCATTTCTCCATGTAATGACGTACTTATCTACCATCATAGTAAGAAGGAACCCATGGAAACTTTACCTTCATAGGAACTTTCGCGAAGTTCTCTAAACACGAGTTTTGAAATTGAAGAGTCAGATTCCTAAGATACACTGTTAGGGATGTGGGAATTTTTGAGTACTCTTTCAATTTATCAAAACCGTTGAGAATTTATCAACACCAGAGACGCCGACAGAAATTCGCCAAATTCTAGGTCATGCAGACCTACTATCGTAGTTCATTCAGAACTCGTCGCAAATCACAGAAACCCTTTTCGACTTTGACCCGACAAAGGGTGGCCCTTGACTGGGAAGTTAAGCAAGAGAAAGAACAATTAGAATTCCAAGTGAGAGACCAAATTCTTTAAGAAATCTCACTCTGGGAATGGCTTAATACGCTTCGTAAAGCATGGAAAGCTAAATCCAATATAGTTAGGACCTCCGAGATTCTTACCAGAATCGGTCCTGTATGTCACAAACTAGACCTAGCCCGCGAACTCAGTAACGTACATTTTACGCTTCGCGTCTCGATTTTCAAACCTTACCTTTCCGTTAAGACTCCCGTAAGCCACTCGATGGGATCGAGATTAACGAGATCCTCGCCGTCGTATTAGAACCGTAGTGACCCTCGACCGAGAGGTCAAACAGACAAAGCAACGCCGTCGCTCGTTAGTGAAGGTTCATTGGAATACCAACCGAGGACCTGGATTCACTTATGAGCACGAGAACCAATCGATTAGGAAGTTTCCACCTCACGACTCGATCACCTTTACCTACTTCCTTACATAGATTCTAATTTCGGGAGGAAATTCCCTCTAACGGGGGGATGATGTGACAACCCGAAATTTCCATTCTGAACAAACCATATCAAGTCAATAGAAGTTAGAAAAGTTATAGTGAAGTTCCATACTTTTGGGTATAAGTTGGACAGTTTTCAGGATTTACACTTAAAGAGATATCAGGAGAGGGATGCACTAGGGTTTTGTGCAACACTGTTATTCCAAAACTCTATGATATTAGAGTTCATTTCGGGAATAAAATATTTTCTTCCAAAAATCCTAGGACTATATATAGGATTTTGTCCCATATTTATTTATTAGTTACATTTCCAACTAGAGAAAAGCTGAATTCTCTCTCATGGATCTTCCGGTTTTCATTCCAAATCGTGATTACTTCCATCTAGTTGTATTATATAGCTTAGATTGTGCTTAATAACATCAAAATCGGATCAAAACCCCATGATTTGAGAGTTTACCGCCCAAGTAAACTCTTTTATAAGGGCCAAAGTGTGCCCAATGTCCCTCCAAACCTTGGAAATGAACCTTGAGACTACCCATAGCTTGTTTAGACATCCAAAACATTAAGAACCAAAGGTTGAAAGTCAGTTCACGGCCAAGGATGTTCTTGGGCCGTGAACTCCATTTTAAGGTGTCAAAATGCCCCAAATGTCTTCCTTAAGCCAAGAGACTAGCATAGCACTTTACCTAATGTGTTTAGGGCTAGCAAACACCATTAGAACACCAAGAGTAAGGTGTTCACGGCCCAAGAAGTTCCACGGCCGTGAACTCCAAACAATAGTGCCAAATGGTGCTATAAACTCTTCTAAAGCCTTGTACACTAGCCTAGTTTAGTTCCTAGTTGAATTAAGACCTTGAAAACACCAAAAACACCCATCCAAGGGAGATTACAGCCATAATCGCCATGGGATTTGGTCCCAGGGCCGTAACTCCTAAAAGGAGTTATATAATGCCCTAAACTTTTGCGTAGACCAAGCCATTAAGTAGAAATGCTTCTTAGGATGCAATCCTAGAGGCTAATAACACTTAGATGCAATCCTAGAGGCTAATAACACTTGATAAAGGTGTTTAGCATGTACTAGGGTGTCTTGACTTATTTATTAGTTGTTTATAGACTAATTTGTACATATATGTGATATTATATGTTAACTAGGATCATAGAGTGTGTTCAAGACTTCACTTGACACCTAGAAATCCTACCTCTTTAGGTCACCCGTATCACCCACAACAGGTGAGATCATACCCCTAAATCAATGTTTTAAATGATTTTAAATGCTTTAGGGGGGAGGGGGGAATACAGGTAGAAAACAAAATGTTATTAAATCAATCATATGCATTTATAACTGTGTTTTCATCCAGCAGATTCCACATACTACAAAATGTGATGCATGAAATGGTTTTATATCTTAAAAATACCTTGATAGCATAAGTATTACGTTTGAAATGTTTATTAAAATGACATCAAGTCATTGTTAATTATTGTTCAAAACTCTTAGGTGTCTTACAAAACCATTTTTACCATCTTGAACAAAACTATATCTATACACTTATGTTCTTTTATATGTATTGATGTTATAGTTTTCATCCTTCATTCAGTTTCCCACACTCTTGTGTAGCAAGGGTGTATAAACCTGTTTGGACAATCAATTACCTTCCAATTAACTATTATAGGGATAGTTAGGAGATACATAACATTATTCCACACAGTCTACCCAAGTCCCCATTGAGCCCACTCCAGAAGTAGCCAAGCCAACATCGTCCGGACCCAAGAAGACCAAGAAGCTCGCAAAGCAGAAAACGTCTCCCACTAAGTCAAAGCCAGAAAAGAGAGCCAAAGCTAGCACTTCCTCTCAACAGGAAGGTGCTCAGGACATTCCGGCTGACTCTGGCCGTCCGAACACCCCTCCCGCCTACTCGTCTCAGGTACCCCTTAGTGTTTCAACAACACATGCAAACACTCACAAGGAGTCTGCTAATAATCCACCCTTACCTTCCCAACAAGGTGATTTCGGTGTTGAAAAAAGTTTCTTTCCCCCTAGAACACACCAACGAGTCCAATTTGCTATTCCATTTTCTTCTTCACGCACACATTCTGGAACCCCTATTCCGGACCCCAAGCATTCCAAGGCTGGAGTTGTCCCTCCAACTTCGGATGCCACAACTGGTCTAATACTTGGAAGGAGTACAGGATGACCAGGTAGTAATGATCCATTATAGAAAGATTATGTGAACAGGGTTGTGTCTAGACGTCCAAATCTTACTTGAGATCAGGTGGAAGCCACTCTTATTTCTATGCGGAATCATGCAATTCAAAGCAATCAACCATACGTTGCCCCTACTAATGCTGATGCAAGTAGAGAGCTTGCCTCGGAACAAAATCTAGTGAATCCTCCCATCACTCCCTTCCAAACTGATCCGGAGGAAGAACTCTCAGAAGAAGCTATGCTCGATGATGAAGGTACTAATGTTCCAAATACTCATTTTATGTCATCAGTTCGTTTCAAGTTGAAGCCATCTTCATCCGATTCTGATTTTGACTTCAGATTTTCTCCATCCTCTCTGGATAAAGAATCAAACTCCAACATCAAGCTTCAAGAAGATGATGCCGCCACTCATCTCGGTCCTTCTACAAATCCAACTTCTCACAAAGCCAAACCGCAACACTACAACTCTGACACCGGATCCTCCGCTGGAGATTATATCAATTTGTTTTACCTTCTCGAGATTCAAAAAAATGTCTTCGACACCATGAAGAAGGTCTCCTCCATCAAAACTTCAGTCGCAGAGCTCAACACCAAGATTAATCAAAGGGTTTCCGGACTGGACTCCAAGCTCGATGCCATTATTCGATCCCTATATAATCAGTCCGGACCTTCTGTTGCTGAAAGAGAAGCCCAATTGGATCATCTGATCTCTCTAAGGCTCAAACATTCAATTGAGGAAGTTGAAGCCAAGTATGATGCCTCCGTGAATTACTAGCTTGATACAATCACATCGATACTCAAAGTCCATGATGATTTGGTTGTTACTACCAATGATCTCATCAAGCAGACCCATGTCATTCATGAGAAGCAAAATCAAATATTGGAGAAGCATATCAAGAAAAAGAATGAGATGAACCTTATAATTCAACAAGTCCTCATGAAACTCCTTCGATCCAATTGGAACATTATTGATGTTCCAAATCCAAAGTTTGATGAGATGTTAGCCATCCTTGTGGATTTTTTCGATCATCTTGCTTCCCAAGCAATCTTGCATCCCAAGCGCCCACTTCCGAAGCTTATGATTCTCTCACTCACCAACTCATCACTAGTTTTCAAAAGGTGTTCGATAAGTTTTAGGATTTGAAGGACTTATTCATGCTTGCACTGGTTCCTGAAGCCACCGATGCAAGAGGGGGAGAAGGGTAGAGGATCTCACAGTCATAATCCTTTACCACATCAATCAACCAACACTGCCTCATATTCATATTTAGCTCATCCATGAGATAACTCAAGATCTTGTGGTCCGTGTAAATCGTACAACGAACCCCATAGAGGTAATGACACAAATCTTTAGGGCGAACACAAAAGCGCCCAACTCCAAATCGTGTGTCGGGTAATTCGCCTCGTGAGGCTTCAGCTTCCTCGAAGCGTAAGCAATGACATGCCCTCTCTGCATCAATACTGCACCCAAACCCGAGATGGACGCATCACAATACAGGATGAAATCCTCCATGCCCTATGACAGGGCTAAGATTGGCGCCTCGCACAATCTCTGCCTCAATGTCTCGAATGCAACCTGCTGCTCAGGTCCCAACAAAAGACCACATCTTTCCTCGTTAGCCTGGTCAGGGGTACGAAAATCTTAGAGAAATCATGAATGAATCTCTGATAGTAGCCGACTAATCCTAGGAAACTTCGAATCTCAGATGGAGACCTCGGAACCCCCCATCTCATCACGGCCTTCACTTTGGCTAGATCTACCAAAATCCCGTTCTGGTTGACAAGGTGCCCAAGTAAATGCACCTTGTGCAACCAGAACTCATACTTGGAGAACTTAGCATACAAGTTATCCCTTCTCAAAGTCTCCAGAACCTCTCTCCGATGCTCCTCGCGCTCCTCGTGCATCTTGGAATAGATCAAGATGTCATCGATGAAAACTATTACAGACTAATCCAACATCATCCTGTACACACGGTTCATGAGATCCATAAACGTGACAGGTGCATTGGTGAGCCCGAAAGGCATCACCAAAAACTCATAGTGACCATAACAGGTCTGAAAGGCAGTCTTCTGCACATCCTACTCTCTGAACCTCATCTGGTGATACCCCAAACGAAAATCAATCTTGGAGAACCAAAATGCTCCCTATAGCTGGTCAAAGAGGTCATTGATCCTCGGGAGTGGGTAACGGTTCTTCACCGTCACCGTATTCAGCTCCCGATAATCTACATATCCGATGCGACACGTTCTTATTCTTCACAAATAGAATCAGGCCTCCCCAGGGTGAACTGCTCGGTCTAATGAATCGCTTATCTAACAGCTCCTGCAACTGTGTAGACAACTCCTGCATCTCAGGAGGAGTCAACCGATATAGTGCCTTGGCTATCGGAGCTGCACCAGGGACCAGGTCGATTTTGTATTCCACATGTCTTTCCTCGATATGGTGCCTTAGCATCTAACCCTCGCTTCTGAACATAAAGCTAGTCCTCGTTGTGGCCTTTCGCCCTGAACCACCAGCTCTGCCCCACTAGGGGTCCTAATCCGCACTGACTGTTCTGTGCAGTCGATCACTACCCCATTGGGTCTCATCCAATACATACCAATAATGACCTTTTTCCCCTACAAAGGTATGGGAACCAAGTCCACCAAGTAAGATTCCTCGAACAACCTCAAAACACAATCCCGGTAGACCTCTGACGCTCGTATTGTCTTGTCGTTCGTAATCTCGAATTCTAGAGGGCAGTCCAACATGCCCGAAGACTCCAGAAACTTCTTGCTAAGCACAAGAGAGACAAATGATTGAGTGGCACCGGAATCAAACAAAACCTGAACTGGGATACCGTTCACATGGAACGATCCTAAGCAAGGTACATAATATATCAAAATCACAGCGACATAACATAAGAGCATAAGTTAAGAAATCATACCCGTTACCACATTGGGTGCAGCGTGTGCCTCCTCGGCTGCCATTTGAAATGCTCAGCTCCAAACCACTGGAGCCTCCAACTTGGCCTCCCTATCATCCACAACCCGTATTGTCGTTGGAGTCGGCGCCACTGCTGGTGCCGCTGCTGCTGCTGTCAATCTAGGGAAATTGACCTTTTTATGTCCCTTCTGATTGCAATGAAAGCAAATTAGGTTAGATATCTGAATCGCAGGAGTAGGGGCAATACAATCTCTTCCAAACCCGGCCCAGTGCTACAAGCTCCCTCGTGTGACCAACCACATTTCCGACATTAGTTCGACCCTGAGTGGCCTTTCAGCCTACCATCGAATCCCTTGGGTTTCTTCCCTGAAGCCCCCATCATCAGCCCCTCTATTGACTTCCTCTTCTAGATGTGCTCCAGATCAATCTCCCTCTCCCTAGCCCTAACAATCATGGAATCCAGGGTAGGGCAAGCTGAGAAACTAACATGCTCCCGGATGTTAGCTCGTAGCATCTCATGGTAGAGGTTCCTCTTCATGTCCTCATCACGTGCATACTGGGGCACCAACGATGCCCTCTCCCGGAACATGGTGGTGATCTCCGCCACAGTCTGTCACACCCCAAAACCGAGAACGGTGGAAACGTTTTGGGGCGGAGGACGTCATGTAATGTATCACAACAAATGTAATATAATAAACAAGCAACAACATCATCCATTACATTATAAGTAAAGTTTTAATACATGTGTGTTCTTTCATTGTAGTAAGACACCAAAAATATACAATCAAAATAAAAGACGAGATTTGTCTACTCCGTCTTCTCAAACCCTGGCCTCCGTACCTGTCTACTGATGACCTGAGAATACAAGTTATTTTGAAAGCGAGTATCAGCTTTAATGCTGGTGAATTCATAAGTATATATGTGTCATTTCCTTGTTTGTGAAAAGCTATTATGAAGGCCTTGTGGATCGTTAATTGAAAATGTTGATGTAAGTATGAAAAACCCTAGAAAATCCCTTATTTCCTATCAGTTTGAGATGTAGTCATCTACCAAGACCTGAATATTTTGTTTGTAAAATGATATTTTTCCTTTAATTGTTTAGTACTAAAGTACTTAGTCTAACTCATCGTTTATGTGAAAGTGTCACAAAATAAAGTAAACAGGAAAATGTACTACTATAAGTGTTGTCACTGGGTACTAGGACTAACACAGCATATGTAACGGTTATCCCGAGGTACTAGGGTTAACACGACCTATATAACCTAATGAACATCCAAAGATTGTCCAATTGTCCTCTGTAGCAGCAGCAGGGGGAGGAAGGGTTAGTCCCTGTAAAGGTACTCCTAGTATAAGTAATAACCGTAGGCATCCGTAGATGTTCATTACCCACTGTTGCTAACATATGGGTTCCGGAATGGTTAGTCCCGTACGTATATCCCGAGGTACTAGGGATAGGGGCCTATCTAGGTATCCCGAGGTACTGAGGATAGGGTCCTATTCTAGATATCCCGAGGTACTGGGGATATGCAGGAAGATTTACACAGAAGGTACTAATAAATCATCCTCGCAATTCGAGATACAAGCATTCAGGTTAATGTACATAATTAAGTGTATCTACGTAAAGGTACTCATGTAATACGTTCATGTAAGCGTGTTCATGTATCATGTAAGTATATGTAAAGGTACTCATGTATCATGTAATCAAATGTAAAGGTACTCATGTATCAGGTAATGTACTAGTGTAGACTTATGAATGAACTGACTCTTGTGTGATTCCTTGTCATAGGAATTATGTTTGATATCTCCAAATTATCCCTATGATAATTTACTGGAAGGTAATTGGTTGTTCAAGTAGGTTTATACACTCTTACTACTCAAGGGGGTGAGAAACTAAATGAAAACTGTAAACTATAACATCAATACATATATAAGAATATAAGTGTACATGCATAGTTTAGTTCAATAATGTAAAATGGTTTTATAAGACATCTTATGGGTTTTGAACAATAATTAACAATGACTTGATGTCATTTTAATATACATTTCAAAGGTAAAACAATAGATAACAATGCGTTTTTAAGATTTAAAACCATTTCATGCATCACATTTTGTAGTATGTGAAATCTGTTAATTGACAAACACAGTTATAAAATACATAACAATGATTTAATAACATGTTCATTTCTACTTGTATTCCCCCCCCCCCCCCCTTTAAAGCATTTAAAATCATTTAAAACATTGATTAGGGGTATGAACTCACTTGATTGATTGAAGAAAGTGTGACGAAAACCGAGCAGAACTTCGACAGGAAGAGTTGAAAACTCGGGAAATATCGGGATTCTCGGGAATCTCGGGAATCCTGGGAACACAAAACCTTCCTTCGGGACTTGAAGGTGAAAACCGGGGCTTTGGGAGGGATTTGGGAGCTTAACCGCAGAGTTTCAGCACGAGAGATGGAAGAATGGAGCACCTAAACCCGACACCCGAAGAGTTCTATTTATGGGGGCATTTCTGGTGTGCCACATCATGGCTAAGGTTGGCCACATCGTGGGGAGAAAGCCTTATCCTCTTCCGTTGATTGGACGTCCTCAGTCACTTTGCCGGGTCGCGGCCAAGCTGTGCCACGTCGTGGGGGCCTGACAGCCTCGAATTTTGGACCCCGAGTTTGTAAAATCCATAACTTTCGCGTACAACCTCCGTTTTCGACGTTCTTTATATGCACGCATAGCTGAAAACATGATCTACAACTCTCGTTTAGACATCATTGGCTAATTTTGAATTTATTTTTAATTATTTATTTTTAACGGGGCAGGACACGAAAATTGCTTTAAATATCCATAACTTCTTCATCCGATGTCCGTTTTCGTTAGACTTTTCATCGTTGCACTACTATTGTTGAGACCTTTGATTCTCATTTAGGTTGTTTTGGTCAAAAGTCTCTCGATCTCTATTTCAAGTTTTTAGCTGTCTACTACTATATCCGGATCTTGGAAAAATCATAACTTCTTCATATGAAGTCAGATTTGGACGTTCTTTTTACGTACGTTTATGGTTTAATGTTATATACAACTTTCGTTTAGATATTTAAGGCTAAAAACTATTGTATTGAAACTTCGCGTTTTTCGTTTAATCGGTGTTGCCGGTTTTGCCGAGAATCTTCGGATGGTCATAACTTCTTCGTTATAACTCGGATTCTAGGGTTCTTTATATGTACGAACACCTTGATACGATTCCTAATACTTTATTTAACCCAAATAAGATTTTAGGAAAGTTTAATTTTTACCTATATTTAACTGATGTTATATTTCATTGTCTCGAAATATCGGGTTGTCACATGATCCCCCCGTTAGAGGGAATTTCATCCCGAAATTAGAGTTTAAGCAGAATTGATACTACGCTACAGGTAGAAGTTTAATTTGATCTTTGCGTTCCTAAGTGAATTCAAATCCTCGCATGGCCTTCTAGTGAACCTTTCACTATCGGGGAACGACTTTGTTTCGTTCGTTTGCCTTACTGGTGTGATAATTCTTCTTGGTCGAATGTATGTTGGATGTTTTGTGGACTGTGAAATTAGTACACCTTGTACCCTACAATTAGTGTCTCCAGATATTCAGAGCAATTATCACTGCTCCTGACTCAAGATCATGTGTTGTATAGTTAACTTCTTGTGTCTTAAGCTGTCTTGAGGTATAGGCAGTGACCTTTCCTCTTGCATAAGAACACAACCTAGTCGTACTGATTATGAAGTCAAAACCTTGTGGTCGATTAGATGTCGTGAAGATCTAAAATAAGGTATGGTTACTTATGAATTAAGGGAAAAGGATAGGTGCTTTTTTTTTCTATCTGTCTTCCTTGTCCCAATTGACCAAAAGGGCATGCGTTGGGCTTCTAAGTTTATTTGCATGGCAGCACGGTCACTCGTAGTCTTGGGAAGTCTTCGTCCTGGAGTTCATAGTAGAACCCATACCAGGTTCATCAATCATAGTGTCGGGTATATGAGCCGTATATAAATAGGCTTGAAACTGTGGGTCTTTGGATTGAACTTGACGTACTACACGAGTGGTACTTCGGGGCGGTTTTTTTGAATTTTTCTTCGGAAAGGATGAGAAACAATAAGTGCTCTATGCACGAGTACTTTGGTATTCTGGAATGACGGTTTTGCTAGAAAGAAATTTTCGGAGGAAGAGATGTACGTATGAAGCTGTTTTTGTGAGGATCAAATTGAATCATGTCATATGATAATGTCGGAATCATAAGGAAACTTAAAGACATTAGATTTGAACGTAAGATGTTTACAGACAAAACACAACCGTGCAACCATCAACAGAGTTACAACACTTTAGAATACTATAAGACTATTGTTGCGAATAAGGTATACTACAAAAGGTAAGTATACGCAGTACGAGCATCCCTATACCGACGGGATCCCGCAAAAGATAAGACTCTAGTTGCACTAGTTTTAAACATGTTTTAAAAAGACATACATAATACTGACGATTGGAAGTGAACGTATACTATAGTAGGTTCTTTCGTTGCTTCTTTCCATTCTGAGGTCAAACTCCTCCAGATTCGCCGTCGTCCTTCTCTGTTGGACAGTCCCTCTTGAAGTGTCCCATTACGCCACATAGATGGCATATTCGAGAGATTAAAACATTGGTGTTTTTAGTAATGTGTTGGGTCAGAGTCTGGCAGCAATTGTTAGTATGTCCGTTCTTGTTGCATTTAAAGCAGTGTAACGGACGACAACTACCCCGATGATGGAAGCCGCACTTATTGCAATTTGGTAGGTTTCCGGCATACTGCCTAGCTGGTGTAGGGATAATTGGGATACCAGAAGGGATGGTAGTAGGATGTACAGATGTTGTGGCTGCGAAGGTTGCCACTTGTTGTTGTCTTTTGCTCGCCCCTTGGGGTGATTTTCCTTTAGATTTAGCCCAGAACTTTCATTTGTTATTCTTGGGCTTGGGATTCGGGGTTTCGTGGTAGTTTGTTGCCCGTTGAGGTATTTGATTGTTACTTGGATTGGAGTTATTGTTAACAATCCCGCTAACATTCGCGTTGTTAGCGTTAAGGTGGGTCAGAACAGCTGACACGACAGCCGAGATTGCAGCTTGAAAGGTAGTTGCATCAATCTGAAGAGTTAGTGTTTGGTTGATGGGTTGATCGTTTTTCTTTGGCGACATGATTCTGTTACATGGAAAGAAAATGAATTTGTGAGTGAGAATGGTTGAATCTGGATGTACCTTGATCGCTTAAGTAAAGAGTAGAAGTATGTTCTTGAAGTTTTGACCTACATCTCTATGATGCAGTCCTAGTATAGAATAGAAGTATGTTCATGATAGTTTGACCTACATCCCTATGATGCAGTCCTAGTTCAGAGTAGAAGTATGTTTGTAGAATGGTGTTTAAACGTTTATCGTTCAAGCTGAGGTAGTATAGGCTGGTGGATAAAATGATCCAACATATAAAAGAGGCTTGAAAATGATTTTGGAGTTAAATTACCATAGTCCAATAACTTGACTAGATGGGGTTTCAGATAGACTCCAACGATAGTAAAATGAAGGTATTTGAACAAAGAGTAACACGGAAGTTAGTCGAATTTCGATATCATTGATGTTTAAGATGTAATAGGTTTGGGGAAATTGACCTTGTTGTAGGTCATACATCATATTCGGAGTAGAAAAGCATTTGACAGCATAAAGACTTAACAAAAAGTACTTATAGTACAAGGTAGTCACATAAAAATACTACACAGAACATAGATAAGAACACGGTTCTTTAAAACAAAGAAGGAAGTAAGGTATCTCTTACTGGCGACAGTCACCCCCATGGTGAACCCTTAGTTTGGTTAGTTGACGTTCCATATCAAGCAGGTATCTCTCGTATACTCTTTGGTGTACTTGGAGCTCTATGACTTTCGCTCGGGTTTTTAGCTAGTGCTTGCAGCAGGGTCTCATGGTTTCTCTCTAATCTCTTGTGAGCATCTTCTAGATGAATGGTGCGGAGGGTATGCATTCTTGCTTCGGCGACAACTTCGGCAATCTGATGTAGGGATGTTCTGCCTTGAATCTCATTTCGGGCCACTCTGCGGACATGATTGGCAAGATTCTGCGTGCTGAGACCCTATTGCTCCGGTCGTAAAAGTTTCGGTCGCCAATAAATGGCATGGGATGATCTTGTCCTTGGCTCCATGTTTCCAAGCATTCCACCGACACAGGCGTCGGGCCATGAAAAGCCAGACGAGGGTTAGGAATTGGAAAGGGAGTTGCTCGGGGTAGGTTCTCAACCTCTGGTTCGGAATTAGCATCGTCTGAAAGGTTTTCATCATGGTGATCATTCAAAGGGATAGGATGATCATTCTCTGGTTCTTCTCCAAACCAACTAGCTATGACTTCGTTCGGAAGATATTGGTTGCCGTGGGGATGGAGTCCAGCTATGTTTTCTATGCGAGAATTTAAGGGTAAGAGAATAATTATTAGACGAATTATTTAGAAAACCTTCATTAGTTACATCGCTATTTGTGAAGTGCATACCAGCTATGTGTAATTTAACGGGACAGACCTTCGAATAAGTGACCTTAACTCCGTATTCACACAGAATAGGGGTGAAGTAAAATTTTCACAGATTTTAAGTCTATAACATCCTAATTACATATAGCCTTGGTGTATCCACTTAGCAACTATCAAATTAGTGATGAAGATCCCGTTTTTAGTTCTCAAGTATAAAGTACTTATAGTAACACCAAATACTCCTATAGTATCTTAATTTTAATGTTATGTTCTATTGCTCTCATTGAGGTAGGGTTGGTAAGATTTTAGCATTGTTGCAACTACCCAATTTAAACTTAGGCACATGCTAGTCAACCCTCGGATAATATAGGTGATCAGGCTATATCTTCCCAGTTTTGACCATATGTCTCTAAGCCCACTTGTGTTGCCCAACAATCGAAATTCTTTTGTACTGTCCTAGTGACACTGGTTTTAGTATGAATACAGGCACGTATACTTACTTGAATATTTTATTATTTAAAGTATAAACTCTAAATCAGAGTATTTTTAATCCCATTGTATTTATAGTTAGTATATCTTTTATGGGTTGATATACCCAATTCACTATAAACAATGCTCTGGTACCAATCAGTCACACCCCAAAATCGAGAATGGCGGAAACGTTCTGGGGCGGAGGACGTCATGTAATGTATCACAACAAATGTAATATAATAAACAAGCAACAACATCATCCATTACATTATAAGTAAATTTTTAATACATGTGTGTTCTTTCATTGTAGTAAGACACCAAAAATATACAATCAAAATAAAAGATGAGATTTGTCTACTCCGTCTTCTCAAACCCTGGCCTCCGTACCTGTCTACTGATGACCTGAGAATACAAGTTATTTTGAAAGCGAGTATCAGCTTTAATGCTGGTGAATTCATAAGTATATATGTGTCATTTCCTTGTTTGTGAAAAGCTATTATGAAGGCCTTGTGGATCGTTAATTGAAAATGTTGATGTAAGTATGAAAAACCCTAGAAAATCCCTTATTTCCTATCAGTTTGAGATGTAGTCATCTACCAAGACCTGAATGTTTTGTTTGTAAAATGATATTTTTCCTTTAATTGTTTAGTACTAAAGTACTTAGTCTAACTCATCGTTTATGTGAAAGTGTCACAAAATAAAGTAAACAGGAAAATGTACTACTATAAGTGTTGTCACTGGGTACTAGGACTAACACAACATATGTAACGGTTATCCCGAGGTACTAGGGTTAACACGACCTATATAACCTAATGAACATCCGAAGATTGTCCAATTGTCCTCTGTAGCAGCAGCAGGGGGAGGAAGGGTTAGTCCCTGTAAAGGTACTCCTAGTATAAGTAGTAACCGTAGGCATCCGTAGATGTTCATTACCCACTGTTGCTAATAGATGGGTTCCGGAATGGTTAGTCCCGTATGTATATCCCGAGGTACTAGGGATAGGGGCCCATCTAGGTATCCCGAGGTACTGGGGATAGGGTCCTATTCTAGATATCCCGAAGTACTGGGGATATGCAGGAAGATTTACACAGAAGGCACTAATAAATCATCCTCGCAATTCGATATACAAGTATTCAGGTTAATGTACAAAATTAAGTGTATCTACGTAAAGGTACTCATGTAATACGTTCATGTAAGCGTGTTCATTTATCATGTAAGTATTTGTAAACGTACTCATGTATCATGTAATCAAATGTAAAGGCACTCATGTATTAGGTAATGCACTGGTATAGACTCATAAATGAACTGACTCTTGTGTGATTCCTTGTAAAAGGAATTATGTTTGATATCTCCAAATTATCCCTATGATAATTTACTGGAAGGTAATTGGTTGTTCAAGTAGGTTATACACTCTTACTACTCAAGGGTGTGAGAAACTAAATGAAAACTGTAAACTATAACATCAATACATATATAAGAATATAAGTGTACATGCATAGTTTAGTTCAATAATGTAAAATGGTTTTATAAGACATCTTATGGGTTTTGAACAATAATTAACAATGACTTGATGTCATTTTAATATACATTTCAAAGGTAAAACAATAGATAACAATGCGTTTTTAAGATTTAAAACCATTTCATGCATCACATTTTGTAGTATGTGAAATCTGTTAATTGACAAACACAGTTATAAAATACATAACAATGATTTAATAACATGTTCGTTTCTACTTGTATTCCCCCCCCCCTTTAAAGCATTTAAAATCATTTAAAACATTGATTAGGGGTATGAACTCACTTGATTGATTGAAGAAAGTGTGACGAAAACCGAGCAGAACTTCGACAGGAAGAGTTGAAAACTCGGGAAATATCGGGATTCTCGGGAATCTCGGGAATCCTGGGAACACAAAACCTTCCTTCGGGACTTGAAGGTGAAAACCGGGGCTTTGGGAGGGATTTGGGAGCTTAACCGCAGAGTTTCAGCATGAGAGATGGAATAATGGAGCACCTAAACCCGACACCCCAAGAGTTCTATTTATAGGGGCATTTCTGGTGTGCCACGTCATGGCTAAGGTTGGCCACATCGTGGGGAGCAAGCCTTATCCTCTTTTGTTGATTGGACACACTCAGTCACTTGCCGGGTCGCGGCCAAGCTGTGCCGCGTCGTGGGGGCCTGACAGCCTCGGATTTTGGACCCCGAACTTGTAAAATTCATAACTTTCGCGTCCTACCTCCATTTTCGACGTTCTTTATATGCACGCGTAGCTGAAAACATGATCTACAACTCTCGTTTAGACTTCATTGGATAATTTTGAATTTATTTTTAATTATTTATTTTTAACGGGTCGGGACACGAAAATTGCGTTAAAAAACCATAACTTCTTCATCCGATGTCCGTTTTCGTTAGACTTTTCATCGTTGCACTACTATTGTTGAGACCTTTGATTCTCATTTAGGTTGTTTTGGTCAAAAGTCTCTCGATCTCTATTTCGAGTTTTTAGCTGTCTACTGCTATATCCGGATCTTGGAAAAATCATAACTTCTTCATATGAAGTCAGATTTGGACGTTCTTTTTACGTACGTTTATGGTTTAATGTTATCTACAACTTTCGTTTAGATATTTAAGGCTAAAAACTATTGTATTGAAACTTCGCGTTTTTCGTTTAATTGGTGTTGCCGGTTTTGCCGAGAATCTTCGGTTGGTCATAACTTCTTCGTTATAACTCAGATTCTAGGGTTCTTTATATATACAAACACCTTGATACGATTCCTAATACTTTATTTAACCCAAATAAGATTTTAGGAAAGTTTATTTTTTAACTATATTTGACTGATGTTATATTTCATTATCTCGAAATATCGGGTTGTCACACAGTCTCTGTAGTCTATCTCATGTCCAAGAACACCCTAGCCAGCTGTTAAAGGTCCACAGCTGGTGCACACTCCGCCCTGAATCTAGTCACAAAGTCTGACGAGGTCATAGCCTCAACAAACGAGGCTCCCAAAGAGTCACCAATCGACTGCCACCAATGTTTGGTCCTGTCTCTCAAACGCCCTGCAGTAAAACGGACCTTCGACCCTTCCGGCAAGAAGCTCGTCAACTGCACATACTCGATGTCTACGATCCATCTGCTAGCAGTAATGGGGTCTTTCACCCCATGGAAATCTGGCGCACCACTCCATGTGAAGTCCTTAAAGGACAGTGTGCGTGATCCTGACTGGCTGGCCCCCATGTCACTCCTAAACGCCCTGAGGCGATCCTCCATCTGCTCAATGATCCCTTCGTTTATCAACCCGAAGATAATTGGCGTCGCATCAAGGATACCCCTCGTGATCTTGGACGCGATGAACTCGCATAACCCATCATCCACATGCTCAGATCCTTCGCCCGAGCCCGATCTTGACCTAGATCTTGAACCTCCTGCTCCATGTTGCGTGACCACCATTCTGAAAATAAACATACGAATGTCAGGGTCACATATACTTTTTATAGGTCTCATACACTTTCCAAGTTTCCAGGTTCCATCTAGGCCTTCCTTGATTCGAGTACGGGTCCCCTGCTTTCAGTAGTACAGGCCCATACTACCTTCCACATCTACGCGTACTTTCCTCAACGATTGCTTTGACTTCACCATGTCCCTATTGTTGGGTTATGAGCATTCTAACACTCCTAAGTGTACATGCAACCCTAAATACCTTGGATCTATGTTTTCTCTATTATACATGCAAATATGAACATCCAAGGTATTATCCTAATCTAGCATACAAAACTATCAATATAACAAGATAGAATACATACCTCTTTGATGTAGAATGTCTTCATCAAGCTTGAGTGCCTAGTGCCCCAAGTGTGACACCTCAAATGGTTCACACAACACCAAATACACTTGGAATAACTTGAGAGAATTCTACACTTCATGAAAATCGGCTAGCCCTTTCTTACTCTCGCTAGTTGCCGATTTTGGTCAAGAATAAGATCTTTATATAGTGTTACAATTAGGGTAAACCCTAATTGTCATGACTTTCCATTTCCTTGGATCCATGGGTTCAAATACACCATGGAGCATCCATGGACCATCCTATGGGTTTTAGCCCAACTTGATTATCCATGGAGCATTAACCCAATATACAAGTATGGATGATTTACACAATAAAGCCATATATTTAATTAGTCTTCTTTTGATCACTTAATTAATCCTAGATTAATTCTTGATCAATACTAATTAAATAATATCATTATTCTTATTATTAATATACTAGAACTTATAATATATTAATAACCATAAGTGTCTTATTTCTCTCATTATAGTCTATCCAAGTGCATGATGCCATGCAACCCAAATGGACCATGCCGGGTCGGGTCAAGTCTTACCAATTATAGTTATGGACTTAGACATTAATCCAACAGTCTCCCACTTGGATAAGTCTAAAACTATTATTGCGTATGACTTCAGGAACCAACTGGCAATTGTAGCTCTCAAAAGCTTCTGTCGAACTCTGACCTTGTCGATAAACGCTGACCTTTGTCAATAACTTGTCCATTAGATAAGGGATCATATATTCCTCCATTCTAGATATCATATGGACTGAGACATGGATTATAATCATTCTCTCTGTCCATTTGTTGTTTCCCGATTTCCAATTTATGACGACTGACTAATTGAACAAATCAAATTAGTCCTGGCCCGGCCGAGCACTTCCATTTGTCATCATCAAATCATCGAGGGGCCCACAGATATCGCTTTTATCCCGAAGGTAAAAGGAACGGATGAACTTCGACTCATATGGCTTGTTCTACTACTTGTTGAATCATACACAAAGGCACGTTTTATAGCACCGAGTTACCAAATGTGGTTTCGTGCAATCAATGTACAACCAACTCATAGTAACAACTCATATCTCTAGGTTTGAAGAATAAAAGATATTATCATCTCATGATCACTCGTGATAAAATCCATGAAGTGATTCCAATGAGCGCAGGTTGAATCCAATACTCAGAACTTATGAGCACTCATGAGTGTTGTAGCCTTTTGTCCAACACCTTAGACCTCTACAAGCCAACCGATGACAGTCTTAATTCATATCTACTTCCAACATATGACCGACTGTGGATGGTTTGAATAACTTAGTCATTCCGGAAGAATAACCTAGTTTACTCGGGAAGTCAAAACATGCAAAGTAAAACACAATAATAATTGAATCCAATATGGTATCAAACCTATAAACATAAATAAAACACCTTTTATTTATTACCATATGATTACACATTATTCATTGTATACTGTTTCAGCTATCAACTTTATTCTTGAATTTAAAACAATATTTGTCCCATGCTCCAAGCATGTACACTATGTTTCCTAAACACTAGTCATGCCATACACCAAGTATGCATACTATGTTTGTCTATGATCTTTACTTTGTGAACTAGATCAATTGAACATAACTTCAATGATTCTCTTTTCAGACTCCCAAATCCTTACTGTATATACAAGAATTCCAAATTCATGTCATTTACTGAAATCTGTTAGATTCTAAACTTATATGCATTGTTACTCTTGTAATGATTATGCACAAAGTCAGAAAGACTTGACAACAATCATTACAGAGTATTCCAAAGGAGATCAACTCCTTGGAACCATCCTTCTTGCATTAAGTTTCCTTAATCTTACACAGATTGAAATTTCTGACTTTGAAACATTTCCAGATTCCATTTCGACTATCACTTTTGAACAAGAGTTGCCTCCTTACAGATTATGTCAATATGGTCCTTCCAGAATTATCACTATACTTCCAACTATCCTTGAGCAACCAATCTTTGGTAAACCTTAGATTGTCCTCGACAATTGTTTAATCCTTTTAGTCATATCCAGTTCTAAACCTTTTCCTTTCTTAATTCCCCAGGCATTTGGAAACTTTTAGAAAGGATGAATATAGCACATGTAATCGATCCTATATTCGAAGCATATGGGACACGATTCATGATGTCTCACATAAAGACTAAACTAGTCTTTTGCTATAAGATTTCCATTTTATTTGCCAAGTTCTCATAATTCAGATTATGAAAAGGGATGCTGTAATCATAATCGAATTTTAGAACGCAAATAATGGACCCATATATAGAATTTCCTTATGTTGAGCCATTCCAACATGAAATTCATATATATCCTTGACTAAATGATTAAAACCTCACAATCTAAGCTTATAGATTTGAGATGAAGTTTAATTTCCTCTCCCTTAATTATAGCAAAACAACTTTTCCCCAACTGAAACCTTTTGTTTTTCTATAATTAACATTGCTAACTTGCAAACTTTATCATAATTATCATGCTCCCACTAACATGATGATTATTAGCATAACACTTATGCTCCCACTAGCTTTGACATGTACTCAGAAAGCTCGACTTCTAGAAATCAATACTTTATTGACTTTCTTACCAAAGTTCAGATTTCTGATACTAGATTGTTTTGATAAGACTTTATCAAAATCATACACCTTCCCTTAGATAGCACACTTGTGTGTCTAAACAATTATGAAGAGGGATGCCGTAATCATAATGGTTAGACCTTTTTGCCACTTCTCACAAGTCCAGGTTAGTGTGCCGGTAAACCACACACGCTCCACTAACGACTTTGAGAATGCAAATATCACAATTGCTATTTAACTAAAATCTACTTAGTGAAAGTGTTTCCTCACCATCATTTTCATGAATCGGAGAGAAACCTTATGACACTTAGATTTAATGGTGTATGTGTTCTTATCCATGTGAATTGTCAAAACCATAGTCACAAGACAAGGATAATGACAAATCCGAACTCATATGGACTGAACTTAATCTTAACTTCTTGCCACCTGGCAGCTCAAGGGCCTGCCATTGCTTCCAAGTTGTTGTGCAACCAATTGAGAACTCTAAGAATTCATATGCAAAGCCAACTTTGATTGGAATGGGCACATAATATGTCAACACGATAGGCTATAAACCTTAAGTCGTGTGCTAGTGAAGAACTCAAGTTTTATTCTTGATTAGTTCTTGAGACTTTCAAGACCTTTAAGACTCCCACTGTCCTCTTTACATATAAGACTCTCTTGTCAAATATTCAAGGGATAGTCTGGATTCTTTATCAAGACAAATGCCTCACATAGTTGGCGTAAGTTGGTCTTTGTTTTATCCAAAACATCACAACTTACCAACTTCAAATGAACAAGAGTAGGACACTTTTACTCTTACATTTGACACGTGTTTTAAACCTTCTTAAGGACATGTCACTCAAATTACAATATTGGAGTATGACTCTAAGACTTGTATTGGAACGAAGTATGACTCATCTTCTTGATTTAACCATTTCAACAATTCAAGATCCCTTCTTCTTAGTCATAAGAATGCACTAAGACTTCCTTAGAGAACTAATTTTGATATGGTTTCTTAATCAAAGATGATCACAAAACTGATACTAAAGTACTCTCCCATCTTTTCAGATTTGAGAAACTTTTATCCTTCTGCCTAATTTGATTCTTCTTATTCGCTCTGCCTTACATTGGAACCTTTTCCAATGTCTCAGAATTACACTTAAGCTGTAAGTATAACCATATTTACTGAACTTTAGTTAATTATGACGAATAATCTTATTGATCTTTTGTGGTGGACTTGACCAGTGCACAATAATGTGTACTCGATCCCTTAGTCCTTTACTTGACTCACACATCCATGTGAACAAGTAATTAGTCTTAATTTTCCAATACTTGAAAGTTCTCATTCATCATGCTATACAACTTGCATGATTCCAAGTTCCGGTCCAACTGAAACTTGGATGATGAGAATCTTTCCTTACTTGGTAAATTTAGACATTACCACAAATGAAAGAATCAATTTCATATTTCCACTCTTGCTATTAATGGAATCATATGAGCAACAATTTTTCCTCAAATGCCATTGTAAGGATATTTTAAAATAACTAAAATCAAAAATTTTCTTTTATTTTAAAATTATGCGGAAAAACTTATCCTTACAATCCATATGAAAACTTGTTGTTATCTATTCCTAAGCAAGATCTCATAACTCCTAAGAAGTAGCTCAAGAATCAAATCTTCAAACTATGCGATAGAAATCCATCTACGCGATCTGATTCAACATATTCTTTGTTTAAGTTTCTTCACTTTTCTTTGATTCTTAAAACATCACCATGTGACCCAGTCACATCATGTATCAGGAATCTCAGAATAGAAACTTAACAGAGTTAGAGTAGTGGACTTTACCTGAAGTAGAGTCAATCTTATTGACTTTAACATCCTTAGGTAAATTTAGCAGCTTCACAACTAATGACCCTTTCTTTGGCAATATAAACATATGGACCCTTTGATAATGGTACACGGGACTATCGCAGACTTAGCTTTTCTCTTTACCATTTGTTCAACCGAGTTGACTATGGCCGATCCCTTTCCATTGGGAAGAGAATGCTTTTCTGGATTTCCTGTGTCACTATTGTCAATGCCCATCAAGTTTTAAGGAAGTTGATCTTAACAAATAGATAAGATTATTAAGGGTCTTGTCATAGTCTGTTTCATAGGTGTTCCAAAAGAACTCACTATGTGACTTAGAAAGTAGTTAAACCTACAACTTTCTCAAGACTTTGACACCCAACTCTCCCGGCTTGTCAATATGTGACTACATCTCCAAGATGTGACCACACCTAGAGCTTCACTTGCCAATAGGGTTTGAGTGACTTTGAACTTTGTGGGTTAGGAGAATAATTTGAGGAGGTGAAAGAAGTATGATTTCCATGGGACATCATCTTCATTTAGGAAAGCTTGTTTCAAGAGATTTGGGAAGATCATAAATGTCTAAACCAGACATGTTATGGGAGATATTCAAGATAGTTGATTTATAGTCCTTAATATGACACCCAATATGAAATATTAAGGCTAGGACCCAACAAACTATTTTTATAACTTAGAAGAGGTATGCCGTAATCCAAGCTATAAAATATTTGAAGGTAGGTGAATGACGATTCACCAATTTCCACCAAGATAAACGAAATGTATTATTCGGTTTTAATTGGTTTTGAAACTCCTAGATCTTTTGAGATTCATTGAACTGTTCAATGGCATGTTTCAATCTCGAGTGTGCTGTAACAACCCGAAATTTCCGTATCATTTTATTGTAACTCTTTCGTAGTACAATTCGCGCAACCAATCGTCGTTTCCAATTTCGATTTCCGATCTTCCGTTTAATTAAGTCATTATTTAGTACACAGTTAAAATGACTTAATGGGTGTCTTAATACATTTAGAAATCATTTTAACACCCAACTTTAGTGATCGGAATATTTCTAGAAATTACCGTATCGGGTTACGGTAACTCAATCGGGTACGACCAAAAGCCTCGTCTAACACCGGTATCGGGTAGAATTCCACCGTGTCCAAAACTTAAACACTATATAAACGTGTTTAAGACTCCATTTGAAGCCTTTGGTCAATTTACCACTAAACACTACCCACCTCTCTCCTAATCCAAGTTTAAGAGATCAAAACTCAAATTTAAGGCTTCAAATCTCTAAGGTACCTTCCTAGCCTTAATCTATAGCATGTTAGGCTTCCAAATTCGACATTTACTCACATAATAGGACAACATATGCGAGTTTACGGCCCAGGAGCATGCCTAGGCCGTAAACACCAATTTGATGGGTTTTTAGCCCTTAAACTCCTTCCTAAACTCATTTGGACTTTAGATATGGCCAAGGGACTTCAAGATATGGACTCTAAACAATTAAAACATGAATTTTATGAGGTTTGAAGGAGTTTACGGCCAAGGATCATTCTTGGGCCATAAACTCATATTCAAAGGGTTTTTCAGCCAATTAACCCTTCCAAATCATAGTTGGGACTTAGATATGACCTTTGGGCTTGCTAATCTAGACTTGGAACACTTTAAACTTGATTTTTGAGTAATAAAAATGAGTTTACGGCCAAGACATACTCTTGGGCCGTAAACTCCTCTTAAATGATGATTTAGTGCCCTTAAACATGTCAAAATGCTTTCAAACTCAACCAATGGCTTTGTGGTAAATCCTAGATTCATCTAAAAATGGTTTGGAGACCTTAAACACAACATATACCCTACATAAGTGAGTTTACTGCCAAAGAACTCCTCCTAGTCCGTAAACTCCTATAAGTTTGTAAAATGGTAATCTAAATTCATAACAATGCTTAGAAAATTAGTTTGAATCACATGTGATTGCCCTAAATAGTTCAAATTAACCATTCTTAGCCAAGGGTGAGTTTACGGCCGTAAACTCTATGAGTGTGGCCGTAAACTCATGTTTTAAATGGTATAAATTCATTCAAAGTGTTCCAAGGCATTTTAGATAATCCATTCTAGCAATCCCTATGTCCATTTGAACCCTTAAACCATCAAAACCACACCCACATGAGTTTACGGCCGTAAACTCATGTATGTGTGTGTTCCATAGTTGTAAACTCTTTAAAATGTTTACTCTTGGGGAGTAAACTCAAGTCCCAAGTCCCTAGTGCCATTACACGTCCGAAGATGTCACTCGGGTCACTCTAAACGCTCGTTTTGAAGTGTTTAACCTCATTGGAGTGTAATGTTCCATATGATTAGTGAATGTATCCCTAATTGCATATATATGGACACTATTTCATTTTACATAGGGAGTTCATACCCCTACCCTTTTTCATTGTTTTTCACTGTTTTCAGGGGGGAACACAAGCAAAGTACAAGGGAATTCTTGTACTCAAAACATGTTTTCAAATGTGTGTTTCATATTCTTATGCTTTTATAACTGATTACCACAACTGATAACAGATTGAACATACAGATCACGTAACATATATTTGTGAAATAGGTCTTTAAACTAGTATGTTTTCCATATATTTCACAAATGGTTTTCCACATTTTATCAGTTAAAAGCATGACATTAAAACATTTGAACATAATACCTGTACATTATTTTGTCCTCGGTAACACTCCACACACATACACGAGTGGAGGACTATCATATTATTACTGGTAAATTTGTTATTCCTGTATGATTGGAGACACGTCCTCGGAGAACACTCCACCCAGATTACGCGAGTGGAGGACTACACCCATAACCAGAATCTCTGGTATTTAGAGAGCGTGACTTGAGTGTATAGATCTATACGGGGCTGACTACCCCACACCTGGCTGCTAGCTACAGCCGAACCGAAGTGGTTCAAGGGTGACGAAAGTCATAAGTATGTGGACGACTTATTGCCACATGTGGACTACTTATTGCCACAGGTTTCAGTCTATTGTATGGTTATGGAACTCGCAATTAGGATAACAGAGATTTACTTACAGTAATAATGAATTACTTTATACATCGTTTACATCTTTTACATCTTTCACTTACTGTAACTAACAATCAGGAAAGTCCGGGACTTTCCTGGGGAAAAACATGGAACCTAATCACGATTACATCTTTCACATCTTTAACATCGTTTACATTAGAAACCTACATGCAGGAAAGCATGGGGCTTTCCTGGGTAACACTTACATAACTAGAAAGAGTAACAAACTGGATAACATTACATCATTTACAATTTGTAACATACAATAAGGAAAGTATGGGACTTTCCTGGTAACACATGATAAGTAAACAGAACAGTTTAATCAGTCAGATAATCAAGTATACATTTTCACATGAATACACATGTTTTCAGTGTACAAACTTACTATACTTTACAATTGGGAAACAATAACCAACTAATAAGAAAATATGGGATTTTCTTGGTGCATATAACATTTCAGAAACAGAAAGGAAACTCGAAACATTTTCACAAACAAAAACCGCTTATGAACTCACTAGCTTTATGCTGATTTTCAAACCGCTTGTGTTCTCAGGTCAGCGTTAGAACAGGTACCCGAAGATTCCTTTTTTATCAGAAGACGGAGTACATGAAGACCCGTTTCATTTTGCCTATATATACTATGTATCAAAATTGTACAAACATTACTTTTGAAACAACTGTAAAACTTTTATTATGTAATGTAATGGTTGTTTTACTTTACTTACTATGTGCATTGGATTTGATACTCAACGTGGTAGTCAACCCCGGAAATGTTTTCCGCCTTCGGTTTTCGGGGTGTGACAGATTGGTATCAGAGCCCTTGTTTATAGTGAATGAAGTATACCAAACCTTACATGGTATAAAACTATAAACACTAAAGGGCCTAAGTGCTCTGAATTAAAAGTATCTTCAAACTACAAGTATTTTCAAAAGTATACAAGTATACCGAACCGTCGTCATCCGTAACCACAAGTAGAACAAAACATAAGTAAATGGGTGTTGTGTACTACGGTTAAACCTGGGCAGTTATGTAGTCGTGTCTATGGTCAATATAGCCTGGCCAACTATATTCATTCGAGACACAGCCAACATGTGCTTGGGAGTGACTGTGGTATGTGGCATGCCTAAAACTTACCCTAATATCCCAAACATCGAATCATTGTCGTAAACAATTCATGAAATACTATGGGAGTATTTCTTGATCCCGATCCTCCGTAGTAATCTTTAATTCGAGTGGTTTTCTGTGATTACTCTTAGCGATAAATTATCCGTTCGATAACTCTTTCCTGCTTTATCGCTTACTCAAATCATATAACTGTCATATCTATCGATTCAATGTAGAGGACTTACCATCCTCTCTTTCTTGATCTTATTAGATCAAGATGCCTCCCCGAAAGAGACCTAGCTCAAAGAACAACAACAATCCTTCCTCGCCGCCACCTCCTCCCCAGTTTGACCTAGCATCACTCCAGACGATGATGACAGCTGCAATGGTAGCAGCTATGTCACAAATGAACCCTAGTGGTTCAAGTGGTGGTCCTCAATCTCAAAACCCTGAAAGTAGCCAGGGACACCAAAGAGGGGGTTCCTACAAGGATTTCATGAATGCAAAACCAACATCCTTTAATGGCGCTGGAGGTGTCATTTCCTTATCTCGATGGTTCGAGAAAATAGAGTCCATCTTTGAAATCTATGCTTGTGCGGAGTCCGATAAAGTTAAATTTGCGGCCTGTACCTTTGTTGATAAAGCCTTGACTTGGTGGAATGGCCGAGTCAAATCTCTAACCTTACCCATAGCCAATGCCATGGGCTGGGAGGCCATGAAAGAACTTCTCATTGCTGAGTACTGCCCCCGTGGTGAAATGCAGAAATTAGAGCACGAGCTCTGGAACCTGAAGATGAAAGGTTCCGACATTGCTGCATATACTTCCCGATTTGATGATCTCACACTTCTCTGCCCGGGATTAGTCACTCCTGAAAACAAAAAGATCGAAAGGTTCATTTGGGGTTTATCTCAACCAATAAAGAGTCACGTTTTGGCTGCTCGTCCGGATACCTACGATAGTGCCAAGACCTTAGCACAAATTCTGATTGATCATAGCGACGATGTTAAGGAAATCACTACCACTTCTGAGCCGACTCAAAGGAGTGGTGAAAAGAGGAAATTCTAGAAGAAGAAGAAGGGTCAATCTTCTCAAGGATCTTCCAAGAAACAACAGACTGTAGCGGTCCATGCTGCTACTACTACCCCTGTTGCTACTGTTTCTGTCATGGGATCCACAGCCTCAACTCCTACCAGTAAATATGCTTGTAACCTCCCTCTGTGTGACAAGTGTAAATACCATCATCATCCTGGTCCCTGTCGAGAATTGTCTTGCACCAACTATGGTAAGAAAGGGCACACAGTTCGATACTGCAGAACTCCTACCCAATCAGCCAATCAATCATCAGGAGCAGGTGTTAGTCAAGCTTGCTACTATTATGGGGAAGTTGGGCACTTTAAAAGGAACTGTCCCAAGAAGTCAACTGCCGATAACACTGGAAGGGTTCTAACCATGGGATGGGAGGAAGCAGTTGCTGATCCCACTGTTGTTTCGGGTACGTTCCTTCTTGACAACTCATATGCTAGTATTCTTTTCGATTCGGGTGCAGAAAGGAGTTTTGTTAGTCATGCATTCAAACATAATCTAAAACCAAATCCTCAACCACTAACTGAAACGTTTACCGTCGAGATGGCTAACGGTGAGAAAGAAAGCGCTAAAGATGTATTCATAGGTTGTACGCTTACCTTAAATGATCACTCATTTCCTATAGATCTCATGCCCGTTTCCATTAAGAGCTTTGATGTTATCATTGGCATGGATTGGTTGAGCCCCAATCATGCTGACATTCTTTGTTACGAAAAAGCTATCCGTCTCAATCTTCCTTCGGATCAAACTCTCGTAATCTATGGCGATAAACCCAGTTCCAACCTTCATATCATTTCTTGCATCAAAGCTCGAACGCTCCTTCAAAAGGAGTGTGTTGCATTCTTAGCTCATGTGATCAACGAGAAACAAGAAGTTAGAGACCTCGCGAGCATCCCCGAAGTCTGTAACTTTCCTGATGTGTTTCCCGAAGAACTTCCAGGAATTCCTCCCGAACGACAGGTCGAGTTCCGTATTGACCTAATTCCTGGAGCTACTCCCTTAGCAAAATCCCCGTATCGCTTAGCTCCGGCAGGAATACAGGAGTTATCCAGTCAACTCAATGAGTTGCTCAGTAAAGGATTCATTAGACCAAGTTCCTCACCCTGGGGAGCTCCGATTCTGTTTGTCAAAAAGAAAGATGGATCCTTTCGGATGTGTATCGATTATCGTGAACTGAACAAGTTAACCGTTCAGAACCGATATCCTCTTCCAAGAATAGACGACCTCTTCGATCAACTCCAGGGAGCCAGCTATTTTTCCAAGATAGACCTTCGGTCAGGGTACCATCAGTTACGGGTCCAGGAGAATGATGTTCCCAAGACAACTTTTAGGACTCAGTATGGACACTACGAATTCGTAGTGATGCCCTTCGGTCTAACCAATGCACCGGCTGTGTTCATGGACCTGATGAACCGGGTGTGCCGTCCCTTCTTAGACAAATTCATCATCGTGTTCATTGACGACATCCTCGTATACTCCAAAAGCGAAGGAGACCACAACCAACACTTGAGGCTAGTGTTGGAAACCCTTAGATCCGAAAAGCTATACGCGAAATTTTCCAAATGTGAATTCTAGATACGGAAGGTAACTTTCCTCGGTCACGTAGTAAGCGAGGAGGGTATTCATGTAGATCCTTCCAAGATTAAAGCAATAGAGAATTGGTCGGCACCGGAAACACCCACAGAAATTCGTCAATTCTTGGGTCTCGCCGGCTACTATCGACGATTCATTCAGAACTTTTCCAAAATCGCCAAACCTTTAACCACTCTAACACAGAAAGGTGTACCCTTTTGTTGGGGTGATAAACAAGAAACCGCATTCCAAACATTAAAGAAAGCCTTATGCAGCGCACCTGTCCTGTCTCTGCCCGAAGGGACAGAGGACTTCGTTGTCTACTGCGATGCGTCTAATCAAGGTTTAGGTTGTGTGCTTATGCAAAGAGGAAAGGTGATTGCCTATGCCTCTAGACAGTTGAAAGCACACGAGGTCAATTATACCACACATGACTTGGAACTAGGAGCAGTAGTCTTCGCATTGAAGATTTGGAGACATTATCTCTAAGGAACCAAGTGCACAATCTTCACTGATCACAAGAGTTTGCAACACATCTTTAATCAAAAGGACTTAAACATGAGGCAACGGCGATGGGTAGAATTACTCAGTGATTATGAGTGTGAAATCCGTTACCACCCCGGCAAGGCTAATGTGGTAGCAGATGCCCTTAGCCGAAAGGATAGTGCAGGCCACAAAGTGAAGAACCAGACGATGACCATCCATTCCAATCTACCATACAAATCCGAGAAGCCCAGTTAACAGCCCTCAAACCCGAGAACGTGTCAGATGAAACCTTGAGAGGAATGGAAAAGAAACTTGAGATCAGAGGTGACGGAGTTCACTGTTTCATGAATCGAATTTGGATTCCCAAATCCGGTGGATTCAGGGAAATAGTCATGGAGGAAGCACACAGAACCAAATACTCTGTTCACCCGGGTTCGGAAAAGATGTCCCTGGATCTCAAGAAACAATACTGGTGGCCGAACATGAAAGCTGAGATAGCTACATTTGTGGGCAAGTGTCTAACTTGCGCCAAAGTCAAAGTCGAACATCAGAAGCCTTCAGGTCTGCTCCAACAACCCGAGATTCCCGAGTGGAAACGGGAGATGATTACCATGGACTTCATCACCAAATTACCCAAGTGTTCTAGTGGGTACGATACCATTTGGGTAATTGTCGATCGTTTGACAAAATCCGCTCACTTCATTCCAATTAAAGAATCATGCAAGATGGAAAGACTCGCGCGAATCTACATCCAGGAGGTAGTACGTCTACACGGTGTACCTGTATCCATTATCTCTGATCAAGATAGTAGGTTTACCTCCAGATTCTGGCAATCCCTTCAGAAAGCCCTTGGAACCAAACTAGATATGAGCACGGCGTATCATCCTCAGACCGATGGACAGAGTGAGAGAACAATCCAAACCCTGGAGGACATGCTTCGGGCATGTGTCATTGACTTTGGAAAGTCGTGGGATACACATCTATTCTTGATTGAATTCTCGTACAACAACAGTTACCACACCAGCATTAGGGCTGCTCCGTTCGAAGCCCTATACGGTCGTAAGTGCAGATCCCCTCTGTGCTGGGCCGAGGTGGGGGACACACAGTTAGCCAGGAGTCGAGTCCCCGATAGTTCTCTCACTGGTCCTGAAATCATCCGCGAAACCACCGAAAAGATCATTCAAATCCGTAACCGACTGAAAGCCTCACGTGATCGTCAAAAGAGTTATGCTGATAACCGTCGGAAACCACTAGAATTCCAGGTTGGAGACCGTGTCCTGTTAAAAGTCTCGCCCTGGAAAGGCACTGTACGCTTTGGTAAGCGTGGGAAACTTAATCCAAGGTACATTGGACCCTTTGAGATCCTCTCCAGGATCGGTCCAGTTGCCTATAAACTCCATTTACCTCACGAACTCAGTAACATTCATCCTGTCTTCCATGTTTCAAATCTCAAAAAGTGCCTATCCGATGAAACCCTAACGATTCCTTTAGACGAGATCGAGATCAATGAAAACCTCAACTTTGTGGAGGAACCGATCGAAATCATGGATCGAGAAGTCAAACGTACAAAACAAAGTCGCATCCCATTAGTGAAGGTTCGTTGGAATGCCAAGCGGGGACCGGAATTTACTTGGGAATGGGAAGATTCAATGAAACAGAAATATCCACAACTCTTTTCTTATCCATGATTTGTATCTTGTCTTATGTTCTAAACTTGAATTTCGGGACGAAATTCCCTTTAACGGGGGGATAATGTAACAACCCGAAATTTCCGTATCATTTTATTGTAACTCTTTCGTAGTACAATTCGCGCAACCAATCGTCGTTTCCAATTTCGATTTCTGATCTTCCGTTTAATTAAGTCATTATTTAGTACACAGTTAAAATGACTTAATGGGTGTCTTAATACATTTAGAAATCATTTTAACACCCAACTTTAGTGATCAGAATATTTTAGAAATTACCGTATCGGGTTACGGTAACTCAATCGAGTACGACCAAAAGCCTCGTCTAACACCGGTATCGGGTAGAATTCCATCGTGTCCAAAACTTAAACACTATATAAACGTGTTTAAGACTCCATTTGAAGCCTTTGGTCAATTTACCACTAAACACTACCCACCTTTCTCCTAATCCAAGTTTAAGAGATCAAAACTCAAATTTAAGGCTTCAAATCTCTAAGGTACCTTCCTAGCCTTAATCTATAGCATGTTTGGCTTCCAAATTCGACATTTAATCACAAAATAGGACAACATATGTGAGTTTACGGCCCAGGAGCATGCCTAGGCCGTAAACACAAATTTGATGGGTTTTTAGCCCTTAAACTCCTTCCTAAACTCATTTGGACTTTAGATATGGCCAAGGGACTTCAAGATATGGACTCTAAACAATTAAAACATGAATTTTATGAGGTTTGAAGGAGTTTACGGCCAAGGATCATTCTTGGGCCCTAAACTCATATTCAAAGGGTTTTTGAGCCAATTAACCCTTCCAAATCATAGTTGGGACTTAGATATGACCTTTGGGCTTGCTAATCTAGACTTGGAACACTTTAAACTTGATTTTTGAGTAATAAAAATGAGTTTACGGCCAAGACATACTCTTGGGCCGTAAACTCCTCTTAAATGATGATTTAGTGCCCTTAAACATGTCAAAATGCTTTCAAACTCAACCAATGGCTTTGTGGTAAATCCTAGATTCATATAAAAATGGTTTGGAGACCTTAAACACAACATATACCCTACATAAGTGAGTTTACAGCCAAAGAACTCCTCCTAGGCCATAAACTCCTATAAGTTTGTAAAATGGTAATATAAATTCATAACAATGCTTAGAAAATTAGTTTGAATCACATGTGATTGCCCTAAATAGTTCAAATTAACCATTCTTAGCCAAGGGTGAGTTTACGGCCGTAAACTCTATGAGTGTGGCCGTAAACTCATGTTTTAAATGGTATAAATTCATTCAAAGTGTTCCAAGGCATTTTAGATAATCCATTCTAGCAATCCCTATGTCCATTTGAACCCTTAAACCATCAAAACCACACCCACATGAGTTTACGGCCGTAAACTCATGTATGTGTGTGTTCCATAGTTGTAAACTCTTTAAAATGTTTACTCTTGGGGAGTAAACTCAAGTCCCAAGTCCCTAGTGCCATTACACGTCCGAAGCTGTCACCCGGGTCACTCCAAACGCTCGTTTTGAAGTGTTTAACCTCATTGGAGTGTAATGTTCCATATGATTAGTGAATGTATCCCTAATTGCATATATATGGACATGATTTCATTTTACATAGGGACATCGCGAGTAATCAAACCCCGAACCAACGCCTAGCATTCAAAACCGACACGTTTCCGAGTCCGGTGAGTTCATACCCCTACCCTTTTTCACAGTTTTTCACTGTTTTCAGGGGGGGGGGGGGGAACACAAGCAAAGTACAAGGGAATTCTTGTACTCAAAACATGTTTTCAAATGTGTGTTTCATATTCTTATGCTTTTATAACTGATTACCATAACTGATAACAGATTGAACATACAGATCACGTAACATATATTTGTGAAATAGGTCTTTAAACTAGTATGTTTTACATATATTTCACAAATGGTTTTCCACATTTTATCAGTTAAAAGCATGACATTAAAACATTTGAACATAATACCTGTACACTATTTTGTCATCGGTAACACTCCACACACATACACGAGTGGAGGACTATCATATTATTACTGGTAAATTTGTTATTCCTGTATGATTGGAGACACGTCCTCGGAGAACACTCCACTCAGATTACGCGAGTGGAGGACTACACCCATAACCAGAATCTCTGGTATTTAGAGAGCGTGACTTGAGTGTATAGATCTATACGGGGCTGACTACCCCACACCTGGCTGCTAGCTACAGCCGAACCGAAATGGTTCAAGGGTGACGAAAGTCATAAGTATGTGGACGACTTATTGCCACATGTGGACTACTTATTGCCACAGGTTTCATTCTATTGTATGGTTATGGAACTCTCAATTAGGATAACAGAGATTTACTTACAGTAATAATGAATTACTTTATACATCGTTTACATCTTTTACATCTTTCACTTACTGTAACTAACAATCAGGAAAGTCCGGGACTTTCCTGGGGAAAAACATGGAACCTAATCACGATTACATCTTTCACATCTTTAACATCGTTTACATTAGAAACCTACATGCAGGAAAGCATGGGGCTTTCCTGGGTAACACTTACATAACTAGAAAGAGTAACAAACTGGATAACATTACATCTTTTACAATTTGTAACATACAATAAGGAAAGTATGGGACTTTCCTGGTAACACATGATAAGTAAACAGAACAGTTTAATCAGTCAGATAATCAACTATACATTTTCACATGAATACACATGTTTTCAGTGTACAAACTTACTATACTTTACAATTGGGAAACAATAACCAACTAATAAGAAAATATGGGATTTTCTTGGTGCATATAACATTTCAGAAACAGAAAGGAAACTCGAAACATTTTCACAAACAAAAACCGCTTATGAACTCACCAGCTTTATGCTGATTTTCAAACCGCTTGTGTTCTCAGGTCAGCGTTAGAACAGGTACCCGAAGATTCCTTTTTGATCAGAAGACGGAGTACATGAAGACCCGTTTCATTTTGCCTATATATACTATGTATCAAAATTGTACAAACATTACTTTTGAAACAACTGTAAAACTTTTATTATGTAATGTAATGGTTGTTTTACTTTACTTACTATGTGCATTGAATTTGATACTCAATGTGGTAGTCAACCCCGGAAATGTTTTCCGCCTTCGGTTTTTGTGGTGTGACATGTGCCCTTCATGTTTTGTGACTGGGATGCCGAGGATCACAAAACAAGGTGTGAAGTAACCATGCAAATTACTTGGTACCCTTAAGTGTTTACCCCTCAATCGATGTGCCGGTTAACCACACACGCTCCATCGATACTATGATAAACATTAAGTCACCCTTTTCCTACCTTGTTAAATACGAGTTAGTGTGCCGGTTAACCACACACACTCCACTAACCGACTTAAACAATGTGCAAAGTGTAATTTCATGGATTAGCACCTTATTCACATTTTCCTAAGTAACTAAGATTGGGTATTATTAAGAGTTTAGTTACTTAGTATTTATCATTAATACTTTTAATGAAGGGAGAATTATAATCCTGTCAAACCCGTTCGGCTAACGACCCTCCACCAGTCAAGCAAGCGGTGGGTGAGAGTGGACACCCATTAAGTTGCCATTTTATAGGCAACAACCTTATACCCACCTTATAGACCGGCTTCGTGAATGAGGCGTACTAGCGGTAAGACCGACTTTACTCTTATACATATATATATTATTAACTTATAATATTATAAAGTATAAGGGTTGAATTTTAACTTTTAAAATTCTAAGGGCTAACTTGGAATTAAAGTATTCATATGAGAAAACTTTACAAATTCCAAAACTTGAGGGCAAGTTTTGAAACTTTTCAAAACTAATTAATTCCATAACTTATGTGTTTAAAGTAGTTTTAATCCAAAAACTCTTCAAGTTCCATAACTTATGGAAGACTTTAAACTAATAAAAGAATGAACTTTTCTTTATTTTATAACTTATGGAATTAATTAAGGTTACACTTTTTTTTATTATTATTATTTTTTATAATGAAGAGACTCTTGGTTCTCCATAACTTGAGGACAAATTATGGAGTCATAACTCCAATTAGTTAGAACTAGACTCTTCATTTTTGTAACCTTTGCCAACTTTTATGAGTTTTATGAAACTTAAGTGTGACTTTTCATATAACTTGAGGACAAGTTACAAAAACACATTTTAGAATCAACTCTTAGATTAATTTGGATTGAAAACAACTATTTCATTCAACTTTTCTATTAATCTAAGCAACTCATAAGAACAAGATAATTCAAATCAAACTTTTTCATGTAATTAGTCTAAACCTTAAACTAATACAAAACATGAATCTATTGACAATTATCTTTGAAAATGGATTAGCATGAACATTACCACATTAAAAAAAACAAGTTTATAAGTTCAAAAACAACTTAGGGTAATGTTCCTAGTCCATTTCTAGCCAAAAACCTCGAAGATATGCTGTCTGGGGTCTAACTAGTCGAGTGCATGAACAAAACTCGGCGAGTTGGATGCATTTTGCCTTGGACTCGTCGAGTCCCTTCATGGACTCGGCGAGTCTGCTAGGCTGACAGCATCAAAACTCGATTTTTCAGCTCCATTTGCAAGTATAACAAGAAAACAAGCCTAGGCTCTGATACCACTGTTGGGTTATGAGCATTCTAACACTCCTATGTGTACATGCAACCCTAAATACCTTGGATCTATGTTTTCTCTATTATACATGCAAATATGAACATCCAAGGTATTATCCTAATCTAGCATACAAAACTATCAATATAACAAGATAGACTACATACCTCTTTGATGTAGAATGTCTTCATGAAGCTTGAGTGCCTAGTGCCCCAAGTGTGACACCTCAAATGGTTCACACAGCACCAAATACACTTGGAATAACTTGAGAGAATTCTACACTTCATGAAAATCAGCTAGCCCTTTCTTACTCTCGCTAGTTGCCGATTTTGGTCAAGAATAAGATCTTTATATAGTGTTACAATTAGGGTAAACCCTAATTGTCATGACTTTCCATTTCCTTGGATCCATGGGTTCAAATACACCATGGAGCATCCATGGACCATCCTATGGGTTTTAGCCCAACTTGATTATCCATGGAGCATTAACCCACTATACAAGTATGGATGATTTACACAATCAAGCCATATATTTAATTAGTCTTCTTTTGATCACTTAATTAATCCTAGATTAATTCTTGATCAATACTAATTAAATAATATCATTATTCTTATTATTAATATACTAGAACTTATAATATATTAATAACCATAAGTGTCTTATTTCTCTCATTATAGTCTATCCAAGTGCATGATGCCATGCAACCCAAATGGACCATGCCGGGTCGGGTCAAGTCTTACCAATTATAGTTATGGACTTAGACATTAATCCAACACCTTTTACCTATACCCTTTCCACTAACCTCATCCTAGGCTTCCCTAGGGCACTATCCGACCTACCCTCCGCTATCAGCTGCACTAGGAGTCCCCACCAGCTCCCCCTAACTAGCTTGCAGATTGTTACATATCCGTTCCTTAGCTAGTTGAAGATGGCCAAAACCCCCATAGCACAAAGCAAGCAGCATTCGTGCATTGGGTAACCAAACCAGTCATAACCTACACATGCCATCCTACTGTTGACTAAATAGTACTAGCATGCAACTCATACAACAGGCATATAAGGCATCCTTCCTAGACCCTTAGCCCTAACTAGCATGCAATTCTCAGAATCATATATCAAGCACACAAGGAATCCTCCTAGATCCTTAGTCCTATTCTAGCATGCAGTTTTCTGAATCAAAACCATATAACATAACATAGCAAGTATGGGTATCTTGGGGGAAAACTTACTTAAGCCTGACCGGTCGCATGCACCACACACTCCATCCTTAAAATCCTTCTCTTTTTTATTTTAGAACACCATTTTCCTTATAAAAATCTTTTAGTCTCTAAGTTTGAGTCCAGACACCCTCAAGGGTGTGTCCGAATCCCACAAACCAGGGCTCTAATACCAACTTGTAACGTCCCAAATTTTAATTCCAAAAATTTCATTTTTGAATTAATAATTTTTAAAACATTTTACCACAACATTGTCATTAAATCCACGCATTACAAAATCATAATATTGGGTCCCAAATCACGACATCAAAATAATGAAAATTAGAGTGTCATCCCAGAAAATCCGATGCGGAATCATGTGTGTGTGTATTACGATCCTACGCCACTGGCTCCTTCCCCTTAGACAAAGAGTTACCTAAAACTAAAACAGAAACCGTAAGCACAAAGCTTAGTAAGTTCCCCCATTATATCACATACCATACAATATCGTCGGTATCTTTCAACCGGTAACTTCCATCAGTATCTTTCAACCGGTAATCGTCATCGGTATCTTTCAACCGGTAATCATCATCGGCATCTTTCAATCAGTAATCATCATCGGTATCTTTTAATTGGTAATTGTCATGGGTATCTTTCAACCGGTAACTGTCATCGGTATCTTTCAACTAGTAACTGGGGACTATTCCACCCTTACCACTAGCATGCAACATCAAGATATAACATACATTCAGACATATCCGGTTGCTGACCTACCCTTCGGTCCTAAGGACCGCTGTCAGGGAAATTGATCCCTACTATACACATAACATATCATACAGATAAATCTCATAACCAAGGCACATAACCAGACCAAGATAATTATCACAATGACAATCATCTCGTAATTATTCCTCTTTGGTAGGCCAGCATTGAGGCCCTAGACCCACCCCTACTGGAAAGTAACTCACCTCGTACGAGTAGCTGCTGAAAATCTACACGGGAAACCTCTGCCTGCTGCTGCTCCGGAAATCCTCCGGCTATAATCTCCACAAAACACTCAGTTAGAATCTAAAATCTACTGATAGGGTAAATTGACTGTTTTACCCCTAACCAAGTCCAAGTCAAAGTCAACTTCCAGTTGACCTGACTTGCTGAGTTGGGCCGTCAACTCGTCGAGTCCATACCCTTTACTTGTCCTTATCCGTGAATCAACTCGTCGAGTTCCGCAATGACTCGACGAGTTCCCCTTCTTTACGAACACCAATGAACCTTCATCCGACTCGCCGAGTTGTCTGAACAACTCTTCAAGTTCACTTTCATCTGATGAAAAAGTCCTAACATTGATTCGTCGAGTTGTATGAACAACTCGTCGAGTTAATCTTCAGACATAAGAAGATTGCCTTGGACTCGCTGACTCTGTTCTTGCACTCGTCGAGTCCCATGAACTCCAGGTCTAAAACTAAGTCCAATGCGTTGGCTCACTCCTTCTGTCCTGCTACAATCCTTATAACTCCCAACTGAGTTCTTTTGACCCTCAACAGATATGGGACTCAAAGCCTTGGACTCGTCGAGTCCCAAGAACGGACACGCTGAGTCGATAACGTCCAAACCCTAAATCCTCGATTTTTGATGTACAACACTTCTCCAAATGATAAATCCAAGCCCCCCTAAGGTCGATCTAGCACGTAAAGTTACAAACTTTACGTGCATGCATGGGACTTTTGAGCCAAAAAGGCTCTAAAATGGCTCTTTTGTTGCATGGGGCCTTCCTTGGGTGCAAAAGCAACCCAAATCTCTCTTATGACTCTTCCCAAGTGCTAGATTCGAAGTATTGACCCACGACCATGTTTGCAAATCATGGGTGGTCACCTCATATGGCTTTAAAGCCCTAAATCTTCCCCAAAAGGGATCTAACAAATAAACAAGCAAGGTACAAATTTTATACCTTTCAAAGACTGCAAATGATGAACCAAACTCGAATCCTTCAGCCTCTTCTTGATCCTTCTATGGTCTTCCTTCTTCCTTGAGTTCAAAACCCACAAAAATCACTCAAAAGCCTTAGATATTTCACCAAAACACTTAGGGTTTGCTATGGAGGGTCTTTGGGAGAATTAGGGATGAGTGATAGCTGAAAGAGATGATTAAATAGGGTGCAAACCCTCAGATTAGGGTTTTGTCCAGTTAGAGCCTACTCATCGAGTCTGGCTGCGGACTCCACGAGTCCATCATTTAAGTCCCGTGTCCAACCCCACTCCTACTCGACGAGTTGGGCCTTCAATTCGCTGAGTCCCAAGCCAAAAATGCAAACTAAAACAAAATAAATTACATACCAAGAACCGACTGCTACATAGTATGAGACAATCTCGTGTGGCACAGCCAATCTAAGTGACATTGTAAACGAGAGAAGAAGAAACGCCTGAGAAAATTATTAGCAAAGAACATATCTTAGATGAATATATCATTGTGACAATTCGCTGAAAGAACAACATCATTGTTTGAGTCTATCACCCTTCCTTCCTTTTTGCTAGAGTGAACCTCATAATTATCATCACACAACTGACTAATAGAAATAAGATTGTGCTTAAGACCCTTTGTGTACGATACATTTAAGAACTGAATTGACTTTTACTTGATGGTACCATAACCTTTTGTCTTTCCTTTCCCTTTGTCTCTATAAGTGACTACATGGCTATCTTTCTTAACATAATGCTCTACGAGATACTTGTATCATATCATATATCGAGAGCATCCATTGTCAAGATTCCTAATATAATATTGACCCTGAATCACTTAAGAACCATTAGAACACTTTTTGAACCCATTTAGCAATGGGCTTGACAATTAAAGAATTTTCTTTTTTAATCCATTTACTATTAAGAATCAAGATGTTATCAGCCCTTTTTGTGTTTTCCACAAATGTACAATCTCCTACTTTATGAGAGGGATTACCACATCTATAACACTTTCTTATTTCGTAATTATTTTCTTTTGAAAATAAGGTTTTTGATTTTTCAGAAATTTAGGATTCCAGTGAGTTGAAAAACATTCATTTGATTTTAAAACTCTTTCATTGGCGTTGGAAAGTTATGACTGATCAGTGCTACAAGATGTAGTTTTAGTGAATTGACTCCCTGATGTTAAAGACTTTGAGTCATTAGTGTCAGAAGACATTAAACTGAGATCAGTGGCATGACCTCTGGCAGTGCATTCAGGGAATTCAAAATTCATGTCTTTAACAACATGAATTTGACCATTAGAAATGCAAAGCTTGATAAAGGTAGTAGAAATTAGATGCTCATACTCATGATCAGGGGGTTTTACTAATGGTTCTAAAGAAGTTAAAGGAGAAACATAGGAGGTAAGACCATCAGGGTTTTTAACACAATATTTGACTATAAGGTCTTGACGATTTATAAAGCCAATGCTTACAAACTTAGTCTTATATTCATGAAGAAGCTTGGTTTGAGATGAAAAACTTGGTTTAGTTGAACTTGTTTAAAAAATTTTATAGCTTCATCGAGATCTCCTCCAATAATTTTCTCACACTGACTAGGAATTTGGTCGTGAATGATCTTGTTGGTCTTAAAATGATAGTGATCCTACTTTTGAATAATAATCTGACATTTTTTAGCAGAATCTGAGTATTGTCTTTTTCACTGTTGGGTACATGGTTTGTTAGAGACACATCACAATATTTAGAACTCATCATGATAGAGACTTTTCACTATTCAGGAGATCATTTTTTAAATATTCAACTTACTTTTTGAGATTTTTAATTTTCCTAACTAGATTTTGAAAGGTCAGGACGCAAATTCTCAAACATTGTAGTCTTTTCATGATTAGAATAAGTTACAATTTTTTTAACATGATAGAAGGAAGATGAATCCCAATTCAGAGCCATAGATTCATTTGTTGCTTTAAAAATATCATCTTTGAAGGAGCTTGAGTTGTTTCTTCCTTAATTAGTGAATGCCATCAAACAAACATCCTTTTTACATCTTCATTTTATGCTTCCTCTTCATCAAACCATTCTTAACCTCTCAGCAACCAAACCATTAGACTCGGATTTCAATATTTTTAGCGATGCCTCCAACCTCTTGTACATTGTCTCATTGGATAGTTCAATTATTTTTGTTGGGCTTGCAGTACCAAGAAAAGTGACCAGTACCACATAAGTTAAAGAACTTGCCTTCATCTTTCTTTTTAGAAACAGTCTACTTGGGGTTTAAAAGGTCAGCTCGTTTAGTTGCTGATGAATTAAACTTGGTTTGAAACTTTCTAGATCCACCAACCTTTTTTTCTCCATAGTGATTTACGATTATAGCTACATTGGAAACTACATCAGGGTAGGATGCATCTTCTGATTCAGCACAATCAGACTTGTCGATGTCACTATCTTGGACAAAACTTGATTTATTTGAAAATAAAGTTGAAGTATTTTCTCTGTAGATGTCCTTCTTGATTTCTTTTTGCATGATATTTGTGTCTTCATAGTTGCATAGGTTTCCATATAAGCTTTAAAGATCCATGGTTTTGAATATTTTGTTGTTCTTGAGATCATCCACATGATGTTCCCGCATGTCATCAAAAAAATCCAAGAATGTTATCACTAAAACAGTTTCATGTTTAATAATATCAAACCTTCTCATATGATTAACTAAATAATTAAAGCGATTAAAATTTTGAGTGCAAGATTAATTCATTTGAGAAAAAAATGCCCACATTTCCGATTGAGACTGTTTCTCTTATAGCTTTGACTTCATTAGTACCTTCATAAGCCACAGTTAGCGTGTCAATCATCTCTTTAGCAGAGATGTAGTTCTGAACGAGATGATAAATATCATATGGAAGATAGTTTCTATTGGAAACACATGCATGAACATCCAGACTGAGCAAAATCTTATCTTCTTTAGTGTATTGATGTGCTTGAGTCAATTTTCTTACACTAGTGGGAGAACCTTCTTTCGCCTTAGTAAAGGTTGGAATGTGTGGACCATTTTTAAGAATGTTTAACACATTGTAATCCATGGTTTCAAGAACAACAATGGCTTTGCTCTTCCACATAGCAAATTTCTTTTCATCAAAAGGAGGAATTTTATTTGCTAATGTGGATCTAGAAGTAGGTTTAGATCCAAAGGACGATGTCATTGCTTGATAAGTCAGGGTCCTCCTCTGATACCAATTTAATGATTAAAAGTAACAAGATATATCAAGAAAAACGAACAAAGAACAAAGGCAATCAAAAACCAATTTCGATTAAAGAAAAATTCTTACAAAGAGAATGCACAAATCGGTGTTTTTACATCAAACCCTAGTGTAAGATATATACTAGGTTAATGATTATTTTTGAATAAAATACCTACATATTATGGATTTGAATATAAATATAACTACCATATATAAAAGATATAAACTATACAAAAGATGACCCTATTACTAAGATAACAGATTAGAAATTTGATGCAGAAGTAATGTTATCATGTAGTGAGCAGCTTGGATAACATCAACAAACGTTGTCAACATATAATTAGCGTGAAGAAGGTTTGACTCATCAGTTTATAAGGTTTGACCTTACATAAGTGTTTTGTAAAGTTTCAAGTACTGAAATCATTTCCTTAATTCAATACATAAATATGTAGTTTGGAGCCATAAATTCCAAATAAATACTTGCAGATGGAGAAAATTTCTGAAAAGATTATTGGATTGATATACATAAAAATAATGGGTCTACCTAAATTTTTATCCTTTTTTGTTACTACTTGATATTTTACTTGAATTTTACCTTATATTTAAGCATGAATATGGAATTCCAAATTTTAGATCCTCAAACCATAAACTAATATTTTACTTGGCCTTGGATAGGTTAGACATAAATTTTAACATCCCATTTAAAATAGAATAATTAAATAATAAATCTGGAACCTAGGAAGTTATTATTATTATTATTTTATATTATTATATTCCAAAATCAAATAATATTTAGTGGAGTGTTGGTTGTGGGGTTAAAATGTAATTTTGGGACTTATTTTGTAAAGATATTAAGAAGATAGGGGGTGTTGGGTAAGTAATGGACCTATTATGAAAGGATTTTGAGAACATAGGGTTGTTTAGTAACTTACAGATTTCATTTGAAAAGGATTTTAGAAGTAGGGGCTGCTTGGTAATTATTAGGAGCTAAATTGAAAGGACATGGGAGTGGTGGGGGCTGAAATGCAACTTATGGATCTGTTTTGAGGAGTTTATGATAAGGAGGGACTAGAAGTGTCAAACTCGCATGGAGTTTGTATGAACATGGGATTTAATAGGCTCCATGCATTCCATATCATTGCACCATCTAACCCTAACACTAACTCTCTTCATCCGCCACCATGCGTGAGTTGCCAGCCACCACCTCTTCCCTTCCCGCTATTTCGATCAGATGAACATGTCTTCCGAGAAACACTGGAACCAATTAATGGAAGTGTTCACCACTATGCTGCTGTCGGAGTCATCACGGGCACCAAAGACGTCACGAGCATCGAAGAAACACTGAAACTGAGTGATGGAGCATTGTTCACCGCTGTGTGAGGCATGTGTGACCTGAGGGTTTTCGATAAAAATAACCACCTTCCATCTCTTCTTTCCTCTCCAATTTTCGATGTAAGCTACGTCGTGGCTGCCACTAGTGGCCTTTAGCTGCTAACCTCATCGTTTTCGGCGACGTCAGCCACTTGGGAGGTGGCTAGATGCTTTGGTGTTCGAGTATTTTTGGTTGTTGTATATGAGTTATTGGCTGGAAAATCTACCACCACCTCAAGGTAGTGGTTGTTGTCCCCTGCCACCGCTCTCTACCCCTACCATCCACCGTGAAGGGTGGCTGTGTGTGTGATTTATTATGTTTGATTGTGTTTAATTGTTGGATTTTTCTGTCATATGGGAGTCGTGAATAACCACCATGGCTGCTGGCCATGGTGGTTGCCGCCGTCAACACCGCCGTTAGCCGCTGCTATTACCAATAATGTTGTTGTTTCCGCCGCCGTATGCTACCAGGTGCGTTGCTAGTTTTATGTTACGATCATGAAGCATGGGTGTGTTGTGGTGGGCCGGCATTCTAAGAATATCCACCACCACCACCATGAGGTGGTGGATGCCATCTCCGACCACTGCCTGCCGCCATAGGGAGGCTGTGTGTGTGTGAGTGTGTGTTAGTTTACATGGGTGTGTTTTTGGATATTGTAGTAAATTTTATTTTAATCAGCCGGAATAATAATAGAAAGCTTATAACCACCACCGAGAGGTGGTGGCTGCCGCCTGTTGCCGCTACTAACCGTCGTGTTGGGTGGCGGTGTGCCTCATTTGTTTTTTGACACGTTTGGGGATGCTTGGAAAAAGTGGGTGTTGGATTAGGTGTCTAAATTCATAACTATTTCCGGGATGTACTTGACCCGGTTGACATGGTCCATTTGGGTTGCATGGCATTGCAACACTTGGATACACTATATGAGAGAAATGACACTGAAGGATTATTAATATTTTATAAGTTCTAATATATTAATAATATTATTTAATTAGTATTGATCAAAGAATTAATTTGGAATTAATTAAGTGATCAAAAAGAGACTAATTAAATATATGGGCTTGATTGTGTAAATAATCTATTATTATATAGTGGGCTAATGATGCATCGTTTGTATGGATTGGGCTAAAACACATTAAGGTGCTCCATGGATAATCCATGGAGGTTACAAACACATGGATCATGGAATATGAAAAGCCATGACAATTAGGGTTTACATGGTGTAACCCTACTTGTGCAACAACTATATAAAGACCCCAATTCTAGCAAAATCAGCACTATTTGCACAAGATAGAGGGCTAGTCAATTTTGAGGTTAAGTGAACTTCTCTCAAAGTCTATTCGAAGAGTAGTAGTGCTGTGTGAGACATTTGAGGCATCACATTTGAGGTGCTAGGCTCACAAGGTTCTTAAGTAATCCACACTACAAAAGGTATGTTCTTCTTCTAGCATTTATGTTTAAAAGTTCCCCATGCTATGTTAGATAGTTGAAGAACCTTAGAAAATCAGTTTTGCATGTATCATAGTAAAACATAGATCCAAGGTTTCTAGGGTTGCGTGTACACCTTAGGAGTGTTAGAATGCTCAAAACCATTCAGTGGTATCAGATCCTAGGTTTGTTTTCTTGATACTTGATGCTACATGTTTTTTCAAAAGTTGAAATTCTGCATTTTTTGAATCAGACTGATCACCACGACGTGGCAATCTTTACCAGGACATCGTGATGCCCCTATATGCAGAATTTCGTGGTTTTTCTTGGTATTGCATGAAGATCATTACCCTAAACTTATTTTTGAACCTTCAAACCTATTTTTGATGTGATAATAATTATGCTAATGTAATTTCAAAGGTTATGATCAAAATTTCAAACTTTGTATGGTTTATTTATGATTCTTGAAATTGTTGATATAAAAGTTCATACACTTATGAGTTTACAATACCATAGGAATTATTTGTAACTTGCTTGTTAATTTTATTCTTTATCATTATGTGTTTTAATGGAATCCATAATTTTTCCTCAAGTTTTGGATTACCAAAAGTCATACTTTTAAAGTCCATTAAAGAAACACATAGGTCACATAAAATGAAAATTCTCTCATTTTAACAAACCATTTAACTCATAAGTTATGAAAAATGTAAAGTTTTGAAAGTTACAAAACTTTCCCTCAAGTTTTGGAACATGTAAAGTCACTTTAACCAATCCCTAGAATTTTAAAAGTTAAAATTCAACCCTTATAGTTTATAATATTATAAGTTTAATAATAATTATATATGTATAAGAATAAGTTGTTTTACCGTTAGTAGGCCTCATTCACGAAGCCGGTCTATAAGGGGGGTATACGGTTTCTGCCTATAAAATGGCAGCTTAATGGGTGTCCAGTTTCACCCACCGCTTCCTTGATTGGTGGAGGGTCGTTAGCCAAACCGGTAGGACAAGGACTAGAATTTTCACTTCATTTAAAGTATAACGATAAATACAAAGTAACTAAATGTTTTATAAATTCCCAATATTAGTTACTTTAGGAAAATGTGAATAAGGTGCTAACCTATGAAATTACACTTTGTATTTTGCTTAAGTCGGTTAGTGGAGCACGCGTGGTTAACCGTCACACTAGCTGGACTTAACAAGCTAGGGAAAGAGTAACTTAATCTTTATCATGGTATTGATGGAGCGTGTGTGGTTAACCGACACATCGATTGAGAGGTAAACATTACAGGTACCAAGTAATTTGCATGGTTACTTTACACCTTGTTTTGTGATCCTCGATATCCCAATCACAAAACCTGAGGGGATCACTCAAGTTTTAAACATGCCATTGAAAAGTTCAATGAATCTCAAAGAATCTAGGAGGTTCAAAACCAATTAAAACCTAATAACTTATTTTGTTTTTCATGGTGGAAATTGGTGAATCGTCATTCACATAACTTCAAATATTTTATAGCTTGGATTACGACATCCCTTTTCTAAGTTATAAAATATTGTGTTGGATCCTAGCCTTAATATTTCATATTGGGTGTTATATTAAGGACTTAAATCAACTAACTTGAATATATCCCAATGTAGATGTCTGGTTTAAACAACAATGATCTTCCCAAATCTCATGGAAATCATATTTCTCTACCTCCACCTCTTCCATTTATTCTCCCTAACCCACAAGCTCGAAGTCTTGAAAAATTCAAAGTCACTCAAGCGCTACTAGCAATGAAACATAAATATGGAAGACCTATGTGCACTTATGTCTTAGGAATGAAGTCACACATTGACAGGTTGAGAATGTTGGGTGTCGTTGTCCCAAGGAACTTGGCTATTAATTGGGTTCTTCAGTCACTTCCTGAGTCATATAGTGAGTTCATTAAGAACTACTATATGACAGATCACGATGTGACCCTAATAGATCTATCTCATTTTCTTGTTGTTGCTGAGTCAGAAATGATGTGGAGCAATGATCAAGTAAATATGGAGGGAAGGTCTATTTCTCAAACTTCCATGGACATCAACAATGGTAACATTGGAAGTCCAGAAAAGCTTTTTCTTCCCAATGGAAAGGGATCGGCATTGGTCAACCCAGTTGACCAAAAGGTAAAGGGAAACGCTAAGTCTGTGATAGTCCTGTCTACCATTCCCAAAGAGTCTATATGTTTTCATTGTCAAGAGAAAGGGCATTGGTTGCGAAACTGCCCTAACTACCTGAAAGATCTAAGAGAAAAGGAAAAATCAAAAAGGTTTGACTCTGCTTCAGGTAAGTCCACTATCTAACTTTGTTAAGTTCCTTATTGATGATTATTAATACAAAATATGACTCGGTTACATTTTGGTGTTTGGCAGGATCAAGCAAAGTGAAGGAAACTTAAAGAAAGAGTATGTTGAATCTGATCGTGAAGATAGATTTCAATTGCATGGTTGGAAGATCGGATTGCTGAGCTACTACTTAGGAGTTATGATAGATTGCTAGAAAATATGTAATAGCATAGTTTTCATTTGAATTTGCATTGTAAGGAAAAAAAGTTTTTCCACATTTATAAATAAATATTTTTATTTTATTTTATTATATATCCTTGCAATGGCATTTTATGAAAAATTAATGTTTGTATGGTTCTAGCAATAATGGAAATGTGAATTTGATTCTTTCATTTGTGGTAGTGTCTAAATTTACCAAATAAAGAAGATTCTCATCAACCAAGTTTCAATTGGACCGAAACTTGGAATCATGCAAGTTATATACTATGATGAATGAGAAATTTTCATCTTTGGAAAAATTAAGACTAATTGCTTGGTTACATGTATATGTGAGTCAAGTGAAGGACTAAGGGATCTAGTAAACATTCTTGTTCACTGGTCAAGGTCAACCACAAAATATCGATAAGACTATTCGTCATGATTTACTAAAGTTGAGTAAATATGGTTATACTTAATAGTTTAAGTATAATTCTGAAACATTGGAAAAGTTTCGATGTATTGCAGGACGAATGAGAAGAATCAAATTAGGCAGAAAGATAAAAGTTTCTCAAATCTGAAAAGATGGGATATTACTTTAGTATAATGTTTTGTGATCATCTTAATGATTAAGAAACCATATCACAATTGGTCATCTAAGGATATCTTAGTGCATTCTTATGGCTAAGAAGAGAAATCATGAATTGTTGAAATGGTTGAATCAAGAAGATGAGCCATACTTCATTCCAAAACAAGTCTTAGAGTCTTACTCCAAGACTGTCAGTTGAGTGATATATCTTAAATAAAGGTTTATAAAACTTGTCAAATGTAAGAGTAAAAGTGTCCTAATTTTGTACATGTGAAATTGGCAAGTTTTGATGTTTTGGATAAAACAAACACCAACTAAGGCCAATTGTGTGAAGTGTTTGTCATGATAAAGAATATGCACTATCTCTTGAATATTTGGCAAGAGAGTCTTATATGTCATGAGGACAGTGGGAGTCTTAAAGATCTTGAAAAAGCTTGTAGATCTAATCAAGAAGAAAAGCCTACAGTTTATCACTAGCACATGACTTGAGGTTTATAACATATCGTGTTGACATATTCCTATTTTTGTGCCCATTCTAGTTAAAGTTGGCTTTGCATAGGCATTCTGAGAGTTCTCAATTGGTAGCATAACAGCTTCGAAGTAATGGCAGACCCTTGTGCTGCCAGATGACAAGAAGTTGAGACTGCATGTTGAGAGAAAAACTTGAGACACACTTGAACAAACGTTAGAACAAGTATAGTTGTGGAATAGTTTATCTCGATGGATCTAAAATCTCAACAATAATAATAAGTTAGAGATAGATAATTAGAGAGTTAGGTGCGGAAATATAAGGAAATGTAAATGACATCATGTATTATATCAAGTATATACATAAGTTGATTCTTAACAAGGAATGCATTCAAACCAAGTTAGTAAGTGAGATCAAACTTAGTGATTAAATTAAGAATGAATTGCTCTGATGAGAGATAATATTCGATTATATTCTGGTGAACTTTGAGAGTAAGAAGGAGATTAGAGTAATAACACAAGGTATGAGATTCAAGATGCATAGTGTTATTAGATGTGTTGAATAAGAAGGATTGAGCTCTATTTATAGAGACTCATGAATTATATTCGTTCAACTATCTAAGCGTAGCCATGCAAGGCATGCTGGACAAAAGAGATTATTCAAAGAAAAGAAGATAAAGAGTTAAACTAAGAAACCTAGATAGTAAACTACGGATGATGATGACTTCAGATTAGTTGCTAATTAGAGATGACTGCGGATCTTGGAAGGCTGCAGTAGACTAAGTTTAAGAGGGTAACTTTTCTGATGCAACAATTCCCCACTAAGTGACCTCTTTAACTTTTCTTCAGCTATCGAGTTTTAGGAACTTGATGAGAATCCACCAAAACTTTCTGATATTCTCTAACCACGTGATTCTTCTTAAAATTTGGAACTTGACTTCGGCAAGTGTGTGTTTTCACTTTTGAACTGTGGTTGGACAAACTTCAAGTTGCTTCCTGGTGAGATGATTTATGGTAGTCATAGGGATCAATTATTTGGTTTCATTGATATTTTGTTTTAAAATGACTCAGAGATCTAGGAAGTTTGTTGCACCCAGAGATCATTCTTGATATTCTTCAGTAAACATTGGTGCATGGTTAAATGGTGGTAGATCGAACTTTTAGGCAAGGATAGGGTGAATGTTTGCATCAATCTTTGCGAAGTCACAGATAGTTTCCCTTAGAAACGTGATTTCCCTCTCAAACACTATCTTCATCTTTGGATACTTTTCAGATTTGTTTTGGAACACCTTTGCTATCAGCAAGACTTCTTCTAGATTCATGCATGGGAAGTCACCTTAGGTGCGGACGTAGTCCTGATTCCTTCTTGTAAGAGTATTTTGGATAAAGTCAACTTTCATGAATTTCTGGGGATTAAAGTCCTTGACTACAAATGGTCTATCATTATACCAGATTTTCTCTATTGAAGAGTCATGTTTAGCATGGAATCGATTGAGTCTTTCGAATTCCATGAGCAGTCTCTTGTGATAAGGTAAGCTGCGATCAAACTGCTCAAATACAGTTAAGTATTTTGCATTGGGGGAGATTGGACCATCCCAGTAACCGTTAGGTGGGGGTTCAGCAAAGGTAATATAGGGTTTATAGTTATCATCCTGCAGTCTTCAGTGGGGATTGATCCAAGAATTGATCAAGGATTCATCCATGGTGAGGTCGAATCTGTTTTCTCTCCAGATTAGCTCAGCAAATTTGGTTGCTTTCCAGTCGGCTTTCTTCTATTTTGTTGCGGGAGAATCATTGGAATTTACGGATGACATGTTGGAGGCTAAGTTCTTGAAGTGCGGAGGAGTCATTGGTCGCTCAAGAGAAGTGTTGAATCATGGAAGTTACCCTCTTGAATTTAGCTACCGCAACCAGTTCAGCACCCGGAGTTAGCTAAACCAGGTCACTAGATAGATTACTTTATTTGTATTTTGTGTAATACACTCTATTATCTTGTATGCCTTGCATGGCTGCTTATAGAGTTGTAATCTAGTGTAGTTCTATGTCTCTATAAATAGAGACTTATTCTTCTGTAATGAATACCTCTTCTGTTCACTGATAACTTATGAATTTCATCCGAATACAAATTCTAAAGTTATCATTCTATCACTCTTCACTCTCCACTTCTTACTTAAACATATCAGATTATAATCTCTCTTCGGAGCAAGTCCTTGTGACTTATTCACCAAGTTTGATCTCACTTACTAACATTGGTTTGAATACATTCCATGTTATGAATCAACTTACGTGTATTCTTGATATAACAATTACTGTCATTTACATTACGTTACTTTCCGCATCTAACTATCTAACTTCTAACTATTAGTATTATTATTGAGCTAAAAGATCCTTCGAGATTAACTATTCCGCTATATACTTGTTCTAACCATTTTGTTCAAGTGTTTCTCAAAGTTTTTCTCTCAACAATTGGTATCAGAGCCATAGTGGTTGCTTTTTAAAAATCGGAACTCTGATTTTTCAAAGAGCTCTCTATACCACTGAAGCTCATCTCTAAACAAAAATTTCAAATGGCACAATCATTATCACAAAATGTTTCCAATAGTGTTGGTGGTTCCAATCGAGCCCCAATACTGGTTGCAAATGAGTACCATCTGTTGGGCTTTATAGATTGCATCTTTTGTGCTCGTCTAATTATACTTTTATTTATATTCCGGTTTGGGCCTGTCCAACCGTGAGTCTTTTATGCTTTGTATATAAGCTAATGCTTGCATGCATATTAGGTTAAGGTTTTAGAGATCTGAGTATACGATTTTTCCAGACGACAAAGGTTTCTTTGATCATTCTTGTAACCTTCCAATCCTCTACAGTTGATGTTCTTAATCGAGCTCTTCTGAGGATTTTATTTTAATCATTCGACACGTTTGATTCAATCTTGTTCTGTTCTTTTATTGTGTTCATATTGTCATTATTTATATACTTGTTCAAGATCTAATCGATCTTCATAGATTAAAAGAAAGTTTAATCTCATCAATTGGTATCAGAGCAGGAGGCTGTGTAATTGATACACATATTTTCTGTGAAAAAGATTTCCATTAGGGTTTTTCCGCAATCATTAATATTTATTGAGCCGTCATCTCTTTATTGACGTATCTCGATATTTATTACTTTGCCCTAATCTGCTTTATTACAAGTCTGATCTTTGAACAGGTTTTTTCGATCATAATGGACGTGACACAATCAAACGTTATTAATATTTCCAACAGCATTGGTTCGACGACAAAGATTCCGATCTTATACACCCACGATTATGAAGTATGGGCACATCATTTCGAAGACTATGTTATTGGATCTGAGGAAAATGGGTATTTGATTTGGGAAGCCATCACCAACGGACCGTTTTCTCATTCTGCAACGTCCAGAATCATCAAGACTCAAAAAGAATACAATGATCTATTAAAGGACGTGAAAGATATTGCTCAAGATGAAAAGGATAAGTTCCAATGCAATATCAAGGCATTAAGATTGATCCGGTTCGCCCTTCAGTCCGATACATTCAGATTAGTTAGTTCATGCACAACAGCAAAGGATGTTTGGGATAGACTTCGCGAACTGTATTCTACAGACGAAGATCTTGAACATTCTATTCAAACTCTGCTTCTATCTAAGTTTGGAGAATTCAGACAAGGGGCTGAAGAATCTGTGACCCAGACGTTCGATCGCTTCAATCATCTTCTCAGCAAGATGATCAAACATGATATCGAAAGGAAGCTCATCGAACAGAAGGTTACATTCCTGAATGGTCTGAGATCTGAATGGAGAGCAGTTGTTTCTACGGTTAAAGCCCATGAGCAATTTAAATCATACTCTTTGGTGAAACTGGTGGGAATTCTCAAGTCTCAAGAGAAAAACGTGGTGCAAGAAAAGAACGTCGTATCCGGTCTTGGTTCGTTGGCCCTCTTATCAAAAAGTAAAGCTGTTATGGAGGATGAAGACCTCAGCCTGGAAGAATATGATCTCACATCAGAAGATTATGCCTTGATGGTATCCAATCCCAAAAAGTTCATAAAGAAGAGATTCCCCAGCAACAAAAACCGAAACTGGCAGGGGAGTTACAGCTCTGAAAAGGTGGTTAATGAACCGAGAGCTGAGGAGCACAAGAAGGAACCGAAGGTTGACGGCGACTCTGGAGTGAGCTGTTTCTACTGTGGTGGGAAAAATCATTATGCTAAGGACTGTGTCCTCAAGAAAATGGCTGAAAAAGATGATGGGAACGACGAGGAAGCTGTGTTGCAGAAAAGATTGGATGAGTTGAGAAAGAAGAAGTCTGCTGCTAACCTGCCTATTAATGCTCTTATTGTGCAGGGTTCTGTTCTAGGTGATGGGTTCGGTAGCACGGAAGTTTGGTCCACCAACTCAGAAGACGAGGAAGTGAGGCAGCCTACTCATGGAAAGGCGTTCGTGTCTAAGAAAGACAACAGTGGTGGAAAATGCCTCATGGTTTCTGACGTATCTCAAATGAGGGGATACAACACCGATGAAGGCTGTGATGGACAGAAAGTGAAGGAGGACATGTGCTTTACAGCCAAACCGCTCAGTCAGCAGTTTAATGAGCTTGATGAACTGATAAAGAAGATACAATCTGTTTTTATTTCATGCAAAGTACCATCATCTTCTTATGAGAAAGAACTAAAAAATGTCAATACAAGAATATCTCATCTAGATAGTAGCTTAACTCAAACTACGGTAACAAATTCTAACCTAACTGATCAATTGAGCAGGGCAGCATCGAAGAGTGAGGAGCGGAGAATGTGGATAGAGTTAAAGGAGTCGGAGTTAGTGAAAGTTAAAGATGAAAACCTTTATTTGCAAAGAGACAATTTGAAATTGTTAAAACAACGAAATGTTTTTTGTCTAATTGCTAAACGTTTGTACTCTAATATTACTCAGCTTCACTTAGACTGTGAAATAGGCCAAAGGATTCACCGCATGATTTTGCCCTTCCTAGAGTTTAAGGAAGATGAAATCGATGCTGAAGCTTATAATTGTGAGAGTGTGATATCGTCTGGTGATATCAATCCCACCTACATGTATGGACTGGACAAAATTGAATCCTTCATTAAATCCAAAGACCACAAAGACATGCTTAAATATCTTTTGGATGAAAATGACAAACTTAAACTGAGAACCAAAACCATGCAAAAGTTTGACTCTTTAAACGCCAACGTAAGCTCAGAAAACAAAATTGATATTGAAAAGGCATCTGAGCTTAACAAGGACGATAACATGAGCGAAATTTCTGTAGAGGACACGGTTGACTGCTCAGAATTTGTTAAAACCGAACCTGAAAATCACAAGAATCTAATTTCTGAAAATTCAGTAGAGTTCGCTCGGTTGTCCCATCAAAAGTCCCCAAAATTAGTCGAGAAAGCTGTGGTGTATCAAAAGGTCAGGACTACTCCAAATCAAGTTTACAAGGTGACAGGAGTAACTAAACATCAAACAGCTGAGCTTGCAACCATTGTAAACGAAGACAATGTCGATGGCTGTGATGAGTACTTCTGGGAAGCTCCAATTGATAATGCAGACGAAACCATTGGACTATCTAAAAGAACTTCCTGGAAGAGCAAAGGAAGATACATTCCTGAGCCCTTGAATAAACCGAACAACTTCAATGAGCTGAGCACCAGTGGTACAAAAGATATTCCTCAGAAGAAGGATCATTCGGCAAAAGAAAAAGTTCTCTCGGCTCCTTCGGCTCAAAGTAAAACCCCTGCAGTTCAAAGGGAACCGGCCAAGGAGTCACCAAAAACGAAAGCGAATATTCATCATCAACCTTCTCAGATGAGGAATAGGAAGATAGAAAGGAACAATAGATACAGGAAGAACCTTTCGGAAAGGAAACAATTCTGGCATTCCCAGAATGCATATTTCTCTCATCAAGACAAGAATCTAAAGTATGAAAACATTCCTGTAGAAAAGCTTGAAAGTCACAAAAACCGAAAGTCAAGGTTCGGTTCACAAGAAGATATCAACCGAAGGCAGAAGTTCGGTTCTGAAAAGGACTTCGACCGAAACCAAAGGTTCGGTTCTGAAGACAAAAGAGAACAAAACTCTAAGGTCGGTCCATCCAATGATCAAAAACAAAAGGGTTACCTAGAGTCTCCTTCCAAGACTTCTTCTCTCTCTAACTCTTCTCATTCTTCTAATTCCTCCTCATCTTCTGTTTTATCTCAATCTCGTTCTAAATCTGCTTCTTCTTATTCTCAAAAATCACATTCATCAACTGAGCAAAAGTGGAAGCGGAAGGTCAATAAATCCACACCAGAGACCGAATCTAACTCACCTAATCTTAACAAAATCAAGGTTTACACCATTAAAAGGAAAGATGAAGCAACTCTTATAAAAAGAACTTATCTTGTTGATGTCTCTCTTATTGTTCCCATTCCCATGCAAAGCTCACGTGGACCCATGAAATTTTGGGTTCCTAAATCTGTCTAATTTTCGCAGGTTATAAGTGACGAGCAGTTCGACGAAGAATGGTACATCGATAGTGGCTGCTCACGTCACATGATAGGGAGGAAAGATGAGCTTAGGGAATACAGATCTCTTGCAAATGGTGGCAACGTCAAGTTTGGAAACAATTCATTCGGCACTATAAAGGGATACGGGATGATAACCAATGGGGACTTCTCTATAAGGAAGGTGGCTTATGTGGAAGGACTCCAACACAACCTCATTAGTGTATCTCAGCTTGTTGGAGGTACAAGACTCAAAGTTTCATTCGATGATGAAGGTTCCGAAATCATAGAGAAAAAGTCAAATAAAGTGATTCTCAAGTCGGAGCGAAAGGGTGAAATGTTTCCCTTAAATATCAAACCCATCAAAGGAAACCCAGCTATATGCTTGTTGTCAAAAGCTCAATCCAACGAAAGCTGGTTGTGGCACCGAAGATTATCTCATCTTAACTTTAAAGATATCAACCGTCACGTTAAAGGAGGTCATGTAAGGGGCCTTCCATTACTCAAGTTCGACAGGGATCATCTGTGTGCTGCATGCGAAATGGGAAAGCAGAGTCGTCAAAGTCATCCATCTATAATCAACACAAAAGTTGTTGAACCACTCGAATTAATTCATACTGATTTGTGTGGTCCTTCATCTATCGAAAGCATCGGTGGTAGCAAGTATATTGTTGTTATCATTGATGACTTTTCACGATTTACATGGGTGTTATTTCTAAATCTCAAATCTGAAGCGACTCAAAAGCTGAAAATGTTTATCAAGCAAATTGAAGTACAGCTTAAGAAGGTTGTTCGTAACATCAGAAGCGACAATGGTCTCGAATTCAAGAACAGGGAGTTTGAAGAGTTTCTTGCAGAAAAGGGAATCAGTCATAATTTCTCAGCTCCCTACACACCACAACAGAACGGAATAGTCGAAAGACAAAACCGATCCTTGTGTGAAGCTACCCGAACTATGCTAAGTTTCGCTTCTTTACCTCTTTATTTTTGGGCTGATGCTATTTCTGCTGCTTGTTTTACACAGAATAGGTCATATCTCAACAAAAGGTTCGCGCTCACTCCATATGAGATACTGAACAACAGGAAGCCAAATGTGAAATTTTTCCATGTCTTCGGCTCAAGGTGTTTCATCTTCAACTCTAAAGAACACCGCAACAAGTTTGATGTCAAGGCCGACGAGGGAATATTTCTGGGTTACTCACTCACATCCAAGGTATACAGGGTCCTGAACAAGCGTTCAAGAAAGATTGAAGAGACGTATTATGTGACCTTTGACGACAACTATGTCAAGAAACTGCAGGCTAAAGAAGATATCACCGGGGAAATCTTTCCTCTCAATGGCCAAGTTACAGTCTCGGTTGCTAACTTATTCGAGACATTCATGGACCTCTTTGACGAACCGGAGAATGCTTCTCTCTCTGAAGCAGGTGTAGCCGACAACAAGGTTGATCACATGAAGCAGATAGTCGAAGAAGCTGCAAGAAGGATGCATGAAGATTCATCAACCTCTAATGACTCTCCTTTTCCAACTGCTCAAGTCGAGGGGGAGCCAAGCGCTCAAGCTAAGGGGGAGCCAAATGCTTAAGTTGAAGGGGAGCCAAACGCTCAAGTCCAGGGGGAGCAAAATCCCACAACTTCAACCGAAGACGCCTCAACACCAGGAAGCTCAGGATCACTAGAATCACATGAACCTCAGGTCTTTCAAAGTGCATCAATTGAGGTGGAACATAATGATGTGACACTCGGTTATGACAGCCAATCTGAGCTAGACGAAATAACTAATGCTGAACTAGACCCATCTTTTGATCCAAATTACCCTCCTCTTATCAAATGGACCAGAGATCATCCCGTCTCTCAAGTAGTTGGGGATGTATTTGAAAAGGTTCTGACCCGATCACAACTGAAGGCAAAACAGACTTCCTTATTTTCAAAGGTTGAGTTTTGCATGTTCAACTCATTCGTATCAAAAGTTGAACCAAAGACAGTTAACACTGCTCTCGATCACTCTGATTGGGTTCAAGCAATGCAAGACGAGTTGAATGAATTTGAAAGGAACAAAGTCTGGCGCCTAATTCCAACTCCTCCAGATGCTCCGGTTGTTGGTCTCAAATGGGTTTTTAGGAACAAAATGGACAAGGAAGGTAATGTTATACGGAACAAGGCTCGTCTGGTTGTAAAGGGATATTGTCAGGAGGAAGGGATAGATTATGAAGAGACTTTCGCTCCAGTAGCTCGGCTAGAATCTGTTAGAATATTTCTGGCTTATGCTGCCCACAAGAACCTTGAGGTTTTCCAAATGGACGTCAAATGTGCATTTCTCAATGGAGAACTTGAAGAAACGGTGTACGTGGAGCAACCTCCTGGGTTCGTGAACGAAAAGCATCCAAATCATTGCTATATTTTGGATAAAGCTGTGTACGGTCTTAAACAAGCTCCGAGAGCCTGGTATGAAACGCTTACAAAATTTTTAAAGATGTCTAAATTCAAACAAGGTTCGGTTGACCCAACCTTCTTTCGTAAAAAGGAAGGTAACCACCTTATGATAGTTCAAATTTATGTCGATGACATCATCTTTGGCTCCACGAATCCCAGCTTAACAGCTGAATTCAGAAAGCTGATGCAGACGAAGTTTGAAATGAGCTCAATGGGTCCAATTAACTTTTTCCTTGGTTTAAACATAAGACAGGGACCCGAAGGCATCTTTATTAATCAGGAAGCTTACACGAAGACTCTCCTCGCAAAGTTTGGTATGATGGGAGACTTAAAAGTTAAAGTCCCAATGGCATTCGGCACTAAGCTTACCCCATCTCTAGACAAACCAGCTGTTGATATCACGCTCTATCGTCAAATGATTGGATCGTTAATGTATCTAACTGCTAGCAGGCCTGATGTCATGTTTTCTGTGTGTTATTGTGCTCGATTTCAGGCAAACCCACGTGAACCTCACATGCTTGCAGTGAAGAACATCTTACGATATCTCAAGCGAACCACCTCCTTAGGTCTGTGGTATCCATCCAACTCAGGCTTCTTTGTTCAAGCCTATTCTGATGCTGACCTTGGAGGATGTGGACTCGACCGTAAAAGCACAACTGGTGGATGTCAATTTCTTGACGGGAAGTTAGTCAGCTGGCAATCCAAGAAACAGACATGCGTGTCGCTGTCTACTGCCGAAGCAGAATATATTGCAGCTGCATCCTGCACATCACAAGTGATTTGGATCCAAAGTCAACTTCGAGACTACGGACTCAATATGAAGAAGATCCCACTATATTGTGACTCTGAAAGTGCAATTAGGATCTGTCATAACCCAGTGCAACACTCCAAAACCAAACACATAGCACTAAGGTATCACTTCATCAAAGATCACGTGGAAGATGGAAACATCGAAGTTCACTTCGTAAGAACCACTGATCAACTGGCTGACGTCTTTACAAAAGCTCTCCCTGAAGCATCATTCAATAAAATATTGCAAGGACTTGGTATGATGGAATCAGAATCAGTACCTCACGCTACCTCTCAAACTCAAACATAACAACCGAACGTTCGGGTTCGTTTCAACTAACTACCCACTCATTTCTTCAAAGATCGTTTCTCAATGTTGTGTATTGCAGATTCAAAAAAAAAAAAAAAATCTCTTAACTGATACCAACCAAAGGTTCAGTTTCGGTTTTTCAAAATTTCTAGAACCGAAACCAACCGAAGGTTCGGGTTCGGTTTTTCAAAATTTTCTAGAACCGAAACCAACCGAAGGTTCAGGTTCGGTTTTTCAAAATTTTCTAGAACCGAAACCAACCGAAGGTTCGGGTTCGGTTTTTCAAAATTTTCTAAAACCGACACCAACCTAAGGTTTAGGTTCGGTTTTCCAAAACTTTTATCAACCGAAACCAACCGAAGGTTCGGGTTCAGTTTTTCAAATCTTTTCTCAACCGAAACCAACCGAAGGTTCGGGTTCGGTTTATCTCAAAAAAAAAAAAAAAAAAAAAATTCCAAATTTTTTTTGTGTGTGTTCGTTTAAGAGGATACATTTTATGAAATTACTAAATGTCCCTAGAAGCATGCTGCTGTATGTGTCTCAAGCCTCATAAGATTTTGAATAAAGGCCTTCATGACCTGGTATACACAAACCTTGTCTTCCCAATAAGGCCACTTCATTTATTCTAATCGTGAGCTACCTCACTCTTTTCTCACATGAGTTAAGAATTTCCTGCTTGGTCCTTCTTTTCGCAGTAGAGGTACTTTTGTTATCCTACACCATCTCTACATTACTTCTCCACTACACTCATTCCATCATGGTAACCCTTGAGACTCTCAGCACTTACCACTGAGGTTTATGGTTGCACAACATCTGTGTTTATGATCTTAGTTTTGTGTCACTACGAATTAAGTGAAACCCAAAATTCAACACCTAAAGAATTGACGGTGAACAATTACATTGTTCAAGCTTTCACTAAAGAATTGACGAAAGTACCCTATTAAAATCTCCAATTTTATGTGATTTCTATGAAATTGTTACAAACCCCATAACATTTCTTCCCTTGGGATCTTGTTCTTATTTTTTTCTTTCTGATATTTTATTTTTAAACCAGTCGTTTTTAGCCTAATTAAAAGAAGCCTTTCAACATTTCTCTATAAATGGTTGATCGTAATATTAACGGACATTCTTTTTAAATCCTAAGTTTTTCTTTGTCCTGTGGCATTCAATGCGCGTGGTTAAACAGTAACGGCTTGTCCCTATGAAACGACGCTTATTGGGTGGCGTGGTCCTAGGAATCTGACACTCTCTCTCCTACGTGATCATCGTCCGTCCCAACTGTCATCGATACGCGATTTGAAACGATCTTTCTCTCTCTTCTCACCAACTATAAATAACCCATTCCCCCTCCTTTTACCTCTTTACCACTCTCAAAATTTCCAAACACTCAAACACTCCCATACAGTTTCCTGTTCATCATCTTCTTCACACCTGCATCAATGGCTGACTCTTCTTCAGTTCATGCTACCTCCCAGATTCTTCCTATTCGCCCGCAGCAATGCTTGATCATTGATCTTAACCCAAAGGCATACGACCCTTATATGTCACCGATCATAGAGTGCTTAAAGTATTCACAACTCGTACCAGCACTTTCCAGGATCGAATCAGTGCCAATGGAGGCCCTATCGCAGGTCTACGCGACTGCATACTATGACAGGGCTGTTGACCGGGTCTTTTTCGAGATTGGAGACCACAAAACCTCCGTCTCCCGCCCTCGTTTCTGCTCGTTGCTCGGATTTGCTTCTGACCCGTCCAGAGTTCATCCGGAGTCGATACAGATTGGTCATCTGTACAACATGTTTTACAACATGGGATACACAGAGGTTCTTACATCAGTTGCAAGATTCAAAAAATCGTGCTTGCCGCCTCAATGGAACGGTTTATTTACAGTCCTTTTCAAGGGACTATCGGAGAGAAGTTCAGGTTCAGACGGTGCTAGTCGTCTGTTCCTCACCGTTCTGTACGGTGTTTATAATGGGATCAACCTGGATTACGGGTTTGTTCTATGGCAACAGCTTATTCAAAGCCTCTCCTCTTCATCCAGACACTCTGAAGTTTCATTGGCTCGATTCTGGATTCTGATAACCAAATGGGCCATGGACAGATTCGACGTTCCTACTGCTGACGGTGCATCGATGTCTTCTGTTGGTACTTTCCATACCAAGAAGATCATCATCTCAGATGCATCAAAATTCACCTTTATTGGTTCAATTCCGGAGTCCATGTATGGCGCTGTCCCTTCGGATAGCAGGTTGATTCGGAAGCTCAAGGAGCTAACACCGTCTGGTCCAAGGGATCTGACCCCGGATATGCTCAGGTCTATTCATGACGCAGACAAACCGGTGAGCAAAGGTAAAAAGGCGGACAAAGGAAAACAAGCCTCCAAAGCTTCAAAGGGGCCTTCTCCTAGAAAGAGGAAACAGCCGAAAACTGCTCCTTCCCCCCCACTGAAGAAGAGGAAGACCCAACCAAAGCGAAAGCTTGTTATACCCTCCTCTTCGAGTGACTCTGAGGGTGAGAGTTCGGGTTCTGACGCTTCTCAAGGGGATGCATCTCCACAAAGAGGCAATACACCTCCTCGATCCCCTATCCCAGAGATTAAACTACCCAAATCCCTAATTCCTTCCCCTCCACATATCTTTACCACCTCCACTGAATCACCACACATAACCGAACCTCCTCAACCCAAGACCCGTACAACCGAAACTACCCATACTCAACCACCAACCGAAACTACCCATACTCAACCACCAACCGAAACTACCCATACTCAATTACCAACCGAAACTACCCATACTCAACCACCAACTGAAACTATTCCTTCACCAACTCAACCTTCTCCCTCTAAACCCTCAACACCCCCAACCTCTCCACCCTCTTCATCTCATGACAATGCATCTGAGGGTGAAAACCCTTATCTTGGGGGAGACAACATGATCTTTGATTCGGTCTATTACAGTCCGTTTCAAGTTCAAAGTGACGAGGAGGATGATGCCCCAGTAACTAAGAAACATCTCAAACAGCTCAACGAGAAGATTGATCTACTTCTCGCCTCCTCGTCTAACCCACAATCAACCCTGTCTGAAGCTGCCCTTCAGAAGATTGTTGATGCCTTCTCCAGGGCTCAACATGATTCAGCAGCCTCAGCAACTGCAGCAATTCAGGCATCCACCCGGGCATGTGAGGCAGCGACCGAAAAAGTCGATAAACTATTTTCTGATGCCTATGTCCTACTGCAGTCCATGCAAGAAAGTGCAAATGCCACAAAGGCATCGTTAGAACCAATTGTCCAACAATTGGTCACGTTTGTCTCATCGGAGTTGCCTTCGTTCGCCAATCTACGTCAAAACATAAGCGACGACAACTCGGCCTTTACAGCCTCCATTGAAGCTCGCCTCGTCAAGCTCCAAGAAAATCTGACAACCGAGCGTTCTTTAATGGACGATCTGGCTTCAAAATCCACTGCACTTGAGGTCAAGACTACTCAACTCTCTCAATCCCAACAAGAACTGGAAGATCTTCGCTCTGAACGGGAGGTGGTGAAGACGTGTGTTTCGGATGTCCACACTGTTATTTCAAACATTCTGGAAGCACACGATCCCATTTTAAACTTTTCGGTGGGGCGATCCCTTGCTGAAAAACTCTCTCCAGCCATCGATCTACTCAACAAAGTCGAAGGCCTCCCAAGTTTTGTGTCCATTCCGAAACAAGGGGGAGATGAGAAGACAAGTTCAAAACCACCTCCTTCCTCCAAAGCTACTCACACAACTGAACCATCTTCAACTCATCAAATTTTAGGTTCGGATGTGAAGAACAAAGGCAAAATTATAGCTGAGGACGAAGATGAAGAAGGCGACAAGGAGACTATTGCTGACATTTTAAAACGAAAGAACAGTCGCAATGTTGGTGAGGATGCCAGTCGTGTGGCGCGTGAGGCTGCCGAAGCCGAACGCAAACAAAAAGAAGCCCACGATCTCCTTGAGAGCCGAAAGACTCTCTTCCCTGCCTGGACCAGGGAACGCTTGATCAAAGAGGCCATTGAAACACCCAGCATATTATGGCTCGAGCCGGTTATATCGTTCGACTGCAGCAACACTGTCGATTCGCAGTTCGATATGCCGTTGACTCGAAAGGCGTTCATCTTCCACGTCTTCTCTAATATTTTTGAAGTCCCTCACCCGAACGCTGAGCTTGACAGGGAGCTCATTGACTTCTATCTGAAGGCTGCTCGTCCACAATTCCTTACATGGAGCGCCCAGAAGATTGTAAACGTTTGGGTGCTAAAACCATATACCGAAGGACGCTTTATAAACATTCGGTTCAAACTGATTCGGGGATCTGCAAAATCTGCTCATCTTATCTCTCTGGCAGATCTACCGAATCTAAATCCTCATGATTGGATCGTCCTGTATAATATCCTTTTGACCAATGAAGCTGAATATGGTCCCATTCTAGACCATGTCAAAAGGATGTTAATCTGCTACATCATGGAGGTTGCCCTTATGGATCAGGAGGTCGCCACAATCTTCAAGAAGAAACCCAAAATTGCTCCTGTGGGATCGACCAGTGATCTCAATCAAATGCTGCTGGGCAAGATTGACCCAAGGCGTAACACCGTCATGTTCACTCGAGCGGAAGGACAGAAATGTCTCTTCGCTTTAGCTGACAAGCATCTTTACACCACAACCTGTTTGGAGCATGTGCTGTTCATTGTCAAACGGTGTAAAGAGAACTCGGCGGATGATGTCAAGTATTTTGAAGATATGATTAACTGGTACATCCGGTTTAGACAGACCATTCTTTCAATCACCAAGTGTCTGTTTAGTACCGTGAAGAAGGTACCGGTTTCGGCTGCTGGCCCAAGAAATTAGTAAATATCTCGCTCCAAATTGACGCAAAGGGGGAGATTGTTGGGCTTTATAGATTGCGTCTTTTGTGCTCGTCTAATTATACTTTTATTTATATTCCGGTTTGGGCCTGTCCAACCGTGAGTCTTTTATGCTTTGTATATAAGCTAATGCTTGCATGCATATTAGGTTAAGGTTTTAGAGATCTGAGTATACGATTTTTCCAGACGACAAAGGTTTCTTTGATCATTCTTGTAACCTTCCAATCCTCTACAGTTGATGTTCTTAATCGAGCTCTTCTGAGGATTTTATTTTAATCATTCGACACGTTTGATTCAATCTTGTTCTGTTCTTTTATTGTGTTCATATCGTCATTATTTATATACTTGTTCAAGATCTAATCGATCTTCATAGATTAAAAGAAAGTTTAATCTCATCACCATCACTGGTCTCAAAGGGTGGAAAGGTATCTCAGACGACTTGGTAGAGATGTCTGGAGATCTATAGAAGAAGGACCTCACGTTCTAGTCCTTACCCCTGTTCAAACTGATGGAGCCACAACAAGGCTTGGTGGAGGTCAACCAGCTTTGAATCGTCCCATAAAAGATGATCTAGACAAGATGGAAAGTGATGTTATTGCCTTTTATGAAATCTCTTGTGGATTTGCTCCTGACAACTTCGACATCATCATAAATTGCAAATCAGCAAAGGAGATTTGGGATGTTCTAAAACACTTGTAGGAAGGTTCAGAGCAGGCTCAAGACAAAAAGCTCACTACAGCACTCAAAGAATTCAATAAATTCAAAGCCCACTCCGGTGAAAGTTTGGAAGACTAATTTAAAAGGTTCAACTTGATTGTCACAAAAATGTCTAATCCGGGTAATATCTGCAGCAATCATGAAACAAATATGCAGATTCTTAATGGCTTAGGAAGACACTGGACAACAGCCAAAAAGATTGTATAGGGTGACAGGAAGATTCACTCCTTATCTCTCTATAAGCTTTATGGAGAATTGCAAGCTTAAGTGTAACATCCAGATTCCCAAGTATATTATTATTCATTTAATTTTTGGAGTTGTGGAGGAACTTGACGAGTTGGCTCCAAGACTCGCCGACTAGGGACGCGAATGTTCATTCTATTTCATGACCAAACTCGGCGAGTCCACGCTGTTTAGTGAAGCCCTAATTTCCAGGGCTTGGGACCTATTTAAAGGCCCTTATGGCCATCCATTGTGGCTACTAACCCCAGAGAGAGAGTCTCAGATCGTTTGAGAAGCAAGGAGTGACCATTGTTGATCTTTGTGGTGTCATTTAGAAAGAAGAAGGAGGTTCCAGCCAAGGGAAAGCAAAGGAGGTTGCTATTCTAAAGACTAAAAGCTAAGATCATTCATTTGAGGTATTATTTTCAACTCTTGTTCTGTTTTGGGAAGGATATGTGGTTTTAGGGTTTCTTGTACCCTTGACCAAGTTGATTTGGGGTCCAAATAGTCCATTCTGGAGATTAGGCTTTGTACCTGGACCCATAGAGGTCCAGAGAACCTTATTCTTCAAGCTTTATGGAGGACAATGGAGGTCATGACCTTGGGTTAAGGTAGTTAGGACAAAATCATCATTTGATGCTTATTGGTTGAGTTATAAGCATCAAGATTCAGACTTTACGTGACATTTATGCTTGGGAAGGCCAGATCTATGGATTAGGGGCACAGATCTGACCACAGGAGATCAATAGATTTTGTGCATGGCATGAACTCGCCGAGTTGTTCTTGGGACTCGGCGAGTTGAGTCGAGGTAGCCCCGCTATTCATGCCAGGTGTGACTCGTCGAGCATAGGATAGGACTCGATGTACCAAACGGGACAGAGAGTTAGTGGACATGTGTGTACTCGCCGAGTTACCGAAGTGCACTCGGCGAGTTGGGTCAAAGTTGACCGTTGACTTTTGTTGACTATTAGTGGTTGGTCAACAATGGGGTCCTTGAGTCAAGAGGAGGGGGGGGGGGGAAGATAGTCTTTTACCCTTATGAGGATGACAATAGAGGGTCGATTCTAGCCTTGAATGTTATGTTTATGAGGGTATTTAATTTGTATGAATAGGTGGACGCTAGGCAATACTTCTACCGAGTTAGAGATTTACAACACGTCTGAGGTGAGTCTTCTCACTATGCCTTACCCGATGGGGTAATTGTATGTGACCGAAGGATCTTATGTGTATGATGTATATGCGATGTAATTTATATGTGATATGTTATGTGATGTGAGCATGATGTGGGCCGGAAGGTCAAGATGATACGGACCGGAAGGTCAATCGAGTCTGGGATGGAAATCCCCTGAGACACTTGGATCGGAAGGTCCTATGGCCTGGAAAGGCGTATGTGATACATATGGTATTTTGGGGAACTCACTAAGCATTTATGCTTACAGTGTTATGTGTTATGTGTTTCAGGTACTAGTGATGATCACGGGAAGGCACCGAAACGACTCGTACACACGCACACTGGAGTGTAAATATTTTGATCTTGGGTTTTTGTATTGATACAATGTCTTTATTTATGAATGCAAACTATATTTCATGGTTTTTTAAAAGTGAAAAAATTTTCAAATTTTTACGGTGTTACAAGTTGGTATCAGAACCTTGGTTTGAGGGATTCAGATACATCTTCGGGCGTATCTGAACTTAAACTGGGGATTTGAGGAATTTTTTTTTATAATAAAGTAAATTTTTTTGAAAAAGAGAAAAAGGGTTTTGAGACAAACGGAGTAGAGTCGTGTGTACGATCAACCAGCGTCCGAACAGTGATTTCCCAAAATACTCTCATAATAAATGTTATCATATATGCTATGTTATGCAATATGATATATTACGATATGAATGCTAGAGTAGACTAGGTATTCTTATTAGGACTAGAGTGGCCTGATATATGATGCCTTAGTCTAGGGGTTTTGCTGCTAGAAATGCTTAAGAGTGTTTAGGTAGCAACCAGGTGCTTATGAGAGAATTGCTAGCGGGTAGCACATGATAGTAAGAGTAGAGCACTTAGGATTTAGGGCTCAAGGAGGAGGACTTGGGATGAATGCCGATGCGGTATGGACGGTAGTATTGGGCCCCTACAACTGAAGATACCGGGTTGGTGCGCAGTCCAAGTAAGAATCCTTTGGGCACTAAGGAACCAGTGGGGTGGAGTTATCGAGTGTGATTATACTCTAGTGGGTCCCTAATATTCTTATGTTGTATTTCAGAGGGAGATCATGGTTGGGACGCGCCACACACCAGAGGTCAACGGGACGAGTGATGAGGAGATCCGTAGGATCATCCACGAGGAGGTGGCTGCAGCCATCAGGGTTGAGATTCCAAAAATGTTCGGGTCTATTAAGACCACATTGATTGAGACTTTTGATGAGTGGTATGCTGCTCTTTCTGATGTTGCTATTGCTGCAGCCACTGCGGCCGTTGCCGCTGCCAGGCTGCAAGGGGGTGACTCGTGGTTGTATCGGGAGTTCAACAACAAGAAGCCAATAGAATTTGAAGGGAACTCAGGATCCGATAGTTGCGATGAGGTAGGTTTCTGACATAGAAGGGTGCTTCTACACATGTTCCCATCCAGAGCATCTGAGAGTTCGGTTCGCGCTGAACCAGCTTAGCTTGGGAGTGAAGGACAGGTGGAAGTTTGTGACGGCACACAACACCCCTTCTGATCTTGTTGCAGTAACCTGGGAAAGGTTCACTGCTACGTTCCGAGATGAGTACGTTTGTAACAACGCAAATTTTCAAAAAAAAAATTCAGTTAAAATAAGTGATTTATTTCAACCAAATATAATTATTCCAAATTTCATATCAAAATACAATCATAAAATCCCCAAGATCTGAAAACATCAATAGTGTGTACGCGTCATGCCGACGCCTTCCCACGGTCCTCGCTAGTACCTGAAACACATAGATAACAACTGTAAGCATAAATGCTTAGTGAGTTCCCCAGTATACTACTTACGCATATACGCCTTTCCAGGCCATGACCTTCAGGTCCACAACACAATCGCCTTCCGGCCCATAACATATTGCCTTCCGGCCCATAACATATTGCCTTCCGGCCCATAAACATACACAACAAATAATACATTTATCCTAACACATATAGCACATATATCATATATCATATCCGACCTTTTAGTTACATAACATATTGCCTTCCGGCCCATATAAACATACATAGCACGCATAGCAATTACCTTTCCATTTATAGCACTTATAACACATATCATATCCGACCTTCCGGTCACACAGTCAAACCCTTCCGGGTACAGTATAGTGAGAAGACTCACCTCGTGGGTAATGAAAGCTAGCGACTCCTGAAATCATTCGCACTCGATCCGCCAAGCTACAGACTCCCTATAATATCATATATCCCTTATTAATACTTTTATCTTTCAAGACACTGACCCTAAGAAGTCACATGTAGGTCAACTCTGGTCAACGGTCAACTTGACCGGACTCGGCGAGTGCTAAGGCGACTCGGCGAGTCTAGACGTCCTCACCAAATCCTGATGTTCCCTTTCTACTCGTCGAGTATCCCTCTTGACTCGATGAGTTCCTCGTGGAAGAATCGCAGGGCCACCCCGACTCCACTCGCCGAGTCTGAAGAACAGCTCGATGAGTCCCAGTTAATCACCAAGCTACTCGCCGAGTCTGTTCATCGGACTCGGCGAGTCCATGCCATGCAGTCGATCAAACTGCTTCCTGAGATCAGTATTGTCCCGACCATTCATAGGTCTGGTCCTCCTAAGCTGGTACAACACGTAAGACCTTCATTTAGGTGCTCATGCTACACCCCAAGACTTGTAATTTACCTTTTGACTTAAGGCATAAGGATTCCAATCCAAAACCTCTCTTAATTCCCAAAATACACAGGCATGGGACATTCTGGACCTCTAAAGGTCCTAATACAGGGTTATAATCGTTTGGGGAACAAGGGTAATAATCAATCTAGTCACAAAAGGGTTCCATAAACCCTAAATCCATGCACACATCAACATAGCAGAATATGATCCGAAATATTACCTGAATAATGCACTCTCTGTGTCCCCAATCCTCAGAACTTGATTCCCTTGCTGTTCCTTTAGCCAAACCCTTCTCTTCCTTGCTCAATAACTTCTTCAAGATCACCAATGGCCTTTCAATCCTTGCTCTAGATGCCCACAACCGATTTAGGGTTCTTCTCAGTCGCTAAAGACGGACAATGACGGCCTATAAGTCCGTTATATACGTTCCAAAACTGAACGGCTAGGGTTTCCACTGAACAGCGCAGACTCGCCAAGTCCATAATGGACTCTTCGAGTCCAGTCGCGAACCCGCGACCCAGTCTGTGGTCCTACTCGGCGAGTCTGGCTCCAACTCGGCGAGTCCCCTCCTAAAACACCCCAAAAACAATATTATAACAATACCTAAAATTTCCGGGCTGTTACAACTCTCCCCCACTAGGACTAGACTTCGCCCTCGAAGTCTCATTCTGCAAATAACTCCGGATGTTGCTCCCGCATCTCACGTTCCGGCTCCCAAGTCATCTCCGATCCTTTCCGGTGTTGCCACTGAACCAACACCAGAGGTACCTCCTTGTTCCTCAGAACCTTGATCTTCCGATCCCTGATGGCTACTGGTCTCTCGGCGTAATTCAGGCTCGCATCCACCTGAATATCCTCTAATGGAACCACTGCCGATTCATCGGCTATACACTTCCTCAACTGCGATACGTGAAAGGTATTGTGGATCTGTCCCAACTCTGCTGGCAACTCCAACCGATAAGCTACCCGGCCTACCCTTGCAATCACACGAAATGGACCTATGAACCGGGGCCCCAACTTGCCCCTCTTCCTGAACCGGAGCACTTCCTTCCAAGGAGAAACCTTCAGGAGAATGAAGTCGCCAACCTGAAATTCAAGCTCGGACCGGCGTCTGTCCGCATAACTCTTCTGTCGGCTCTGGACGGTCAATAACCTCTGTCTAACCTGCTGAATCTGCGCTGTCGTCTGAAGTACGATCTTTGTACTGCCCATCACTCTCTGTCCCACCTCTCCCCAGCAAATGGGGGTCCGACACCTCCTACCATACAACAACTCAAAAGGTGGCATACCAATGCTCGAATGATGGTTGTTGTTGTAGGAAAACTCTGCCAAGGGTAAATGCGCATCCCAGCTACCCCCGAAGTCTAACACACACGCTCGAAGCATGTCCTCCAATGTCTGAATCGTCCGCTCGCTCTGGCCGTCTGTCTGGGGATGGTATGCGGTACTAAAATGCAGTTTAGTACCCAGCTCCTCGTGGAACTTCTTCCAGAACCTGGAAGTGAAGCGTACATCACGGTCCGAAACAATCGAGATCGGCACTCCATGCCGAGATACCACCTCTCTCACATATAACTCCGCCAACTTCTCCGCTGATGAACTCTCCCTGATGGCAAGGAAGTGTGCACTCTTCGTCAATCTATCCAAAATCACCCAAATTGCATCGACTCCTCTGGCAGTTTTCGGCAATTTAGTGATGAAGTCCATGGTAATCTGTTCCCACTTCCACTCAGGAATCTCCAAAGGCTGCAACTTGCCATGCGGTCTCTGGTGCTCGGCCTTAACTCTACGGCAGGTCAAGCACCTCTCAACGAACCAGGCGACGTCTCTCTTCATACAGGGCCACCAGTATTCCTTCCTCAAGTCAAAATACATCTTCGTAGCACTAGGATGGATCGAGAATTTCGATCTGTGAGCCTCCTCCATCAAAGTAGCACGCGTACCGCCCACGAACGGTACCCAAATCCGACCCTGAAACGTCAGAAGTCCTCGTCCATCCTTAACGAACTCTGAAATTAACCCAACGACCCGTTCTTTCTTCTGCATTTCGGATCTCTCAGCCTCGGCCTGTGCCCCACGAATAGCATCCAATACCGGAGTCATCACTGTCAGTCTCAGACATACATCTCGCAATGGAGTGCTCTCCGCCCTGCGGCTCAATGCATCGGCTACCACATTAGCCTTGCCCGGGTGGTATAGGATTTCACAGTCATAATCCTTGACCACATCCAACCATCTCCTCTGACGTATATTTAGGTTGGGTTGATCCATCAAATACTTCAAACTCTTATGGTCTGTATATATCGTACATCGAACCCCATACAGGTAGTGACGCCAAATCTTGAGAGCGAACACTACTGCCCCCAACTCTAAGTCATGCGTGGGATATCTCGCCTTGTGAGGCTTTAGCTGCCTCGATGCATAAGCTATAACATGACCTCTCTGCATCAACACTGCACCCAGTCCCAAAATCGATGCGTCGCAATATACGACAAAATCTTCCATCCCTTCCGGGAGAGCTAATACCGGGGCTTCGCACAGTCTCTGGCGAAGTGTCTCGAAAGAAATCTATTGCTCGGGTCCCCATGAGAAGGCAACACCCTTCCGGGTTAGTCTGGTGAACGGTACTGCGATCTTGGAGAAGTCTCTAATAAACCTCCGATAGTACCCCGCCAACCCAAGGAAACTCCTGATCTCGGAAGGTGACTTCGGTACCTCCCAACTCATCACTGCCTCAACCTTGGCCGGATCGACCAATATCCCTGCCTGATTAACAACATGTCCAAGAAATTGGACCTCCCGCAACCAGAAGTCACATTTGGAGAATTTTGCATATAGCTTCTCCGACCTCAGTACCCCAAGGACCTCCCTCAAATGTCCCTCATGTTGCTCTCTAGATCGCGAATACACCAGGATGTCATCGATAAATACAATCACAGACCGATCCAGCATCGGCCTGCATACCCTGTTCATGAGGTCCATGAACACTGTCGGGGCATTGGTGAGCCCGAAAGGCATCACCACGAACTCATAATGCCCATATCGCATCCTAAATGCTGTCATCTGGACGTCCTCATCACGCACTCTTACCTGATGGTACCCTGATCTCAGATCGATCTTGGAAAACCAAGATGCCCCTTGCAACTGATCGAATAAATCATCGATCCTCGGTAACGGATAGCGGTTCTTGACCGTCACTTTGTTCAACTCCCGGTAATCAATGCACATCCGGTGTGAACCATCCTTCTTCTTGACGAACAGGATCGGTGCTCCCCACGGCGAGCTGCTCGGCCGAATAAATCCCTTCCCCAGCAACTCCTGGAGTTGCGAGGACAACTCTTGCATCTCTGGAGGTGCGAGACGATAAGGCACCTTCGCAATAGGCGCAGCCCCCGGGATCAGATCGATACCAAACTCTACTTGCCTCGCAGGAGGTACTCCCGGCAGTTCCTCGGAAAAACATCTGGAAACTCACGCACCACTGGGACCTCCTCCACTGACCTTGGTCTCTCGGAAGCCTCCTGTGTATCCATCACATACGCCACGAAACCCTTACATCCCTGCTGTAGACATTGCCCCGCCCTAGCGGCCGAACAAAAAGCTGATCCCGAACGGGTACCCTCGCCGTACACCGTAAGAACTCCTCCACTAGGGTCTCGTATAGTCACCAGCTGGCGCTCGCAGTCGATGACAGCGCTGAATCGGCTCAGGCAGTCCATGCCCACGATGACACAGACATCACCCATCGCAATAGGAATTAGGTCAATCGGAAACTCAACCCCGAAAATCTCTAGTACGCATCCCCGAAGAACCTCCGTGGCAAAAACCACCCTCTCGGCCGCTATAGAAACGCTCAGGGGCCGACTTAACGGCTCACGACTAATGCTGATATGCTGATTAAAAGCTACAGATACAAAGGACCTACTCGCACCCGAATCAAATAACACTAGAGCAGGCATAGAGTTCACAAGAAAAGTACCTGCCACAACATCGGGCGCAGCGCGGACCTCCTCCGTAGTCAGCTGAAAGGCTCTCCCGCGAGCCCTCGGGGCCTCGACCTTCGCCGGTCGAGTCTCAGTAGTCCTGGTAGTAGGTGTAGATCCCTGACGAAGCTGCGGGCACTCGGCCTTCTGATGGCCTGTCTGGTTGCAATGAAAACAAACCATAAACCCCTTAGGACAATCCCTGGCAATGTGTCCTTCCTTGCCACACTTGTAGCAACCACCAGCTCGGCACACCCCCTCATGACCCTTGCCGCACTTCCCGCAAGTGCGGCCCTTCTGACCTCCCATCCTCAAATCAGCGGACTTGATCCGCTTGGCTGCCGGCTAAGACTGAGCCGGCCGCCGGTCCACCTGCCGAGACTCGGCCTCCTCCCTGGCCTGGGTCTCCAACTCGATCTCGCGCTTCCTGGCATTCACCTGAAGCTCAGTAAAAGTACGATAGGTTGAGTTTGACACAAACTCCCGGATATCCCTCCTCAAAACGCCTAAGTACCGACTCATCCGCGACTGCTCTGTAGACACTAGCTCAGGGCAGAACATCGCCCTCTCATGAAACTTCCGCGTACTCACTGCAACCGAATCAGTACCCTGCTTAAGGGTCAAGAACTCCTGAATCAATCGTTCCCTCTCCACTGGGGGAACGTACTCGTCCCTGAACATGTCAGTAAACCTCTCCCATGTCACTGCTGTAATCTCCGCCAAAGTGAAGTTCGCCGTCATGAACTTCCACCAATCCTTCGCTCCCAGACGGAGCTGATTCAAAGCGAACCGCACCCTCAGGTGCTCCGGGCATGAGCAAGTGTAGAAGCACCCTTCAATGTCGGCGATCCACCGCATTGCAGCAATCGGATCCTGCGTCCCATCGAACTCAGGGGGTTTCGTGTTGCTGAATTCCCGGAATAGCAACGAATCGCCCCCTTGCGACCTGGCAGCGGCCACGGCTGCGGTAGCGGCAGCGGCTGCAGTCTCAGTCAGTGCGGCGTACCGCTCTTCGAACGTCTCCATCAGAGTGGTCTTAATAGACCCAAACATCTTCGGGATCTCAGACCGGATTGCTGCGGCTACCTCCTCCTGAATCATCTGACGAATATCCTCATCGCTCACACCGCTCGAACTCGCCCCGTGGCGTGTGGTAACCATGATGTCTCTGAAATAGAACATAAAATTATCAGAGACTCCATCAAGTACACTTGTACTCGATAACGCAACCCTACTCAGTCTCCGATATCCAGGGAGTCTTACTTGGGTCTTCCACCGACCCGGTGTCTTCGGTAGTACGGGCCCAATACTACCGATCACACCGTATCAGTATTCGTCCCAAATCTTCCTCCCCAAACCCCGAATAGTGAGTACTCTACTTTGATATGCACTATCTACCTGCACGCTACCAAATATCTCATATCGGAAAACTCCCTAGACTAAGGCATCACAAATCAGGCCACTCTAGTCCTATCATGAATACCTAGTCTTCTAGCATGCATAACAATTCATAATTCATTGCATAACATAACATTGTAAGGTATTCTGGGGATCTTTACCGTTCGGGCGCTGGCTGATCGTACACACTGCTTCTTTCTTATTTACCACTTTACCATTTATAACAGTTTATGCATTTATTATTTTTAAAACATTTTCCTCAAATCCTCGGTTTGAGTTCAGTTACACCCGAAGGTACACCCGAATCCCTCAAACCAAGGCTCTGATACCAATTGTAACAACGCAAATTTTCAAACAAAATTTTCATTTAAAATAAGTGATTTATTTCAACCAAATATAATTATTCCAAATTTCATATCAAAATACAATCATAAAATCCCCAAGATCTCAAAACATCAACAGTGTGTACGCGTCATGCCGGCGCCTTCCCACGGTCCTCGCTAGTACCTGAAACACATACATAACAACTGTAAGCATAAATGCTTAGTGAGTTCCCCAGTATACTACTTACGCATATACGCCTTTGCAGGCCCTGACCTTCCGGTCCACAACACAATTGCCTTCCCTGAGATAATCGCCTTCCGGCCCATAACATATTGCCTTCCGGCCCATAACATATTGCCTTCCGGCCCATAAACATACACAGCAAATAATACATTTATCCTAACACATATAGCACATATATCATATATCATATCCGACCTTTTAGTCACATAACATATTGCCTTCCGGCCCATATAAACATACATAGCACGCATAGCAATTACCTTTCCATTTATAGCACTTATAACACATATCATATCCGACCTTCCGGTCACACAGTCAAACCCTTCCGGGTACAGTATAGTGAGAAGACTCACCTCGTGGGTAATGAAAGCTAGCGACTCCTGAAATCACTCGCACTCGATCCGCCGAGCTACAGACTCCCTATAATATCATATATCCCTTATTAATACTTTTATCTTTCAAGACACTGACCCTAAGAAGTCACATGTAGGTCAACTCTGGTCAACGGTCAACGGTCAACGGTCAACTTGACCGGACTCGGCGAGTGCTAAGGCGACTCAGCGAGTCTAGATGTCCTCACCAAATCCTGATGTTCCCTTTCTACTCGTCGAGTATCCCTCTTGACTCGACGAGTTCCTCGTGGAGGAATCGCGGGGCCACCCCGACTCCACTCGCCAAGTCTGAAGAACAGCTCGACGAGTCCAAGTTAATCTCCAAGCTACTCGCCGAGTCTGTTCATCGGACTCGGCGAGTCCATGCCATGCAGTCGATCAAACTGCTTCCTGAGATCAGTATTGTCCCGACCATTCATAGGTCTGGTCCTCCTAAGCTGGTACAACACGTAAGACCTTCAATTAGGTGCTCATGCTACACCCCAAGACTTGTAATTTACCTTTTGACTTAAGGCATAAGGATTCCAATCCAAAACCTCTCTTAATTCCCGAAATACACAGGCATGGGACATTCTGGACCTCTAAAGGTCCTAATACAGGGTTATAATCATTTGGGGAACAAGGGTAATAATCAATCTAGTCACAAAAGGGTTCCAGAAACCCTAAATCCATGCACACATCAACATAGCAGAATATGATCCGAAATATTACTTGAATAATGCACTCTCTGTGTCCCCAATCCTCAAAACTTGATTCCCTTGCTGTTCCTTTAGCCAAACCCTTCTCTTCCTTGCACAATAACTTCTTCAAGATCACCAATGGCCTTCAATCCTTGCTCTAGATGCCCACAACCGATTTAGGGTTCTTCTCAGTCGCTAAAGATGGACAATGACGGCCTATAAGTCCGTTATATACGTTCCAAAACCGAACGGCTAGGGTTTCCGCTGAACAGCGCAGACTCGCCGAGTCCATAATGGACTCGTTGAGTCCAGTCGCGAACCCACGACCCAGTCTGTGGTCCTACTCGGCGAGTCTGGCTCCAACTCGCCGAGTCCCCTCCTAAAACACCCCAAAAACAATATTATAACAATACCTGAAATTTCCAGGCTGTTACAACGTTCCCTAGGTGGAGAGGGAGAGATCGGCACAGGAGTTTCTAACCCTTAAGCAGGGTACTGAGTCGGTTACATAGATTACACAGAGGTTTCACGAGAGGGTGATCTTCTGCCCTGAGCACGCGTCGACCGAGTAGGCATGTATGAGTCGATATCTAAGCATTTTGAGAAGAGACATTCATGAGTTTGTGGCAAAAATCATCATACCGGACATTTTCTGAGCTTCAGGCAAATGCCCGGAAGAGGGAGATCGAATTGGAGACGCAGGCCAAGGAGGAGGCCGAGTCTCAGAGGATGGATCGGCGGCCGGTACTATCTCAACCGGTAGCCAAGCGGGCCAAGCCCTCCGATTCGAGGACTGGGGGTCAGAAGGGCCACACTTGGGGAAAGTGTGGTAGGGGTCATGAAGGAGTTTGTAGGGTTGGTTCTTGCTACAATTATGGCAAGGAGGGGCATATCACCAAGGATTGCCCCAAGGGATTCATGGTCTGTTTTCACTGCAACCAAACCGGGCACTGGAAGGTGGAATGTCCATAGTTGCGAGGGACAACACAAGGAGCACCTCAGGGATCTGCCCCTACTGTTGGAAGAGCTAGTGAGAGTCGGCCTGTGAAAGCTGAGGCGCCAAAGGCGCGAGGGAGAGCATTTCAGCTGACAACGGAGGAGGTTCGTGCAGCACCTGACATCGTGGCTGGTATGTACTATATCATGTATTCATTTTATGTTGAGATATTGTGCTTATAGTATGTTATGCCTAGGTACTTTTCTTGTGAATTATGTACCTGCTCTAGTGTTATTTGACTCGGGTGCGAGTCGATCTTTTGTATCGTTGGCATTTAGCCAACACATCAGTATGTGTAGAGAGGCATTGAGTCGACCTCTGAGAGTTTCCATAGCGGATGAGAGAGCGGTCTGTGCCATCGAGGTGCTTCGAGGTTGTGTGCTTGAGATTTTCGGGGTTGAATTTATGATCGATTTGGTCCCCATTGCGATGGGGGATGTCTGTGTCATCATGGGCATGGACTGGTTGAGCAGATTTGGAGCGATCATCAACTGCGAGCGACAGCTGGTGACCATGCGAGATCCTAGTGGGGGAGTTCTTATAGTGTACGACGAGGGTACACGTTTTGGGTCGGCGTTTTGTTCAGCCGCCAGGGCGAGATAGAGTCTTCAGCAGGGATGTAAGGGATTTATAGAATATGTGACAGACGCGAGGGTTGATTCAGAGAGACCGAGGTCAGTGGAAGAGGTCCCAATAGTGCGTGAGTTCCCGGACGTATTTCCGGAGGAGTTGTCGTGTGTGCCTCCCACGAGGCAGGTAGATTTTATTATCGATCTGATCCCGGGGGCTACACCTATCGCCTTGCACCTCCCGAGATGCAGGAGTTATCCTCGCAACTTCAGGAGCTGCTGGGGAAGGGATTTATTCAGCCGAGTAGTTCGCCGTGGGGAGCACCTATCCTTTTCGTCAAGAAAAAGGATGGTTCACACCAGATGTGCGTAGATTACCGGGAGTTGAACAAGTTGACGGTCAAGAACCGTTATCCGTTGCTGAGGATTGACGATTTGTTCGATCCGTTGCAGGGAGCATCTTGGTTCTCCAAGATCGACCTGAGGTCTGGATATCATCAGGTAAGGGTGCAGGATGAGGATATCCAGAAGACAGCGTTCAAGACTCGTTACGGGCATTACGAGTTTGTGGTGATGCCTTTCGGGATCACCAACACACCAGCAGTGTTCATGGATCTAATGAACAGGGTGTGTAGACCGATGTTGGATCGCTCGGTGATCGTATTCATCGACAATATTTTGGTGTACTCGAGGTCTAGAGAGCAGCATGAGGAGCATTTGAGGGAGGTCCTCGGGGTTTTGAGATCGGAGAGGCTTTATGCCAAATTCTCCAAGTGTGATTTCTGGTTGCGAGAGGTCCAGTTCCTGGGACATATCGTTAACCAGAAAGGGATATTGGTCGACCCGGCCAAGATTGAGGCGGTGATGAGTTGGGAGGTGCTGAGGTCACCAACGGAGATCAGGAGTTTCCTAGGGCGGGGAGGATATTATCAGAGGTTTATCAGGTATTTCTCCAAGATCGCCGTGCTACTCACTAAATCGACCCGGAAGGGTGTAACTTTTGCTTGGGGTCCGGAGCAGCAGACCTCCTTCGAGACACTTCGCCAGAGGCTATGCGAAGCCCTGGTGTTAGCCCTTCTGGAAGGAATGGAGGATTTCGTGGTATATTATGACGCGTCGATATCAGGGTTGGGAGCAGTGCTTATGCAGAGAGGACATGTGATAGCGTATGCATCGAGGCAGCTGAAGCCTCACGAGGCGAGGTATCCTACTCACGATTTTGAGTTGGGGGCAGTAGTGTTCGCCCTCAAGATCTGGCATCACTATCTGTATGGATTCCGATGTACCATTTACACAGATCATAAGAGCCTGAAATACTTGATGGATCAGCCCAACCTGAATATCCGTTAGAGGAGATGGTTGGATGTGGTAAAGGATTATTATTGCGAGATCTTGTATCACTCGGGTAAGGCTAACGTGGTATCCGATGCCCTGAGTCGTGGGGTGGAGAGCGTTCCGATGCAAGATGTTTGTATGAGATTGAAAGTGATGACTCCGGTGTTGGACACTATCCAAGGAGCCCAGGCCGAGGCCGTGAGACCAGAGAACCAGAAGAGGGAGCGAGTTATCGGTCAAGTGTCGGAGTTCGTTACCGATAACCGAGGACTTATGACTTTTCAGGGACGGGTTTGGGTACCGTTTGTGGGCGGAACGCGTACCGTTTTGATGGAAGAGGCGCATAGAATGAAGTTCTCAATCCATCCCGGTGCCACTAAGATGTACTTGGATCTGAAAAAGGAATATTGGTGGCCCTGTATGAAGAGGGACGTCGCGTGGTTCGTTCAGAGGTGCCTAACCTGTCGCAAGGTTAAGGCTGAGCACCAGCGTCCGCATGGCAAGTTGCAGCCATTGGAGGTTCCCAAGTGGAACTGGGAACAGATCACCATGGATTTCATCACCAAGTTGCTGAGGACTGCTAGGGGCGTCAATTCAATTTGGGTGATTGTGGACGGGTTGACGAAGAGCGCTCACTTCCTTGCCATCAGTGAGAGCTCTTCTGCTGAGAGGCTGGCAGAATTGTACGTGAGAGAGGTGGTATCGCGACATGGAGTGCCATTCTCGATTGTCTCAGATCGAGATGTGCGTTTCACTTCCAGATTTTGGAAGAAATTCCATGAGGAGTTGGGTACGAGGTTGCATTCTAGTACCGCATACCTGTTGGATTAATGTCTAAGTCTATAACTATAATTGGTAAGACTTGACCCGACCCGGCATGGTCCATTTGGGTTGCATGGCATCATGCACTTGGATAGACTATAATGAGAGAAATAAGACACTTACGGTTATTAATATATTATAAGTTCTAGTATATTAATAATAAGAATAATAAGATTATTTAATTAGTATTGATCAAGAATTAATCTAGGATTACTTAAGTGATCAAAAGAAGACTAATTAAATATATGGGTTGATTGTGTAAATCATCCATACTTGTATAGTGGGCTAATGCTCCATGGATTATCTAGTTGGGCCAAAACCCATATGATGCTCCATGGATGCTCCATGGTGTATTTGAACCCATGGATCCAAGGAAATGGAAAGTCATGACAATTAGGGTTTGCCCTAATTGTAACACTATATAAAGATCTTATTCTTGACAAAATCGGCACTAGTATTATTCTAGAGAGGGCTAGCCGATTTCATGAAGTGTAGAATTCTCTCAAGTTATTCTAAGTGTATTTGGTGTTGTGTGAACCATTTGAGGTGTCACACTTGGGGCACTAGGCACTCAAGCTTCATGAAGACAAGCACTAACAAAAGGTATGTTATTCTAACTTGTGTTATTCAACGTTTAGTATGCTAGAATAGAACAATACCTTGGAAAGTTGATATTTGCATGTATAATAGAGAAAAACATAGATCCAAGGTATTTAGGGTTGCATGTACACTTAGGAATGTTAGAATGCTCATAACCCAACAGTGGTATCAGAGCCTACGCTTGTTTTCTTGTTATACTTGCAAATGGAGCTGAAAAAACGACTTTTGATGCTGTCTGCCCAGCAGACTCGCTGAGTCCGTGAAGGGACTCGACGAGTCCAAGGCAAAAAGCATCCAACTCGCCGAGTTGGTTAGTGCACTCGACGAGTTGGACCCCCAGACAACATAAATTCGACCTTTTTGGCTAGAATTGGACTAGGAACATTACCCTAAGATGTTTTTGAACATATAAACTTGTTTTTGATGTGGTAATGTTCATGCTAATCCAATTTGAAAGATAATTGTCAATAGATTCATGTTTTGTATTAGTTTAAAGTTTAGACTAATTACATGAAAAAAGTTTGATTTGAATTATCTTGTTCTTATGAGTTGCTTAGATTAATAGAAAAGTTGAGTGAAAAAGTTGTTTTCAATCCAAATTAATCTAAGAGTTGATTCTAAAATGTGTTTTTGTAACTTGTCATCAAGTTATATGAAAAGTCACATTTAAGTTTCATAAAACTCATAAAAGTTGGCAAAGGTTACAAAATGAAGAGTCTAGTTCTAATTAATTGGAGTTATGACTCCATAATTTGTCCTCAAGTTATGGAGGACCAAGAGTCTCTTCATTAAATAAAAAAAATGTAACCATAATTAATTCCATAAGTTATAAAAATAAAGAAAAGTTAATTCTTTTATTAGTTTAAATTCTTCCATAAGTTATGGAACTTGAAGAGTTTTTGGATGAAAACTACTTTAAACACATAAGTTATGGAATTAATTAGTTTTGAATAGTTTCAAAACTTGCCCTCAAGTTTTGGAATTTGTAAAGTTTTCTCTTATGAATACTTTAATTCCAAGTTAGCCCTTAGAATTTTAAAAGTTAAAATTCAACCCTTATACTTTATAATATTATAAGTTAATAATATATATATGTATAAGAGTAAAGTCGGTCTTACCGCTAGTACGCCTCATTCACGAAGCCGGTCTATAAGGTGGGTATAAGGTTGTTGCCTATAAAATGGCAACTTAATGGGCGTCCACTCTCACCTACCGCTTGCTTGACCGGTGGAGGGTCGTTAGCCGAACGGGTTTGACAGGACTATAATTCTCCCTTCATTAAAAGTATTAATGATAAATACTAAGTCACTAAACTCTTAATAATTCCCAATCTTAGTTACTTAGGAAAAATGTGAACAAGGTGCTAATCCATGAAATTACACTTTACATTTTGTCTAAGTCGTTAGTGGAGCGTGTGTGGTTAACCGGCACACTAACTTGGACTTAACAAGGTAGGTAAAGGGTGACTTAATATTTATCATAGTATCGATGGAGCGTGTGTGGTTAACCGGCACATCGATTAAGGGGTAAACACTTAAGGTGTCACAACTAGAAATTTTGTGCCTTGTAACTACAACACTTAAGTCGGATTATGAATCCAAAAACATAAGGGCATGTATGATGCTTACTCTGTGACAACAAAATTGCAATCAAATACACCATACAAGCATTACAAATAGTCAACAAGCAATTGGAAACCCTAGAAGTTCTTATTTAGGTCCATTTTGGATTAGAACTTCCTCATTGGGCCTAATGGACCAATAAACTTCCAATTTGACTATCTTGGGTTTAGAACTCTTAAATGGGCTCTAATTGGACCCACTTTCATTTATTTCAACATATTGGGCCATATTGGGCCTAGAATGAAATAAATCAAATATTATGAACTATTTTGGACCATAATTAACCTAATTTAGCCTTAATAGCTCATAAAAAAAATCACATTTATAATTAATTGGGGCCAAACATCACTTAACATAACCATGAAATGGACTTAAGCATACAAGGCCCAATACTCATCTTTTTCTCTCCAAATCTCGGCCCAAGCCCAACCAAATAAAGAGAGTTGACTTTCCTATGCCACCTCATAATTATCCATAGGACTCCCATGCACCATCTCATGTTTTCATGCAAATCAATTCAAGAACCACACTCCTCTCCTCTCTCTTCTTGCTCTCGGCCGAACGCAACACACACACACTCACAAAAATTCATTTCATTCTCTCTAAGTCTTGAAGGACATCTCCTTCCTCCTTCTTCAAAAATTTCGAGAATCAAGAGCTTTTCAAGGAGGTTTTTCCCACAAACACATCATCTAAGGTAAGTTGATGACTAATCCATGATCTAGCTACTTCATTTCATCAAAAATCTCTTCTAAATCTATTCCAACTTGTGATCATGCACCTTAGAAGTCACTAAACTCGAGATCTACCAAGGAGACTTGCTTGGATCGAAATTTTCTTCTTTTCTCTCTTCAAAACCGAAACTACAACTCAAGGTGATCTTCATTCCCCCTTATTTTCGGTTTTTATAAGTTTTTGTGGGGGAGAATACAAGTAAAGGTGTAGATCCATCATTATGTGTATGTTTTGGTTGATTTCTATGCTTATATGTATGTTTTGTATGCTTTTGATGCTAGATCTAGTTATGAATTGCTAAAAACCGAGATATATCTTATACTAGCATGAAATATACTACTACATACAAAGTATACCAAGAAAAATAGCTAAGTGGCTTAACAATACATACTTTGGGCTAAAAACTCATTTTTTTTGACATAAATGTTAAAAATACAAAGTTAAAGGGCCCAAAATGAAATATTTCGAAATCTGATGGGTGAGATGAGTCAAAATAGATTCCATAATGTATTTTCTGAAAATATACTCTTTTGGAAGATCAAAAACATAAATTTCAAGCTTAATGGGCTAAAAATGACAATTTCGGCCCAATAGGGCCCATTATGCGAAATTTTCTGTTTTGGAGGGCCAAAACTGTGTTTTCCTGTAAAACAGTGGACTATTAGTGTTACATGTACTTTTCAAAGGTTTAAAACGCTTTTCAAATTTAAAAAGGACCAAAGTTGCAAAAATTTTCCAAATTGAGCCAAAAATGTAAAAATTGCGAAAAAGAGGGGTTATAACCGAGAAAACTGCAATTTCAGGGACTTAAACTGTTTTAAATGAAAAATATGCTGAAAAATATTAATTTCAATAATTTTTGGTGTTAAAATGTCAAGAAAAATGGTTTAAGGACTAAACCGGAAATTATTTTACCTAAAGGGGTGAAAAAGTAAATTTACAAAATTAAGAGGGGTTGTAAACAGAAAATTTTCAAGGGTAATTCAATACACTCGTTGTGAACAAAGATTGACACTACGACTCTCGATAAATTACAATACACAATATCACCAAAAATTGTTATCAAACGAATTGATTCGGTCTCGAATCAATAACAAATCCAAAACTACTAACACTATAACGCTCAATACACATATGAAACTCTTGGAACTCTTTACTCTCGTGGAATTACTCAATACGTCGACGTACACTCCTTAGGCCCAAAAGTTGCAAATCATGCTTGTCGAGCCTAGCTAGCCCGATGACATGATCTTTAGGCCCAAAGGACACTTGCTTACATGTAGTTGGGTCTAATGCGACTCGACCGCATGTAAAAGGACTTTCAATGGCAAACATGCTGCTGGTCCCCAAGGGTCCTTCAGTGCTACTAGTAAATTCGGTAACTCACGATTGCGGGTTGGGCTTCGGGCCCTTCGCAATTGCAATGGTCTTGAACGACGCAGGGAAATACCGAGGGTTTCGCACCTTCACTTTTTCTCTCCGGTCGTGGGACTACACAAGTCCGGGAGGATTGAGTTGTGTGAATAAGTGCGAGTGACGCCTAAGGGATCACTAGCACGGTTGCCAATTGGACGTTTTCATTAACGTACGATACAACAATTCACCACCCTCTGTATACTCAATGCCTCCGGAGCTCAACGAATACCTCTAACGTAACGAAATAACAGTACCCAAAATAACTAAAGCAAAGTGATAGGAAAACGTCGGGTTTTCCTAGGGTTTTCAACAAGTACACTTACGAACTACATGTCGAATTTCACAACTCTTACGCTTACATCTATAGAATTCAAACAAGCATACTCACGGATCTTCACATATTTTTACGTTATTCTGTTTTCAGAAAATATCGGATTTTCTGGTGATTTTTTTTCAAAACATTACAAACATTGGATTTCAAACATTACTTATGAACTCACCAACATTTCATATGTTGACGTTTTTTCAAAATACTTGTATTCTCAGGTAACAGATAAAGTGAAGGATGAATTGTACTCTATGACGTTTTGCTGTGGTTTAATTTAGTATCGAACAGTTACTTTTGAGAATGTAATGTTTTGGAACAATGTAATGGATGTAAACGCTACCAGTTGTATCATTCCAAATGTTGGTGATGTATAATGTTATGTTTCATGTATATTCATTGTGATGGTATTCAATTGAGTCACGACAGCCCACGGACGTTTCCGCCGTCTGGTTCGGGGGTGTGACAGGTTGGTATCAGAGCTTTGTTTATAGTGAACTAGCATATCTAGCCACACATGGATATGCAACTATAAACCAAAAAGAGGGACTAACATAACTCTGAACAAAACAAGTAAATAAAACACCCTTGCTTGCATTAGGAATAGGAACATAATGCCGAACCAAACAAAAATAATACTAGTGTCTCGGTTAATTCGGGACTGTTCTTAGTGATACCAAGGAGTGAATGTAGCCTGATCAACTACATTCTCTCCAAAGTAAAACTAACACACGTCCTGATGAGATCGGGATTGCTAGGGAATCTAAAACTATACCCCTACCACCGAAAAGAGAACGCCTACTTGATCTATGCGATAATTGTAGCATCCTAGGAATAACGTTAGCATAATTACGCACTCTCGCAGACCGCATGGCTGGTTTTCATCACCCTGGAGACCCCTACTTCCCTAACCAGGGGAACAACGGATGGCTAGAGGAGGATCCCGAGGAAGAGCCTGAGGAGGAGCCCGAGGAAGACCCCGAAGAGGAATCTGACGGGGAACCAGAGGCCGAAGTTGATGGCGAGCCTGCCGAATCAAAGGAAGATGAAGGAAGCCTCGAGGAGGATGCTGATGATAGTGAAGGGGGTGATTCGGATGCGGAGTCCGAAGTCATCAACCCCCCTTACCCGATCAGGGTGCCTGCCTATCGTGTAGGCCCCACTGGTCCTACACCGCCCTGGGGTATTGATCTTTGGAGATGGAGCAGACAGCAGGGACAGCGACCCCCGTACGGCATGTCACGCGAGTTCTTTGACCTGAGAGACGGAGGACCGGCTGATCGAGCCCTTCCAGTCATGGTGAAACGGTTGCGGAATACGGGCGACCTTGCCCAGGACACTGCTGATCAGGTGCGCCAGTTAAGGACTAGGGTCGAGCGTGCGGAGCAGGAGACGCGTGACGTCCTTCGAGAGTTTCAAATGAGGCAGGTTCGGTGGGAGTCTCGACTTCGGGACGCAGAACGCTTGGTGGCTCGTCTTCAGGGAGCATCCACATCCTCGGCACCACCTTCAGACGCAGCTCATCGCGGTTAGGGGTAGACTTATCTTAGTAGGTCGTTAGGAAATATGCTATGTACTCCGACTCTATGTTTAAGTGACTACACTACTCATAGAGCCGTTATGCTGTCGAATCAGTGTCACTCATGTATGCTCTTACGAGCAAAATTTTCATGTATCAAATGCGGATAATATTAATAAAGTTTTACGTGTTTTGTTACAATATTACGAATTACTATGTGTTGAGAAATGATGATCGAATGGTCAATAGTAGTAGTGTTTAAGTTCGTACCATGCACCTAGTCAGTAGGATCACGACCTCATAGAAACAACATACCCTCAACATCTTTCCGTATTGTGACAGAAAGATGCCTCCCCGACCTACTCGCGGAAACCCAGGAGCAACCCCACCTGAAGTTGACTCAGCCGCTTTCCAGGCAGCTGTATCTGCAGCAGTCACGGCAGCGATTGCGTAAATTCATCAAGGGAACAATGGAGGAGTCAATGGGCAAGGAGCCGGAAGTTCGAACAACGGAATGAATCAAGGACCCCACCAAGACATGTACCTACAAGGACTTCACAAACGCCAAACCACGAACTTTTAATGGCACTGGAGGGGTGATCACTCTGAAGCGATGGATCGAAAAGGTGGAGTCGGTATTCGAGATATGCGACTGCCCTGAGCACATGAAGGTGAAGTTCGCGGCCTGCACTTTTGTGGATCAAGCGCTCACCTGGTGGAACGGACATGTAGAATCCATGACGCTCCCTGTAGCCAACTCTATGCCGTGGACAGAGATGAAAGAAATGTTAATGGCTGAGTACTGCCCACGAGGCGAAATACAGAAGATGGAGCAAGAGCTATGGAACCTCACTGTGTAGAACGCGAATATCGATGCCTACATATCAAGATTTAGCGAACTATCTCTGCTGTGCCTGGGTATGATCACCTCGGAAGGAAAGAAGATTAAGCGATTCATCTGGGGACTCACATCACCAATTCAAGGGAATGTCATAGCTGCAAACCCCGAAACATTTGACAGTGCGAAAAGATTGGCAAAAAGGTTGTATGACCATAACAACAAGAAGGGAGAGAAGCCAGTGGAGACTGAGAAGACGAAGGAAAGTGATGGCAAGAGGGGAAAGAACAATAAGAGGACAGGGTGCCAGGGCCCCGACACCTCCAAGAAGCAGCAGACTGTGGCGGTTAATGCTATTACTGCACCCGTTCCAGCCGCACCACATGCTCCAACCTCAGCCACTTCAAATGCTTCCAGACCTTATTCTGGTAATCTTCCCAAATGCAACAAGTGCGGTTTCCATCACTATGGAGAATTCAAGGATTTTCAGTGCACCAGTTGCAACCGAAGGGGACACACTGCAAAGTACTGCAAGGCTTACCCTCCCCAGAACCAAAATCAGGGAACCAACAACAACAACCATCGCAACAACAACAACACCCATGCCAGTGGCAATAACGCAGGGCCTAGCCACACCTGCTTCGGATGTGGGAAGACTGGACACATCCGCCGAGACTGTCCTAACAACAACAATTTAAGAAATGGAGGAACAGGAAGGATGTTGACCATGGGTCAGGGTGAGGCTATTCAAGACCCCTCTGTTGTTACCGGTACGTTTCCCTTAAACCACGCTTATGCATGCATCTTATTTGACACCGGAGCGGAGCGAAGCTTCGTAAGCAATAAGTTTAAGCATTTATTAAAACAACTGCCCCAAAAGCTAAATGAAACCTATACGGTGGAAATAGCCAATGGGAAAACCGAATCCACTGGGGAAATCTACACCGGATGTACCCTAACTCTTAATCAACACGTCTTTCGAATAGATCTAATGCCAGTGTCAATTAGGAGTTTCGATGTGATCATCGGCATGGACTGGTTAAGCCCCCACCATGCCGAAATTATGTGCCATGAGAAGGCCGTTCGTCTTCGTCTTCCAAATCACGAAACCCTAGTAATTTACGGAGAAAAATCTAGCATGAACCTTTGCCTTGTTTCGTGCATCAAGGCACAGAAATATCTAAGAAGGAACAATCTGGCGTTCCTGGCTCACGTGGTGGATAAAACCAAGGAGGAGATTAACGTTCGAGACATTCCCGTAGCATGTGAATTTCCGGACGTGTTTCCTGAAGATCTTCCGGGAGTACCCCCAGAGAGACAGGTTGAGTTTTGAATCGACCTTATTCCAGGAGCAACTCCTCTTGCTAAATCACCCTACCGGCTGGCTCCTGCCGAGATGCAGGAATTATCCAGCCAACTCAGCGAACTTTTGGACAAGGGATTTATTCGACCTAGTTACTCGCCATGGGGAGCTCCGGTGCTCTTTGTCAAAAAGAAAGACGGATCTTTTAGAATGTGCATCGATTACAGAGAGTTAAATAAACTCACAATCAAGAACCGCTACCCACTCCCACGAATCGATGACCTATTTGACCAGCTCCAAGGAGCTAGTTATTTTTCTAAAATAGATCTACGGTCCGGATACCACCAACTCAAAGTCCGGGAAGAGGATATTCCAAAAACCGCTTTCCGAACTCGCTATGGACATTAAAAATTTGTCGTAATGCCCTTCGGTCTAACGAATGCCCCTGCCGCATTTATGGACCTAATGAATCGAATCTGCCGACCGTTCCTCGATAACTTTGTCATTGTTTTTATCAATGACATCCTCGTCTATTCTCGAAGCAAGGAAGAGCATGGCCAACATCTCCGACAAGTCTTAGAAACTCTGCGATCAGAAAAACTTTACGCCAAACTATCTAAGTGTGAGTTCTGGCTGCGAAGTGTGAACTTCCTAGGTCATGTAGTCAGCCAAGATGGAATCCATGTGGATCCCTCTAAGGTCAAAGCTGTAGAAGGATGGGCAATCCCGACAACGCCCACAGAAATTCGTCAATTCTTGGGATTAGCAGGCTACTATAGGAGATTCATTCAAAACTTCTCTAAGATCGCCAAGCCACTTACCTCGCTTACGCAAAAGGGCGTACCATTCAAATGGACAGACAAACAAGAGATTGCGTTTTGAACCTCGAAACAAGCTCTCTGTAGCGCACCTGTACTATCTCTGCCTGAAGGAACGGAAGATTTTGTAGTCTACTGCGACACGTCAAATCAGGGCTTAGGTTGCGTTCTCATGCAACGTGGGAGAGTGATAGCCTACGCATCCCGCCAGCTAAAGACGCATGAAGTAAACTACACGACCCATGACCTAGAGTTGGGAGCTGTAGTCTTTGCCCTAAAGATTTGGAGGCATTACCTTTACGGTACAAAGTGCACCGTCTTCACGGATCACAAGAGTCTCCAACACATCTTAAACCAAAAGGAGTTGAACATGAGGCAATGAAGATGGGTTGAATTGCTAAACGATTATGAGTGTGAGATTAAGTACCACCCAGGCAAGGCCAACGTGGTAGCTGATGCCTTAAGTCGGAAGGAGTACTCTAATCGTTGTACGAAAACTCTCTCGATAACCATTCAATCGCACCTGGCCACTCAAATTGCAGTAACCCAGTCAGAGGCCATGAAGACGGAAAATAGAGCAAGCGAAGTATTGCACGGAATGGAAAAGAACCTGGAGGCAAAGGAGAATGGAGTATACTATTTCATGAACCGTATTTGGGTCCCTAAATTTGGAGGGTTTAGAGATGTTGTCATGAAGGAAGCCCACAAGACGCGATACTCCATACATACCGGTTCCGATAAGATGTATTTGGATATTAAACAACACTATTGGTGGCCTAACATGAAGGCGGAAATCGCGACCTACGTCAGTAAGTGCCTTACGTGCGCCAAAGTAAAGGTGGAATACCAAAAACCCTCAGGATTGTTACAGCAACCGGCAATCCCTGAGTGGAAATGGGAAGGGATTTCTATGGATTTCGTGACCAAGCTACCCAAAACGTCGGATGGATTAGACACCATATGGGTAATAATTGACCGACTGACGAAATCTGCCCATTTCCTGCCAATTAAAGAATCGTACAAGATGGAGAGATTGACGCGTTTATACATTCGAGAGATTGTGAGACTCCACGGAATACCAATATCTATCATCTCAGATAGGGACAGTAGGTTCACATCCCGATTTTGGCAATCACTCCATAAGGCGATGGGAACAAACCTCGATATGAGCACCGCTTATCATCCACAAACGGATGGTCAAAGCGAGCGAACCATCCAAACGCTCGAAGATATGCTCCACGCATGCGTGATAGACTTTGGAAAGTCTTGGGATACCCACCTACCCTTAATCGAGTTCTCATACAACAATAGTTACCATTCGAGCATCAAGGTGGCTCCTTTCGAAGCACTGTACGGGCGTAAATGTAGATCACCGTTATGTTGGGCTGAAGTAGGTGACACCCAGCTAGCAAAAACACACACGTCGGACAAAGCACTAACGGGACCGGAGATCATCCGTGAAACCACGGAAAAGATCGTTCAAATCAGAGCTCGATTGCAAGCATCGCGTGACCGACAAAAGAGCTACGCTGATAAACGCCGAAAGCCCTTAGAATTTCAGGTCGGTGATCGAGTACTGTTAAAAGTCTCGCCCTGGAAAGGAGTCATTCGTTTTGGGAAGCGGGGAAAACTAAATCCACGATACATTGGACCTTTCGAAATCGTCGCCCGAATTGGTCCAGTAGCATACAGACTGCAACTACCCGCAGAGCTAAACGGTGTACACCCCGTGTTTCATGTATCTAACCTAAAGAAGTGCTGATAGCTTCATTTTATTTACTTATTTTTATAGTTTATTTTAATACATTTCATTCGCATTTTAGTTAACTTTCATGCATATTTTCCCTTTTGTTATTTTTATGACCATTTCGGGGTACTTTCTAGTTTCTTAAGCATTATTGCAGATTTTCTTGGAAACTAGCGGGGTGGCACTCTTGCGAGGCGATTGGGCTTGAAGGGAATTAGAGATTTCATGCTTGATGGCTATAAAGGTGATTCATGGGGTGGACTTGTCAAATGCTTGAAGGCTTGGAAAAATTGAGCTTTAAATTTGAAAGATGTGGGGGAACATTCAAGCGTATGAAAATTATTAATCGGGCGAGTTCACGAGCTTTGGAGGATTTGGAGAGGTCAAATTGGGCTTTAAATGAAGAAAAACTTGAAGAAAATGGGCTAGGAGGTGATTGGATTCGATCTGGGCTAGTGGGATATGCTTTAGAGGCCCAAAATCTCAAAGAAGCACATGTCAGGCACCACCCGCGCAACCCACCCGCGCAGCAGCACGCAGGTCGCGCAAGGCCCTGTAGGGGAAATTTCGGGAATTCTTCTTTTGAGCTATTTGAGGAAGGTTGGTGCCCATCTTTTGCATACACTTGCACATCCGATTTTTGGAGATTCTCTCTGGAGTTTTGGAGACTTTTGAAGGCCAAGAACCCTTGAAGAACATCATATTTTTACCTCTTGATTCTTGCTTAATGTTTGGTACAAATTTCTCTAACTTTGTTTCTTTGTGTTTAGCCATGCTTGGCTAAACTAATCTTGGTTTACTTTTGGTTAATCCTTTGAACTTTTGTTGAATGTTGAAGAATCCATGAACATGTTCTTGAATCTTTATGGAAATGTTTTGTGTTTTAACATCTTATCATTACTTGTATGTTTTAGTTCATGAGTTTAAATGTGTTTGTGGTGATTAGTTGGCTAATTTCTTGATTAAGTAAAGGATCCTCAAATTAGCAAGCAACAAATGATTTTTGTGTTGTTTTCGCTTCACACAATCATAAAAACATTTCCTCCAACATGGTGGTGAAAGCATTTGACCCCTCTTGGATTTGGTGACTTTTTGGTTCTTAATGCTAGTTGACTTTCACTAATTACATGCTATTTGGAATTAGTGACTTTGACTAAGGAAATTGTTATGAGCTTCTCTAGCCATTTCAACAATTAAGAAAAGTCTAGGTAATCTCAAGCTCCTTGGATTACTATAGCCAAATTGAGGATTTAAAACAAGTATTGCACCATTGAATTCTAATGATATGTTCATCAAAAGTCAAAGTGAGAAAACTTTAAGTCAACCATCTTTCCCTTATTGATTTTACATCAAATTCTTATTTTTGTTGCAATTATCTATTTAAATCATAGTTAATTCTAGTTTGTTTCAAGTATTTCAAAACATCAAAACCCCCATTTTTAATTTATTGTCATATTCCAAGTATTTTACAAAGAGATTTTTCATAGAGTTATCAAATTGAACCAGTCTCCGTGGATTCGATCCCTTTACCACTATACACTATTTTAGTGTGTAATAATTAGGGTTATTATTTGTGTTGGCCTCGACAACCACCAAATTTTTGGCGCCGTTTCCGGGGATTGGTTTATTTTTAATCAGTTTGTTTCTCTATGCCCAGATCTCAGCGTACAGGTGACTTGATTTACAATCCAGAAATCGAAAAAGAAGCAAGGCGTTTAGCAAAGGAAAAGCGAATTGAACGTGGTCAAACTTCTAATCCTCACGGGGATCCGGAGGTCGAAACCGCTTCACTAAGCGACATAGAGCCCGATTCTAGTCCCGACCTTCGCCAAGAAATTCCCAAAACACCACCCCTACAACAAAATCCACCCATTATTGAACCAATTGAAATGGCGGACGGAGGAGAAGTTCCCGAAAGAACTTTGAGGCAAATGATGGAGACCGATGTTACACAAACTCCAACCGGTATCAATTACCTGGTTTTGGAAGGAGGCTCAGAGTTGAAGTCAAGTTTAGTCCATCACCTACCGACTTTCCATGGATTGGAGAATGAAGACCCTCATAAGCATTTGAAGATGTTCCACATTATTTGCACTAGCATGAAGCCACAAGGGTCAACCGATGACCAAATCAAGCTAAGGGCATTCCCCTTTTCATTGGCCGATAGAGCAAAAGATTGGTTATTCTATCTTCCACCGGGGTCGATCAACTCATGGACCGACATGGCAAGAGCTTTCCTTGACAAGTTTTATCCCGCCTCAAGAGTCTCAAGTCTTCGAAATGAGATTTGTGGAATCCGCCAAGGTCAAAATGAGACTTTCCATGATTATTGGGAGAGGTTCAACAACTTGTGCTATAGTTGCCCACAACACCAAATTCCGGAACAACTCCTCATTCAACACTTCTATGAGGGATTGTTGCCAATGGAGAGAAGACTAGTTGATGCCTCAAGTGGTGGAGATGTCTTTAGTAAAACCCCACAACAAACAAGACAACTTTTCAACACCATAGCCGCAAATTCACAACATTTTGGCCCTCGCCAAGACATGAAGAGAGACACACAACACAAAGTTAATGAAGTGGGAACATCGAATCTTGAGTCTCAAATAAAAGATCTAACATCCGTCGTCCAAAAGCTAGCCATGGGACAAACTCCACAAGTGATGGTTTGTGGAATATGTGCAACCATGGGACATCATACGGATATGTGTCCCATCCTTCAAGAAGATGCGGAGCATGTGAATGCCACAGGAGAATTCCAAAACTACCACAACAAACCATCCGGGTACCAAAATGCATATAATTCAAGTTGGAAACCAAATCCCAACGGAAGCTACAACCCAAGACCATTGCCTCACAATGCATTGGTTAGACCGTCCTATCCACCACCACAACCTCAATACCAACATCAACAACCACACTATCAATCCAAACCGCACCCTCCACATCATCATCAACAATCTCCTCAATCTCAACCAAGTAGCTCCGGAATGTCTCTTGAAGACATTGTCAAATCTCTAGCCACTAGTACCCAACAATTCCAAAAAGAGACAAGGACTAGTATCTCCAACCTTGAAGCACAAATGGGAGATATAGTTACATCTATAAGCAAGTTGGAATCTCGTGGTAAACTCCCTTCTCAAACCGAAAAGAACCCAAATGTCAATGTGGTGACCTTGAGAAGTGGCAAGCAAGCCGGAGAAAGTAGTTCAAAGAAGAAGCCAAGGGAAGAAGAGGAAGAAATAGAGATCATTCCCATTGAAGAACCTACAGTCAAGAACGATGCACAAGCCGGAGTTCCAAAGAAGTTCATCCCTCTAGTAACACCAATAGCCACTCGACCACCGTTACCCTCTCGACTTGCAACTTCAAAGAAGAATATGGAGGAGAAAGAGATTTTGGACACCTTCCGAAAGGTGGAAGTAAACATCCCTCTACTTGATGCAATCAAGCAAATCCCGAGATATGCAAAGTTCTTGAAAGAACTTTGTACCAACAAGAGGAAGTTGAAGGGAAATGAGAAAATTTTGATGAACGAAAACGCATCCGCGGTTTTACAAAGGAAACTTCCACCCAAATGCAAAGATCCCGGAATGTTCACGGTTCCTTGCAAGATTGGAGATGTCACTTTTAGTAGTGCTATTCTTGATCTTGGTGCTTCTATCAATGTCATGCCTTATTCAGTGTATGAATCATTAAATGTCGGACCCTTAAGTGAAACCGGTGTCATAATCTCTCTTGCGGATAAATCAAGTGTCTTTCCTAGAGGTGTTTTAGAAGATGTCCTAGTGCAAGTGAACCAGTTAGTCTTCCCGGCGGATTTCTATGTGATTGATCTAGATGAGCAAGTGTCTTCCAAATCGGCTCTAATCTTGCTTGGGAGACCATTTTTGAAGACGGCTAGGACAAAGATCGATGTGTATGCGGGAAGTTTGACAATGGAGTTTGATGGTGAAACAATAAGTTTTAATATTTATGATGCCATGAGATATCCTAGTGATGTTTCATCTTTGTACTTTGTTGATGTTGTTGAGCCAATTACTCAAGAATTGTTTGAGTTATCTAACGGTGATATGTTGGAGATGATCTTAAGCAAAGGATTCGATTGTGGGAAGCTAGCCGAGCAATTAAAGTTTTATTCTTTGGATCCGGAAGTTGAGAAGTTGGTAAATAAAATGGAAATGAAAAAATCCACAAGATTAGATGTCAAGCAAATTGAATTGTCCCAAACTCATACAAAATTGTCTCCATCCCTTGTTCAACCACCCGAGTTGGAATTAAAGATCTTACCTCAACACTTGAAGTATGCCTACTTGGGAAAGAATGAAACCCTTCCGGTTATCATCTCAACTCATTTAACCAAATTTGAAGAAGAGCAACTCCTCAAGGTGTTGAAGGAGCATAAAGAAGCTATGGGTTGGACGATTGCGGATATCAAGGGTTTGAGCCCCTCCACTTGTATGCACAAAATCTTAATGGAGGATGAATGCAAGCCAAGTAGAGACGCGCAAAGAAGGCTAAATCCACCAATGATGGAAGTCGTGAAGAAAGAGATATTAAAGCTTCTTGATGCGGGGATGATCTATCCAATCTCGGATAGCAAGTGGGTGAGTCCGGTGCAAGTCGTTCCAAAGAAGACGGGAATCACGGTGGTCGAGAACAACAAAGGTATGATGGTTCCCACCCGTGTGCAAAACGGGTGGAGAGTATGTATTGACTACCGCAAACTCAATGCGAGCACACGAAAAGATCATTTCCCATTGCCTTTCATTGATCAAATGTTAGAAAGGTTGGCTGGGAAATCCCATTATTGTTGTCTAGACGGGTACTCTGGTTTTCACCAAATCCCGGTGGCACCGGAGGACCATGAAAAGACAACATTTACATGCCCATTTGGTACTTTTGCATACCGGAGAATGCCATTTGGATTGTGTAACGCCCCGGCTACTTTCTAACGTTGTATGGTTAGTATCTTTTCGGATTATGTTGAAAACATAATTGAGGTTTTTATGGATGATTTCACGGTACATGGAAACTCTTTTCAAGAATGTTTGACTAATCTCACAAAAATTTTAAAAAGATGCATTGAAACAAACTTGGTTTTGAATTTTGAGAAATGTCATTTCATGGTGAGTCAAGGTCTCATTTTGGGTCACATTGTGTCTAAAAAAGGAATTGAGGTAGATAAGGCAAAAATTGATGTTATTCAAAGCTTACCTTACCCGACTTGTGTTCGGGAAGTTCGTTCTTTTCTGGGCCATGCAGGTTTCTACCGAAGATTCATCAAGGATTTTTCAAAGATAACAAGACCAATGTGCCAACTCTTGCAAAAGGAGGTCGATTTCGAGTTCAATGAGGCGTGAAAAGAAGCTTTTGACAAGCTCAAAGAGTTGCTTACATCCGCTCCCATCATGCAAGCACCAAATTGGGATCTCCCTTTTGAGATCATGTGTGATGCAAGCAACTATGCGATTGGCGCCGTTTTGGGTCAAAAGAATGGGAGGGCCTCCCATGTGATTTGTTATGCATCAAGGACACTAGACAATTCCCAAAGCAACTACTCTACCACGGAGAAGGAGCTATTGGCCATAGTGTTCGCCTTGGAGAAATTTAGACAATACCTACTTGGTACCAAGGTCATAGTGTATTCGGATCACGCAGCTCTTAAGTACTTGATGATGAAGAAAGATGCAAAGCCGAGACTCATCCGGTGGATCCTACTGTTACAAGAATTTGACTTGGAAATCCGGGATAAGAGCGGATGCGAGAACCTCGTTGCCGATCATCTAAGTCGGATCACTTCAAATGAAACTCCTCTCCCATTGCGGGTTGAGTTTCCGGATGAGCATCTCTTTTCCCTTACCCAATCTATTCCTTGGTATGCCGATATCGTTAACTTTTTGGTCACAAAAAGGTATCCCGACACATTCACGCGTTCTCAAAAAGACAAGTTGAAAAGTGATGCAAAATACTATGTGTGGGATGAACCTTATTTGTGGAAACATTGTCCCGATCAAATCATTAGGCGATGTGTGCCCCAACAAGAGCACCAATCCATTTTGCAATTTTGTCATGAATTTGCTTGTGGAGGACACTTCGGACCTAGCCGGACTTTGAGAAAAGTCCTTGAATGTGGATTATTTTGGCCAACAATGTCACGCGATTGTTATATGTTTTGCAAAAGTTGTGAGCGGTGCCAAAGGACGGGAAACATTTCGCAAAAGAACCAAATGCCCCAAAATCCAATCCTTGTTTGTGAAAATTTTGACGTATGGGGGATTGATTTTATGGGCCCATTTCCCGTGTCATTTGGCAACGTTTATATTTTACTCGCGGTTGACTATGTTTCCAAATGGGTTGAAGCCAAAGCCACAAGATCGGACGATGCCAAAACGGTTATCGAGTTTTTAAAGTCTAATGTTTTTGCGAGATTTGGTGTGCCTAGGGCTTTGATTAGTGATAGAGGGACGCACTTTTGCAACAAAATGATGGAGGCTCTATTGAAGAAGTACCACGTGACTCATCGTATCTCCACTGCCTATCACCCTCAAACGAATGGTCAAGCGGAGGTCTCGAATCGTGAAGTGAAGTCTATTCTAGAGAAAACGGTGAATCCGACAAAGAAGGATTGGAGTTTGAGACTTGACGATGCCTTATGGGCATATCGGACCGCTTATAAGACCCCGATTGGAATGTCGCCCTTCAGATTAGTTTTCGGAAAACCTTGTCATCTTCCCGTCGAGTTAGAGCACCGAGCATTTTGGGCGGTCAAGAAATGCAACTTCGACATTGACGAGGCTGGAAGGCATAGGAAACTTCAACTCCAAGAGCTAGAAGAATTGAGAAACGAATCCTATGAAAACGCAAGGATTAATAAGGAGAAAACGAAGCTCTTCCACGACAAGTCCATCACCCGGAAGAATTTTGAACCAGGACATAGGGTCTTACTTTACCATTCACGGTTGAAGTTATTCCCGGGCAAATTAAGATCAAGGTGGATTGGCCCATTTGTTGTAATAAAGACTTTTGACCATGGAGCGGTGGAAATCCAAAGTGAAGAAACGGGACATATTTTCAAAGTTAACGGGCACTGATTAAATCCATTCTATGAAAGTTTTAATGTGAGTGTTATAGAAGTCATCCACTTGGATGTCCCGGAGTGTTGAACCAAGCTAGAAGGACGTCTCGCCTAAGACGTTAAAGAGAGGCATTTTTGGAAAAGCTTTATGCTTTCGTGTTTCTACGTTCGAATAAAGAAGTTTTGAAAATGTTTTGATACGTCTTTTGAAGTTATTTTTGAAGAAATCAAGAGTTTCTAGGTGTTTGGGGCATTTGGGATCAAGAACTAGTGAAGAAACGGAAGAAAACAGAGAAAAATCGAATTCCGGGAGCAGGAGTCTGCGCGACCCGCGCACGGGTGCGCGGCTGGTGTGCGCGGCCGGTCTTCAACATGCAACAAAGATCAAATCGAAACTGCAACATGTGCGCGACCCGCGCGCCCCCTCTGCGCGGCCCGCGTGCTGCTTTGACGACTATCCCCTATTTTGTTGACCAGCTTTGACTTTCGTTGACCAGGTGGTTTAATGAGTTGACCAACATTGATCGGGTGTTGACCACCCTTGAATATGGATTGAAAACCTCCAGCAACTCTCCTTCTTCATTTCATTCTCTCAAAACCCTCTCATTCTCTCTCAAACTCTCAAGAACACATACACCCACTTTTCACAAAAATTTGATTTCCCGGAGTTCCACCGGTCGTAATACGACGAGACCACCACCATTCTTCACCATTTTCCGTGCTCTACAAACCCCACCTAAAGTTTACTCCGATCCATCGCCGGATCTAGGGGCGCCACCACCACCCAACTCGCGGCTTTCCGGTCATTTTCCGGCCAACTCCCACCACCTCTCGCAATTCCGACACCACCAAAGTGTTTCTTTTTCGGGGATCTTTACGTCTAACCAAACAAAACCTCAAAATCTCACAAAAAAATTTTCCCATAATTTTTGAGCCACCACGAGCCGCCGCCGGATTTTTCACACAAATCAAGTTGAAAATATCCCTTCAATGAACAAGACTTGCATTTAGGCACCCACGAATAACCAAAGCTTGGGGTGCACGGTAGCGGATTCCGGGTTCAAGTTCAATTTTGGAATAAAACGGGTTTTCTCTTTCCTTGGTTTTTATTACATTGTATTGTTTCAATTTAGTAATTGCATTCAATTGTGCTTTGGAAATTGCCTAAGATCGTTAGTTGTTGCCCGGTTTATTTGGAAACATTGATATGAGAAAGGTTGAGATTGGTTAATTTGTTTGGAAATTTGTTCAAAAAAAAAAATTGTTTAAACTTTGGTTGGGATTTTCTCATTTTGTCTCGTATTGCTGTCGAATTTTTGTTGGGATTATCAAATTATCCGAGTGTTGTTGTTGAAACCATTTTACATTGTCAAAAGTCGGGTGTCATTATTTCTTGGATTTTTTTTTTTGTGTTCGGTCTAAAGATAGTTGCATTGATTTGAGAGTGGTGAGGTGAGGGATTACGTTGGTGAAGTTGTTTTTGATATTGTAGGTTTCGAAAATGGGCAAAACCACGGCTCGGACACGCACCCATGGATCATCGATCGATCCTAACCCGCAAAAGGATACCGCCGGTCCATCACGCAAAGCAGCCGGTAAACGAAAAAAAAAGAGGAGAAGAGGGAAGCGATCCTTCCCTTACAAATGCTGAGATCAAAACCTATCGCTCCAATCTTCGGGGTCGCGCAATCCGGCCGAAAAAATTCTACCACAAAAAGTCCATGAAAAAGCTTGGGGTGCATGATGGTGTATACCATTTGTTCATAAAACTCGGCTGGCGTGGTTTTCTTCGACTTTGTGACAGAACTTACGAAGAACCCACAATGGAATTTCTTAGCACATATGCACGAGATGATGACACGGAAGTCCTCACAATCCAGTTGAAAGGGGAGCATCATAGACTCACATACGCAGAGCTTGATTCTATCATGGGTATAGACGATCCGTTCCGCATCAGCCCCCAAAGTCAAGAGTACCAAGATTTTCTGCGTTGCCCTGATGCAAACTTCTGGATGCAAATTTCCGGTCTCCCAACCTTCAACCCAAGCCGACAGCGAGCCAAGCACATCGTTCACCCCTGTTGGAGAATTGCTCACCGAGTCCTTACGACGAGTATCTTCGGGCGTCTCGAGCCCGGTCAAATCAACAGATGTGAGCTATTTTTCCTCCGAAGCATGAGGCATGCACTCTCCCTCAGTTTTTCAGGCTTCTTTTTAGACAAATGTGACTCCATACGCCAACGTTCCTCAGGGGAAATTTTCATCGGGGGACTTATCACGATCATAGGTCGAGCCGTCGGCCTAGACTTCCCGGATCCCGAGTACATACCTGTCGACACCCCACCGAACTTCCTGCTAGATTGTGACACTCTCATCCGGATGGAGATGTTGCTCGATCAGGGAACCCGCACGTACAGTTGGTTAGACGCTGACAAAGCCCCGGTTTACATCCTGCCAAGTTGGATCGGTTCTTCATTCGATACAGGCGACCCCGACACTTGGCTTCCTCCAGATCAATTGACCCAAGCAGGTGTATTCCCAGAATTCGGTGATGATGAGGGTGACAACGCAGAGGAACAAGAGGAAGAAGATGACGAAGAGGACGACGAGATGCCCAAAGCTGAAGACCATTTTGACCAACCCTCGATGCAGCAACCGATGTTTCAGCATGATCAGTTCCAGGCCCCTCCACATCATTTTGACCAGCCACATCAGCAGGAGGGACACGAAGTCCCACCATATTTCCCCCCCCCCCCCCACGTTCTTTGACCAATTTGCCACAATGTTCTCCACAGTGCAGCGTATCGACGCCCAAACGCAAGAGAATTCGAGAGCCATCCTAGATGTGGCAAGCCGTGTTGATCGATTGGAGCAGTCCTCCTCTCACACTTCCCGCCAGCTCCAGGATATGTGGGACTACCACCATTGCCACGGGCATTTTCCGCCGCCCGACCCCCCGATCTAGGTCCTTTCTGCCCTTTCCTTAAGCATTGAGGACAATGCTTCTTCTTAAGCTTGGGGTGGGGCATTTCCCTTTTTTTTTTCTTACTCTTTTTCATGCATTTTTAGTTAGGTTGCATAACATATTAGTTTAAGTTAATTTGCATTCATTTTTTTTTATTTTATTAAATTTTAAGAAGATTGTATTTTCTTCTTTTCTTCTTTTTATTTTTGCATAACATTTAGCTTAAGACATTAGCATTCATGCATTTTTGTTGTCTGTTTATTCTCACCTCTCTTGGATGCCATGGAACAGGTTCATAGTTATTGTATCATTATTGGCCCAGGATCTTGTTGCTATCTCACCATCGAACCGGGACCACTAGCTGCAGTTTGGGATTTCATACTTGGGATCAGATGCTGGTAGCTTAAAGGGGTAAGTGATCATGGACAGGTAGTTTTCATGAAGAATTATGCATACAATACTAACAACTGTAGGATATACTATAGAAATGGGTGTTCTTAGCCTTGCGGTCACTACCACGGAGAGGATCACACTTGATCATGTTGAACTGTTAGGATGAAGCATTGGTGCTTGTCCCCGAGTAGAATCCATATCCGGTCTCTTTACATCACCATATCTTTTTGCGATTTTCTTAGAATTTAGAGAGTCTTTTAGTCCACATTTGGACATTTTCATTATCTTTGAAAAACCACAAGTTTGAAAAGGAGCTTACATTACATCTTTATGCTCCACACATGGTCATTTTCACACTTAGGCCATTCGGATTATACCATTACCCTTTCGGTTCCACCTACACACCTTTGGGAACCAAATTTTGAGTCAAAGGGTTTTAAAAAAAAAAAAAAAAAAAAAAACAAAAACAAAAACAAAAATAAAATGAAGCATGCAAATTTTCAGTTGCAACTATCTTAGATAGGTGGCCGGTTCAATTATTGAACAAATTTCCCAACATCTTGGTCACCCGGCGTTTGATATTCATTTATTTAGGTATGTTTTATTGTATATAGATCGAGTTGTTTTTCGCAAATTGGTGATGTTAGGGAGACTGTCGAGTCGGATACTACAGGAGGTTTGGGCCAACACTAAGTGAACTGATTCCTACAACGGTGCCCGAGCGATTAAACCTAGTTACACATGAGAGAAACCGGCAAATGTGAGATCAGAGTGTGCACTTAAAGAAGAGCTCCACCCGAGCCCATCCATTTGCTTTCTCCCTACTACAGATGTTCTTCATTGTATACATGTTCCATTGAGGCTGCGACTGCTCATCCCTCCTTACTCACCTAAAGGAGTTGTCCTGGCTGTGGTTTATGGTTCCATTGTCATCGGATGAAAAAGTTGTGAGATAGCAGCGAAATCAATTCTGACAATGTTGACTAGCGTCGGACAGGTTCCATGGTTCTATCCATTCTATTTATTTCTAAGGTAGTTCATCCCAAGTTCATTTAGTCTTGTCTTACTTGAGGACAAGTAAGGTTTAAGCTTGGGGTGATTTGATAGCTTCATTTTATTTACTTATTTTTATAGTTTATTTTAATACATTTCATTCGCATTTTAGTTAACTTTCATGCATATTTTCCCTTTTGTTATTTTTATGACCATTTCGGGGTATTTTCTAGTTTCTTGAGCATTATTGCAGATTTTCTTGGAAACTAGCGGGGCGGCACTCTTGCGAGGCGATTGGGCTTGAAGGGAATTAGAGATTTCATGCTTGATGGCTATAAAGGTGATTCATGGGGTGGACTTGTCAAATGCTTGAAGGCTTGGAAAAATTGAGCTTTAAATTTGAAAGATGCGGGGGAACATTTAAGCGTATGAAAATTATTAATCGGGCGAGTTCACGAGCTTTGGAGGATTTGGAGAGGTCAAATTGGGCTTTAAATGAAGAAAAACTTGAAGAAAATGGGCTAGGAGGTGATTGGATTCGATCTGGGCTAGTGGGATATGCTTTAGAGGCCCAAAATCTCAAAGAAGCCCATGTCAGGCACCACCCGCGCAACCCACCCGCGCAGCAGCACGCGGGTCGCGCAAGGCCCTGCAGGGGCAATTTTGGGAATTCTTCTTTTGAGCTATTTGAGGAAGGTTGGTGTCCATCTTTTGCATACACTTGCACATCCGATTTTTGGAGATTCTCTCTGGAGTTTTGGAGACTTTTGAAGGCCAAGAACCCTTGAAGAACATCATATTTTTACCTCTTGATTCTTGCTTAATGTTTGGTACAAATTTCTCTAGCTTTGTTTCTTTGTGTTTAGCCATGCTTGGCTAAACTAATCTTGGTTGACTTTTGGTTAATCCTTTGAACTTTTGTTGAATGTTGAAGAATCCATGAACATGTTCTTGAATCTTTATGGAAATGTTTTGTGTTTTAACATCTTATCATTACTTGTATGTTTTAGTTCATGAGTTTAAATGTGTTTGTGGTGATTAGTTGGCTAATTTCTTGATTAAGTAAAGGATCCTCAAATTAGCAAGCAACAAATGATTTTTGTGTTGTTTTCGCTTCACACAATCATAAAAACATTTCCTCCAACATGGTGGTGAAAGCATTTGACCCCTCTTGGATTTGGTGACTTTTTGGTTCTTAATGCTAGTTGACTTTCACTAATTACATGCTATCTGGAATTAGTGACTTTGACTAAGGAAATTGTTATGAGCTTCTCTAGCCATTTCAACAATTAAGAAAAGTCTAGGTAATCTCAAGCTCCTTGGATTACTATAGCCAAATTGAGGATTTAAAACAAGTATTGCACCATTGAATTCTAATGATATGTTCATCAAAAGTCAAAGTGAGAAAACTTTAAGTCAACCATCTTTCCCTTATTGATTTTACATCAAATTCTTATTTTTGTTGCAATTGTCTATTTAAATCATAGTTAATTCTAGTTTGTTTCAAGTATTTCAAAACATCAAAACCCCCATTTTTAATTTATTGTCATATTCCAAGTATTTTACAAAGAGATTTTTCATAGAGTTATCAAATTGAACCAGTCTCCGTGGATTCGATCCCTTTACCACTATACACTATTTTAGTGTGTAATAATTAGGGTTATTATTTGTGTTGGCCTCAACAACCACCAAGTGCCTATCAGACGAAACCCTTGTCATTCCTCTTGATGAAATCGAAATCAATGAGAATCTCCTGTTCGTCGAAGAACCAATCGAAATCATGGACAGGGAGGTAAAGCGTACTAAACAGAGCCGCATCCCGATCGTGAAGGTACGGTGGAACGCAAGGCGTGGGCCAGAATTCACTTGGGAACGCGAAGATCAAATGAAGCAAAAGTACCCTCACCTATTCTAGCATTCTCAGATCTAGCTTTCAAACAGAATTTCGGGACGAAATTCCCTCTAACAGGGGGATGATGTCACAACTAGAAATTTTGTGCCTTGTAACTACAACACTTAAGTCGGATTATGAATCCAAAAACATAAGGGCATGTATGATGCTTACTCTGTGACAACAAAATTGCAATCAAATACACCATACAAGCATTACAAATAGTCAACAAGCAATTGGAAACCCTAGAAGTTCTTATTTAGGTCCATTTTGGATTAGAACTTCCTTATTGGGCCTAATGGACCAATAAACTTCCAATTTGACTATCTTGGGTTTAGAACTCTTAAATGGGCTCTAATTGGACCCACTTTCATTTATTTCAACATATTGGGCCATATTGGGCCTAGAATGAAATAAATCAAATATTATGAACTATTTTGGACCATAATTAACCTAATTTAGCCTTAATAGCTCATAAAAAAAATCACATTTATAATTAATTGGGTTCAAACATCACTTAACATAACCATGAAATGGGCTTAAGCATACAAGGCCCAATACTCATCTTTTTCTCTCTAAATCTCGGCCCAAGCCCAACCAAAGAAAGAGAGTTGACTTTCCTATGCCACCTCATAATTATCCACAGGACTCCCATGCACCATCTCATGTTTTCATGCAAATCAATTCAAGAACCACACTCCTCTCCTCTCTCTTCTTGCTCTCGGCCGAACACAACACACACACACTCACAAAAATTCATTTCATTCTCTCTAAGTCTTGAAGGACATCTCCTTCCTCCTTCTTCAAAAATTTCGAGAATCAAGAGCTTTTCAAGGAGGTTTTTCCCACAAACACATCATCTAAGGTAAGTTGATGACTAATCCATGATCTAGCTACTTCATTTCATCAAAAATCTCTTCTAAATCTATTCCAACTTGTGATCATGCACCTTAGAAGTCACTAAACTCGAGATCTACCAAGGAGACTTGCTTGGATCGAAATTTTCTTCTTTTCTCTCTTCAAAACCGAAACTACAACTCAAGGTGAGCTTCATTCCCCCTTATTTTCGGTTTTCATAAGTTTTTGTGGGGGAGAATACAAGTAAAGGTGTAGATCCATCATTATGTGTATGTTTTGGTTGATTTCTATGCTTATATGTATGTTTTGTATGCTTTTGATGCTAGATCTAGTTATGAATTGCTAAAAACCGAGATATATCTTATACTAGCATGAAATATACTACTACATACAAAGTATACCAAGAAAAATAGCTAAGTGGCTTAACAATACATACTTTGGGCTAAAAACTCATTTTTTTTGACATAAATGTTAAAAATACAAAGTTAAAGGGCCCAAAATGAAATATTTCGAAATCTGATGGGTGAGATGAGTCAAAACAGATTCCATAATGTATTTTCTGAAAATATACTCTTTTGGAAGATCAAAAACATAAATTTCAAGCTTAATGGGCTAAAAATGACAATTTCGGCCCAATAGGGCCCATTATGCGAAATTTTCTGTTTTGGAGGGCCAAAACTGTGTTTTCCTGTAAAACAGTGGACTATTAGTGTTACATGTACTTTTCAAAGGTTTAAAACGCTTTTCAAATTTAAAAAGGACCAAAGTTGCAAAAATTTTCCAAATTGGGCCAAAAATGTAAAAATTGCGAAAAAAGAGGGGTTATAACCGAGAAAACTGCAATTTCAGGGACTTAAACTGTTTTAAATGAAAAATATGCTGAAAAATATTAATTTCAATAATTTTTGGTGTTAAAATGTCAAGAAAAATGGTTTAAGGACTAAACCGGAAATTATTTTACCTAAAGGGGTGAAAAAGTAAATTTACAAAATTAAGAGGGGTTGTAAACAGAAAATTTTCAAGGGTAATTCAATACACTCGTTGTGAACAAAGATTGACACTACGACTCTCGATAAATTACAATACACAATATCACCAAAAATTGTTATCAAACGAATTGATTCGGTCTCGAATCAATAACAAATCCAAAACTACTAACACTATAACGCTCAATACACATATGAAACTCTTGGAACTCTTTACTCTCGTGGAATTACTCATTACGTCGACGTACACTCCTTAGGCCCAAAAGTTGCAAATCATGCTTGTCGAGCCTAGCTAGCCTGATGACATGATCTTTAGGCCCAAAGGACACTTGCTTACATGTAGTTGGGTCTAATGCGACTCGACCGCGTGTAAAAGGACTTTCAATGGAAAACATGCTGCTGGTCCCCAAGGGTCCTTCAGTGCTGCTAGTAAAGTCGGTAACTCATGATTGCGGGTTGGGCTTCGGGCCCTTCGCAATTGCAATGGTCTTGAATGACGCAGGGAAATACCGAGGGTTTCGCACCTTCACTTTTTCTCTCCGGTCGTGGGACTACACAAGTCCGGAAGGATTGAGTTGTGTGAATAAGTGCGAGTGACGCCTAAGGGATCACTAGCACGGTTGCCAATTGGACGTTTTCATTAACGTACGATACAACAATTCACCACCCTCTGTATACTCAATGCCTCCGGAGCTCAACGAATACCTCTAACGTAACGAAATAACAGTACCCAAAATAACTAAAGCAAAGTGATAGGAAAACGTCGGGTTTTCCTAGGGTTTTCAACAAGTACACTTACGAACTACATGTCGAATTTCACAACTCTTACGCTTACATCTATAGAATTCAAACAAGCATACTCACGGATCTTCACATATTTTTACGTTATTCTATTTTCAGAAAATATCGGATTTTCTGGTGATTTTTTTTCAAAACATTACAAACATTGGATTTCAAACATTACTTATGAACTCACCAACATTTCATATGTTGACGTTTTTTCAAAATACTTGTATTCTCAGGTAACAGATAAAGTGAAGGATGAATTGTACTCTATGACGTTTTGCTATGGTTTAATTTAGTATCGAACAGTTACTTTTGAGAATGTAATGTTTTGGAACAATGTAATGGATGTAAACGCTACCAGTTGTATCATTCCAAATGTTGGTGATGTATAATGTTATGTTTCATGTATATTCATTGTGATGGTATTCAATTGAGTCACGACAGCCCCCGGACGTTTCCGTCGTCTGGTTCGGGGGTGTGACATAAGGGTACCAAGTAATTTGCATGGTTACTTCACACCTTGTTTTGTGATCCTCGGCATCCGAGTCACAAAACCTGAAGAGCACACTCGAGATTGAAACATGCCATTGAACAGTTCAATGAATCTCAAAAGATCTAGGAATTTCAAAACCAATTAAAACCTAATAATACATTTCGTTTATCTTGGTGGAATTTCAAAACCAATTAAAACCTACCTTCAAATATTTTATAGCTTGGATTACGACATACCTCTTCTAAGTTATAAAATAGTTTGTTGGGTCCTAGCCTTAATATTTCATATTGGGTGTCATATTAAGGACTTTAAGATCAACTATCTTGAATATCTCCCAAAACATGTCTGGTTTAGACATTTATCATCTTCCCAAATCTCTTGAAACAAGCTTTCCTAAATGAAGATGATGTTCCAATGGAAATCATACTTCTTTCACCTCTTCCAATTATTCTCCCTACCCCAAAAGTTCTTAAAAAGTTTAAGGTCACTCGAACCCTATTGGAAAGTGAAGGTCTAGGTGTGGTCACATCTTGGAGACGTAGTCACATATTGACAAGCCAGGAGTGTTGGGTGTCAAAGTCTTGAGAAAGTTGGTGGTTCAACTACTTTCTAAGTCACATAGTGAGTTCTTTTGGAACATCTATGAAACAGACTATGACAAGTCCCTTAATGATCTTATCTATTTGCTAAGATCAACTTCCTGAAACTTTATGGACATTGACAATGGTGACACTGGAAATACAAAAAAAACATTCTCTTCCCAAGGAAAGGGATTGACCATAGTCAACTAGGTTGACCAAATGGTAAAGAGAAAAGGCTAAGTGTGTAATAGTCTCGTGTACCATTATCAAAGGGTCCATATGTTTATATTGCCAAAGTAAGGGTCATTAGTTGTGAAGCTGCCAAATTTACCTAAGGATGTTAAAGTCAATAAGGTTGACTCTACTTTAGGTAAAGTCCACTAATCTAACTCTATTAAGTTTCTATTCTGAGATTCCTGATACATGATGTGACTGGGTCACATGGTAATGTTTAAGAATCAAAGAGAAGTAAAGAAACTTAAAGAAAGAATATGCTGAATCTGATCGCGTAGATGGATTTCTATCGTGTAGTTTGAAGATCGGATTCTTGAGCTACTTCTTACGAGTTATGAGGTATTGCTTAGGAATAGATAACAACAAGTTTTCATATGGATTGTAAGGATAAGTTTTTCCGCATAGTTCTAAAATAAAAGAATTTTTTTTTGGTTTATTTATTTTAAAATATCCTTACAATGGCATTTGAGGAAAAATTGTTGCTTATATGATTCCATCAATAGCAAGAGTGGAAATATGAAATTGATTCCTTCATTTGTGGTAATGTCTAAATTTACCAAATAAGGAAAGATTCTCATCATCCAAAGTCTCAATTGGACCGGGACTTGGAATCATGCAAGTTGTATAGCATGATGAATGAGAACTTTCAAGTATTGGAAAAATTAAGACTAATTACTTGTTCACATGGATGTGTGAGTCAAGTAATGGACTAAGGGATCGAGTACATAGTCATGTGCACTGATTAAGTGCACCACAAAAGATTGATAAGGCTATTCATCATAGTTTACTAAAGCTCAGTAAATATGATTATACTTACAAGCTTAAGTGTAACACTAAGACATTGGAAAAAGGTTCCAATGTATGACAGAGCGAATAAGAAGAATCAAATTAGGCAGAAGGATAAAAGTTTCTCAAATCTGAAAAGATGGGAGAGTACTTTAGTATCAGTTTTGTGATCATCTTAATGATTAAGAAACCATATCAAAATTAGTTCTCTAAGGGAGTCTTAGTGCATTCTTATGACTAAGAAGAAGGGATCTTGAATTGTTGAAGTGGTTAAATCAAGAAGATGAGTCATACTTCGTTCCAATACAAGTCTTAGAGTCATACTCCAAGATTGTAATTTGAGTGAGATGTCTTAAAGAAGGTTTAAAACACTTGTCAAATGTAGGAGTAAAAGTTTTCTACTCTTGTACATTTGAAATTGGTAAGTTGTGATGTTTTGGATAAAACAAAGACCAACTTAGGCCAATTGTGTGAAGTCTTTGTCTTGGTTAGAATCCACACTATCTCTTGGATGTTTGACAAGGGAGTCTTATAGGTCAAGAGGATAGTGGGAGTCTTAAAGGTCTTGAAAGTCTCAAGAACTAATCAAGAATAGAACCCTAAGTTCTTCACTAGCACACGACTTGAGGTTTATCACCTATCGTGTTGACATATTCTGTGCCCTTCCAGTTAAAGTTGGTTTTGCATATGAGTTCTTAGAGTTCTCAGTTTGTTGCACAACAACTTGGAAGCAATGGCAGGCCCTTAAGCTGCCAGGTGGCAACAAGTTAAGATTGAGTTCAGTCCATATGAGTTTGGATTTGTCATTATCCTTGTCTTGTGACTATGGTTTTGACAATTCACATGGATAAGAACACATACACCATTAAATCTAAGTGTCATAAGGTTTCTCTCCGATTCATGAAAATGATGGTGAGGAAACACTTTCACTAAGTAGATTTTAGTTAGATAGCAATTGTGATATTTGCATTCTCAAAGTCGTTAGTGGAGCGTGTGTGGTTTACCGGCACACTAACCTGGACTTGTGAGAAGTGGCAAAAAGGTCTAAGCATTATGATTACGGCATCCCTCTTCATAATTGTTTAGACACACAAGTGTGCTATCTAAGGGAAGGTGTATGTTTTTGATAAAGTCTTATCAAAACAATCTAGTATCAGAAATCTGAACTTTGGTAAGAAAGTCAATAAAGTATTGATTTCTAGAAGTCGAGCTTTCTGAGTACATGTCAAAGCTAGTGGGAGCATGATAAGTATTGCAAGTTAGCAATGTTAATTATAGAAAACAAAAGTTTCAACTGGGAAAGAGTTGTTTTGCTATAATTAAGAGAGAGGAAATTATACTTCATCTCAAGTCTATAAGCTTAGATCGTGAGGTTTTAATCATTTAGTCAAGGATATATATTAATTTCATGTTGGAATGGCTCAACATAAGGAAATTCTGTATATGGGTCCATTATTTGCGTTCTTAAATTCGATTATGATTACGGCATCCCTTTTCATAATCTGAATTATGAGAACTTGGCAAATAGAAATGGAAATGTTATAGCAAAAGACTGGTTTAGTCTTTATGTGAGACATCATGAATCATGTCCCATATGCTTCGGATATAGGATCGATTACATGTTCTATAGTTATCCATTCTAAAAGTTTCCAAATGCCTAGGGCATTAAGAAAGGAAAAGGTTTAGAACTGGATATGACTAAAAGGATTAAACAATTGTCGAGGACAATCTAAGGTTTACCAAAGATTGGTTGCTTAAGGACAGTTGGAAGTATAGCGATAATTCTGGAAGGACCATATTGACATAATCTATAAGGAGGCAACTCTTGTTCATAAGTGATAGTCAAAATCAATCTGGAAATGTTTCAAAGTCAGAAATCTCAATCTGTGTATGATTAAGGAAACTTAATGCAAGAAGGATATTTGTGCATAATCGTTACAAGAGGATCAATGCATATAAGTTTAGAATCTAACAGATTTCAGTAAATGACATGAATTTGGAATTCTTGCATTTGCAGTAAGGATTTGGGAGTGTGAAAAGAGGATCATTGACGTTATGTTCAATTGATCTAGTTCACAAAGTAAAGATCATAGACAAACATAGTATGCATACTTGGTGTATGGCATGACTAATGTTTAGAAAACATAGTGTACATGCTTGGAGCATGGGACAACTATTGTTTTAAATTCAAGAATAAAGTTGATAGCTGAAACAGTATACAATGAATAATGTGTAAATCATATGGTGATAAATAAAAGGTGTTTTATTTATGTTCATAGGTTTGATACCATATTGGATTCAACTATTATTGTGTTTCACTTTGCATGTTTTGACTTCCCGAATAAACTAGGTTATTCTTCCGGAATGACTAAGTTATTCAAACCATCCACAGTCGGTCATATGTTGGAAGTAGGTATGAATTAAGACTGTCATGGGTTGGCTTGTAGAGGTCTAAGGTGTTGGACAAAGGGCTACAAAACTCATGAGTGCTCATAAGTTCTGAGTATTGGATTCAACCCGCGCTCATTGGAATCACTTCATGGATTTTAATCACGAGTGATCATGAGACGATAATATCTTATATTCTTCAAACCTAGAGATACGAGTTGTTACTATGAGTTGGTTGTACATTGATTGCACGAAACCCCATTTGGTAACTCGGTGCTATAAAACGTGCCTTTGTGTATGATTCAACAAGTAGTAGAAGAAGCCATATGAGTCGAATTTTATCCATTCCTTTTACCTTCGGGATAAAAGCGATATCTGTGGGCCCCTCGATGATTTGATGATGACAAATGGAAGTGCTCGGCCGGGCCAGGACTGATTTGATTTGTTCAATTAGTCAGTCGTCATAAATCCGAAATCGGGAAACAACAAATGGACAGAGAGAATGATTATAATCCATGTCTCATTCCATATGATATCTAGAATGGAGGAATATATGATCCCTTATCTAATGGACAAGTCATTGACAAAGGTCAGAGTTCATCTACAAGGTCAAAGTTCGACAGAAGCTTTTGAGAGCTACGATTGCCAATTGGTTCCTGAAGTCATACGCAATAATAGTTTTAGACTTATCCAAGTGGGAGACTGTTGGATTAATGTCTAAGTCCATAACTATAATTGGTATGACTTGACCCGACCCGGCATGATCCATTTGGGTTGCATGGCATCATGCACTTGGATAGACTATAATGAGAGAAATAAGACACTTACGGTTATTAATATATTATAAGTTCTAGTATATTAATAATTTATTTAATTAGTATTTATCAAGAATTAATCTAGGATTAATTAAGTGATCAAAAGAAGACTAATTAAATATATGGGTTGATTGTGTAAATCATCCATACTTGTATAGTGGGCTAATGCTCTATGGATTATCTAGTTGGGCCAAAACCCATATGATGCTCCATGGATGCTCCATGGTGTATTTGAACCCATGGATCCAAGGAAATGGAAAGTCATGACAATTAGGGTTTGCCCTAATTATAACACTATATAAAGATCTTATTCTTGACAAAATCGACACTAGTATTATTCTAGAGAGGGCTAGCCGATTTCATGAAGTGTAGAATTCTCTCAAGTTATTCCAAGTGTATTTGGTGTTGTGTGAACCATTTGAGGTGTCACACTTGGGGCACTAGGCACTCAAGCTTCATGAAGACAAGCACTAACATAAGGTATGTTATTCTAACTTGTGTTATTCAACGTTTAGTATGCTAGAATAGAACAATACCTTGGAAAGTAGATATTTGCATGTATAATAGAGAAAAACATAGATCCAAGGTATTTAGGGTTGCATGTACACTTAGGAGTGTTAGAATGCTCATAACCCAACAATACCACCCACAGACTGACGGATAGAGTGAGCGGACAATTCAGACGCTCGAGGACATGCTTTGAGCATGTGTGCTAGATTTCGGCGGGAGCTGGGACACGTATTTGACCTTAGCAGAGTTTTCTTACAACAACAGCCATCATTCGAGCATTGGTATGCCACCCTTTGAGCTGTTGTATGGGAGGAGGTGTCAGACCCCCATTTGCTGGGGAGAAGTAGGGCAGTGCGTGATGGGAAGTACAGAGATCGTGCTTCAGACGACTGAACAGATTCAACAGGTCCGACAGAGGTTGCAAACTGCTCAGAGTCGCCAGAAGAGTTATGCGGATAGGCGACGATCTGAGCTCGAGTTTCGGGTTGGTGACTTCGTGCTCCTGAAGGTATCTCCTTGGAAAGGAGTGATCCGATTCAGGAAAAGGGGCAAGCTGGGGACCCGGTATATTGTTCCATTTAGAGTGACCGCGAGGGTGGGCAGCGTAGCGTATTGTTTGGAGTTACGTGCAGAGTTGGACCAGATTCACGATACCTTCCATGTGTCGTAGCTGAGAAAGTGTATAGCCGACGAGTCGACAGTGGTTCCATTGGAGGATATTTAGGTGGATGTGGGCTTGAACTACATCGAGAAACTGGTAGCGATACGGGATCGAAAGATCAAGGTCCTGAGGAATATGGAAGTGCCTCTGGTACAGGTCCAGTGGCAGCATCGGAAAAGGTCGGAGCTTACTTGGGAACCGGAGCGCGAGATGCGTGAGCAGCATCCAGAGTTGTTTTTAGAGTGAGACTTCGAGGGCGAAGTCTGATTCTAGTGGGGGAGAATTGTAACATCCGGATTCCCAGGTATATTATTATTCATTTAATTTTTGGAGTTGTGGAGGGACTCGGTGAGTTGGCGCCAAGACTCGCCGAGTAGGGACGCGGATGTTCATTCTATTTCATGACCAGACTCGGCGAGTCCATTCGTAGACTCGGCGAGTCCATGTTGTTTAGTGAAGCCCTAATTTCCAGGGCTTGGGACCTATTTAAAGGCCCTTATGGCCGTCCATTATGGCTACTACCCCCAGAGAGAGAGTCTCAGATCGTTTGAGAAGCAAGCAGTAACCATTGTTGATCTTTGTGGTGTCATTTAGAAAGAAGAAGGAGGTTTTAGCCAAGGGAAAGCAAAGGAGGTTGCTATTCTAAAGACTACAAGCTAAGATCATTCATTTGAGGTATTATTTTCTACTCTTCCTCTGTTTTGGGAAGGATATGTGGTTTTAGGGTTTCTTGTACCCTTGACTAAGTTGATTTGGGGTCCAAATAGTCCCTTCTGGAGATGAGGCTTTGTACCTGGACCCATAGAGGTCCAGAGAGCCTTATTCTTCAAGCTTTATGGAGGACAATGGAGGTCATGACCTTGGGTTAAGGTATTTGGGACAAAATCATCATTTGATGCTTATTGGTTGAGTTATAAGCATCAAGATTCAGACTTTACGTGACATTTATGCGATCTTTGGATTAGGGGCACAGATCTGACCACAGGAGATCAATAGAGTTTGTGCATGGCATGAACTCGCTGAGTTGTTCTAGGGACTCGGCCAGTAGGGTTAAGGTCCACGCAGATCACTCAGTGAATAGACTTGCCGAGTTAGGGATAACTTAGTGAGTAAGAAGGGGGTTAAAAGACTGGAGTTTAAGGCGATACTCGTCGAGTTGTTCTTGAGACTCGGCGAGTTGAGTCGGGGTAGCCCCGCGATTCATGCCATGTGTGACTCGTCGAGTATAGGATATGACTCGACGTACCAAACGGGACGGAGAGTTAGTGGACATGTGTGTACTTGCCGAGTTACCAAAGTGCACTCGGTGAGTTGGGTCAAAGTTGACCGTTGACTTTTGTTGACTATTAGGGTTTTGTCAACAATGGGGTCCTTGGGTCAAGAGAGGGGTAAGATAGTCTTTTACCCTTTTGAGGATGACAATAGAGGGTCGAGTCTAGCCACGAGTGTTATGTTTATGAGGGTATTTACTTTGTATAAATAGGCGGAGGCTAGGCAATACTTCTGCCGAGTTAGAGATTTATGAGACGTATGAGGTGAGTCTTCTGACTATGCCTTACCCGATGGGGTAATTTTATGTGACCGAAGGGTCTTATGTGTATGATGTATATGCGATGTAAGTTATACGTGATATGTTATGTGATGTGAGCATGATGTGGGTCGGAAGGTCAAGATGATATGGACCGGAAGGTCAACCGAGTCTGGGATGGAAATCCCCTGAGACACTTGGATCGGAAGGTCCTATGGCCTGGAAAGGCGTATGTGATACATGTGGTATTTTGGGGAACTCACTAAGCATTTATGCTTACAGTGTTATGTGTTATGTGTTTCAGGTACTAGCGATGATCGCGGGAAGGCACCGGCATGACTCGTACACACGCATACTGGAGTTTAAATATTTTCATCTTGGGGTTTTGTACTTATACAATGTTGATACAATGTCTTTATTTATGAATGCAAAGTATATTTCATGGTTTTTTAAAAGTGAAAAATTGTTCAAATTTTTACGGTGTTACATCAAGAGTCCACTGTACTTAAGGACTATTCAGACTTCGGAGGACCACTCACATTAGTAGCCCATTCACCTCACACTCAAACCTATCCCACCTCGTATGAATCTCCACCGCAGTCATATGGACCTGACTCAGAATATGATGATGAAGAAGAGTTTCAGAATGCCATTGCTCTTATAAGTCAAAATTTCAACTGCTTACCACCTTCATTTAGCAAAAACCAACAATACAATTGACCACCTTTCAACCGCAACTTTCAAAACAATCACTTCCGTTCCACCAAAAACCCTCTCACTCCACCGCAATCTCAACAAACTCAATCCAAAGAAGTACCACCGCAGTCCCAATCAACTGACTCTGGTACCCCTATAGAAGACAAGAGTGACATTATCATAAGTCACAAGTGCAATAAGGAAAACCATTTTGCCAAAGATTGCAAGGAAAATGTAGTAAAAGATAGAGCCTTCTATCTTCGAATGGCTCAAGAACTGGAAGATAAAGAAAAAGGAAAGGCCAACGTCACTCAAATGAAGAGGAATCAGCAAGTGTGGTCATCAGGAGATGAAGATGAACATGTCCTTTGCAAGGGGAAAGGCAAGATTTGTATGGTAGCAACTGCTGATGAAGACAAATCAACCAATCTAAAGAGGAACCATTGCTACATGGCTAAAGACGGAACTCTCAGCATTGTGGAATAGGTAAAACTCATGATTCAAACTTTAAATTACAACATACATGATTGTCAACCTTTCATAGACACACTCAATGACACTTGTGCTGCCGTCCTTACAGACTACAATAAAGCCCTAGATGAGAAGAACTGTAACGACGTAAATTTTAAAACCAATTTTTTTCATTTTTGTAAACATCAAAAACATCGATTAATATTTCAAATTCAAGTGTAAACAATATTGTCACAACAAAATACATCCCAAAGATCATAAAATAGTTTTCCGCCGACAATGTGTACGATCGCGCCGACGTCTTCCCACGGTCCTCGCTAGTACCTGAAACACAAAACACAACAACTGTAAGCATAAATGCTTAGTGAGTTCCCCAAAATACAACTTACGCACATGCGCCTTTCCAGGCCCTGAGCTTCCGGTCCATCTGTCTCAGGGGACTTTCGTCCCGACTAGGTAAACCTTACGGTCCTACCCAAGTTAACCTTACGGTCCACATCACAACGCCTTCCGGCCCATGACATATTCGCCTTCCGGCCCATAACATAATGCCTTCCGGCCCATATCAACATATCATACATGGCACATATAACGAATAACTTATCACACATAATACATACATCTCATAACATATCCGACCTTCCGGTCACACAGTCAAACCCTTCCGGGTACAGTATAGTGAGAAGACTCACCTCGTGGAAAGTCTAAGATCTCGCGTCCTCGCTATCACCGAATCCCAACGACGACTCTACCTCGCCTAAACATAAAAATATCCTTTAATACACAAAGACTTCCACCACTAAAACTTTACCCCTTATCATCATTCCTCAGAGGGTAAAAGACCATTTTACCCTTCCTTGACCTAAAGTCCTCATGTTGACAAAAACCCTAAAAGTCAACAAAAGTCAACCCTGAGAGTACGCAGAGCGTACTGCTAGATGTACGCAGGGCGTACATCGCCAATCCCCTGGATCGGGGTTTCCACCCAGTACGCTGCGCGTACTGGAAGTTACGCCCAGCGTAACCATCAGAATCAGCCACTCTTCATTTCTGGTCTTAATCGGTTAAGCCATTACTCCAACATCTAGATCCGACTCTTTTAGTGTGTCTAAACCTATAAAGTCAAGACCTTTAAGCCTTGGCATGGCTGTAAAGGCTACAACATCATATAACAACATTCTTTTCCAACTCAAGGACCTAGATCTCATGCATGCTGCAATACCTACGTCCAAGATGCCATCTTTATGAGTCTACAACTCCAATAGATCAGAAATATGAAGTATCTAAGCTTATGGAGGCTATTTGCACAAAAAGTCTCCACCTTTGGGACTTAAACCCTAGAAATGATACTTTAAGCATGCAACATGAACCAAGTGACAAGATCTGAACCTTTTACCTGATAATGAAGCTTTAACCCTTGCAAAGCTCAGATCTACACTTGAGCACCACTTCTAGCCTTTCCAATGAGCTCTTCTTCTCCTTTGCAACCTTGGAATGGCACCACCAAGCTTAGAATACACACAAAAAGGCTTAAGAACGAAGGCACACACTATTTAGGGTTTCACTATGAGGGATGGTGGCTGAGAAGTCCAACCACACATTCCTTTTATAGCCCTCCAAAGAGATTAGGGTTTTTAGATCTGGCCAAGTTACGCCATGCGTAACCTTGGGTACGCCCAGCGTACCTGAGGAGGAACACGTCCAAATGAGGCGTGCGAGTACGCGCGGCGTACGCCTTGTACGCCCAACGTACTCGCCTAACATGAAACCCTAAATTAACAACATAACCCAAAATAGAAGAATACCTAGATTCAGGTTGTTACAATTCTCCCCCACTAGAACTAGACTTTGCCCCCGAAGTCTCATACAGAAAAAAACTCTGGATACTGATCCCGCATCTCATACTCAGACTCCCATGTTAGCTCAGACCCCTTCCGATGTTGCCACTTCACTTGTACCAGGGGTACTTCCTTGTTCCTCAGAACCTTAAGTTTCCGATCCCTGATCGCTACTGGTCTCTCCACATAGTTCACGCCCGCATCCACCTGAATATCATCTAATGGCACCACTGCCGACTCGTCGGCAATACATTTCCTCAACTGCGAGACATGACAGGTATCATGGATTTGCCCCAACTCAGCAGGTAGATCCAACCGGTAGGCTACCCGGTCTACCCTAGCAATTACCCTAAAGGGTCCAATATACCGGGGTCCCAAGTTGCCCCTCTTCCTGAATGGTATCACTCTTTTCCAAGGAGAGACCTTTAGGAGCACAAGGTCACCAACCTGAAACTCGAGCTCGGACCGCCGCCTGTCCGCATAACGCTTCTGGAGACTCTACGCGGTCAACAACCTCTGCCTGACCTGCTGAATCTGCTTGGTCGTCTGGAGTACAATCTATGTGCTACCCATCACCCGCTGCCCCACCTCTTCCCAACAAATGGGGGTGCGACACCTCCGACCATACAACAGCTCAAAGGGTGGCATACCAACGCTTGAATGATGGTTGTTGTTGTACGAAAACTCTGCTAAAGGTAGATAGGTGTCCCAGCTCCCTCCAAAATCCAAAGTACATGCTCGGAGCATATCCTCAAGCATCTGAATCGTCCGCTCGCTCTGTCCGTTTGTCTGTGGGTGGTATGCGGTACTGAAACGCAGTCTCTTACCCAACTCCTCATGAAACTTCTTCCAAAACCTGGAAGTAAAATGCACATCCCGATCAAAAACAATCGACATCGGAACCCCATGCCGCGATACCACCTCCCTCACGTATAATTCTGCCAACTTCTCTGCAGAAGAGCTCTTGCTGATGGCCAGAAAATGAGCACTCTTTGTCAATCTATCCACGATCACCCAAATCGCGTCGACTCCCCTCGCAGTCCGCGGCAATTTGGTGATAAAATCCATGGAAATCTGTTCCCACTTCCATTCGGGAATCTCTAGCGGCTGCAATTTACCGTGCGGACGCTGGTGCTCGGCCTTAACCTGTCGACAAGTCAGGCATCTCTCAACAAACCATCCAACATCCCTTTTCATACAGGACCACCAATACTCCTTCCTTAGGTCCAAATACATTTTCGTAGCCCCGGGATGAATCGAGAATTTCGATCGATGCGCTTCCTCCATCAACATGGTACGCGTACCGCCCACAAACGGTACCCAAATCCGACCCTGAAAAGTCATAAGCCCTCGACCATCCATAACGAATCCTGATACTTGACCTACAACCCGATCTCTCTTCTGGTTTTCTGGCTTCGCAGCCTCAGCCTGAGCTCCTCGAATGGTATCCAAAATCGGGGTCATCACCGTCAACCTCATACAAATATCTCGGATCGGGGCGCTTTCTGCCTTACGGCTCAACGCATCGGCCACCACATTAGCCTTGCCTGGGTGGTACAGGATCTCACAATAGTAATCCTTCACCACGTCCAACCATCTCCTCTGTCACATATTCAGATTTGGCTGATCCATCAAGTACTTCAGACTCTTGTGGTCCGTGTAGATGGTACACCGAACCCCATAAAGATAATGCCGCCAGATCTTCAAGGCAAACACCACCGCCCCCAATTCCAGGTCGTGGGTGGGATATCTCAACTCGTGAGGCTTCAACTGCCACGAAGCATACGCTATCACATGCCCCCTCTGCATAAGCACCATCCCTAAACCCGATATAGATGCATCACAGCACACCATACAATCCCCCATCCCTTCCGGAAGTGCAAGCACCGGGGCCTCGCACAATTTTTGATGAAGGGTCTCGAATGAGGAATGCTGCTCCAGTCCCCACGAAAATGCAACACCCTTCCGGGTCATCCTAGTAAGTGGCACGACGATCTTGGAGAAATCCTTGATAAACCTTCGATAATAACCGGCCAATCCCAGAAAACTCCTGATCTTTGTGGGCGATCTTGGCACCTCCCATCTCAACACCGCCTCAATCTAGGTCGGGTCGGCCAATAACCCTTTCTGGTTAACAAGGTGCCCAAGGAACTGGACCTCTCATAACCAGAAATCACACTTGGAGAATTTGGCATACAGCCTCTCCGATCTCAATACCCCAAGAATTTCCATCAAATGCTCCTCATGCTGCTCCCTAGACCACGAATATACCAAAATATCATCAATGAATACGATCACCGACCGATCCAGCATCGGCCTGCACACCCGGTTCATAAGATCCATGAACGCGGCCGGGGCATTGGTGAGCCCAAAAGGCATCACCACAAACTCATAATGTCCATAACGAGTTCTGAATGCAGTCTTCTGAATTTCTTCATCCCGAACTCTCATCTGATGATAACCCGACCTCAAGTCTATCTTGGAGAACCAAGATTCCCCCTGCAACTGATCGAACAGATCATCGATCCTAGGTAATGGATACCGGTTCTTAACCGTCAACTTGTTCAACTCCCAGTAATAGATACACATCCGGTGTGAACCATCCTTTTTCTTGACAAACAAAATCGGCGCTCCCCAAGGTGAGCTACTCAGTCGAATAAACCCCTTCCCCAACAGCTCCTAAAGCTGCGAGGATAACTCCTGCATTTCCGGTGGAGCGAGGCGATAAGGCGCCTTAGTGATGGGCGCCGCTCCCGGAACCAAATCGATACGGAACTCCACTTGCCTTTCCGGAGGCACACCTGGTAACTCTTCGGGGAACACATCCGAAAACTCGCATACTACAGGAACGTCGTCAACTGAATTGGGCCTCCCCGCGACCACTCGAGTATCCATCACATAGGCTAGGAATCCATTGCAGCCCTGCTGCAAACTCTACCTCGACCTGGCAGCCGAACAAAACACCGACCCACACCGGGTCCCCTCACCATACAAAGTAAGCACTCCCCCACTAGGGTCTCGAATAGTCCCCAGCCATCTCTCACAGTCAATGACTGCCCCAAATTTACTCAATCAATCCATGCCCACGATGATGCAGACATCCCCCATCGCTATAGGAACCAAGTCTATAAGGAACTTGACCCCAAGGATCTCGAGCACGCATCCTCGAATCACATCAGTGGCGTATACTACTTTCTCATCCGCTATAGAAACTCGCAGGGGTCGACTCATCACCTCCCGCTCAATACCAATGTGTTGGCTAAAAGTCAACGATACAAAAGACCGACTCGCACCCGAGTCAAATAATACCAAGGCAGGTACAAAATTCACAAGAAAAGTACACATGCATACCATAATATAAGCACAATACCTTATCATAAAAGTAAATACACGAAAGAATACATACCAGGTACGACATCAGGCATCGCACGGACCTCCTCTACAGTCAACTGAAAACCTCTCCCACGAGCCTTCGGAGCCTCGGCTTTCACCGACTGAGTCTCAGTAACCCTGGCAGCAGACGTAGATCTCTGGCGAAGCTGGGGGCACTCGGCCATCCGATGGCCGGTCTGGTTGCAATGAAAGCAAACAATGAATCCCTTGGTTCAATCCCTAGCAATGTGCCCCTCCTTGCCACACTTGTAGCAAGCACCCGATCGATATGCCCCCTCGTGACCCTTGCCGCACTTTCTGCAAGTGCGGCCCTTCTGACCTCCCGACCTCGAATCGACGGACTTGGTCCGCTTGGCTTCCGACTGAGACTGAGTTGGACGCCGATCCACCCGTTGAGACTCGGCCTCCTCCCTGGCCTGGGTCTCCAACCTACTCTCACGCTTCCTGGCATTCGCCTGGAGCTCAGCAAAAGTCTGGTATGACAAGTTCGATACGAACTCCGGGATATCCTTCCTCAGCACACCCAAATATCGGCTCATCCGAGCCTGCTCCGTGGACACCTGCTCATGGCAAAACATCGCCCTCTCATGAAACTTCTGAGTGATCACCGTGACAAAATCATTACCCTGCTTGAGGGTCAAGAACTTCTGAACCAACCGTTCCCTCTCCACCGGGGGAACATACTCGTCTCTGAACATAGCAGTAAACCTATCCCAAGTCACGGCTGAAACCTCCGCCAGAATGAAGTTCGCCGTCACGAACTTCCACAAATCCTTTGCTCCCAGGCGGAGCTGGTTCAAAGCGAACCGTACCCTCAGATGCTCCGGACATGAACAAGTGTAGAAGCATCCCTCGATATCAGCAATCCATCTCATCGCAGCGATCGGATCCTACATCCCGTCAAACTCGGGTGACTTCGTGTTGCTGAACTCCCGGAGTAGCAACGAGTCACCTCCCTGTGGTCTGGCAGCGGCCACAGCTGTGGTAGCTGCAGCGGCTACGGCCTCAGTCACCGCGGTGTACCGCTCATTAAAAGTCTCAATCAGTGTGGTCTTAATAGACCTAAACATCTCCGGAATCTCAGCCCGGATCGCTGCAGCCACCTCCTCATGAATCATCTGACGAAGATCGTCGTCACTCACACTGCTCGTACCAGGTCTGTGGCGTGGTCCAACCATGATGCCTCTGAAATACAACATAGAAATATCAGAGACTCTTATCGAGCATAATCGCACTCGATAACGCAACCTTACTCAGTCTCCGATACCCAAGGATTCTTACTTGGGTTGCCCACTGATCCGGTGTCTTCAGTAGTACGGGCCCAATACTACCAACTACACCGCATCAGCATTCACCCCAAGTCCTCCTCCGCAAACCCCGGATCATGAGTACTCTATTCTTGCCATGCACTAGCTACCAACTCGCTCTCAAAGCACCTCATAGTAGCAGATTTCCCTAGATTAAGGCATCACAAATCAGGCCACTCTAGTCCTAATATGAATACCTAGTCTACTAGCATGCGTATCATATCATATCATATCTCAGAACACATATTGTAAGAGTATTTTGGGGAGTTTACCGTTCGGGCGCTGGCTGACCATACACACTTCTTCTTCTTTGGTTGTTTCAAAATCTCTTATCAAATTTTTATTGATTTTATTAATTAAAAATTTCTCAAATCCCCGGTTTAAGTTCAGTTACGCCCGAAGGTGTATCCGAATCCCTCAAACCAAGGCTTTGATGCCAACTTGTAACGACGTAAATTTTAAAACCAATTTTTTCATTTTTGTAAACATCAAAAACATCGATTAATATTTCAAATTCAGGTGTAAAATACATCCCAAAGATCATAAAATAGTTTTCCGCCGACAATGTGTACGATCACGTCGGCGTCTTCCCACGGTCCTCGCTAGTACCTGAAACACATAACACAACAACTGTAAGCACAAATGCTTAGTGAGTTCCCCAAAATACAACTTACGCACATACGCCTTTCCAGGCCCTGACCTTCCGGTCCATGTGTCTCAGGGGACTTCCGTCCCAACTAGGTAAACCTTCCGGTCCTACCCACGTCAACCTTACGGTCCACAGCACAACGCCTTCCGGCCCATGACATATTCACCTTCCGGCCCATAACATAATGCCTTCCAGCCCATATCAACATATCATACATGGCACATATAACGAATAACTTATCACACAAAATACATACATCTCATAACGTATCCGACCTTCCGGTCACACAGTCAAACCCTTCCGGGTACAGTATAGTGAGAAGGCTCACCTCGTGGAAAGTCTAAGATCTCGCGTCCTCGCTATCACCGAATCCCAACGACGACTCTACCTCGCCTAAACATAAAAATATCGTTTAATACACAAAGACTTCCACCACTAAAACTTTACCCCTTATCATCATTCCTCAGAGGGTAAAAGACCATTTTACCATTCCTTGACCTAAAGTCCTCATGTTGACCAAAACCCTAAAAGTCAACAAAAGTCAACCCTGAGAGTACGCAGGGCGTACTGCTAGATGTACGCGGGGCGTACATCGCCAATCCCCTGGATCGGGGTTTCCACCCAGTACGCTGCACGTACTGGAAGTTACGCCCATCGTAACCATCAGAATCAGCCACTCTTCATTTCTGGTCTTAATCGGTTAAGCCATTACTCCAACTTCTAGTTCCGACTCTTTTAGTGTGTCTAAACCCATAAAGTCGAGACCTTTAAGCCTTGGCATGGCTGTAAAGGCTCCAACATCACATAACAACATTCTTTTCCAACTCAAGGACCTAGAATTCATGCATGGTGCAATACCCACGTCCAAGATGCCATCTTTATGAGTCTACAACTCTAATAGATCAGAAATATGAAGTATCTAAGCTTATAGAGGCCATTTGCACAAAAAGTCTCCACCTTTGGGACTTAAACCCTAGAAATGATACTTTAAGCATCCAACATGAACCAAGTGACAAGATCCAAACTTTTTACCTGATAATGAAGCTTTAACCCTTGCAAAGCTCAGATCTAGACTTGAGCACCACTTCTAGCCTTTCCAATGAGCTCTTATTCTCCTTTGCAACCTTGGAATGGCTCCACCAAGCTTAGAATACACACACAAAGGCTTAAGAATGAAGGCACACACTATTTAGGGTTTCACTCTGAGGGATGGTGGTTGAGAAGTCCAACCACACATTCCTTTTATAGCCCTCCAAAGAGATTAGGGTTTTTAGATCGTAACCTTGGGTGTGCCTAGCGTACCTGAAGGGGAACGCGTCCAAATGAGGTGCGCGAGTACGCATGGCGTACGCCTTGTACGCCCAGCGTACTCGCCTAACATGAAACCCTAAATTAACAACATAACCCAAAATAGAAGAATACCTGGATTCGGGCTGTTACAAGAACATCACTTCGCAGAAGATGTTCCATGTTAGAGGATGTTTGGAGAATAAGAGACTCAAAATGGCAATGTTAGAGAAGGACTTAATGCTATAAAAGGATTCTAGAATGCTTAGTGAAATCCAATTAGAGATAGCCTTAAATCAGAGAGATCTAGCACAGAATGAAATTGTACGTTTAAATCTGTTAATTGAAAAACTATTTAATGAAACTAAGCCCATTGAGAATCTTGTTAATAATGGAAATGTAGATAACACTTTAAACTGGGGTTGCTGCAATGGTTACCCATCCGCAATGAACTCATCACCTCGGTTCACACTGGAACGTCCCTATGTCCCACCAGAATGCAACTTCTTGTTTCCAGTCAATGAAAAAATGTTTTCCTGAGGATATCCAATCCTACTTTGGAAAACTTCATGATCTGAGTAATACTTGTGTTATAGAAGAAATTCTTCCTGAATCTTCTACTCATGTTAACAACACAGATTCTCATACATCATCTGTAGTTGATGAGGAAATTGTTATTGAAAGTTCTGAAGTCCCCTTAGACTTCCTATCCTTACAGTCTGACTGCAGTGTCTCTAACTACAGTCACGTACTGCAATTTGTCCCATTGCCTAATAACAATTGTTCCAAAGAAGTATTCACCAAGACTTACTCTGCGATAGTCCGAAGCACTACTCCACTGATCGAAGTCAAGAGTTCTATGACCATTGAGCCAATTAATCATGAATTACCAATTGAAAATTTCGAATTTGGTCAATGTTCTCAAAGTCCTAACTTCTCAAGTTCGGATGAATTGAGTCACTATTTTTCAAAATCTTCAAAGATTCTAGGAAACCGCAATTAAATATCAGTGACTGCGGTTCTCCTAAGACTGAAGGAAAAAGAGTTTTTAAAGAAGAATTTCACTCTCGTGGCAAGCAATGAGAAATTTTCTCAAAAGTTAAGAAATCTGTGAAATGTCCTAAGTCAAAAAAGTCCTGAGAAGTTTACTGTTTCAAATTTTATTTTCAAGAAAACTGTCTCAAAGAAAACAAAAAGAAAGGAGTTCACTGTTTCTGACAATACTCAAAAAATATCCAAACATGAGGATAAGTCTTTTCGTTCAAATGGATTTCAAATTTGTTGTATCAATGATCCAAAATGGAAAGGTATCTTACCTACTCCAACCTTTTCAGTGTCAAAATCTCAAAAATGGAAAGGGATTTTGCCAACTCCGGCACTTAAAAGGTTATCTCAAATGCTTAATAAATCACATCACAAAAGCTTTGCACGTGCCTTCACACCTGCCAGACCTACACAAAACACCTTTTCAAAATACAGAAACAAAAGAGTCAAATCTAACAATCCTCGGTATGGACAAAAACATACTTTTTCTTCAAAACCTCAGACCAGGTCAAATGTCAGGGAAAATGACAAAAAGTTCTCTTGTCAATGTCAATGTAAAATAATTCAGAGAACTTCCAACACCCAGGATTTCAGGGTCAATTATAATCTCTTCAAAAGTACTCGTAATTACTCACAATCGCACAAAACTCCAAATAACTTCAAACACCCAGGACTAGGTTTGAAATTTGACTTAAAACCTATCCCTGCCACCTCGCATCATGCATCGATTCACACCTCGCATGTGACCTCGGGCTCCAAAATCACTTTGGTGCCCAAATTAACCACTTAGTTTTTGTAGGCTTTGTGCAAGGAGGATCAAGAAGAAGAATGGTTGATCGAGAAAACCTTAAACACAATCTCATCAGTGTTGGCCAACTATATAAAGCAGGCCATCGAGTGGAGTTTGATGATCTATTTTGTTACATAATGACAAGTGACAGAAGCACTTGCTTAATCAAGTCACGCTCCGAAGGCACAATATATCCTTTGGATATCTCTCTCATCATTGGTAAACCGCAGTTGTGTTTTCTTTCTAAAGATTTATCTGAAGTCAGCTGGCTATGGCATTGCAAGCTAGCTCATCTCAACTTCAGATACATCAATAATCTGGTCACTAGAGAACTTGTCCGCGGTCTCCCTATTATCAAATTCAGCAACGATACTCTTTATCCAACTTGTGAATGTGGAAAACAAGTCAAATCAAGTCACCCTCTGATAATGGATTCATCTATTTCAGTACCACTAGAATTATTGCACATTGATCTCTGCGATCCTTCAATTGTAGCCAGTCTCCACCACAAGAAATACATACTAGTTGTTGTTGATGACTTCACTCGTTTCACATGGGTCTTCTTCCTCAAACTCAAATCCGAAACATCGTAGATTCTCATAAACTTCATCAAAGAAATAGAACTTTAGATCAAGATTCCAGTCAGACGTATCCGCAGTGATAATGGAACGGAGTTCACTAATCATCTTCTCAACAGTTTCTTGGTGTCCAAGGGTATTTCTCACAACTTCTCAGCACCCTACACTCCGCAACAAAATGGTGTCGTAGAAATAAGAAACTGCACATTACTAGAAGCAGCCATATCCATGCTTAACTTCGCCCACCTTCCACTCTACTTCTGGGCTGAAGCTGTAGCAACTGCATGCTTTTTCCAAAACCAAAGGATTGTGTGCAAATGTCTCAACAAAACTCCATACGAAGGTCTTAACAATCGCAAGCTGAATGTTCATTTCTTTCATATTTTTGGGTGTAGATGCTTCGTTATCAACAATAGAGATCAGCTTAACAAATTTGCAGCTAAGTCTAATGAAGGCATCTTCCTTGGTTATTCCACTAACAAGGTTGCTTATTGAGTGCTTATCAGGAGTACAAGGCTGATCATTGAAAGCTTTGATGTGAAATTCGATGATTCTCACATCCGTGATGCCCCTTCATCCACTGAAACTACCGCAATCATGGAATGTGACATTCCTGCCTCTTATGGTCCTTTAAATCTAGTTGAAGTCAATTATGATGATCTCTTCGAACCTATTGAAACGGCAAAACTATCTGAAGTTCTTGTGTCTCCAGCAGCTCAACAACAACATGCTAACATTTCTGGACAATCTCCATCCAAATCCGTATCAATCAATACTTCCACCTCTCCGGTTGAGGGGGAAAGCTCTACTCCAGATCTACCCGCAACCATCGAGGATTCAGTATTTAATGATACTCACATTCCAGCTCACAGAGAATCAGTTCCATCAAATGTATCTTCGAATTTGGATGATGAACTCATAGAAAATATTGACACTAGAACCAATCCAAGAATAGTCACTCTCCCATCCGAAGTCCAGGGGGAACCCTCTCAGGTTCCAGATAGACTCCCTTCAACAATCAGGGGGGAACCTATGAAAGAAAATGCCTCTCTCGCTCCAACAAGTCAAGTTGATTCATCAGGCTTTTAACAAATCCAGGGGGAACTTCCTTACCAATCCGAAGCAACCTCTGATGTTGAAAACATTCCTTCAACCGCAGCTGCTGATCATCTAATGCCTCGTCTATATGTAAGGACGAAGGATCACCCACTAGGCCAAATTATTGGCAACCCATCCGTAGATATCCAAACTCGATCTGCCAAAGATTTGTCTGATAACTGTCACTATGCAGCATTTATGTCCGCAGTCGAGCCTCGATCTATCAATGAAGCATTATTGGAAGCATATTGGATTTCTGCAATGCAAGAAGAACTGGAAGAATTTGAAAGAAACAAAGTGTGGCAACTTGTTCCCATTCCACAAGGTCATACTATTGTTGGTATAAGATGGGTTTTCAAGAACAAGCTAGATGAATCTGGTGCAGTTATCAAAAATAAGGCAAGGCTAGTTGCTAAAGGTTATAGTCAACTAGAAGGTGTTGACTACGATGAGACATACGCTCCGGTAGCTAGAATGGAAGCAATCAAAATCTTCTTAGCATATGCCTCTCACAAAAACATCAAAGTACACCAAATGGATGTCAAGAGTGCTTTTGTCAATGGGGAATTAAAAGAAGAGGTTTATATTCAACAACCAACCGAATTTGAAAGTATCGAGTTCCCTAATCACTGTTACAAGCTTCAGAAAGCTGTCTACGATCTTAAACAAGCCCCTAGAGCTTGGTGTGAAATTATTTCTGAAATCTTAGTCTCTTCAGGATACAAAAGAGGAGTGATTGATCCCACACTATTTAGAAAAGCAAACGGGACTCACCTTATGCTTGTACAAATATATGTGGGTGATATCATCTTCGGGTCATCTGATCATGGAATCGTGGATGAATTTGCTAAGCTCATGACAAACAAATTTCAAATGAGCATGAATAGAGAGATTAACTTCTTTCTAGGTCTTCAAGTCAAACAAATTCAGCAAGGAATATTCATTGATCAAGAGAAATACACTACTGAACTTCTGAAGAAATATTATGTGGACAATTGTTCTTCTGCTAAGGTCCCTATGGCCTTCGGATATAAGATCTCCACTGATCGCTCTGGTGAATCTGTGGATCACAAGACTTATAGAGGTATCATTGGTTAGCTAATGTATCTCACTGCAAGAACACCTGAAATTGTCTTCGCCACTGGTGTGTGTGCAAGGTCCCAGGCTGACCCAAAAGTGTCCCACATGACTGCAGCCAAACAAATTATTCAGTACCTAAAAGGAAGCAAATCTCTGGGTCTATGGTACCCCGCAGACTTCAGTCTTCAAGCATTCAATGATGCGGATCATGCCGGATGCAAAATTGATCGAAAAAGTACATCTGGTGGATGTCAAATTTTAGGTGGAAGACTTGTCAAATGGTCCTCAAGAAAACAAAGTTGTGTTTCGTTATCTACCGCAGAAGCAGATTACGTGGCCGCAGCCAGCATCTGTTCCCAAGTCCTTTGGATGAAGACACAATTGTTAGACTACGGAGACAAGATGTTGCAAATACCAATTTACGGTGACTCTGAAAGCGCCATAGCTATCTCTTATAATCCTATTCAACACTCCAAAACTAAACATATTGAGCTACGGTATCACTTCATCAAAGAGCATATCCTGAAAGGTAATATTGAACTCATTGTTGTTCCTACTCATGAAGAGATTGCTGATGTTTTTACAAAAGCACTTGACTCTACGAAACTCAATGTATTCCTACAAATGTTGGGAATGATGAATCCAGATCCAAAATTCTTCCTAAATTAAATTGTACCGCAAACCTTCCTGGTCCTCATTGCGGTACTTACTGAAAGTTATTTATGATAGATGATTTTGGAACATCGCCTGCTCTACAGTCAATGTACCACAACCATATATTATATCTATCTTTCATGGATCCTTCTTGTTTGTGTTTACTAACCTTTTGTATAAGTCTTTCTCTCAGTTTCTCACTGTAGTCTTTACCTTGGCCATCCGCGATGAAATTTCCAACCGCAATGAAGTTTTCATCTGCAGTCTTCGTGATAATTTCTCAACTGCTTTTTCAACATGAAAATCTTTGTGTGCTATTTAATGATCCTTCATTAAATAAAATAAAACATTCTCCTTAGAAAATGTCATATTCTCATTCTGAGTAATTCTTTTCAGACCTATTTTAGGGATGATGACAAAAAGAACGAATTTCCAATAAACTCATCCTTAATTTGTCCTTTCCTCTTCCAAACACATCCCACCTGTTACCTCTTCCTCTCCCATCCCCCCCCCCCACACACAATTACCTGACTTATAAACATGTGTCTGACTTTACATTAAATGCAATCCCTTTTTTGGAGAACTCCCAAACTTTACATTAAGTTCCTCAAACTTGATAGTTGAACCAAATTTAAAGAGGTCACTTAGGGGAAATTGTTGAATCATGGAAGTGACCCTCTTGAACTTAGCTACCGCAACCATCTCACTACTGCAACCACTTTAGCACCTGGAGTCAGCTAAGGAAGTCACTAGCTAGATTACTTTATTTATATTCTGTGTAATACACTCTATTATCATGTATGTCTTGCATGGCTTCTTATAGAGTTGTATTCTAGTGAAGTTCTATGTCTCTATAAATAGAGACTTATTCTTCTGTAATGAATACCTCTTCTGTTCACTGATAACTTATGCATTTCATCTTAATACAAACTCTAAAGTTATCATCCTATCACTCTTCACTCTCCACTTCTTACTTAAACATATCATCTTATAATCTCTCTTCGGAGCAAGTCCTTGTGACTTATTCACTAAGTTTGATCTCACTTACTAACATTTGTTTGAATGAATTCCAAGTTGATTGGAAACCATGACCTCCAGGGTTGGGTTGAGAGTTGGTTCCCGGGATAGTGGAAAGAGTATGAGGTTTTCTGGTATATTTTCAGTATAGAGATTTCGAGGCGTGCTGGGAGTGGATCCGGGTCAGGATCGGGTGCAGGAGGAGGAGTTGCGGACGGGTCAGTACCACCCGAGGTTATCGGTCAGATATGTACGCACGAGTTGGATGCGAGGATTCGTGAGATCCTGCATGATGAGGTTGCTGCATTGTTCCGGGCCGAGCTGCCGGAACTGTTTGGGTCGATCAAGACCACCATGGTTGAGTATTTTGATGAGTGCTATGCGGCTCTCACGGAGACGGCTGCCGCGGCGGCTACATCGGCTGTAGCAGCGGCAGGGGGAGGAGCTAGTATGGGTTTTCAGTATCGGGACTTCATTAATATGGAGCCTCCCACCTTTGATAGAGTTCGGGATCTGATCGTTGCTATGAGATGATTATCAGACATGGAGGGGTCTTTCTTCACGTGTTCATGCCCTGCTGATCAGAGAGTGAGGTGTGCTCGGAACCTGTTAAGGCTCGGGGCAAAGGATTGGTGGAGATTAACCACGGGGTCATACTCGGACACGCAAAGGGCTGCAATTTCATGGGATCAGTTCAGAGAAATGTTCAGCACTCGTTATGTTCCGCGAGTCGAGAGGGAGAGGTTGGCTCAGGAGTTCCTGGAAATCAAGCAGGATACGGAGTCGGTGACGGAAATCACCAGGATGTTTACAAAGAGGGCGATCTTTTGCCCTGAGTTCGCTTCGGAGCAGGCTCAGATGTCCAGATATCTGAGTATGCTAAAGGGGGATTTCAGTCAGTTTGTGTCCGCGCAGGGGTACGAGACTTTGTTGGAGTTGCAGGAGGCCGCCAGGCGGCGTGAGTTAGAGATTGAGTTGCAGTTGCGTGAGCTGAGGCAAGCTCCAGTTCAGTCGCAGCCGGCGACGAAACGGTCTAAGATCGTTGATTCCAGGATGGGAGATCAGGGCAGCCACATTTTTGGAAAGTGTGGGAGAGGTCACGCCGGAGTTTGTCGGTTTGGTGGTGTATGCCGCAAGTGCGGAAAGGAGAGGCACTATGCGAGGGATTGTCGGCAGTCAGTGCCGGTTCAGTATTTGAGGATCTGTTATCATTGTCATCAGGTTGGGCACTTGAGGGTCAACTACCCACAACTTGTTGGAGGACCGGTGTAGGTTCCAGCACTAGCCATTTTGAGGATCGCAGGTAGAAGTCAGGTTGCAGCGGAGCCCCCAAGGGCTTGGGGTCGTGCTTTTCAGCTTGTAGCAGAGGAGGTTAGAGTAGTGTCGGACGCAACTACGGGTATGTTTCGTCCTTGTTGTCTTGTTTATTTATGATTATTGTGGAGTATCCTTTATCTGCTAGTCTTGATGGATGGATATGGATTTGTGTTTCGGGTTTTCATTTGGTAACCGTGTTCCTCGAGGGTTTGGCATGGTTATGGATTTGTGTTTCGGGTTTTCGTTTGGTATCCGTGTTCCTCGACGGTTTGGCATGGTTATGGATTTGTGTTTTAGGTTTTCGTTTGGTATCCATGTTCCTCGAGGGTTTGGCATGGTTATGGATTGTAATTTGGGTTCTCGTTTTGGCATCCGTTGTTCCTTGAAGGTTTGGTAAGGTTATAGTTTGGTGTTTCATGCTATCGTTGGTTATCATTCGTGAGGGTGATTAGTGGAGATATGGCGTTGGTTGAATGTCGGGTACCATCTTCAGTCTGAGGAGTGGTTAGCTGAGGAATGAGTACTTTTGAACGGATTGATCAGTGTGGAAACGTGTTTTGCGAAGGTTGCTAGTGCTAGTGGAAATCAGTCTGCGTGTAAGCGTTGGGTTTTGTGCAAGATTATTTTGGGAGGTCGGTGTTAGCGGCCAGTGGTTGATAGTCAGTGCCCTAAGTGTGGGATAATTGGAAATTCTCCAGATGATCAATAGACTTGAGAGGTTGTTTAGCTGTTTGGGTTTCAGCGGTATTCCTTTCAGCCGAGAGCAGGCTGGTATAGGTAAGCAGCAGGCGTATGGGGCGGATTACAGACCTATGGCATTGATTGTGTAGAACCTAGGATCAGGTTGGGTTCGAGTATGTATAATAGAGATTGAGTTCGGAACCCCTAGGGGGCTAGAACAGTATGCATGGGAGGTTTTCCCGGAGAGGTAACTTGGAATGTTGATTGCTAGTTGAGCGGTCTGGATAGACTGAAGGCCAATAGGTGTACCAGTGAGGCTGAAGGCTCGGTGAATGGTCCAGCCAGACGGAAATTGGCTGAGGGTTTTGAGAGTGGTCCAGCTTGACTGAAGACCTGGTGAGGTGGCCCAGTCATGCTGAAGACTCTGTCGGTATTATCGGATCGGTGCGAAGTAATGAATTGAGTATGCTGCGATGTGTTAGCATCAGAAGGTCTGGCCCCGGGTATTGACCTTGATTAGTGGTGATGGTGCATGGACTCGAGAGTCCTTGCAAGCAGATTCAGGGCATATGTGTTGCATGGATAGCGGTTATGCTATAAGGAGGCGGTGTAGCGTTGGGTGTGCACCGTGGCTCTTGTCATGGTGACGAGGCGGTCAAGTGGTTTTCCTTGGTAAGGAGAGAGGGAGGAATGTAATTCTGAAGAGGAGTGCAAATTCGCGGAAGTGAAAGCGGTAGTGTAGAGTTATGATCGGAGTGGTTCCACGGTGGTTTTCGAGCAGCGTGTGCGGCGGCGGTTGGGATGACATCATGAGGGGATGTCTGTTGGGGTCGTAGGAGGGAATTCCTGGGCTGTAAAGACAAGAGGCTCGTAAGGGATGTAGATATGGAGTTTTGGATTTCCAGCTTGATTTCGGTAAAGGATTTGTGTATCAGTGGTTCATCCTGAGGAATGTTTGAGGGTCATCAGAGTGATGGGTTTCCTAACCCGAGGGTGCTAGAGCTAGTTCAACATGTGCATTCGATTGCAAGAAGAGAACTCAGGGGAGTTGCTCTGAAGAGTGTGTCTTTCTGTCATCATGGGATGGATAGAGTTGGACTCGGATCGGGGATTCGAGTGGTGCATAGTTATTTATAGCTCATATGAGTCAAGTAATGGTTGTGATTTGGAGCTGTGATGCATCATGGGTGGTACTCAATTGTTGTGTGTGGTTATCAGAGGGTAAAGCCGGTGCCCGGTATGAGATGGTGGTCAGGACACCGGAAGGAAGGAGAAAGTGAGTTCGAGTCTCGATGGGTATGCCTTGAGGGACCTGGTCCGGTTAAGGCCAGGTGGCGCGTTGTGGAAATATTTTCAGATGAGTTGTCGTAGGCTTCAAGGACGAAACCTAATTTAAGTGGGGGAGAATTGTAACATCCCGGAATAGCAAGAATAGAGTAGAAGGACTAAAAGTGTAAATTTTGAAGGGCAACTCGGCGAGTAGGGTCACGACTATGATCGCGAGTCAGGTGGCCTACTCGGCGAGTCCAAAGATGGACTCGGCGAGTAGGTGCTGAGTGGAGAAAACCCTAAATCCGGGGAATGATCCCTATTTAAAGAACATTATATCCTCTCCCCAACCTCTTTGATCCCCCTTGAAGTCCAGAAACCCTAGAAAGCGTGATTGAAGAAGATTGGAGTGCATTTGGAGCTTGGGGAGGTGTTTGTTGAAGAAATCTTGAAGGTGAAGAGGATTGGATCAAAGGGCTTTGCTTGGATTCGAGTTTCATTGCGGTTGGGGCATTCTTTTGAGGTAATATCTCGTTCTTGGGCTATCACTCATATGGATTCATCATTTTGGGGTTTGTGGGGAATATATCTTGGTATGTTTTGGAGTTTGGAGGTTAGATCTGAGGTTGCTACCTCAAATCTGGAATATTGAAGGCCTAGAGTGCATTAAAGTTCCTGTGTTTGAGTGCTTAGTGAAGCCATCATGTCCCAAACCCTAGCTCTAAAGTGAATAAGGCCTAGATCTCTTTGGATTCACGTAAAGTTTGCCACTTTATGTGATGGATGGGTTGTAGGAGGCTAGATCTATGTTTTGGATCAATTGCATGGCCTGGAAATACTTCTGTTTGGATTCAGACCGGTTGTACTCGGCGATTCACAAGGGTGGACTCGACGAGTTGCTTGAAGATAAGCTGGAACTCGACGAGTTGGATTAACAACTTGGCGAGTAGATTGAAGATAGCCTTAGACTCGGCGAGTCTGTTCTTGGACTCGGCGAGTCTTGTCGCAGAGTCCCAATATTTTCTGGTTGAGTCGAGAATCGGTGAGTCAAGGGATGACTCGGTGAGTTGGGTGCGAGTGGACTCAGAGTTGTTGGACTCGACGAGTCTCAGGGTGACTCGGTGAGTTAGGTCGCGGGTTGAGGGTAGTTCTGAGCTTGGGGACTCGGCGAGTCATCGGGTTGACTCGGCGAGTAGAGTCAGTCAGGGGTTGACTTTGACTTTGTCCAAGGTTGACCAGTTGTCGTCCAGGGGTATTTTGGTAATTAAGGATATATATTGAGTTGAGTGTTTTGGTGCTCAGTGGAGGAGTTCGTGTCGGAGTTCGGAGCAGCGGGGTCTTATCCTTTCAGCCGGCAGTTCGAGGTGAGTTATCCTCACTATATCAATAGGGTCTACGGCACCAAGGCCGATCCTTTACCGGATTGAAATCCGGGTAGTTGTTTGTTAGTGTATTGCTTGATATGGGCCGGAAGGCATTATGATATGGGCCGGAAGGCATTCTACGTTATGTGGACCGGAAGGTCATGGCCTGGAAAGGCGTATGTGTGTTAGTAGAATCTTGACTGAGACATAGGGTGATATATGCTCGTGATCGGCTAGGTCGGTATCCTGGTTAGGGTAATGATATGTTATGTGATCTGCTTGATCGATTTGTTGACTGCGAACTGTTATATGATTGAATGTTATGTGCACAGGGTTGTTTAGACTGGAGTTTGACCCGATATGCATGGCTGTTCTATGTTCTGTTATGTTATGTATGCTTTTTATGTTATGGGCCGGAAGGCAATATGTTATGGGTCGGAAGGCAATATGTTATGGGCCAGAAGGCAATATGTTATGGCCGGAAGGCAATATGTTTTGGACTGGAAGGTCATGGCCTGGAAGGGCGTATATGTGGTTGGTATTTTGGGGGTATCTCACTAATCTTTCGGGCTTACAGTTGTGGTTTAATGTTTTTCAGGTCCTTCAAGAGACTGTGGCAAGGCAAAGGCGTGATCGTACCGTTCCTCGCGTTTATGTTTTATGAAATGGACCTGGGAATATTCTGATAAATAATGTATTGAAAATCTTTCAGTAGTAATGTTATTAAAATGAATTGTTTTGAAAAGTTTAAATTATGTTGGAATTTTTGGTTGTTACAGTTGTATGGCATGACATTGGAGTTTATGGCCCAAGAACCACTCCTTATTGAGTTTACGTCCCATGGTCATTTCCGCATGAGTTTATGGCCGTAAACTCATGTTACTAAGTGTCATTTGGTGTTTTGAGGTCTTATAAGTCAAGATTGAGCATCTAATGATCAAGTCCAAGCCTTAGGAAGCATTAGGGGCACATTATCACTACGTTGTAGAGTTTACGGCCTAAGGACCATTTCCTTATGTGTTTACGGCTGTAAACTATTCTGGGGACATGTTTTGATTGTTGTTTAAGGTCTTAAACACTTCTAGGAAGGATCAAGACTAGCATCCAAGGCTTAGGAAGGGACTAGGGTCCATTTAACCCCCTTTAGAAGGGTTTACGGCCCAAGAACATCCCTTGGCCGTAAACTCCTTTGATCATATGTTTCTTGGTGTTTTTCCAAGTGTAAAAAAGTTCATATTAAGCACACAAGAAGCTAGGGAAAGTGTACTTACAAAATAAAAGCTTGGTGGGTGTTTAAGGTCCAAGAGCACTAGTTTGTGTTCTTGGTGTTTTGAAGAACACTTGAAGATCTAAGTGAAAATCAATAATGAATGGATCAAATGATGTATAACAACTAGATGTTAGGTTATAGCAACAAATCAAGTCGAGAAACACTTACGTTTTCGGAAGATCGGGTGAAGAACGGGATGCTACTTGAGAGAGAATGGGGAGTGTTCTCGAGGATGGAAGTGAGAAATGATGGAATTGGGGAGTAAAATCATGCCTATGGCATGAGTTCACGGCCATATGAGAGTTTCCAGACCAAACTCCAAAAGTTTGGCCATGAACACTTTATTAGGGTGCCAAATGTGGGTTTGCTACTCCAAGACCCAAGACAATACTTCCTTTCATTTGTTTGTTTGAAGAATAAATACTAAAAACACTCAAACGGACTTTAAACTGGCTAACAATTATCAGAAATGTAATTGACTTTTTATTGAAGTTCTTGACTTTAGAGTTTGTACGAATGAAAATTCTGGGTTGTCACATGCTTTTCGAAAATAAAATCAACTTAACAAAAATACACGAATTTTTCAGCTACTATTTACGAAGACGAAGGGTATCGAAGCGTTGACTATGGACAATAACCTTTGACTCTGACACCTGTCCAATTTTCGCTATTCTTTCGAAACAGAACCCCCTTCAACCATTCCAAATCCTCCTAAAATTATTACAAATGATTTTTCATCTAACAGCTTTATGAAAATATCAGCCAATTGATCAGTGGTTTTCACAAAATACACTTGAAAATAACCATCCTCCACATGATCTTTTATGAAATGGTAACGAAGAGTGTGACAACCCGAAATTTCCATTCTGTACGAACTTTATCAAGTCAATAGAAGTTAGAACAGTCACAGTAAATTTTCAGACTTTTCCGTATAAGTTTGAGTATTTTAGGATTTACACTTAAGGAGATATCAGGAGAGTGGATGCACTAGGGTTTTGTGCAACTCTATTATTCCAAAACTCTATTATATTAGAGTTCATTGCGTGAATAAAAATATTTTCTACCAAAAATCCCAGGACTATATATATGATTCTTAACCAAATTATTTCATTAGTTACATTTCCAACTAGAGAAAAGCCATTTCTCTCTCACGGATGTTCGGGTTTTCATCCCAATTTGTGAGTACCTTTCTCTAGTTGTATTATACAGCTTATTAAGTGCTTAATAACATAGAAATCATAACAAAACCACAAGATTTAAGAGTTTACCTCCCACGAACACCTTGTGGAGTAAACTCTTTTACAAGGGTTAAATGATGCCTAGTCCTTTCCCCGTGATATGTAACCACCTTAGGCTTGTATGCTAGTGTTTTTAAGACTAGAAATCATCCAAGAACACCAAGATTTAGGTGTTCACGGCCCAAGAAGTTCTTCGACCGTGAACTCCAAACTCAAAGGCCAAAGAGTGCCTTAATCACTCCTAAAGCTTTGGACAATAGCCTTGAATTACTTCTAGTGAATTTAGGGACTTTAAATCATCAAATGTCCATCTGAATGAGAGATTACGGTCGTAATCTCTAAGGGAAATGGTCTTTGGGCTGTGAACATCAAGGAAGGGCACCAAAGTGTGCCTAAGGCCTTCATTAGCCTTAGATAAATGTCTAGAACCTATCCTACATGAGCATGGGACTTGAAAGCATAAAAACACCCCTCTTCATATGAGTTTACGGCAAGAAACTCAAAAGGAATTGGCCTTAGGGCCGTGAACTCCTCAAAGGAGTGTATAACTGCCCTAAACCCTTCCAAGAATTAATCCACCAAGTAGGAATGCTTCTAGGGATCATTTAGAACTTCAAAACACCAAAGGACATTAAACTTAGGAGTTCACAGCCGTAAACTCAAGGGTTTACGACCGTAAACTTCTTGTGTGGGGTTTATTGGAGAGTAAACTCATGTATGAGGTCCCTTGGAACCCTAAACTCACTAGCCTTGTCCCACAACAACTTAGATGCAAATCCTTAGGGCTTATAACACTTATATAAAGTGTTTATTATGTTCTAGGATGTCTTAACATTTTCAATTAGTAGTTTAAGACTAATTGGATACATATATGTGGTATTATATGTTAACTAGGGTTATAAAGTGTGTTCAAGACTTCACTTGTCAACTAGCGATCCTACATCTTCAGTTCATCCGTACCACTCACTATAGGTGAGTTCATACCCCTTAACCAATGATTTAAATGTTTTTAAATGCTTTATGGGGGGAATACCAGTTAAATAGTTATAGTTATTACGTCAATCACATGTGATTAAAAACTACAACTGTTCAAACTGTTTGTCAAACTGTATTGTTTCAAACTGTTTTACAAACTCTTTTACTTATCAAATAATTTTACTTAAACTTTTTTGTACTTATTACAATTACATGTCTATGTATGTATAGTTATATAAGAAATGTTTAAAAGGCTTAGGAAGGCCTGCTCGCCCTATTTCCTTTTCGCGCTTGAGATGTGGTCTAGTGGGATATCGGGTATCCGTCCGAAGGTCATTTAAATATTAGTTATATATCATGTGTACATATATAGTCATAAAGGTCCTTCCAGTTCATTTAGTACCCTTGGGTAGCAAGGGTATACTTCCATGTTCATACATACCCGTTACATCACCATTAAGTTACCATAGGGGTAGCACAGGAGGATACTAATACTATTACTAGAACAATGACACATACAATGAGTCAGTTCATTCATGAGTCAGTTCGAGTAGTACTCACAGTACATTACTATACATGTTAGATAAAGAGATAACATACATTACAACTAGTACACACAGTACATTACTATACATGCTAGATAGAAAGAACATGCATTACAGCTAGCACACGCGGAACATTTCAGTACATACAGGCTAGACAGAGAAAGATTACACTTTCAGTTAGCACATTTATTACATATACATTCATGCAGTTATGTGAACCATTGAGTGGGTCATGGAGCTTCCTTCCATGACCGCGCTTGTATCCCGAATCTCCTTAATTGGAGAGCGTATGAGTTTGCGTTTAGATGTATACTGGATTGACTATCCTACACCTTGTTGCTCGCTACAGTTGGACTTGCAAGTCTACGGGTGCCAAATGTCATTTCTTATGGCGTCTTACATCGTCATTTTACTAGAGTCGGTAGCAGGATACAGGTCGATCACATGTTATTTGGAACACCTTTTTTGTGTTAAGGTAGTTAGTACCACGGTAGTCACTTATTACAAATACTACGGTACGATAATATTTTCGCATTACATTCACTTCGTGAATATTCACACGATGCACGGTAATATAGTAATTATATTTTTGGTTAATGATAGTCAGAATTGGGAAACACACACTCTAACAAGAGACATACACACGGATACAAGATGCCTTGGTAGAAGGCTACAGTTAGTAGGAAACATAGGGTTTTCTAGGAGAGTTCAAACATTATACAAAGCATTGTACAAAACATCTTACAGAAACAACTTTCAAACGTTTTCATACAAACTCAGACATTAATATACTTCTAATCTCACCAGCATTAACCTGATACTTTCTTTCAAAATAACTTGTATTCTCAGGTCACCACTAGACATGTACAGGTGCCAGGCTTTTGAGAAGATGGAGTTCGTTCAAGACTCATCTTTTATTTTTATATGTATATTTTTGGTGTCTATAACTTTGATAAAACACACATGTATGAAATTATATTATTAATGCAACGGATGTTATTGTTGCTTGTTTACTACTATTCATTGTTGTGATACCGTACATGACGTCCTCCACCCCAGAATGTTTCCGCCATTCATGGTTTTGGGGTGTGACAAAGAGCAATATGTTTAGTCTTCGAATATTGCACGGGATTATGAAAAATAAAAATTTCACTTTCAGAATCACAATATAATGTAATTCTCTTCATGTTTATTGCATAATCATGCTATTGACTTTGAATCTAAATTATTTGTGATATGCAAGCAGCAACAACAACATATTCTGCTTCAGCAGTCGAAATTGAAACACATGTTTTCTTCTTTGATTTCCACCTCATCAATTTCCTATCAAGTAATTGACATCCTCCACTTGTGCTTTGTCGATCAAGATTGAAACCTCCCAAATCAGCATCTGAGAAAGCTTGAATAAAGAAACCTGTTTTCGAATGATACCATAATACTAATGAAATCAAGCCTTTGAGATAACAAAAAAATATTCTTGGCTGCAGTGAGATGTGTTTCTTGTGGATTTGACTGGTACCTATCACAATTATAAATAGAAAACATGATATCATGTCTACTTGCTGTGAGATAAAGTAATGAACCTATCATGCTTCGATAGAAAGTTAAATAAACTGTCGTTTTATCTAACGAAGGTGTAAGCCTTGTTCCAGTTGCCATTGGTACTTGTAACTTTGTGCTCTTCGCCAATCCGAACTTTTCAAGCATATTCTTCGTATATTTTTCTTGATTGATAAAAATTCATTCTCTGCTTTGATGAATATTTAGACCAAGAAAATTAATAATTTTTCCCATCATGCTCATCTTAAATTTGCTTTTCATCAGATTTTCAAATTCATTAGACAAAGCGGGGTCTGTTGAGCCAAAAATAATATCATCGACATAAATTTGAACAAGCATAAGATGATTCCCAACTTTCTTTCGAAATAATGGGGGGTCAACTAATCTTTGTTTAAATTTCGATTGTTTTAAGAATGAGGTAAGAGTTGTATACCAGGCTCTTAGTGCTTGTTTCAACCCATATACAGCCTTATCCTATATACAACAATAATCAGGATGATCTTTATTAACAAAACTTGGGGGTTGTTCCACATATACAGTTTCTTCGAGTTCTCCATTCAAAAATGCACACTTCACATCCATTTGATATAGATCGATATCTTTGTAAGCTGCATAAGCCAGAAAGATATGAACAGCCTCGAGTCTTCTGACAGGGGTGAAAGTTTCTTCATAGTCTATTCCTTGTTGTGAGTAACCTTTTACAGTAAGCCTAGCTTTGTTTCGAATAATGTTTCCATCTTTATCGGTTTTATATTTGAAAATCTATTTTAAGCTAACAATTAAAATATATTCAGGTTTAGGAGTTAATCTCCAAATCTTATTTCCTTTAAACTCAACCAACTCAGATTGCATTGCAACAACCCAATTAGAGTGTTCCATTGCATCCTTAATTGTCTTTGGTTTGATTTTCGAAATGAAAACATTGAACATGCAAAGATCTTGATGAGTATTCAGTACCTCATTCTTTACACGAAGTTGAGCTCTTGTTAAAACTCCATCTTGTGGATTACCAATTACGTGTTCTTTCGGATGATCTTTTGTCCATTAGTGGATATGCTCAATCAAAATCCAAATGTGCATCTTCGTATAAATCTTCATTTTGTAAACCTGCAACACAAATATTACCATTAATTTTGTGAAATTCATCATTTAGATCAAGACTTATCGTATCACTGTTATTTTGATTATGTTGCTCCCCCTCAACTAAATGCTCCCCCTCAACATCTTCATTCATTCTCCCATTCTCTCCCTTGAAAGAATGCTCCCCCTCAATTTGGGTATTCGAATCCAAGTGCTCCTCTTCCACTAGATTATTTAGCATACTTTGGCCAATTCGTTGAAAATTCGATGTTGAATAATTGTCATCAACAAGTTGGGTAATATCTGTTCCATTAGTATAATTTGAAGATTCAGATTGATGATTATCATTCGCATGATCTTCAGCATTTACAGCCCTGTCAGGAACACCAAAAATTAAATCATAATCAAAATCAGATGAACTTACAATTTAAAATTCATCACTTTATTCATTTATAATCAGTTTTTGTTCGAAGAGTTTGTCAACTTGTTTAAGATAATAGTCATCAAAATTCAGATTAAATGTTTCTTCGGCTTTTCGTGTTCATTTATTTAACACTCTATATGCAACTGAATTGTGCGAATATCCCAAAAATACTCATTCGTCAGCCTTAGCTTAAAATTTTGAAAGATTATCCTTGAGATTCATGATAAAGCACCTACAACCAAACTCATGAAAAAATTTAACATTTGTTTTTCGATTATTGATTATTTCATATGGAGTAATATTGAAATGTCTATGATTAAAAGAACGATTCTGAGTAAAGCATGCTGTTGACACTACTTCAGCCCAAAAATATTGAGGAAGATTCGCATATGTCAACATTGTTCTGGCTGCTTCACAAAGTGACCTATTTCTTCGTTCAACTACACCATTTTGTTGTGGTGTATATGGTGATGAAAAATTATGCTAAATTCCTTTTTCAATTAAGAACGAATCAAGTATCTTCTTCTTAAACTCTGACCCATGACCACTCTTAATCTTTCAAACACTTTTCTTCAAACTTTTCTCAATTCGTTTGATAAATTCAATCATCGTTTGAGCGACTTCTGATTTTAACATGAGAAAATACACCCATGTAAATCGTGAAAAATCATCAACAATAACCAAAATGTACCGTTTCTTGTTGAGAGTTTCAATAGTTGATGTTCCACAAAGCTCAATATGAAGAAGTTCCAACGGTTCCAAAATTTTCGAATCTATCACAATTGGATGTCCTTTTCGATGTTGTTTCCCTTGTTTGCAAGTTACACATAAAGTATCATTATCAAATTTTAACACAGGTAAGCCTCGAACAATATCTTCAGTTACCAACTTATTTAAATTTCAAAAATTCAAATGATATAAACGATGATGCCATAACCAGCTAACATCAGATGTAGCTTTCGAAAGTAAACAAATTGATGGTTTCCCAACAATCAGATTGATATCAAGAGTAAACATATCGCTATATCGTTTTGATTTCAGCAACATTTCGTTTGTTTCAATCTTTGAAATAATACTTCCTTCTTCGTTAAAAACAACTTGATTTCTAGTGCCCACATCTAGTTGCGAAACACTTATCAAATTATGTTTAAGGCCTTTCGCATAAGCGACACGATTTATAGTGAATTGACCATTCATTACTTTTCCGTATCCTTTGACTTTACATTTTTTATTGTTGCCAAACTTCACAACTACTGCATTATCCAAGCTTCGATAATCTCGCAAATTCTCCTTTTGTCCAGTCATGTGACATGAGCAACCACTATCAATATACCATTTCTCATCATATTGCTCGTCACTAAGTACCTGCGATCATTGAAAGAATTTAGGTAACCAAGGATGTCTGGGTCCTTGGAAATTAGTTTTAAAAACAGAATGAAATGCAGTGCTCTTAACCCAATCACAAACTTTAGTATTGACACTATCAATTAATTCACATCACTAGGTAAAGGAATCGCAACATAAGTTTTTTATAGTTTAGGATTGTCACTGACATAGGCCTTCATCCTCTTAGATTGTGGTTCAACATTCTTTTCTTTCACAACTGCTCTCCACTTCTTTGCAGAAACATTCGAATCTTTTAAATATGATGTCACACCCCGAAACCGAAGGTGGAAACATTCCGGGGCGGAGGACGTCATGAATATCGCAACCAATGTACATAGTAAGCAAAGTAAACAACCATTACATTACATATTAAAATTTACATTTGTTCAAAAGTAAAGTTGTACAAGTAATGATACATATGTGTGTGTGTGTGTGTGTCTATATATATATATATATATATATATATATATATATATATATATAGAAAAAAGTAAGACGTGTCTTCTACGTACTTCGTCTTCACCAAAAGGGTCGTCGGGTACCTGTCTAATGCGGACCTGAGAATAGAAGCAGTTTGAAAATCAGCATAAAACTGGTGAGTTCATAAGCAGTTTTGTTTTCTGAAAATATACGAGTTTCCTTTTAGTTTCTGAAAAATGTTACGACCCAAGAAAATCTCATATTTTCTTAAAAGTAATGTTTGGTTAACTCTTATATTGTAAGGTTCTGATTATGTTTAATTGTTATCCCAGAAAAATCCTATATTTTCCTAAAATGTTTGTGAAGTGTTATCGAATCTGAAAGTAATGTACAAGTATCTACCATACTTAAAGTGTGTCTGTGCGAAGTTTTCTGAAAGTTTGGTTACCTTTAAATGTACATTAGTTTTAAGACGTATATAAAACTAATAAATAAGTATAAAGTTTTCATAATCTTGATTGCGAGTTCCATAACCATACTACAGACTAGATATGACTCGATACGGGGCCAATATCTTCTATGAATTTTGTCACCCTTGAACCTTTCAATTCGGCTGTAGCTAGCAGCCAGGTGCGGGATAGTCAGTCTCGTATAGATCTATACACTCAAATTCCGGAGATTCTGGTTACAAGAATAGTCCTCCACTTTCGTGTCTAGGGAAGTGTTGCAAAGGACGTGTCTCCAATCTTAAGATTCATGAATTTAAAACTGAAATTGTTAATACGGAAATCATGTTTTATTGGTTCTTTACTCTCATGTCTAGGGGAGTAGTAACTAGGACCTGACTAAGTTCCAATGATACTTGTCCTTCACACTCGTGTCTAGGGGGTGTTTTGTTAAGGACAATACAAAAGTTCTATCTATTATCCTCCACTCGCGTATCTCTGTGGAGTGTTACCGAGGATAAAACAATATATTAAGTTTCATGTTCAAAGTTTAAAGGTTATGATTTTAACTATTAAAATGAGGAAAACCATTTGTGAAAATATAAAATACGACAACTTATAACGTTTTTCACAAATAATATGATAATGTGATCTACAAGTTGAAACGGTTATCTGCTATGAACTGTTAGTGTTAAGAACATATGTAATATGAAACACAACACATATAAAATAAATTTTGAGTACAAGTATTACTTGTACTTTGTTTGTATTCCCCCTGAAAACAGTGAAAAACATTGAAAAAGGGTAGGGGTATGAACTCACCAGGCGAGAAAACGTGACGTTTATGTGTTGGTTTGGGGCTTGATAATGCACAAGGTCCTATGTAATATGAAATGGTATACAAATGTATCTAATTAGACTTTAAATCAATAATTAGATACGACTACACACTCCAAGACGCGAAAACACTTCAAATCAAATGTTTGGAGTGACCCGGGTGACATCGACGGATGTATAAGGCTTGGATAATGAGTTTTCTCTTCAAGAGTAAACTCCTTAGGGAGTTTACGGCCCTAAGAACATAACCATATGATTTCACGACCTTGAACTCATGAATATGGGGTTTTGTGGTGACAAATGGTAAACTAACACTTGGGAAGGGTTGCTATGATTAATTCTAAGGCATAGGAATGAGTTTTACCACCAAAGGGACCATAAAAGGTAGTTTACGGCCCTAAACTAGGAATTTACGGCCGTAAGCTCCTATACCCCTCTTATATTGATGATTTGGTGGATTTAGATCAGTCACATGTGATTCAAACTAATTTTACAAGCCTAAGAATGAAGTTTGGTCATCATTTGACTTGTGTAGATGAGTATACAGCCCAGGAACCCTTTATAGGGGGGGTTTATGGCTGTGAACACTCCAAGGGGTTGATTTCATAAATTTTAAGGCCCCTAAATCGATTGTGGTTGATTCTAGAATTTATTCCAAGGCCATTGGTGTGTTTAAGTGGCTTTTAAACACTCAAATGTGAGTTTACTCTCCATGAATATGAGTTTACAGCTCAAGCATGTTATTGGGTAGTAAACTCATGTTTACTCCTCGAAAATGATGTTCAAGGTGTTTTATGTCTGAATTGGTAAGCCATTAAGTCATATCTAAGTCCCAAAATTGGTTTGGAAGGGTTTAATGGCTCAAAAACCCTCTTCACATGTGTTTACCGCCCAAGCATGCTCCAGGGCCATAAACTCATGAATATGGTCCTTTTCCAAATATTAATCACGAAATTGAAGGCTAATGGTGCTATGCCATGAATTAGGGAAGTTACCATGATGGATTTGAGCCTTAAATTGATGTTTTTTGACCTTAGATTTGTTTTGAGGAGAGAGGTTAGAGAGAGAGAGAGAGTAGTGAGAGAGAGTAAAAGCTTCAAATAGAAGCTTAAACCACTTTAAATATGGTTCGGGTTTGGGACACGGTGGAATTCTACCCGATACCGACGTTAAACGGGGCTTTTGGTCGCACCCGATTAAGATGTCGTAACCCGATATGGTCGAAACTAAAAATTTTCTAATTAATATTTTGGGGTGTTTTGATGAGTTTATAACGTGTTTGGATGTCAATTAAGTCATAATAGTGTTGGATTAATGTCTAAGTCCATAACTATAATTGGTAAGACTTGACCCGACCCGACATGGTCCATTTGGGTTGCATGGCATCATGCACTTGGATAGACTATAATGAGAGAAATAAGACACTTATGGTTATTAATATATTATAAGTTCTAGTATATTAATAATAAGAATAACAAGATTATTTAATTAGTATTGATCAAGAATTAATCTAGGATTAATTAAGTGATCAAAAGAAGACTAATTAAATATATGGGTTCACTGTGTAAATCATCCATACTTGTATAGTGGGCTAATGCTCCATGGATTATCTAGTTGGGCCAAAACCCATATGATGATCCATGGATGCTCCATGGTGTATTTGAACCCATGGATCCAAGGAAATGGAATGTCATGACAATTAGGGTTTGCCCTAATTGTAACACTATATAAAGATATTATTCTTGACAAAATCGGCGACTAGGATTATTCTAGAGAGGGCTAGCCGATTTCATGAAGTGTAGAATTCTCTCTAAGTTATTCCAAGTGCTTATGGTGTTGTGTGAACCATTTGAGGTGTCACACTTGGGGCACTAGGCACTCAAGCTTCATGAATACAAGCACTAACAAAAGGTATGTATTCTATCTTGTTATATCTATTGTTTTGTATGCTAGATTAGGATAATACCTTGGATGTTCATATTTGCATGTATAATAGAGAAAACATAGATCCAAGGTATTTAGGGTTTCATGTACACTTAGGAGTGTTAGAATGCTCATAACTAAACAGTGGTATCAGAGCCTAGGCTTGTTTTCTTGTTATACTTGCAAAAGGAGCTGAAAAATCGAGTTTTGATGCTGTTTGCCCAGCAGACTCGCCGAGTCCATGAAGGGACTCGACGAGTCCAAGGCAAAAAGCATCCAACTCGCCGAGTTGGATAGTGTACTCGACGAGTTGGACCCCCAGACAACATAAATTCGACCTTTTTGGCTGGAATTGGACTAGGAACATTACCCTAAGATGTTTTTGAACTTATAAACTTGTTATTGATGTGGTAATGTTCATGCTAATCCAATTTTAAAGATAATTGTCAATAGATTCATGTTTTGTATTAGTTTAAGGTTTAGACTAATTACATGAAAAAGTTTGATTTGAATTATCTTGTTCTTATGAGTTGCTTAGATTAATAGAAAAGTTGATTGAAATAGTTGTTTTCAATCCAAATTAATCTAAGAGTTGATTCTAAAATGTGTTTTTGTAACTTGTCCTCAAGTTATATGAAAAGTCACATTTAAGTTTCATAAAACTCATAAAAGTTGGCAAAGGTTACAAAATGAAGAGTCTAGTTCTAATTAATTGGAGTTATGACTCCATAATTTGTCCTCAAGTTAAGGACGACCAAGAGTCTCTTCATTAAATAATAAATAAAAGAAAAAGTGTAACCTTAATTAATTCCATAAGTTATAAAATAAAGAAAAGTTAATTCTTTTATTAGTTTAAAGTCTTCCATAACTTGTCCTCAAGTTATGGAACTTGAAGAGTTTTTGGATTAAAACTACTTTAAACACATAAGTTATGGAATTAATTAGTTTTGAATAGTTTCAAAACTTGCCCTCAAGTTTTGGAACTTGTAAAGTTTTCTCTTATGAATACTTTAATTCCAAGTAAGCCCTTAGAATTTTAAGAGTTAAAATTCAACCCTTATACTTTATAATACTATAAGTTAATAATATATATATATATATATATATATATATATATATATATATATATATATATATATATATATATATATATATGTATGTATGTATAAGAGTAAAGTCAGTCTTACCGCTAGTACGCCTCATTCACGAAGCCGGTTTATAAGGTGGGTATAAGGTTGTTGCCTATAAAATGGCAACTTAATGGGTGTCTACTCTCACCCACCGCTTGCTTGACTGGTGGAGGTTCGTTAGCCGAACGGGTTTGACAGGACTATAATTCTCCCTTCATTAAAAGTATTAATGATAAATACTAAGTAACTAAACTCTTAATAATACCCAATCTTAGTTACTTAGGAAAATGTGAATAAGGTGCTAATCCATGAAATTACACTTTGCACTTTGTTTAAGTCGGTTAGTGGATCGTGTGTGGTTAACCAGCACACTAACTCGTATTTAACAAGGTAGACAAAGGGTAACTTGATGTTTATCATAGTATCGATGGAGTGTGTGTGGTTTACCGGCACATCGATTGAGGGGTAAACACTTAAGGGTACCAAGTAATTTGCATGGTTACTTCACACCTTGTTTTGTGATCCTCGACATCCCAGTCACAAAACCTGAAGGGCACACTCAAGATTGAAACATGCCATTGAACAGTTTAATGAATCTCAAAGATCTAGGAGTTTCAAATCCAATTAAAACCTAATAATACATTTCGTTTATCTTGGTGGAAATTGGTGAATCGTCATTCACCTACCTTTAAATATTTTATAGCTTGGATTACGGCATACCTCTTCTAAGTTATAAAATAGTTTGGATTATCCTTAATATTTCATATTGGGTGTCATATTAAGGACTATAAATCAACTATCTTGAATATCTCCCATAACATGTCTGGTTTAGACATTTATGATCTTCCCAAATCTCTTGAAACAAGCTTTCCTAAATGAAGATGATGTCCCTTGGAAATCATACTTCTTTCACCTCCTCCGATTATTCTCCATAACCCACAAGTTCTTGAAAAGTTTAAGGTCACTCAAGCCCTATTGGCAAGGCAAGGTCTAGGTGTGGTCACATCTTGGAGATGTAGTCACATATTGACAAGCCGGGAGAGTTGGGAGTCAAAGTCTTGATAAAGTTGGTGGTTCAATCACTTTCTAAGTCACATAGTGAGTTCTTTTGGAACACCTATGAAACGGACTATGACAAGACCCTTAATGATCTTATCTATTTGTTAAGATCAACTTCCTCAAAACTTGATGGACATTGACAATAGTGACATAGGAAATCCAGAAAAACATTCTCTTCCCAATGGAAAGGGATTGGCCATAGTTAACTCAGTTGAACAAATGGTAAAGAGAAAAGCTAAGTCTGTGATAGTCCCGTGTACCATTATCAAAGGGTCCATATGTTTATATTGCCAAAGAAAGGGTCATTAGTTGCGAAGCTGCCAAGTATACCTAAGGATGTTAAAGTCAATAAGTTTGACTCTACTTCAGGTAAAGTCCACTATATAACTCTGCTAAGTTTCTATTCTAAGATTCTTATTACATGATGTGACTGAGTCACATGTTGATGTTTTAAGAATCAAAGAAAAGTGAAGGAACTTAAAGAAAGAATATGTTGAATCTGATCGCATAGATGGATTTCTATCGCGTAGTTTGAAGATCAGATTCTTGAGCTACTTTTTAGGAGTTATGAGGTATTGCTTAGGAATATATAACAACAAGTTTTCATATGGATTGTAAGGATAAGTTTTTCCGCATAGTTTTAAAATAAAAGAAAATTTTTTGATTTTATTTATTTTAAAATATTCGTACAATGGCATTTGAGGAAAAATTGTTGCTTATATGATTCCATTACTAGCAAGAGTGGAAATATGAAATTGATTCATTCATTTGTGGTAATGTCTAAATTTACCAAATAAGGAAAGATTCTCATCACTCAAGTTACAATTGGACTGGGACTTGGAATCATGCAAGTTGTATAGCATGATGAATGAGAACTTTCAAGTATTGGAAAAATTAAGACTAATTACTTGTTCACATGGATGTGTGAGTCAAGTAATGGACTAAGGGATCGAGTACATAGTCATGTCCACTGATTAAGTCCACTACAAAAGATATAAGGCTATTCGTCATAGTTTACTAAAGCTCAGTAAATATGATTATACTTACAAGCTTAAGTGTAACTCTGAGACATTGGAAAAGGTTTCAATGCATGGCAGAGCGGATAAGAAGAATCAAATTAGGCAGAAGGATAAAAGTTTCTCAAATCTGAAAAGATGGGAGAGTACTTTAGTATCAGTTTTGTGATCATCTTACTTATTAAGAAACCATATTAAAATTAGTTCTCTAAGGAAGTCTTAGTGCATTCTTATGACTAAGAAGAAGGGATCTTGAATTATTGAAATGGTTAAATCAAGAAGATGAGTCATACTTCGTTCCAATACATGTCTTAGAGTCATACTCCAAGATTGTAATTTGAGTGACGTGTCTGTAAGAAGGTTTAAAACACGTGTCAAATGTAAGAGTAAAAGTGTCCTACTATTGTTCATTTGAAGTTGGTAAGTTGTGATGTTTTGGATAAAACAAAGACCAACTTAGGCCAATTGTGTGAAGTGTTTGGTCTTGATTAGAATCCACATTATCTCTTGGATGTTTGACAAGGGAGTCTTATATGTCAAGAGGACAGTGGGAGTCTTAAAGGTCTTGAAAGTCTCAAGAACTAATCAAGAATAAAACCTGAAGTTCTTCACTAGCACACGACTTGAGGTTTATAACCTATCGTGTTGACATATTTTGTGCCCATTCCAGTTAAAGTTGGCTTTGCATATGAGTTCTTAGAATTCTCAATTTGTTGCACAACAACTTGGAAGCAATGGCAGGCCCTTGAGCTGCCAGGTGGCAAGAAATTAAGATTGAGTTCAGTCCATATGAGTTTGGATTTGTCATTATCCTTGTCTTGTGACTATGGTTTTGACAATTCACATGGATAAGAACACATACACCATTAAATCTAAGTGTCATAAGGTTTCTCTCCGATTCATGAAAATGATGGTGCAGAAACACTTTCACTAAGTAGATTTTAGCTAGATAGCAATTGTGATATTTGCATTCTCAAAGTCGTTAGTGGAGCGTGTGTGGTTAACCGGCACACTAACCTGGACTTGTGAGAAGTGGCAAAAAGGTCTAACCATTATGATTACGGCATCCCTCTTCATAATTGTTTAGATACGCAAGTGTGCTATCTAAGGGAATGTGTATGATTTTGATAAAGTTTTATCAAAACAATCCAGTATCAGAAATCATCATGTTAGTGGGAGCATGATAATTATGATAAGTATTGCAAGCTAGCAATGTTAATTATAGAAAACAAAAGGGTTTCAATTGGGAAAAGTTGTTTTGCTATAATTAAGGGAGAGGAAACTATACTTCATCTCAAATCTATAAGCTTAGATCATGAGGCTTTAATCATTTAGTCAAGGATATATATATATATATATATATATATATATATATATATATATATATATATATATGAATTTCATGTTGGAATGGCTCAAAACCCAAGGAAATTCTGTATATGGGTCCATTATTTGCGTTCTAAAATTCGATTATGATTACGGCATCCCTTTTCATAATCTGAATTATGAGAACTTGGCGAATTGAAATGGAAATGTTATAGCAAAAGACTGGTTTAGTCTTTATGTGAGACATCATGAATCGTGTCCCAAATGCTTCGGATATAGGATCGATTACATGTGCTATATTCATCCTTTCTAAAATTTTCCAAATGCCTAGGGCATTAAGAAGGGAAAAGGTTTAGAACTGGATATGACTAAAAGGATTAAACAATTGTAGAGGACAATCTAAGGTTTACCAAAGATTGGTTGCTCAAGGACGGTTGGAAGTATAGTGATAATTTTGGAAAAACCATATTGACATAATCTGTAAGGAGGCAACTCTTATTCAGAAGTGATAGTCAAAATGAATCTGGAGATGTTTCAAAGTCAGAAATTTCAATCTGTGTAAGATTAAGGAAGCTTAATGCAAGAAGGATGTTTCCAAAGAATTGATCTCCTTTGGAATACTTTGTAATGATTGTTGCCAAGTCTTTGTGAATTTGTGCATAATCGTTACAAGAGGATCAATGCATATAAGTTTAGAATCCAACAAATTTCAGTAAATGGCATGAATTTGGAATTCTTGCATTTGCAGTAAGGATTTGGGAGTGTGAAAAGAGAATCATTGAAGTTATGTTCAATGGATCTAGTTCACAAAGTAAAGATCATAGACAAACATAGTATGCATACTTGGTGTATGGAATGACTAGTGTTTATAAAAAACATAGTGTACATTCTTGGAGCATGGGACAACTATTGTTTTAAATTCAAGAATAAAGTTGATAGCTGAAACAGTATACAATGAATAATGTGTAATCATATGGTGATAAATAAAAGGTGTTTTATTTATGTTCATAGGTTTTGATACCATATTGGATTCAATTATTATTGTGTTTCACTTTGCATGTTTTGACTTCCCGAATAAACTAGGTTATTCTTCCAGAATGACTAAGTTATTCAAACCATCCATAGTCGGTCATATGTTGGAAGTAGATATGAAAGAGGTCTAAGGTGTTGGACAAAGGGCTACAACACTCATGAGTACTCATAAGTTCTGAGTATTGGATTCAACCCGCGCTCATTGGAATCACTTCATGGATTTTATCACGAGTGATCATGAGACGATAATATCTTATATTCTTCAAACCTAGAGATATGAGTTGTTACTATTAGTTGGTTGTACATTGATTGCATGAAACCGCATTTGGTAACTCGGTGATATAAAACGTGCCTTTGTGTATGATTCAAAAAGTAGTAGAACAAGCCATATGAGTCGAAGTTTATCCATTCCTTTTACCTTCGGGATAAAAGCGATATTTGTGGGCCCCTCGATGATTTGATGATGACAAATGGAAGTGCTCGGCCGGGCCAGGACTGATTTGATTTGTTCAATTAGTCAGTCGTCATAAATCGGAAATCGGGAAACAACAAATGGACATAGAGAATGATTATAATCCATGTCTCAGTCCATATGATATCTAGAATGGAGGAATATATGATCCCTTATCTAATGGACAAGTCATTGACAAAGGTCAGCGTTTATCGACAAGGTCAGAGTTCGACAGAAGCTTTTGAGAGCTACGATTGCCAGTTGGTTCCTGAAGTCATACGCAATAATACTTTTAGACTTATCCAAGTGGGAGATTGTTGGATTAATGTCTAAGTCCATAACTATAATTGGTAAGACTTGACCCGACCCGGAATGGTCCATTTGGGTTGCATGGCATCATGCACTTGGATAGACTATAATGAGAGAAACATGACACTTATGGTTACTAATATATTATAAGTTCTAGTATATTAATAATAAGAATAATAAGATTATTTAATTAGTATTGATCAAGAATTAATCTAGCATTAATTAAGTGATCAAAAGAAGACTAATTAAATATATGGGTTGATTGTGTAAATCATCCATACTTGTATAGTGGGCTAATGCTCCATGGATTATCTAGTTGAGCCAAAACCCATATGATGCTCCATGGTGTATTTGAACCCATGGATCCAAGGAAATGGAAAGTCATAACAATTAGGGTTTGCCCTAATTGTAACACTATATAAAGATATTATTCTTGACAAAATCGGTGACTAGGATTATTCTAGAGAGGGCTAGCCGATTTCATGAAGTGTAGAATTCTCTCTAAGTTATTCCAAGTGCTTATGGTGTTGTGTGAACCATTTGAGGTGTCACACTTGGGGCACTAGGCACTCAAGCTTCATGAAGACAAGCACTAACAAAAGGTATGTATTCTATCTTGCTATATCTATTGTTTTGTATGCTAGATTAGGATAATACCTTGGATGTTTATATTTGCATGTATAATAGAGAAAACATAGATCCAAGGTATTTAGGGTTGCATGTACACTTAGGAGTGTTAGAATGCTCATAACCCCGCAAATAGAACTCTCCAAAATAATGACTTAATTTATAACTTAAACGGAAACAATTCGAAAAAGACGAATTTTATGGACAGAAACGGGTTACGGCGGTGGGGCAAACTTCGGGATGTCACATTGTCCCCCCATTAGAGGGAATTTCATCATGAAATTCAAACCTTAAATACGACTCAAGGATTTCGAAAGACATATGGATACTTCGATGTCATCGGATCCTTATGCTCCCAAATGAACTTGTGTCTTCGTATGGCATTCCAGCAAACCTTTGTTATTGTGATACGGTTTTGGTCACATCGAAGGGATTACTAGGGTTTCGTCGGGTAGGCACTTCTTATGAATAAAGATGTGGAATACCGGAGGGATGTTGCTAAGTTTTGAAGGTTGTCAGAGTTTGAAGCTTACGGAATCGATACTAACGAGGATCTCGAAGGGTCTAATGTACCACGGGTTAAGTTCTCCGCACTTTCCAAGCCATACCATGTCTTTTCAGAGTAAGACCTCCTACAAAAGGGTACATCTTTCGATGTCGGAATGGTTAAGGATTTGGTGATTCCGGAAAAATTATGGATGAACCTGCAATAGTAGTGAGCGAGACCCAAGAATTGATGGGTTTCTGTGGGAATCTTCGGTACCAACTAATTCTCTATTACTTTGATCTTAGGAGGATTCCACACGTATGTCTTCATTGTCTACTACATGACCAAGGAAAATGGTTTGACCGATGGACATCACTACGAACTTATAGTGATCATATCGAGTCTGGCATACTGTCTATGGAACATTACTCTCATCGATTTGTAGATGTCGGTACCTTGACCTAAAGTTTATCTTTAGGAAGTGGCTGGTTATCTGAAGTGGATCGAAAAGGTCATCTATTCGAGGAAAAAGGATATCGGTTTTAACGGTCGTATTGACTACTGAAATAGTTCCAGGAATTTGGTTGATGCGAAATTCAACCTGAGGTTCAGAAAGAATTCTCGAAAGTTCTATAGGAATACTTCAGGACAGTCACAGACTTCGGGGATGTTCTCGAGGTTTCTAACTTCCTTTTTCCCACGGATCACATGGGTTAGGGATGCATGACACTCCTTTCGGGGAAAAATCTTGAGTTTTAATGCACGAAACAATACGAAGGTCGGAACCGAATCTATCGTCGTAGATCATGAAGGTCTGATCAGAGAGGAAATTAGAACGAGTGACTTTTTCAATACAAGGGTATCGGCACGATTGGGACTCAATCAGTCCGTCTCACAGATAATGTCAAAACTATTTATCGAAACTGGCATAGGATCAATGGATGAAGATTGGTCGTTCAGAGCAAAGGTAGAACCTATGGATGTATCGATAAAGTTCTCTTTCCTACTGTTAGTCGTCTTGATGGTGATTGTTTCATTTACTAGTGAAGGGCTAAGATTAAGAAGATGTTTGAATGAATAGTTAATAGATTTTCTTTTACCACTAGAATCGAAAAGGATTGCAAGCATAAGAGTTGTTGAGGAGGAGCATACCTGAGGCGACGGTGGGATCAGCGGCTGTCTACTATCTTCCTATTTCTAGAACTCTTTCGGTGTTGCCAGCCATTGTTGTCTTGGGGCAGTTTCGCTTGAAATGCCCGACTTCTCCGCAACCATAGCAGGCCTGACCAATGCCCGCTCCGGAAGTCTGATTGATTGATTGAGTTGGTGTCTTGCAGTTCTTTGCAGTGTGACCCTTTTTGCCACAACTGTTGCAAAACATCTCTAGACATGGAATGGAAGTGACGTGATGATAGTTGCACTTGTCACCACTAGGGAGGCTTCCAACATACCTACTGGTAGGTTTTCGAGCTGAGGATCCAACAACAGAAACAGCTGCAGGGGTAGTAGCAGCGTGAACTGCTACAATTTATTGCCTCTGCGAAGCCTCCTGCGATATTTGACTTTTCTTCTTCTTTCCAATTTTTCTGATCTTATCACTCCTCTCTGCCGGTTCAGGAGTGGTATTTGCTTCTTCAAGGTCATCACTATGGTCGATTAAGATTCGTGCTAAGCATTTAGCGTTGTCGTATGTATCTAGCCTCGCAGCTGTGACGTTCCCTTTTGTTGGCTAGATCAGCCCCCAAATGAATCTCTCTACCTTCTTACTCTTCGGGGTAACCATTCCCGGACAGAGTAGCGCCAAGTCATCGAACCTGGAAGTGTAAGCGGCAATATCGGAACCTTTCAACTTCAAGTTCCAGAGTTCGTGCTCTAATTTCTGCATTTCTCCCCGTGGACAGTACACAGCCAGCAGAAGTTCTTTCATGGCTTCCCAACCCATGGCATTGGCTACAGGTAAAGTTATGGATTTGACTCGGTCGTTCCACCACGTCAGGGCTTTGTCGATGAAGGTGTAGGTAGCGAACTTTACCTTATCAGATTCTGAACAGGCACAAGTTTCAAAGATTGATTCTATTTTGTCAAACCATCGGGTGAGGGAAATGACACCTCCAATGCCATCAAAGGAAGTAGGTTTTGCATTCATGAAGTCTTTATAGGAACCCCCTTTTCGGTGTCCCTGGCTATCTTCTAGGTTTTGGGGCTGGCGACCACCTCCTGAACTACGGGGGTTTCTTTGTGACATGGCGGCAGTGACTACCGCAGTAATAGCTGTTTGAAGCGTTACGAGGTCAATTTGAAGAGAATGTGGTGGCGGAGGGTTGTTGGTCTTTGATCTGGGTCTCTTTCTTGGAGGCATCTTGATCAAATAAGATCAGGAAAGAGAGGATGGTAAGTCCTCTGAATTGAATCAAGAGATAGATATATATATATTCCGAATAAGCGATAAAGCAGGAAAGAGTTATCAAATCAGATAAATTGTTGCTAAAGGAATGATTGAGGAGCAACATTGGGATAAGGATTTCTATAACGGATTTGGCTCTAGAAATACTCCTATAGTATTTCATGATTTGCTACGACCATGGTTCAATGTTTGGGGTATTAGGGTATGTTGTAGGCATGCTAAACACCACAGTCACTCCCAAGCACATGTTGGTCGTGTCTCGAATGAATATAGTTGGCTAGGCTATATTGATCCTAGACACCACTACATAACTGCCCAGGTTTAACCGCCGCATACAACACCCATTTACTTATGTTTTGTTCTACTTGTAGTTACGGATCTCGGCGGTTAGGTATACTTCTATACTTTTGAAAATCCTTATACTTTAAAGTATACTTTTAGTTCAGAGCACTTAGGCCGCTTTAATGTTTATAGTTTTATACTATGTAATGTTTGGTATACTTAGTTCACTATGAACAAGGGCTTTGATACCAATCTGTCACACCCCGAAACCGAAGGCGGAAATGTTCCGGGGCGGAGGACGTCATGAATATCGCAACCAATGTACATAGTAAGCAAAGTAAACAACCATTACATTACATATCAAAATTTACATTTGTTCAAAAGTAAAGTTGTACAAGTAATGATACATATGTATATATATATATATATATATATATATATATATATATATATATATATATATATAGACAAAAGTAAGACGTGTCTTCTACGTACTCCGTCTTCGCCAGAAGGGTCATCGGGTACATGTCTAATGCGGATCTTAGAATACACGCAGTTTGAAAATCAGCATAAAGTTGGTGAGTTCATAAGCAGTTTTGTTTTCTAAAAATGTAGGAGTTTCCATTTAGTTTCTGAAAAATGTTACGACCCAAGAAAATCCCATATTTTCTAAAGTGTAATGTTTGGTTAACTCTTATATTGTACGGTTCTGATTATGTTCAATTGTTATCCCAGAAAAATCCTATATTTTCCTAAAATGTTTGTGAAGTGCTATCGAATATGAAAATAACGTACAAGTATCTACCATACTTAAATTGTGTCTGTGCGAAGTTTTCTGAAAGTTTGGTTACCTTTAAATGTACATTAGTTTTAAGACGTATATAAAACTAATAAAAAAGTATAAATTTTTCATAATCTTGATTACGAGTTCCATAACCATACTACAGACTATATATGACTCGAGACGTGGCCAATATCTTCTATGACTTTTGTCACCCTTGAACCTTTCGGTTCGGCTGTAGCTAGCAGCCAGGTGCGGGATAGTAAGTCCCGTATAGATCTATACACTCAAATCACGCTCTCCCCTTTCTGGAGATTCTGGTTACAAGAATAGTCCTCCACTTTCGTGTCTAGGGAAGTGTTGCAAAGGATGTGTCTCCAATCTTAAGATTCATGAATTTAAAACTAAAATTATTAATACGGAAATCAAGTTTTATTGGTTCCTTACTCTCATGTCTAGGGGAGTACTAACTAGGACCTGACTAAGTTCCAATGATACCTGTCCTTCACACTCGTGTCTAGGGGGTGTTTTATTAAGGACAATACAAAAGTTCTATCTATTATCCTCCACTCGCGTTCTCTGTGGAGTGTTACCGAGGACAAAACAATATATTAAGTTTCACATTCAAAGTTTACAGGTTATGTTTTTAACTATTATAATGAGGAAAACCATTTGTGAAAATATAAAATACGACAATTTATAATGTTTTTCACAAATAATATGATAGTGTGATCTGCAAGTTCAAACGGTTATTTGCTATGAATTGTGAGTGTTAAAAACATATGTAATATAAAACACAACACATATAAAGTAAGTTTTGAGTACAAGTATTACTTGTACTTTGCTTGTATTCCCCCCTGAAAACAGTGAAAAACATTGAAAAAGGGTAGGGGTATGAACTCACCAAGCGAGAAAAGGTGACGTTTTGGATACTATGTGTTGGTTCGGGGCTTGATAACGCGCGAGGTTCCTATTTAATATGAAATCATATACAAACGTATCTAATTAGACTTTAAATCACTAATTATATTTGACTACACACTCCAAGACGCGAAAACACTTCAAATCAAGTGTTTGGAGTGACCTGGGTCACATCTACGGACGTATAAGGCTTGGATAATGAGTTTGCTTTTCTAGAGTAAACACCTTAGGGACTTTACATCCCTAAGAACGTAACCATATGATTTCACGGCAGTGAACTCATGAATATGGGGTTTTATGGTGCCAAATGGTCAATTAATACTTAGGAAGGGTTGCTATGACTAATTCTAAGGCATAGGAATGAGTTTTACCACCAAAGGGACCATCAAAGGGAGTTTATGGCCCTAAACTAGGATTTTACGGCCTTAAGCTCCTATACCCTTCTTATATTGATGATTTGGTCGATTTAGATCAGTCACATGTCATTCAAACTAATTTTACAAGCCTTAGAATGAAGTTTGGGCATCATTTGACTTGTGTAGATGAGCTTACGGCCCAGGAACTCTTTATAGGGGATTTTATGGTCGTGAACACTCCAAGGAGTTGTTTTCATCTTGTTTAAGGCCCCTAAATCGATTGTGGTTGATTCTAGAATTTATTCCAAGGCTATTGGTGTGTTTAAGTGGCTTTTAAAAACTCAAATGTGAGTTTACTCTCCATAAATATGAGTTTACGGACCAAGCATGTTATTGGGCAGTAAACTCATGTTTACTCCTCAAAAATGATGTTCAAGGTGTTCTAAGTCCAAATTGGTAAGCCATTAAGTCATATCTAAGTCTCAAAGTTGGTTTAGAAGGGTTTAAATGCTCAAAAACCCTCTTCACATGTGTTTACGGCCTAAGCATGCTCCAGGGCCGTAAACTCATGAATATGGTCCTTTTCCAAAGATTAATCACGAAATTGAAGGCTAATGGTGCTATGCTATGAGTTAGGGAAGTTACCTTGATGGATTTGAGCCTTAAATTGATGTTTTTGGACCTTAGATTTGTTTTGAGGAGAGAGGTTAGAGAGAGAGTAGTGAGAGAGAGTAAAAGCTTCAAATGGAAGCTTAAACCACTTTAAATATGGTTTGGGTTTGGGACACGGTGGAATTCTACCCGATACCAACGTTAAACGGGGCTTTTGGGCGCACCGGATTAAGATGCTGTAACCCGATATGGTCGAAACTAAAAATTTCTAAGTAATAGTTTGGGGTGTTTTGATGAGTTATAACATGTTTGGATGTTAATTAAGTCATAATAGAAGTCTCCAAAATAATGACTTAATTTATAATTTAAACAGAAACAATTCGAAAAAGACGAATTTTATGGACGGAAATGGGTTACGGTGGTGGGGAAAACTTCGGGTTGTCACATTATCCCCCCCCCCCCCCCCGTTGGAGGGAATTTCGTCCTGAAATTCAAACCTTAAATACGACTCAAGGATTTCGAAAGATATACGGATACTTCGATTTCATCGGATCCATACGCTCCCAAATGAACTCGTGTCTTCGTATGGCATTCCAGCGAGCCTTTGTTATCGAGATACAGTTTTGGTCACATCGAAGGGATTACTAGGGTTTCGTCGGGTAGGCACTTCTTATGAAGAAAGACGTGGAATACCGGAGGGATGTTGCTAAGTTTTGAAGGTAGTCAGAGTTTGAAGGTTACGGAATCGATACTAACGAGGATCTCGAAGGGTCTAATGTACCACGGGTTAAGTTCTCCACGCTTTCCAAGGCGTACCATGTGTGACAACCGTCAAATTCTGGTCAATTCAAAGTCAAATAAAGTCAACAAGTCAAACCGGTCAGCTCAACTAACCCTTGTGTACTTGGACTTACGTTCAGTATTTACTAAACAACCCACTATTCTAATAAGAAAACATAAATCGAAAAGTACGTACAACTAGATCTCTTTAACCTAAAAACTGTAGTACGTGGCGAGCCAAACTGATAAAACAATGATGCATACTCATCGGGAGTGTGTAAGATCCTTAAACAAGGCTTAACAGGGATTACGAACCATGCATTGCGATGCCGGACACTCACAACTGTCCCACTCGGAACCTCTCTCAATCGTTTTCACTCTATCTCTCTCTATGTCAAATCTCTCCCTAATCCCTCTAAGCATGTGAAATCTCTCTCAAATATCTCTCTGTATGAGAAATCTCTCCAAGAATGTCAAATCTCTCCCAAATCTCTTCAAGTATGTGAAATCTCTCTCAAATATCTCTCTGTATGAGAAATCTCTCCAAGAATGTCAAATCTCTCCCAAATCTCTCCAAGTATGTGAAACCTCTCTCAAATATCTCTTTGTATGAGAAATCTCTCCAAGAATGTCAAATCTCTCCCAAATCTCTCCAAGTGTGAGAAATCTCTCCCAAATCTCTCTCAAAAGTTTCCCGTAACTTTTTGGAATCATTCGGGTCATTCCGGCCCTTAACCGGCTCAAAAACGGCTTAAAACGGGGCGAAAACGAGAAAAATAGGCTTTAGGAACCGAAACCGGAGTGAGAGGCTTCTTAGGCGAGGACCGAGTCTCTGGTGGCTAAGCACGCGAGGACCGAGCCTCTGGTGGCTAAGCACGCGAGGACCGAGCCTCTGGTGGCTAAGCACGCGAGGACCGAGCCTCTGGTGGCTAAGCACGCGAGGACCGAGCCTCTGGTGGCTAAAGCACGCGAGGACAGAGCCTCTGGTGGCTAAAGCACGCGAGGACCGAGCCTCGGTCTCTGTCGCTACCCCGCCTCTCTGTCTCGCTCGGTCTCTGCTTCTCTCTGTTCCTTCTTCGCTCGCTCGGTCTCTGTCTCTCTTCTCTCGCTCTGTCTCGCGCCCTCTGTTCTCTCCTTCCCCCTCTCGGTTCCTTCCCTCTTCCTTCTTCCCTCTCGGTTCTGCCCCCTCTCTCTCTCGGTTCAGCACCAGAAGGCCGAGCCTCGGCCAGATTTCGCATATTTGCCACTTTTAGCCCATTTTTGATATTTTTGACATTTTAAGCCCGTTTTTCATGATTTTAAAGCGGGATTTTCTCCAGAAATTATATTTTAACATAATAAACTCTAAATATTCATAATTTAAACATATTTTGATGAAAATCATTATTTAAATAATAAAAATCAAATGGGTGAATTATTAAAGGTGGAGTGTTGATTTTGCCTTATCCAATGTCACAAGCAACCACCCCACACCCACTCTTTGACTAACCACACCTCTCCACCTTACCTAGGTCACATCAAAGTCCTTTCCACCCAATTTACACTCATTCCCACGTTTTTAGAGCTGGAACAAACATCCTCTCTCCTCATTTTCTCTCATTTGCCCTCATTTCACTAAGTATCAAACACTACTTTCTCTCAAACTTTTCCCACTCCAAACTCGAGATTCAAGGCTGATCTTCACGTGTTCTTCCACTCTTAGTAAGTAAAATTCATCCTCATTATGATTGTTTCACTTCATTCTACTCAAATCATGAATATCTTACACAAACTCCATCATATTAGCGTTAGAGCTTCGAATCTTCAAGTGATTCTTCAAGTGTTCTTGGGTTGAACACTTCTCTTCTTCAACACTTACCTACTGAAATCACTCAAGGTGAGTTCATACCCCTACATTTTCATGTTTTCTCAAGTTTTCAAGGGGGGGAATACAAGTTAAAACACTAAGAACATAACTAAATTTTTCTAACAGCCTTCATCAGAAAAGTTCAACTCCATTCACGGACTGTTTTGGGCATCTTAAACATTTTTGTTTTCAAAACTGTACAAGTTGCAAATAGTTCAAGTTTTTAGCTTTAAAATGACTACTTGCACATCTCCATACTATTTTTCTACAATTTATGGTGATTTTTACAAAACTGCCTATCATTTCAAACAACAATCCGGACCAGTCTGTGATTATGGACTTTTTCACCCAAGTTAGAGGTCATTAAAAATTGTGATAAAAATTATGAGCAAACTAGACACATTTTGTGAACTCTCAGAATTTACGGATCTAGTTTTTGACTTCGTGTGATTTTTCTATGATTTTTCCAAAAACAGGGCAGAATGGCTAAAGTTAGCCAACAGCATGTAAATATCATAACACTTTGTATTATGTTGAGCAAAGTGTATAATCATAAGTTTTAATATTTGAATGTGTTTCCTTGTTAGATTATCATTATGAACTGAAACTAAGATATTCATATTAAATATTATTCATTCATTCTGGAACACGTATTATTTAACTAAAAAAACAAAAAAAAGTATAGTTTGAATAAATTCATAACATTAATACATTCCCATAAAAGAGTTCATATATATTACATACATTTTAAATAAACTATAATAGGTATAGTTTATGATACATCACTCAACGCACTCGTACAAGAAGGGTACATTCATACAAGAAATATTTATATTCACACACATTTCACGTAAACTTGTTAACCTATATTGTGAGACTCTCTATCTCTCTCTCCCCGTACGTCCGAGTGCGGGATATAATTCCTGGTAGTTATAATCAGAATCTCCTTGAGGGAGAACGTGATACTTGTATATAGATCTATATTGGGTTTGACACCCCACACCTTGCTGCTAGCTACAGTTGGACTTGCAGGTCTACGGGTGACAAATGTCATTTTATTTTTCGCGACACTGAGAACGTCGTGGCAGGTTCACATAGTCATAGTATGATTATAGCGACACACATAGGGATATAACAACCCATAAGTTTACGGGATTTTATTTGTAAAACCTAAATGAGTTTTATGTCGATTTAAAATCACCTTTTTATCTCTATGAGTACAGATATTATTGTACACTTTTGGTTTTGGTAGTTACGACTACACATCGTTTGAAACCACATTTATACTTTTAAGTATGGTCAATACTTGTTATTACTCGGTCCTCTAATTTAGGACTACATATATATAATGTATTAACAAACTATTTTTCATCTAGAACTGTTAGACTTCAACTATAGTCGCTGAGCGTATATGTTCGAGTCATATAAGAATTTAGTCTTGATTGGCCTAGAATTGGTGGTGCCCGCCTCATCTCCTGTTCCTCGTTGGGTTGTGGACCTAGGGCAGACCCACTATATTCAACGTATTATCTAATTTAAATCTTATATAACTTATATACACTGGACGATTATAGAGGAACTCTACGGGTCATTCTAGGGTTCATTAATGCATCATATAGGGATATTTCTATTCATACTTAACTAAGAAAATATTGGATTTTCTGGAAATCAAACTATTTTTCATCTAAAATTGTTAGACTTCAACTATAGTCGCTGAGCGTATATGTTCGAGTCATATAAGAATTTAGTCTTGATTGGCCTAGAATTGGTGGTGCCCGCCTCATCTCCTGTTCCTCGTTGAGTTGTGGACCTAGGGCAGACCCACTATATTCAACGTATTATCTAATTTAAATCTTATATAACTTATATACACTGGACGATTATAGAGGAACTCTACGGGTCATTCTAGGGTTCATTAATGCATCATATAGGAATATTTCTATTCATACTTAACTAAGAAAATATTGGATTTTATGGAAATCAAACTATTTTTCATCTAAAATTGTTAGACTTCAACTATAGTCGCTGAGCGTATATGTTCGAGTCATATAAGAATTTAGTCTTGATTGGCCTAGAATTGGTGGTGCCCGCCTCATCTCCTGTTCCTCGTTGGGTTGTGGACCTAGGGCAGACCCACTATATTCAACGTATTATCTAATTTAAATCTTATATAACTTATATACACTGGACGATTATAGAGGAACTCTACGGGTCATTCTAGGGTTCATTAATGCATCATATAGGAATATTTCTATTCATACTTAACTAAGAAAATATTGGATTTTCTGGAAATCAAACTATATCGATTTTACAAGGAAAAGCGGTTTCTACTTCAACCAAAACTCTTATGAACTCGCCAACCTTTGTGTTGACACTTTTTAAAACTACTTGTATTCTCAGGAAATCAGTGAAACAGGAAAACTTCATCGCTTTGAGGATGGGACGTTAAATCGTCAACAATTTATTTTGTCATCATAATGTAATTGCTTTTGAAACATGTAAACATATACTTTGGTGTAACTTTTGCAATTATATATATGGTGGTTGTTTTTACTTTGAGCACTATTATACCCGTTGTTGTGATACTGTACATGAAGTCCTCCACCCCCAGACGTTTCCGCCATCCTTGGTTTGGGGGTGTGACAGATTGGTATCAGAGCATTGTTTATAGTGAACTAAGTATATCGAACCACATAAGATATACAAACTATAAATGCATTGGGACTAAGGTCTCTGATTTTAAGATTTCAAAACCACTATACCTTTAGGAATAAAAAGCTTTTGTTAAAAGTATACATGCATGCATACATACTAAGGTCAGCATCATTTTAGGACAAAACAAAAGTAATGATTGTTGGATATCACAGGTAAGCCTGGGGATGTATGGTCAGTCTTGGGAGTGGCATAGCCTGATCAACTATGCTGGTCCGAGGAGTGATTAGCATATGCCCAAGAATGGTTGTGATGTGGCAACAAGTCTAAAAACTTACCAACACTACCACAATGAAATACCATAGGGGTATTTTGGCATTATTATAATTACATATGTGAGAACTAAATAGATCTTTATCAATAGGTCAATAGTTGCTTAGTGGATACATTAAAATTTTATGTATCCAGGACGTCATAGACTTAGAATCTGTGAATCTTTGCTCTACTTCCTGTTCTCGTTGGATTGGGGATTTAGAGTTAGGGTCGTTTATTCGAAGGTCTATCCTGTCCCGAATACATGTAATTAGTATGCACTAAACAATTTGTTGAAGTACCTGATAAAGATCATCATATAATTAGCTAATTAGTACGTTTGCTTAGTTATTTCTTATATCCCAATTTCTCGCGAAGGTATCATGGCTGGATTCCATCCACACGACGACCCGTACTACCCTAACCTCGACAATACCAAATGGCTCGGGGAGGAGCCAGAGAATGATTACCCAACCCCTGGAAATGGTCACCAAGTTGAAGGCTATGCTGACGGTTCTGACTCCAACCTTGAAGTGGAGAACTTAACCCCGATGACTCTTGTTCCGAATCCTAACCCTTGTCCAACTTTTCAAGGCTTGACGCCTCCTTGGGTAGAGTGCTCGGAAACCTGGAGCGAAGAACAAGACCAACATATGCCATTTAATAGAGAACGAAGTTTCTACAACATAAACGAAGGAAGCTCAGCAGATAAAAAATTTCTAATCCTGGTCCATAGAGTTGCCCGAAACGAGATTCAGGATAGAACATACGATCCGCACCAATCGCCTTGAGCACACTCGTGAAAAATCTAAGAGATACCACAAAACCTACTAACTCGTGAAGTTCATTCATATGGACTTCCTTTATGAACTATGTATAAGGAACTCTTAAATCGAAGAATAATGCAGGAGAAATCTAATTCTATAACAACTGACTTGTCTTTACTAATAGAAACTTACCATCTGATCATTTTCTTTTTTTTTTTGCAAACTCATGACAGAACGATGCCACCAAGGAAAAGGCCCAGACCTTCGGGCAGCACAGCGCCACCACCTCCGACGCCACCTCCCCAGTTTGATCCCGAAATGTTCCAAGCTGCAGTAACAGCAGCCGTGGTAGCTGCAATGTCACAAATTGGCACAAATAGCACTGGTGGTGCTGGATCTGGAGCCACAAACCCTAACCACGGGGATAGTGCAGGACGCACAAGAGAATGCACTTACAAGGACTTCACAAATGGCAAACCTGATTCCTTCGATGGAAGTGGGGGTGTCCTCGCACTAATTCAATGGTTCGAGAGGACCGAAGCAATCTTTGAGATTTGTGCTTGCCCCGAAGCGAGCAAAGTCAAGTACGCGACATTCACCTTCATCGGAAGAGCTCTCACTTGGTGGAACGGCAAAGTTAAGTCGCTTACGCTTGCAGTGGCTAACTCGTTAAGTTGGGAGGACTTAAAGAAGATGATGTTGAAGGAATATTGCTCAAGAGGTGAAGTGCAAAAGCTGGAGCAAGAACTATGGAATCTCAGAATGGCAGGCTCTGACCTTACAACTTACACCAACCGATTTTGTGATCTAGCACTCCTTTGTCCCGCTATGGTCACCCCGGAAGACAAAAAGTTGGAGCGTTACCTCTGGGGATTGTCCCCCGAAATTCAAGATAGCGTGTTGGCCTCAAGACCAACTACCTTCGACAGCGCCAAGGAGTTAGCACAACAACTCATTGACCATCATGCCAACCATGACACTAGGACAACCACCCTTACCCAAGCAAGAGGAGGGAACAGCGAAAGAAAGTTTTGGGACAACAAGAAGGACCAATCAGCCCAAGCCCTCACTAAGAAGCAACAGATCCTTGCTGTTCATGCTGCCACAACCCTCACCACGCTGACTCCCAGGAAACCATACGCTGGAACACTTCCTAAATGCAACAAGTGTAACTTCCATCACACTGGGGCTTGCCGAAAGTTGCATTGCAAAAACTGCGACAGAGAGGGGCACACTGCTCGTTTCTGTAAGGCACCAGCACGACCCATCAACCAGGTACCCGGCTCTGGAGCAAGCCCAACCTGTTACGAGTGTGGAGAAACGGGACACTTTAAAAGGGAATGCCCAAGGACAAGAGATGCCGGTGGTGGTGGGAGGGTGCTTGCAATCACTGAGGGAGAAACCACTCCGGAACCACCCGCAAATATCAGTACGTGTTTCTAACAACGACACTTAAATCCCGAATTTCTTTATATGCTAAATCTAGCATCGATTAAAGCATGCATAGTAGTAATCATGTGGCATCGGGCAAGTTATTCCTCACCATAATCAAATTCTTGTACTACGAAAAGTTATCCCCATCTTTCCACTAAATCCCTGGATTCCCATTCGAAATGCAAATTTCGGGACGAAATTCCCTTTAACGGGGGGATGATGTGACAACCGTCAAATTCTGGTCAATTCAAAGTCAAATAAAGTCAACAAGTCAAACCGGTCAGCTCAACTAACCCTTGTGTACTTGGACTTACGTTCAGTATTTACTAAACAACCCACTATTCTAATAAGAAAACATAAATCGAAAAGTACGTACAACTAGATCTCTTTAACCTAAAAACTGTAGTACGTGGCGAGCCAAACTGATAAAACAATGATGCATACTCATCGGGAGTGTGTAAGATCCTTAAACAAGGCTTAACAGGGTTTACGAACCATGCATTGCGATGCCGGACACTCACAACTGTCCCACTCGGAACCTCTCTCAATCGTTTTCACTCTATCTCTCTCTATGTCAAATCTCTCCCTAATCCCTCTAAGCATGTGAAATCTCTCTCAAATATCTCTCTGTATGAGAAATCTCTCCAAGAATGTCAAATCTCTCCCAAATCTCTTCAAGTATGTGAAATCTCTCTCAAATATCTCTCTGTATGAGAAATCTCTCCAAGAATGTCAAATCTCTCCCAAATCTCTGCAAGTATGTGAAACCTCTCTCAAATATCTCTTTGTATGAGAAATCTCTCCAAGAATGTCAAATCTCTCCCAAATCTCTCCAAGTGTGAGAAATCTCTCCCAAATCTCTCTCAAAAGTTTCCCGTAACTTTTTGGAATCATTCGGGTCATTCCGGCCCTTAACCGGGTCGAAAACGGCTTAAAACGGGGCGAAAACGAGAAAAATAGGCTTTAGGAACCGAAACCGGAGTGAGAGGCTTCTTAGGCGAGGACCGAGCCTCTGGTGGCTAAGCACGCGAGGACCGAGCCTCTGGTGGCTAAGCACGCGAGGACCGAGCCTCTGGTGGCTAAGCACGCGAGGACCGAGCCTCTGGTGGCTAAAGCACGCGAGGACAGAGCCTCTGGTGGCTAAAGCACACGAGGACCGAGCCTCGGTCTCTGTCGCTACCCCGCCTCTCTGTCTCGCTCGGTCTCTGCTTCTCTCTGTTCCTTCTTCGCTCGCTCGGTCTCTGTCTCTCTTCTCTCGCTGTGTCTCGCGCCCTCTGTTCTCTCCTTCCCCCTCTCGGTTCCTTCCCTCTTCCTTCTTCCCTCTCGGTTCTGCCCCCTCTCTCTCTCGGTTCAGCACCAGAAGGCCGAGCCTCGGCCAGATTTCGCATATTTGCCACTTTTAGCCTATTTTTGATATTTTTGACATTTTAAGCCCGTTTTTCATGATTTTAAAGCGGGATTTTCTCCAGAAATTATATTTTAACATAATAAACTCTAAATATTCATAATTTAAACATATTTTGATGAAAATCATTATTTAAATAATAAAAATCAAATGGGTGAATTATTAAAGGTGGAGTGTTGATTTTGCCTTATCCAATGTCACAAGCAACCACCCCACACCCACTATTTGACTAACCACACCTCTCCACCTTACCTAGGTCACATCAAAGTCCTTTCCACCCAATTTACACTCATTCCCACGTTTTTAGAGCTGGAACAAACATCCTCTCTCCTCATTTTCTCTCATTTGCCCTCATTTCACTAAGTATCAAACACCACTTTCTCTCAAACTTTTCCCACTCCAAACTCGAGATTCAAGGCTGATCTTCACGTGTTCTTCCACTCTTAGTAAGTAAAATTCATCCTCATTATGATTATTTCACTTCATTCTACTCAAATCATGAATATCTTACACAAACTCCATCATATTAGCGTTAGAGCTTCGAATCTTCAAGTGATTCTTCAAGTGTTCTTGGGTTGAACACTTCTCTTCTTCAACACTTACCTACTGAAATCACTCTAGGTGAGTTCATACCCCTACATTTTCATGTTTTCTCAAGTTTTCAAGGGGGGGAATACAAGTTAAAACACTAAGAACATAACTAAATTTTTCTAACAGCCTTCATCAGAAAAGTTCAACTCCATTCACGGACTGTTTTGGGCATCTTAAACATTTTTGTTTTCAAAACTGTACAAGGTGCAAATATTCCAAGTTTGTAGCTTTAAAATGACTACTTGCACATCTCCATACGATTTTTCTACAATTTATGGTGATTTTTACAAAACTGCCTATCATTTCAAACAACAATCCGGACCAGTCTGTGATTATGGACTTTTTCACCCAAGTTAGAGGTCATTAAAAATTGTGATAAAAATTATGAGCAAACTAGACACATTTTGTGAACTCTCAGAATTTACGGATCTAGTTTTCGACTTCGTGTGATTTTTCAATGATTTTTCCAAAAACAGGGCAGAATGGCTAAAGTTAGCCAACAGCATGTAAATATCATAACACTTTGTATTATGTTGAGCAAAGTGTATAATCATAAGTTTTAATATTTGAATGTGTTTCCTTGTTAGATTATCATTATGAACTAAAACTAAGACATTCATATTAAATATTATTCATTCATTCTGGAACACGTATTATTTAACTAAAAAAAAAAAAGTATAGTTTGAATAAATTCATAACATTAATACATTCTCATAAAAGAGTTCATATATATTACATACATTTTAAATAAACTATAATAGGTATAGTTTATGATACATCACTCAACGCACTCGTACAAGAAGGGTACATTCATACAAGAAATATTTATATTCACACACATTTCACGTAAACTTGTTAACCTATATTGTGAGACTCTCTCTCTCTCTCTCCCCGTACGTCCGAGTGCGGGATATAATTCCTGGTAGTTATAATCAGAATCTCCTTGAGGGAGAATGTGATACTTGTATATAGATCTATATTGGGTTTGACACCCCACACCTTGCTGCTAGCTATAGTTGGACCTGCAGGTCTACGGGTGACAAATGTCATTTTATTTTTCGCGACACTGAGAACGTCGTGGCAGGTTCACATAGTCATAGTATGATTATAGCGACTCACATAGGGATATAACAACCCATAAGTTTACGGGATTTTATTCATAAAACCTAAATGAGTTTTATGTCGATTTAAAATCACATTTTTATCTCTATGAGTACAGATATTATTGTACACTTTTGGTTTTGGTAGTTACGACTACACATCGTTTGAAACCACATTTATACTTTTAAGTATGGTCAATACTTGTTATTACTCGGTCCTCTAATTTAGGACTACATATATATAATGTATTAACAAACTATTTTTCATCTAGAACTGTTAGACTTCAACTATAGTCGCTGAGCGTATATGTTCGAGTCATATAAGAATTTAGTCTTGATTGGCCTAGAATTGGTGGTGTCCGCCTCATCTCCTGTTCCTCGTTGGGTTGTGGACCTAGGGGACCCACTATATTCAACGTATTATCTAATTTAAATCTTATATAACTTATATACACTGGACGATTATAGAGGAACTCTACGGGTCATTCTAGGGTTCATTAATGCATCATATAAGGATATTTCTATTCATACTTAACTAAGAAAATATTGGATTTTCTGGAAATCAAACTATTTTTCATCTAAAATTGTTAGACTTCAACTATAGTCGCTGAGCGTATATGTTCGAGTCATATAAGAATTTAGTCTTGATTGGCCTAGAATTGGTGGTGCCCGCCTCATCTCCTGTTCCTCGTTGAGTTGTGGACCTAGGGCAGACCCACTATATTCAACGTATTATCTAATTTAAATCTTATATAACTTATATACACTGGACGATTATAGAGGAACTCTACGGGTCATTCTAGGGTTCATTAATGCATCATATAGGAATATTTCTATTCATACTTAACTAAGAAAATATTGGATTTTCTGGAAATCAAACTATTTTTCATCTAAAATTGTTAGACTTCAACTATAGTCGCTGAGCGTATATGTTCGAGTCATATAAGAATTTAGTCTTGATTGGCCTAGAATTGGTGGTGCCCGCCTCATCTCCTGTTCCTCGTTGGGTTGTGGGCCTAGGGCAGACCCACTATATTCAACGTATTATCTAATTTAAATCTTATATAACTTATATACACTGGACGATTATAGAGGAACTCTACGGGTCATTCTAGGGTTCATTAATGCATCATATAGGAATATTTCTATTCATACTTAACTAAGAAAATATTGGATTTTCTGGAAATCAAACTATATCGATTTTACAAGGAAAAGCGGTTTCTACTTCAACCAAAACTCTTATGAACTCACCAACCTTTGTGTTGACACTTTTTAAAACTACTTGTATTCTCAGGAAATCAGTGAAACAGGAAAACTTCATCGCTTTGAGGATGGGACGTTAAATCGTCAACAATTTATTTTGTCATCATAATGTAATTGCTTTTGAAACATGTAAACATATACTTTGGTGTAACTTTTGCAATTATATATATGGTGGTTGTTTTTACTTTGAGCACTATTATACCCGTTGTTGTGATACTGTACATGAAGTCCTCCACCCCCAGACGTTTCCACCATCCTTGGTTTGGGGGTGTGACACCATGTCTTTCCAGAGTAAGACCTCCTACGAAAGGGTATATCTGTCGATGTCGGAATGGTTAAGGTTTTGGTGATTCTGGAAAAATTCTGGATGAACCTGCAATAGTAGTCAGCGAGACCCAAGAATTGACGGGTTTCTGTGGGTGTCTTCAGTGCCTAATAATTCTCTATTACTTTGATCTTAGGAGGATTCCACACGTATGTCTTCATTGTCTATTACATGACCAAGGAAAATGGTTTGACCGATGGACATCACTACGAACTTATAGTGATCATATCGAGTCTGGCATACTGTCTATGGAACATCACTCTCATCGATTTGTAGCTGTCGGTACCTTGACCTAAAGTTTATCTTTAGGAAGTGGCTGGTTATCTGAAGTGGATCGAAAAGGTCATCTATTCGAGGAAAAAGGATATCGGTTTTAACGGTCGTATTGACTACTGAAATAGTTCCAGGAATTTGGTTGATGCGAAATTCAACCTGAGGTTCAGAAAGAATTCTCGGAAGTTCTATAGGAATACATCAGGACAGTCATAGACTTCGGGGACATTCTCGAGGTTTCTAACTTCCTTTTTCCCGTGGATCACATGGGTTAGGGATGCATGACACTCCTTTCGGGGAAAACTCTTGAGTTTTGATGTACGAAACGATACGAAGGTCGGAACCGAATCTATCGTTGTATATCATGAGGGTCTGAACAGAGAGGAAATTGGAACGGGTGGATTTTTCAATACAAGGGTATCGGGACGATTGGGACTCAATCAGTCCGTCTCACAGATAATTTCAAAACTATTTATGGAAACTGGCATAGGATCAATGGATGAAGAAAGGTCGTTCAGAGAAAAGGTACAACCTATGGATGTATCGATAAAGTTCTCTTTCCTACTGTTAGTCGTCTCGATGGTGATTTTTTCATTTACTAGTGAAGGGCTAAGATTAAGAAGATGTTTGAATGAATAGTTAACAGATTTTCTTTTAGCACTAGAATCGAAAAGGATTGCAAGCGTAAGAGTTGTTGAGGAGGAGTATACCTGAGGCGACGGTGGGATCAACGGCTGTCTCCTATTGTCCTATTGCTAGAACTCTTCTGGTGTTGCCAGTCGTTCCTATCTTTGGGCAATTTCGCTTGAAATGCCCGACTTCTCCGCAACCATAGTAGGCCTGACCAATGCCCGCTCCGGAAGTCTGATTGATTGATTGAGTTGGTGTCTTGCAATTCTTTGCAGTGTGACCCTTTTTGCCACAATTGTTGCAAAACATCTCTAGACATGGACTGGAAGTGACGTGATGATAGTTGCACTTGTCACCACTAGGGAGGCTTCCAACATACCTACTGGTAGGTTTTCGAGCTGAGGATCCAACAACAGAAACAGCTGCAGGGGTAGTAGCAGCGTGAACTGCCACAATTTATTGCCTCTGCGAAGCCTCCTACGATATTTGACTTTTCTTCATCTTTCCAATTTTTCTGATCTAATCACTCCTCTCTGCCGGTTCAGGAGTGGTATTTGCTTCTTCAAGGTCATCACTATGGTCGATTAAGATTCGTGCTAAGCATTTAGCGCTGTCGTATGTATCTGGCCTCGCAGCTGTGACGTTCCCTTTTGTTGGCTAGATCAGCCCCCAAATGAATCTCTCTACCTTCTTACTCTTCGGGGTAACCATTCCCGGACAGAGTAGCGCCAAGTCATCGAACCTGGAAGTGTAAGCAACAATATCGGAACCTTTCAACTTCAAGTTCCAGAGTTCGTGCTCTAATTTCTGCATTTCTCCCCGTGGGCAGTACTCAGCCAGTAGAAGTTCTTTCATGGCTTCCCAACCCATGGCATTGGCTACAGGTAAAGTTATGGATTTGACTCGGTCGTTCCACCACATCAGGGCTTTGTCGATGAAGGTGTAGGTAGCGAACTTTACCTTATCAGATTCTGAACAGGCACAAGTTTCAAAGATTGATTCTATTTTCTCAAACCATCGGGTGAGGGAAATGACACCTCCAATGCCATCAAAGGAAGTGGGTTTTGCGTTCATGAAGTCTTTATAGGAACCCCCTTTTCGGTGTCCCTGGCTATCTTCTAGGTTTTGGGGCTGGCGACCGCCTCCTGAACTACGGGGGTTTCTTTGTGACATGGCGGCTGTCACTACCACAGTAATAGCTGTTTGAAGCATTACGAGGTCAATTTGAAGAGAATGTGGTGGCGGAGGGTTGTTGGTCTTTGATCTGGGTCTCTTTCTTGGAGGCATCTTGATCAAATAAGATCAGGAAAGAGAGGATGGTAAGTCTTCTGAACTGAATCAAGAGATATGACAGATATATATATATATATATATATATATATATATATATATATATATATATATATATATATATATATATATATATATATATATATATATATATATATATATATATATATATATATATATTCGAATAAGCGATAAAGCAGGAAAGAGTTATCAAATCAAATAAATTATTGCTAAGGGAATGAGTGAGGAGCAATGCTGGGATAAGGATTTCTATAATGGATTTGGCTCTAGAAATACTCCTATAGTATTTCATGATTTGCTACGACCATGGTTCAATGTTTGGGGTATTAGGGTAAGTTTTAGGCATGCTGAACACCACAGTCACTCCCAAGCACATGTTGGTCGTGTCTCGAATGAATATAGTTGGCTAGGCTATATTGATCCTAGACACGACTACATAACTGCCCAGGTTTAACCGCAGCATACAACACCTATTTACTTATGTTTTGTTCTACTTGTATTTACGGATCTCGGCGGTTAGGAATACTTCTATACTTTTGAAAATACTTATACTTTAAAGTATACTTTTAGTTCAGAGCACTTAGGCCCCTTTAATGGTTATAGTTTTATACCATGTAAGGTTTGGTATACTTAGTTCACTATAAACAAGGGCTTGGATACCAATCTGTCACACCCCGAAACCGAAGGCAGAAACGTTCCGGGGCAGAGGACGTCATGAATATCGCAACCAATGTACATAGTAAGCAAAGTAAACAACCATTACATTACATATTAAAATTTACATTTATTCAAAAGTAAAGTTGTACAAGTAATGATACATATGTATATATATATATATATATATATATATATATATATATATATATATATATATATATATATAGAAAAAAGTAAGACGTGTGTTCTACGTACTCCGTCTTCACCAAAAGGGTCGTCGGGTACCTGTCTAATGCGGACCTGAGAATAGAAGCAGTTTGAAAATCAGCATAAAGCTGGTGAGTTCATAAGCGGTTTTGTTTTCTGAAAATGTATGAGTTTCCATTTAGTTTCTGAAAAATGTTACGACCCAAGAAAATTCCATATTTTCTTAAAAGTAATGTTTGGTTAACTCTTATATTGTACGGTTCTGATTATGTTCAATTGTTATCCCAGAAAAATCCTATATTTTCCTAAAATGTTTGTGAAGTGTTATCGAATCTGAAAATAACGTACAAGTATCTACCATACTTAAGGTGTGTCTGTGCGAAGTTTTCTGAATGTTTGGTTACCCTTAAATGTACATTAGTTTTAAGACGTATATAAAACTAATAAATAAGTATAAAGTTTTCATAATCTTGATTGCGAGTTCCATAACCATACTACAGACTATAAATGACTCGAGACGGGGCCAATATCTTCTATGAGTTTTGTTACCCTTGAACCTTTCGGTTCGGCTATAGCTAGCAGCCAGGTGCGGGATAGTCAGTCCCGTATAGGTCTATACACTCAAGTCACGCTCTCCCCTTTTCGAAGATTCTAGTTACAAGAATAGTCCTCCACTTTCGTGTCTAGGGAAGTGTTGCAAAGGATGTGTCTCCAATCTTAAGATTCATGAATTTAAAACTAAAATTATTAATACGGAAATCATGTATTATTGGTTCTTTACTCTCGTGTCTAGGGGAGTACTGACTAGGACCTGACTAAGTTCCAATGATACATGTCCTTCACACTCGTGTCTAAGGGGTGTTTTATTAAGGACAATACAAAAGTTCTATCTATTATCCTCCACTCGCATATATCTGTGGAGTGTTACCGAGGACAAAACAATATATGAAGTTTCATGTTCAAAGTTTAACGGTTATGCTTTTAACTATTATAATGAGGAAAACCATTTGTGAAAAATATAAAATACGATAATTTATAACGTTTTTCACAAATAATATGATAATGTGATCTGCAAGTTCAAACGGTTATCTGCTATGAATTGTCAGTGTTAAAAACATATGTAATATGAAACACAACACATATAAAATAAGTTTTGAGTACAAGTATTGCTAGTACTTTGCTTGTATTCCCCCCCCTGAAAACAGTGAAAAACAATGAAAAAGGGTAGGGGTATGAACTCACCAAGCGAGAAAAGGTGATGTTTTGGATACTATGTGTTGGTTCGGGGCTTCATAACGCGCGAGGTTCCTATGTAATATGAAATGGTATACAAATGTATCTAATTAGACTTTAAATCACTAACTAGATATGACTACACACTCCAAGACGCAAAACACTTCAAATCAAATGTTTGGAGTGACCCGGGTGACATCTACGGACATATAAGGCTTGGATAATGACTTTGCTCTTCAAGACTAAACACCTTAGGGACTTTACGGCCCTAATAACATAACCATATGATTTCACAGCCGTGAACTCATGAATATGGGGTTTTATGGTGCTAAATGGTCAATTAACACTTGGAAAGGATTGCTATGATTAATTCTAAGGCATAGGAATGAGTTTTACCATCAAATGGACCATCAAAGGGAGTTTACGGCCCTAAACTAGGATTTTACGGTCATATGCTCCTATACCCCTCTTATATTGATGATTTGGTGGATTTAGATCAGTCACATGTGATTCAAACTAATTTTACAAGCCTTAAAATGAAGTTTGGGCATCATTTGACTTGTGTAGATGAGTTTACGGCCCAGGAACCCTTTATAGGGGGTTTTATGGCCGTGAACACTCCAAGGGGTTTTTTTCATCTTGTTTAAGGCCCCTAAATCGATTATGGTTGATTCTAGAATTTATTCCAAGGCCATTGGTGTGTTTAAGTGGCTTTTAAACACTCAAATGTGAGTTTACTCTCCATGAATATGAGTTTACGGACTAAGCATGTTATTGGGTAGTAAACACATGTTTACTCCTCAAAAATGATGTTCAAGGTGTTCTAAGTCCGAATTGGTAAGCCATTAAGTCATATCTAAGTCCCAAAGTTGGTTTGGAAGGGTTTAAAGGCTCAAAAACCCTCTTCACATGTGTTTACGGCCTAAGCATGCTCCAGGGCCGTAAACTCATGAATATGGTCCTTTTCCAAAGATTAATCACGAAATTGAAGGCTAATGGTGCTATGCTATGAGTTAGGGAAATTACCTTGATGGATTTGAGCCTTAAATTGATGTTTTTGGACCTTAGATTTGTTTTGAGGAGAGAGGTTAGAAAGAGAGTAGTGAGAGAGAGTAAAAGCTTCAAATGGAAGCTTAAACCACTTTAAATAAGTTTCGGGTTTGGAACACGGTGGAATTCTACCCGATACCGACGTTTAAACGGGGCTTTTGATCGCACCCGATTAAGATGTCGTAACCCGATATGGTCGAAACTAAAAATTTTCTAACTAGTAGTTTGGGGTGTTTTGATGAGTTTCTAATGTGTTTGGATGTCAATGAATTCATAATAGAAGTCTCTAAAATAATCACTTAATTTATAACTTACACGGAAACAATTCGAAAAAGACGAATTTTATGGACGGAAACGGGTTACGCTGGTGGGGCAAACTTCGGGTTGTCACAGATGAGCTTTCTGTTGAGGAAGTATTCACATAATTCTCATAATCTTCTTGGATTTATTGTTGAGAGTAATTCCTTGATTGATACATTTGTCCTTTTACTTCAAGCCAGTTGAAACCACCCAAAAATACGACCCAAAAATTTTTGTTTTTAATATAATCAAAACTGTAATCAGAGTATCATATAATAAAACCATGCATGATGTATTCCAAAACATGATAAAATACTGTGCGGAAAACTGTATCATACTACATCAAATCAAACAACTAAATCAATCCCAGGCTAAAGCTGAGGCGGTGGTGTGTGCGATGCTGTCATCCCGAGCTCTTCCCTTTGCTTGCGGAAGTACCTGAAACCAAAACTGAAACTGTAAGCACGAAGCTTAGTGAGCTCCCCCAAAATACCACATACCATACAATAACAATATCATATAAACACATATCGGGCCTTGCCCACTGCATCGGGACGAAGCCCGACAACTGCATCGGACCGAAGTCCGGAACTGACTGGGACCTTGTCCCCTGCATCGGACCAAGGTCCGGAACTAACTGCATCGGACCGAAGTCCGGAACTGACTGGGACCTTGTCCCCTGCATCGGACCAAAGTCCGGAACTAACTACATCGGACCGAAGTCCGGAACTGACTGCATCGGATCGAAGTCCGGAACTGAGCATAACATAGCATATCATAACAACTAGCATGAACACATATACTGCATACTGCATCGGGCCGTAGCCCGGAACACATAATACATAACACATAAAACATAGTTCACGAATCCTGTCTGAGCCACGAAGGCATCAAACATACTAACTACTGCATCGGATCAAGTCCGGAAACTACTGCTGTCTGGATGGACCGGCATTGTGGCCTTAGACCCGTCCCTACTGGAAGGAAACTCACCTCGTAAACTGGCGGCTGAGTGTGTGTCTCTGAAAGCTAACGACTGCTGCTCCTGAATCTCCTCGGCTACAAGTCCATGAACACACTCAATCAAATACTAAACACTGCACTTGGGGTAAAATGACTCTTTTACCCTAGGTCAAAGTCAACTCACTTTTGGGGCTGACTCGCCGAGTTGGGCCGCCCAACTCGCCGAGTCTCACTCTCACTTCCAACTCATACTCACTGCGACTCATCGAGTGTGGCATCGACTCGACGAGTACCCTATTGATCCAAGAACTCAGACAATCTTCATCCGACTCGCCGAGTCGTATGAACAGACTCGACGAGTTGTTCTTGATCCTAAGGAGATTGCCTTGGACTCGCCGAGTTGTATGAACAACTCGTCGAGTCCCTCCATCACTGAGTCTACCCTCAACTCGCTGAGTCCACTCTCTAACTCACTGGGTGCACTCGGCACTGCTAAAAACGAAGGAATCGGGGACTCGCGACCCGACTCGCCGAGTCGCTCATCCCGACTCGCCGAGTCGATGCCATGCAGCTAGTTTTTACTCGATTTCTCTTGAATCCAACACATGCAAATGATAGATCTGGGTCCAATAAGCTGTTTTACCACGTAAAGTTTCCAACTTTACGTGCACAACCTCATGAATAAGGGAAATAAGGCTAAAAGATGCACAAAATGAGTAGATCCATGGCTAATATGCAATGTTACTCCAAAAAGACAGTAGATCTGGGCTCTACAACACCCCAACATTCAGATCCAAAGGTATTTCGACTTATTAAGACATTCAAGCAAACATAAGGCTTGGAACAAACATCAAATAGCTCTTAGAAGAGCTCTAATGGAAGTTTAAAGCATATAACAAGAAGGGAACTCCGAAAATACCTCCATAAACTCAGATTTGCCCTTGGATCTTTGCACTACAACTCGTTTCCTTGCTTCTTTCTTCTTCTCCTTCTTCACACCTTCACAAGAATGGCACCAAATCACTTATAAGCTCTCAAGGGAGGATTAGGGTTCTCTCACTGTGTTCTCTGGGTGAAAGTGGCGAGAATGAGGCTATAATGTGGTTTAAATAGTGGGCAAACCCGGGGATTTAGGGTTTCACCCAGACGGACGGACTCGCCGAGTCCGGGAGATGGACTCGCCGAGTCCCCGGCTCCCGCATGCACAAAATACGCGACCCAACTCGGCGAGTCAGGCTAGAACTCGCCGAGTCCCTCTTGAAAACTTTAGACAATTAACATACCGGGAACGGGTCGTTACAATTCTCCCCCACTTGTCTCAGACTTCGTCCTCGAAGTCTGCTACGGCTGGATCTGCGAATAACTCCGGGTAGTGCGTTCTCATCTCTTCCTCAGCCTCCCACGTCCATTCAGATCGCTTCCGGTGCTGCCACTGCACCTTCACTAGCTGAATGACCTTGTTCCTCAAGGTCTTGATCTTCCGATCCAGAATCGTGACCGGCCTCTCAATATAATTCAGGCTGCTATCAACCTGAATATCCTCTAGGGGAATGACTGCTGACTCATCCACCAAACACTTTCTCAACTGCGACACGTGGAAAGTGTTGTGGATCTGACTAAGCTCCTCAGGAAGATCTAACCGATAAGCAACCCGACCCACCCGGGCCATAACCCTGAAAGGACCAATAAATCTGGGGCCCAGCTTGCCCCTCTTCCGGAACCTGATGATACCTTTCCAAGGTGAGACTTTCAGAAGAACCATATCTCCCACCTGGAACTCCAAGTCCGAACGCCTCCTGTCAGCGTAGCTCTTCTGCCGACTCTGCGCAGTCTGCAGCCTACTACGGACCTGCTGGATCAACTCAGTCGTCTTGAGCACCACTTCGGTGCTCCCGATGACTCGCTGACCGACCTCGCCCCAGCAAATCGGGGTCCTACACTTCCTACCATACAGCATCTCAAAAGGAGGTCTATCAATACTCGCATGGTAACTGTTGTTATACGAGAATTCCGCTAACGGAAGATACATATCCCAACTGCCCCCAAAATCTAGAACACATGCCCTAAGCATGTCCTCAAGAGTCTGAATCGTCCTCTCGCTCTGCCCGTCAGTCTGAGGATGGAAAGCGGTGCTGAAATGGAGACGAGTACCCATCTCGTCGTGGAACCGCTTCCAGAATCTGGAGGTGAAACGAACATCTCGGTCTGACACCACCGATACCGGCACTCCATGATGTGCCACTATCTCTCGCACATAGATATCGGCTAACTTTTCCGCCGATATACTCTCCTGGATTGGGATAAAATGGGCACTCTTCGTCAACCGATCCACCACTACCCATATCGAATCCACTCCACGTGCGGTCCTGGGAAGTTTGGTGATAAAATCCATGGTGATATCCTCCCATTTCCACACGGGAATGTCCAACGGCTGCATCTTGCCGTGAGGTCTCTGGTGCTCCGCCTTGACCTTCCGGCAGGTCAAGCATCCCTCAACGTACCAAGCGACGTCCCGCTTCATGCAGGGCCACCAATAATCAGGTCGAAGATCTCGATACATCTTCGTCGCCCCTGGGTGGATAGAAAATCGAGACTTATGAGCCTCGTCCATCAATACCTGCCGTACTCCACCCCAGTACGGTACCCACACCCTACCATGAAGCGTCAACAAACCCCGACTGTCGTAATCAAACGATGCTACTCGACCCACTATCCTCTCACATTTCTGCCTCTCCTCCTTGAGGCCCTCCACCTGAGCCTCCTTGATCCGCTCCAACAGCGGAGTGATCACTGTCATCCTCATGCACAGATCCCTGATAGGGGCCGCTGACACCTTGCGGCTTAGGGCGTCGGCCACCACGTTGGCCTTCCCTGGATGATAAAGGATCTCACAATCATAATCCTTTAGTACGTCCAACCACCTCCTCTGCCTCATGTTCAGACTCGGCTGATTCATAAGATACCGCAAACTCTTGTGATCCGTGTATAAAGTACAACGGACCCCATACAGGTAATGTCTCCAAATTTTGAGGGCAAACACAACTTCCCCCAGCTCCAAATCGTGGGTAGGATAGTTAGCCTCGTGAGGCTTCAACTGTCTCGAGGCATAAGCTACCACATGGCCTCGCTGCATCAATACTGCTCCCATACCTGTGATCGAAGCATCACAGTAGACTACGAAGTCCTCTACTCCTTCCATCAAGGTAAGGATCGGTGCCTCGCACAATTTCTGTCTGAGAGTCTCGAACGCCGCCTGCTGCTCAGGCCCCCAACGGAATACCACCGACTTCTTGGTTAGTCGGGTGAGTGGCACTGCTATCTTGGAGAAGTCCTGAATAAATCTCCGATAATACCCTGCCAACCCTAGGAAGCTCCGAATCTCAGATGGAGACCTCGGGACCTCCCACTGCATCACGGCCTCAATCTTGGCCGGATCTACCAAAATACCCTTCTGGTTGACGAGATGGCCAAGAAACTGCACCTCGCGCAACCAGAACTCACACTTGGAGAACTTTGCGAAAAGTCTCTCCCTCCTCAAAGTCTCCAACACCTCCCGCAGGTGCTCCTCGTGCTGCCCCTGAGTCTTGGAATATACCAAGATGTCATCTATGAATACTATCACCGACCGATCCAACATCGGTCTGCACACGCGGTTCATGAGATCCATGAACGCAGCTGGGGCATTGGTGAGCCCAAATGGCATCACCACGAACTCATAATGACCATACCGGGTCCTGAAAGCAGTCTTCTGTACATCCTCATCTCTAACCCTCATCTGATGATATCCAGAGCGTAGGTCGATCTTGGAGAACCAAGACGCTCCCTGAAGCTGATCAAACAAATCATCTATCCTCGGAAGTGGGTAACGGTTCTTCACCGTTACTTTGTTCAACTCCCGATAGTCAATGCACATCCGATGCGACCCATCCTTCTTCCTCACAAATAAGATCGGCGCTCCCCAAGGCGAACTGCTCAGCCGAATGAAACCCTTGTCTAACAGCTCCTGAAGCTGTGTAGACAACTCCTGCATCTCAGGGGGAGCAAGTCGATACGGTGCTTTGGCTATCGGAGCCGCACCAGGAACTAGGTCGATCCTGAACTCAACCTGTCTCTCTGGAGGTATCCTCGGCAAATCCTCGGGAAACACATCCGGGTAATCTCGAACAATAGGAACATCATCAATCGTCGTCTTGCCCTTCTCCCGGGCATCCAAGATGTATGCGATAAAATCGGCGCAACCCTGCTGAACATAGCGCCTCGCCCTTGCGGCGGAACAAAAGATCGGTCCTCGTTGGGGCCTCTCGCCCTGAATCACTATCTCTCCCCCACTGGGAGTGCGAACCCTCACTAGCTGTAGCTCACAATCAATCACCGCCCCATTGGGGCTCAGCCAATCCATGCCTACAATAACTCTATTCCCACACAGGGGAATAGGAACCAGGTCCACTGAAAACTGCTCATCAAATATCTGAAGGGAACACCCTCTATGTACTCTGTCGACCCTCACGGTCCTATCATCTGCTATCTCAACCTCTAGTGGACAACCCAGCTCCCCTGGAGTTCTGCTAAATCTCTTGCTAAGCGCAAGCGATACAAATGATCGGGTAGCCCCCGAATCGAACAATACCAAAGCAGGGATGCCGTTCACCGAGAATGACCCTAAATAAAACATATCATCAAGTAATATTCAAGCAATATAATAACAAAAGATGAAGGAAAGATTCATACCTGTCACCACATCAGGAGTCGCTCGCGCCTCCTCTGCTGTCATCTGAAATGCCCTGCTCTTCGCCACCGGCGCATCAGCTCGGCCCTGCCGGCCATCCATAATCCTCAGGGTGGCAGGGGCAGGTGCAACCACCTTCCCTGCTGCAGCTAAACTGGGACACTGGGACCTTTTGTGTCCCCTCTGATTGCACTGAAAGCAAATCAGATCTGATGTTGAAACCGCAGTAGCAGGGGCCGTACAATCCCTGCTCATATGCCCAATCCGACCGCACTTGTAGCAGCCGGAACTCCCTGCCTTGCACGCCCCCTCATGCATCCTCCCACACTTGCCACACCGACCGTGGCTCTGCTGACTCCTGGACCTGTGATCTGAAACCTTGGGCTTTTTGCCCGCACTACCTAAACCCGAAACCGCCTCCGGTTTCCTCTTCCTCTCCATCTCGAGATCAATCTCCCTCTCCCTGGCTCTAGCAATCATGTCGTCCAGCGTTTTACAACTGGACCGGATCACAAACATGCGGATATCACTCCGCAACATCTCATGATAACGGGCCTTCTTCATCTCCTCATCGGCTGCATACTGAGGAACAAGAAGAGCCCTCTCCCTGAACTTGGCGGTGATCTCCGCCACTGACTCGGTAGTCTGAGTAAGATCCTGGAACTCCCTGGCTAGCTGCTGCACCTCAATGACCGGTGCAAACTCCGCCCTGAACCTGGTAGAGAAATCAGTCCAGGTCATAGCATCCAACGCCGCATCATCCCCGATGGCGTGTCCGACCTCCTCCCACCAATCCCGTGCCCTGTCCTTCAGTAGACAGGACGCCAATCTGACCTTGTCCCCCTCGGGACACCTGCTAGTGCGGAAGGCGTTGGCCACATCCGCCAACCATCTAGTACTCGCTATGGGGTCCCGCGCCCCACGATAGTCTGGAGCTCCGCACGCCCTGAACTCCCTGAATGTAAGAGTGTGCGACCCCATCACGGTCGCCATCTCAGCCCGAAAAATACTCAATCGCTCATCCATCAGCTCTAAAATATCCTCCTTGATCGAACCGAAGATCACAGGAGTCTGCTCTAGTATGATGCGGGTAACCTCAGAAGAAAGGAACTCCCTAGTCTGCTCATCCATCTGTCCGACCTCCGGGTCTGATCCCGATCCTGATCCCCCTCCGGCATCTGAATTGCCGGCTGCTGGCCTCGGACGCAAAACTACCATTCTGAAACATATCATAACAACATCAGAACACTGAAATATTTCAAGGGATCATGATACGACTACTAGCTTCCTGGTCTTGTCTTGGCCTTCCTTGATTCGAGTACGGATCCTCTGCTTTCAGTAGTATGGGCCCCTACTACCTTCCACATCTATCCGTACTTTCCTCAAGAACTGCCTTGACTTTCCCAAGTCACTTCTACTACTGCCATTCTCTGCTATTCTCATCCTAGGCTTTCCCTAGGGAAACTTCAAGCCCGACACAACTGGTCCTCAGCTGCTGAAGGTTTCCTCATAACGCCAATTAGCCATTACCTAAACACCATCACATGTGATGAGGATCAGATAATCCTTCGAGTAAAAGACCCGTCCCTATAACGGTTGGACTCAAACAAGAGCTGCGCAATAGGGCCAGTTCCAGTACTCTGAGATTATTCAATCCTAGTCACATGTGGTGTGACGTGTTCACCTAATGGCTAACTCCCATCACTCGGAACCCCACTAAGCACAAAGCAAGCAGCATTCGGACACGGAAAACAGACTCAAGCAAACTATTCTCATAACAAGAAACTACACTAGCATAAGATGCTAAGCTCCTGCTATCAGGCATAACCTAATCAGGCTATCCTACTGCTATCTACTCAGTACTAGCATGCAATACTCATAAAGCTGTAACACATAAGCAGGCACATAAGGCATTCTCCTAAATCCTTAGTCCTATACTAGCATGCTGTTCTACTAAAACTGAAATTGAACAAATAACTTGTATGGGTAATTTGGGAGTACTTACTTGAACTCGGCTGACCGCATGCACACACCTCTATCTTGTAAAAAAATAAATTCTTCCTTTCTAAGTACTTTCAAAATTCTTTTTATAAAACGTTTTTATTTTAATAAAATCTTTCATTTCCCTTAGTTTGAGTTCAGATACACCCGGAAGTGTATCCGAATCCCTCAAACCAGGGCTCTGATACCAACTTGAAACGACCCAAAAATACGACCCAAAAATTTTTGTTTTTAATATAATCAAAACTGTAATCAGAGTATCATATAATAAAACCATGCGTGATGTATTCCAAAACATGATAAAATACTGTGCGGAAAACTGTATCATACTACATCAAATCAAACAACTAAATCAATCCCAGGCTAAAGCTGAGGCGGTGGTGTGTGCGATGCCGTCATCCCGAGCTCTTCCCTTTGCTTGCGGAAGTACCTGAAACCAAAACTGAAACTGTAAGCACGAAGCTTAGTGAGCTCCCCCAAAATACCACATACCATACAATAACAATATCATATAAACACATATCAGGCCTTGCCCACTGCATCGGGACGAAGCCCGGCAACTGCATCGGACCGAAGTTCGGAACTGACTGGGACCTTGTCCCCTGCATCGGACCAAGGTCCGGAACTAACTGCATCGGACCGAAGTCCGGAACTGACTGGGACCTTGTCCCCTGCATCGGACCAAAGTCCGGAACTAACTGCATCGGACCGAAGTCCGGAACTGACTGCATCGGACCGAAGTCCGGAACTGAGCATAATATAGCATATCATAACAACTAGCATGAACACATATACTGCATACTGCATCGGGCCGTAGCCCGGAACACATAATACATAACACATAAAACATAGTTCACGAATCCTGTCTGAGCCACGAAGGCATCAAACATACTAACTACTGCATCGGATCAAGTCCGGAAACTACTGCTGTCTGGATGGACCGGCATTGTGGCCTTAGACCCGTCCCTACTGGAAGGAAACTCACCTCGTAAACTGGCGGCTGAGTGTGTGTCTCTGAAAGCTAACGGCTGCTGCTCCTGAATCTCCTCGGCTACAAGTCCATGAACACACTCAATCAAATACTAAACACTGCACTTGGGGTAAAATAACTCTTTTACCCTAGGTCAAAGTCAACTCACTTTTGGGGCTGACTCGCCGAGTTGGGCCGCCCAACTCGCCGAGTCTCACTCTCACTTCCAACTCATACTCACTGCGACTCGTCGAGTGTGGCATCGACTCGACGAGTACCCTATTGATCCAAGAACTCAGACAATCTTCATCCGACTCGCCGAGTCGTATGAACAGACTCGACGAGTTGTTCTTGATCCTAAGGAGATTTCCTTGGACTCGCCGAGTTGTATGAACAACTCGTCGAGTCCCTCCATCACTGAGTCTACCCTCAACTCGCTGAGTCCACTCTCTAACTCACTGGGTGCACTCGGCACTGCTAAAAACGAAGGAATCAGGGACTCACGACCCGACTCGCCGAGTCGCTCATCCCGACTCGCCGAGTCGATGCCATGCAGCTAGTTTTTACTCGATTTCTCTTGAATCCAACACATGCAAATGATAGATCTGGGTCCAATAAGCTGTTTTACCACGTAAAGTTTCCAACTTTACGTGCACAACCTCATGAATAAGGGAAATAAGGCTAAAAGATGCACAAAATGAGTAGATCCATGGCTAATATGCAATGTTACTCCAAAAAGACAGTAGATCTGGGCTCTACAACACCCCAACATTCAGATCCAAAGGTATTTCGACTTATTAAGACATTCAAGAAAACATAAGGCTTGGAACAAACATCAAATAGCTCTTAGAAGAGCTCTAATGGAAGTTTAAAGCATATAACAAGAAGGGAACTCCGAAAATACCTCAATAAACTCAGATTTGCCCTTGGATCTTTGCACTACAACTCGTTTCCTTGCTTCTTTCTTCTTCTCCTTCTTCACACCTTCACAAGAATGGCACCAAATCACTTATAAGCTCTCAAGGGAGGATTAGGGTTCTCTCACTGTGTTCTCTGGGTGAAAGTGGCGAGAATGAGGCTATAATGTGGTTTAAATAGTGGGCAAACCCGGGGATTTAGGGTTTCACCCAGACGGACGGACTCGCCGAGTCCGGGAGATGGACTCGCCGAGTCCCCGGCTCCCGCGTGCACAAAATACGCGACCCAACTCGGCGAGTCAGGCTAGAACTCGCCGAGTCCCTCTTGAAAACTTTAGACAATTAACAATTAATTAACATACCAGGAACGGGTCGTTACACCAGTGATCAATGTTTTTCTCTCGGGACAACCCTTTTGTGTATGAAACTTTTGAAGGTTGTTTCACCGAAGGATTTCAAAAATTCGGTTTTTGTGGAATAAAGTCAACATTGGATTTTGGAGAAAACACCTGAATATATCTACCATGAGCTTTATTTTCATTATTTGTTTTTGGAATATATCTATTTTGAAAAAATTTCGATTGATTTGGAAATGATTTTGGTTTTAGATTCTTATTTTGAGAAAATCTTTGTTGTAGATGATACGAAAAACGATTTCCAACTTTTTGATTTTGAGAGTTCTTTGACGAATCATTAACACTTGAAGAATATGATGTTTTCTGAACTTTTGAAAAGTTGTTTTGTGGTTTGAGTTCAGACATTGATTTATTTCTTTGAGCAAGATTTTTCTTTTTGTCTGAAGAAGATGATGAATACGAAGACTTGTTCTTAACAAGTTGAGTCTTTGTGTTTTCAGATGATTTTAATTTCAAACCATTTTGTGTCATTCGAGACTCAATAGTCTGTCTCCCAGAAAATCTTCTTTTGTGCTTTTATTTTTGAGATTTTATTATCTTTAGAAAATTTGGCTATTTATTCTTTGAATTCTTTTGAATTTAATTTGACAACATTTTCATCTTCCACAACAATTTGTTTTGAAATCTCTTTCATAACTTTAGATTTCTCAACCCATTTTCATTGAGGTTTTTGTCTTTGAAAAACATATGAATTCATTGTTAGATTATTTTTGATGGTGCTTTGGTTTGAAAAGAATCATTCGCTTGTTGTTATCTTGTTTTTTTCTTCAATTAATTTCTTGAATTCCAGTTTGACATTTTCAACATTCTCAGTGGTAAAAAAATACTTGATTTGGGAATATAACATCATCAGTGCACTTAAAATTCAGATAAACCACGGTGTTGGTTTCCAAATAATGAGCACCTTTTTCAGATAACACTTTGTCGAATTTTTCAGTGTCTCCAAACACTTGATCAAGTACAATTCTTGGAATTTCATTTTCTTTTGAACCTTTGTTGGATGTAAGTTACTGTTGAATTTTTTCATCATTTTCATCATCACTGTCATCTGCTTGACTATCTCGAACATCAACTAAATCTGGATCACAACCTTTCGAAGTTGAAGGTTGGTCAGTGTTAATCTTAACAATTGAATCCTTACACATTTCTTTTCCTTTAGATTTTGATGTAGCATTAATGAAAGATAACTGAGAACAATCAACATCCTCAAGCTCACTAATTTCACTAATATTATCAAAATTATCTTCAATATCAGCAAAATTAGAATGAGAATCAGATGTCAAATTCTCTTTTTTTTTTAGAATTTTGATTTCTTCAGATTTAGTTAAATTTCATTCACAATGTTAACCAATTCATTCGAATCAACACAATCATCAATTTTCACTATACCATAACCATATCTATCATTTGGAATTTTATCAAACTCAACAATATTTTTCTCACAATCATACAAAATATTATCTACCTTCTCTCTTTCGTATGCTAGAAAAGGCAATAATTTTCTATGTTGTTCTTTGCTAATGTTACTCGAATAATGAAACGCAATAAGTTTCCCGTAAAGACGCTTTGCAGAGTTACAATAAATGTTTCATTGAGCTAATAAGAGTTTTACATCACTAGAAAGAGAATCTATGTCACACGTGATGTTTGTAACTTGCAATCATAAACACTCTATTTTAGTTATTTTCGAATCTAGCTTCTTCTATGTCTCTAACAATTGTGAGTTTAGTTTCTTAACTTCGTTAGTAGCAGACACCACAATTGAATTGAAGTAAGCAACAGTATCATCAAAAGCAACAATTTATGAATTATATGTACTCAAAGGAATATTAAAAGATTCAAGAATAGAACATACCTTGGTAGTCATCGGAGACTTATCAGCTGATTTAGATACGAAGCATCGACCTGTGACCTCTTCGTTAGAATTGTCTTCAAACTTTGCATACATGGCACCATGCGTTGGATTATGCATTTCATCATCATCGGAGCCCGAAGACCGGATCTGATAGGTACCATCTTCTTCCTGTTCGCCTTTTGCCACCAAATACATTCCCTTCGCCTTTGCTCTCACTTCCTCAAGCCTCTCCGTGTAATACGCCTCATCCTCCATCTTATTCTTCGTTTCATCTTTCTTACAAAGCATGCAATCATTTGCAAGATGATTTGCTATGTTATAGTAATGACAATCTACTCGTAAATCTCCTTTCAACTTCTTCTCACTTTTCTCCTCAGCAACTTTCCCTTCTTTCTTTTCAATCTTCTTCTTTTCCTCTCCAACATCCTTGTTCACAAAATTTCCTTTTCCTTCATTTTGCCTTCCTTTCGGATTAAAAGGTTTCTTGAAGAACTTTTTGACCCTGTTGTTCGAATAAAAAGCTATTGTTTCATCATTGGAATTCATTAAAAGCCCTTCTTCAACATCCGAATCACCATTTTTAATTGTTTCCTTTTCAGTTACTTTCGAGACAAGTGCCAATGGACCACCTAGAATGAGCTTCGACTCTTCTGCTATCTCATTAACCTCGCTTTCAAGAGTTTTCAGTTGATTATACAAATCATTTAAAGAAGATGTGTCGAAACTTTGTTGATTCTTCACCATCATGCTCACACTTATCCATTCTTTACGGAGTCCCATAACAAAGATATTGAACCCGATTGTTGATCTTGTGATTCCATATCGATTGCATCGATAAATCACCTCATTGAAGTGATCAGAATAAACTTCAATTGATTAACTCTCCTTCTGTCTAAATTCTTTCAGCTCCACAAGACATTGTTTCACAAAGTTGATTTTCATCTTCTCACTTCCCTGATACTTCTCCTTGAGTGTATTCCAGATTTCCTTTGCACTCTTAAAACCACGAACGTAATTGTAAACCATTGGTGGTAGTGCACCTCTCAATTCCCTCAGACAACATTTTTCATTTTTCTTCATTCTTGCAGATTGTTCATCAACAGCCGTAGTGGAATTCGAAGATCCGATGTTTTGAACATTTTATGGAGGTTGAGCAATTCCTAAGAGGCAATTCCAAAGTTCTTCATCTAAACCATTTAGATAATCCTCCATGCGATCAGCCTATTGGTCGTAATATTCTGGAATCAACATAGGAATCTTAGTGGAAGATTCTAACAGATGTGAGAATAAGGTCATCGTGTTCATGTTGAAATTCGCCATTGTTGTATTGGTATGAAATTTTCAGAAAACTTGAAGAAATTTGAAATTAACTGAATGAATTAAACAGAAAGTCAAAAAAAACACTCGATTAAGCAAATTCAATGCAGAATCAAATCAAAACTGATGATTAGAGATGATTTTCTGAATCTAACAGTGCGGAAACTTTTGAACCGAATTTTACGATTCAAAAACAAAAAATTCAACTGAAAATCAGATCGCAGTAATGATTCCTGCTCTGATACCAATTGATGGATTGATAACCGAGTAAAGAGAATCAAATCAGAGTAATATCAATATGAAAGGAACAGGAGGAGTAAATATAATCTTGTTTCAGCTCAATTATACTTCCACAGTTTTACAGAGAGTAAAAAAGACAAATACTGTAAAGACTCTGATCTAGCTTTAAGTAAAGTCCTTATTTATAGAAGACACGAAAGTATACACAAAATACTAAGGCATAGACATTAAGCATCAAATATTAGACACTTTAGTAAATACATTATAAAATATACAAAGGGTACAGACTTCAACTCATTACAACATAATTTCGACCCTTACAATTTTCTCTTGAAAGCTTTTTACTGTTAAATATTAAATTATAATGGAGCTTCTCAGTAGTTTATAAATTCTTAATCACACCTGAATAATTTGTTTTTGTTTCTTCTGTAAAAAATTGGATAATATTATAATTATACTTCGTTTTAAAATATTTTGGTTTTTGAAAACCGAATTCTAAAAATCAATCAAACCGAATTGTAATTAGATTGGATCAGATCGGATTATAATTTAGTCTGGACAATTCGGATACATATTTTGAAAACCAAAATCAATTTGGATTTACTTAATTGGATCGGATTAAACCGATCCATCCAAACGAACACCCTTAAGTGGCTACATAACCTTCTGATATCCATTTGACAAAATAAGAGTAAATTACACGAATGGTCCCAATGGTTTGGACTTATTTGTGTGTTTGGTCCTTAACTTATTTTTTTAATTCGGAAGGTCCCTACTATATGTTTTTGTTATGCGCTTATTCTCTATTGTTTGTTTTTGTTATGCGTTTGGACCATATCTTATCTAAAAAAACTATTATATAAATAGGATAAAATGGTGGGGTATGTAAGGTGAGTTAAGGTGAGGGAGGTAGGGTTGGAAGTGTGTTTATTTAAATAAATTAATGAAATAATAGTAAAATAATTTTTTTAGATAAATCAGAGACCAAAGGTGTAACAAAAACAAATAATATTAACCTTACAAGTTAAAAAAATAAGTTAAAACCCAACCACATAAATTATCCTAAAACAAAAGAACCATTCGTGTAATTTACTCTCACAAAATAATTTATGAAACTTAAACTTTGCTTTAGCAAATGATCTTTTCACTAAAGTCCATGAATATCTATTTGGTTGAATAAGATATTTTTTGAAAAGGTTCCACGCAAAAATGGCGTAAAGTGTTAAACTTTTGAGGACGGTGGTTGGCGTCGGAATCACTTCTATGTATTAAATCTTTAAGTCAAATTGCGGCATTGCAGGTCCATCTCCGGCCAGATTTAAGTCACCTATTTGGTGACACCACCAGTGACGCACGACCGAGCGCCACCCTATCCTAAAACCTACCATATCAACCTCTTGAAATAAAATCTTGACTGGAACCTTTTACTTAGTGTTCACATATACTCGATGTTAATATTCATGTTGAATATTTATTTAGTTCTTTTTTTATTTAAAGGTATTTTAGCTATGTTTACAATAATTATTTTAGATGATAGTTTACTGACACCAGTATATTATACGAGTTAATTAAAATATAAAATATAAATATTAAATATTTTTTAAAATAATTTTAAAATAAATACAAACGAAATGATGGATAAGTAACCAACACAATCTAAACTAATAAAAAAAACTACTGATATGTTTTAAATAATTATGTTGAACATCAACGTGTAAAAATTAAACGTTTTTTAAAATAAACTTTCAAAATAAATACAATAAAAACATAATATATGGGTAACTGAATCTATACTAATAAAAAATTATTAACATATTATAAATAATGGTTATAAATCATAAATTTCCAAAAACCTCTTTGAATACAACATCCAATTACCCAGAGTAAATTGTCTCAAAAATAACACCCGCCTTCAATAGCGATTCTCCTTGACTATTGAATTTTTTTATCGCAAAACATACAGTCAGCGAAAATTGTCTCTTTAAAATGTGAAAGGAACCCTTTTATCCGAAGGCACCAAAACATTATTGGAATAAACGTACGTGTAACATCCCAAAAATTACTATGTAAAAATATTATTTTTAAACTAACAGAAACATCATTCATTCAATCCAAAATCCATTAAAATGTGATAATGTATAAAATACTTATTAGAGTACAAGTCATGTAATAAAAGGCGGAATGCTGGTGGATGCGGTGCGATCATGTCGAACCCTTCCCTTTCAATCTATAAGTACCTGAAACCATAAACATAAACTGTAAGTACAAAGCTTAATGATTTTCATCAAAATATCATACACCAAACATACATAACAGCTTGAGACTAAATTAGGTCTATTTCACCCCATTCGGTATCTTTCAATTAGTACTGGGTCTATTTCACCCCCTTTGGTATATTTCAACCGGTACTAGGTCTACTGCACCTTTTTCAGTATCTTTCAATCGGTACTGGATCTATTGCACCCCTACACCAAGCATACAATCATATAAGCAAGATTCACAAAGACAACAAGCACCTACAGACATATCAGCAAGTGTTAAAAAGATAACTATCATCCTAAAAACGTAATCCAGTGAGCAAACATTGATGCCTTAGACCCATAAGTATAGTGAGGAGACTCACCTAACAAACGATGATCAATCGCTACTTCTCCTACTGTTGTGAATACAGATGCTATAAAATACCTATACAGTCGTGCAAAGTACACCCTTAAGTTTCCTTCCAAACTAGGGGATTGACCAAAAGGTAACGCAATGCAACAGTCAAACTCAACGGTCAAGGTTCACTCGCCATGTCCTGGCCCTCAAAGGCCAAAGCAGATATTTTCCCTAGTCTCCACGTCGTGGCATCCATGGCCACATCGTGGGCACTAGGTTTAAAGTGTCTTAACGGGTTAAGCCTAATCCTCTAATCCCAGAGGTTCCAAAGTCCAAATCTAATCATTATTATTATCTAAATGGATAAAGTTTCTAACTTTATCCCTTGAGACTTACCAAGGGGTCTAGATCTTAAGTCTTACGTCCAAAAAGCACAACCACCACATAGGCTTAACCAAGAAGCATTTAATCCCTTGAGAATCAAACCCATTTGCTCCAGAAGATCTTATAAGACTAAGGGAAACTTAAAGATTGGTGATTTTTATGCATGCATGTCGAATGCATGTCTTGGACTCAACTTAGGTCAAAATGGGCTTTATGGACAAAAACTTATGTATGGCTCAAACAACCAACCAAACTTCAGATCCAAACCATGAACTACCCCAAATGATCCAGAGATTCATAAATTTGCAACATGTATGAAATCTCACCATCCCAACTAACAAGATTATAAAGAAAAAGGGACAAAACCTAATATCTAAAAACTTATTATAAAAAAGGTGGAGCCTTTAACACTTAAAAGGGTCCATAATCAAGTTATGAAGGGAGGTAGGAACTTTCTTGGTGATCCTTAGCTTACTCCTTCTTGCTTCCTCCTTCAAGATCTCTCAAAGCACTCAAGAAATCTTCAACGATGGAGGAAAAGGAATTAGGGTTTCTTTTGAGTAAAAGTGGGTGGTGGAGGCTAAGGGTGATCAAACCCTAGCCTCCTCATTCCTTTAAATAGGATGTAATTCCCGAAAATTAGGTTTTGAAATGTCAGCGTCGACTATGTCGTGGCCATCTTTGCGACATCGTCGCGAGCCAAAAAGCCCCACAACCAGAAAATGTCTCGCTATGTTGTGGCTATCCTTCCACATGTCGTGAAAACTCCCAAAGTCAAAATTTTAAATTAAGTACAAAACATACCTCAAAATCGAATGCTACAACTCTCCCCCACTTAATCAGACTTCATCGTTGAAGTTTGTTGATGCGAATAGTTCCGGGTAGTACTCCTTCATTTCCTCCTCGGGTTCCGAAGTCCACTCTGAGCCTCTCCAATGCTGCCATTGCACCTTCATCAGGTTCACCACATTGTGTCTTAGGGATTTGGTCTTCATATTAAGGATCACTACCCGTCTCTCTATGTAATTCAGGTGCTCGACCACCCGAATGTCTCCAAAGCCACCACTGCGGAATCATCAGCCAAACAATACCGTAGTTTAGAGTTGTGAAAAACGTTATGGATCTGACTGAGCTCTTCGGGATGCTCCAAACGACATGTAACCCTGCCTACCTAGGAAATACCACTAAAAGGATCGATATATTTGGGGACCAACATTCCCCGCTTCCTGAACTGAATGCCATCTTCCCAAGGTGACACCTTTAGAAGTACCATATCTCCGACTGCAAACTCCAAATCAGATCGACGCATATCTGAATAGCTCTTCTTCCGATTTTACGCAGTCTACTATCCCTCGCGCACTTGTTAGATCAACTCGGTATACTAGAGCACCATTCATGTACTACCTATGACTCATTGGCTGACCTTGCCAGAACAAATCGGGGACCGACACTTCCTCTCGTAAATCATCTCAAAAGGATGTCGATCAATAATGGCGTCGTAATTGTTGTTGTTGTAATAAAACTCAGCCAATGGGAGATACGTATACGAGCTATCGTCAAAGACAGTACACATGTCTGAAGCATATCCTCCAAAGTCTGGATAGTCCGCTCACTCTAACCATTGGTCTGCGTATGAAAAGTCATATGGAATTGCAGAAGAATACCCAAATCCTCATGAAATCTCTTCCAAAAGCTGGAAATGAAGCATATATCCCAATCCAAGACCACTGATACTGAAACACCATGTCGTGCCGCAATATCTTATATATAAACACATGCCAACTTCTCCTCAAAGATGATCTCCTGAATAGGAATAAAATATGAATTCTTAATTAATCAATCCTCGATGAACCAAACTGAATCCAACACCCCCCCCCCCCCCCTTGTGCTGTCCATGGTAACTTCATAATGAAGTTCATCGTGATCTCTTCTCATTTCTAAATAGGAATACCCAACGACACCATTTTTCCTTGAGGTCATTGATTTTTGGTCTTGATATTCCTGCAAATCAGCACATGTGACATCCCCATTTTCACGGCCAGAAAAGACCAATTTTGTTTATGCTTTATAAAAATCAGAGTATCTCTTTCAATAAAAACGTTGCGGAATTTGTTTCCAGAAAAAATGATAATTTCATAATTAGAAAATTTCCGAAGAAATGTATTTTTATTCCTTTTAAAACATTTGGAATGTCATCGTCAATACAAAAACATAAGCATAAACAGAACTTACATTCATTTACACTAGTGATCTATATCTTCTTAATCTCTCGGTGCAACGCAACTTCACATCGTCACCTGTGATACAAGTAAACTGAGTGAGTCAGGTTGGGAAAACTGGTGAGTACATACGGTTTTCAACCCACAATAATATAATTATTACGTTTAATTGTCAGAACTATAAATTTTGGTGCCTTGTAACTACAACACTTAAGTCAAATTGTGAATCAAAGACATAAGAGCACGTATGATGCATACTCTATGACAATAAAATTTCAAACAAACACCCCATGCAAGCATTTCAAGTAGTCAACAAGCAATTGGAAACCCTAGGAGTTCTTGTTTAAGTCCATTTTGGACTAGGACTTCCTTATTGGGCCCAATGGACCAATAATCTTCCAATTTGACTATCTTGGGTTTAGAACTCTTAAATGGGCTCTAATTGGACCCACTTCCATGTATTTCAATATTTTGGGCCATATTGGGCCTAGAATGAAATAAATTAATTATATGAACTATTTTGGACCATGATTAACCTAGTTTAGCCCTAATAGGTCATAAGACTCACATTTATGATTATTTGGACCAAACATCACTTAACATAACTATAATATATGCTTAGGGGCAAAAAGCCCAAAAATCTTCTCTTTCCCTCTCCATTCTCGTCCCAAGCCCACAAAGAGGAAGAGTTGACTTTGTGTGTGTGCCACCTCACAATTACCTAAAGGATTTCCATGTGTTTCCCATACTTCCATGCAAGAACTCTCTTCTTCTCCCTCTCTCTCTTGCTCTCGGCCGAATCCAAGCACACACACGCATTTCACTCACAACTCTCTCAAGAAACTCTCCCATTTCTCCTCCATATTTTCGAGATCTAAGAAGTGTTCAAGGGACTTCTTCCATAAAAATCATCATCTAAGGTAAGATATTGCTTAGATCCATAAGCTAGCTACTTCATTTCATTCAAAAATCACCTCTTAATTCATTCAAATTTGTGATCTAGCATCTAAGAAGCATCCAAGTTCGAGATCTTCCAAGAAAGGTTTCTAGGATCGAATTCTTCTCATCTTTTCCTTCCAAAAACCGAAACCACACCCAAGGTGAGCTTCATACCCCCTCTTTTTCGGTTTTTATGAGTGTTTATGGGGGAGAATACAAGTTAATGTGTAGATCTATGAGTAAATGTATGCCTTGTGTGATTTTTATGCTTGTATGTATGATTTTATGTGTTTTGTGATGAATATGTTAGCCAAAAAGTACCTAAAAACCGAGATCTACAACATGAGGAATGAAATAAACATAACTTATACCATTTTCACTAATCAAGTCAAAAAAAATTTTTTTGGTTAGGATGAACATATTTGGACATAAAACCCATTTTTGGGCTCAAATTGTCAAAAATACAAAAACTAAGGGCCCAAAACAACAAATGAAAATTTCTGGAGGTTGAAAATGGTCCAAACAGTTTCTAATATAATGTTTCTGAATATCAACACTTTTGAGGGGTTAAAATGTAAATTTTGAACATAATGGGCTAAAAATGGGCTTTTCGGCCCAATAAGCCCCAAATTGCGAGATTTTTGAAATAGAGGGGCTGAAAATGCAAGTTTCTGTAAAACAGGGGATTACAAGTGTATTAAAACTATTTTAAAGGTCAAAAATGCTTTTCAAATTCAAAAGGGATCAAAAATGCAAAAAAATTCCATTTTGGGCCAAAACTATAAAGATTGCGAAAAATGGGGGTTCCAACCGAGAAAACTTCATTTTTGAAGGACTTAAGCTATTTATTAAGTAAATCTGGGCTCGAAATGTCTTTTCAATAAGTTTTGATACTAAAGTGTCAAGAAAAATGGTTTAAGGACTAAGGTGGAAATTCTTTTATATAAAGGATTAAAAGTGTAAATTTTATCCAAGAAGGGTCATAAAAAGGTAAACTCTTACTTATAAACAAATAAATCCCATAAGATAAAATATGAGCGTTACGACTACCGGCGAAACGTAATAATAAATACACCTTCAACACCAATATCGTTATCAACCGATTTGATTCGGTCTCGGATCAATTACAAAACAAAAATCAATAAACGTTAGTACTTCAATAAACATGCGAAATTTACGAGAAGTCAATATTCAATCTTTGGGATTGAAAGTTTCAAATCGTGCTTGTTGGGCCTATCTAGCCTAATAACATGATCTTTAGGCCCAAAGGGAACGCGCTTACATGTTATTGAGTAGTACGGACGACGCCCAAGGGATCGTCTGTATATGGTAGTTATAAACTAGTCATTTTCATTAATACGTGATTATAACGACTCACAACCCATCATTAATCCAATGTCACCTGGGTAATCATAAACAATCGTCGTATCGGTATAACAATAAATGAGACATGTAATTCTATGTATTGGGAAAACATCGGGTTTTCCCGGAAAGTCAACACTCTTACCTATGAAATGTATACAAGGTTTAACAATTATACACGATTACAAAAAATAAAAATCAACAAGCATACTACGGATCTCCACACTTTTTCTTATATACAATACTTGTTTAAGAAAATATTGGATTTTCTGGGTTTTCAAACTTCACAAAAATCATTATTTTTCAAACATGACTTATGAACTCACCAACATTTCATATGTTGACATTTTCCAAAATACTTAGTATCGAACGGTTTAAGTTATGGAAATGTAATGTTCAAAACAATGTACTGAATCTAAACAATATCTGTTGTAATATTTCAATGCATGGTGATGAATGATGTTATGATTCATGTATAATCATTGTGATGGTATTGAATTGAGTAACAATAGCCCTCGGATGTTTCCGCCGTCTGGTTCGGGGGTGTGACATTAATCATCAAAATATTAACCCAAATACCCATCCCCATTATCTTCTTTATTCCTAAGTAACTTCCTTAAGGGTAGTCTCCTATATCATATTTACCTCTCATCTCCTTACATCGCATTTCCTTATATGTTTGTTCCTAAGGACTCTCCCTAAGGATCATCACCTACATCACATAGACAATATTGATTCAGGGATTACTCTCTCAATACATGTCCAACAAGGGTTAGGGTATCATCGCATGAATACGTACTTACAACATCGTCTGAACTCGTAATTCATAGTAAGGGGTCAAAGTATCGTCGCATGAATACATAGTTACAACATCGCCTGAACTCGTAATTCATCACCTTTCAGGTTATGATCCGACTGGTGTTTCCACGGGGTTGTCTATAATAGTCCGTGGTCACCATTTATACTCTGGTAGATGACTACATCTCCAAATTATCGGACAAGGTTATAGTATCTTTCATTACATCACCGATTCATCATCACCTATCTATCCTCACCTAATTATCATCACCTATCTCTCATCATTTTATTTCATCACACATCAAATATTTCATCTACCCATGTTTTATCCAAACATATTTGTAGATATAAAATAAATATCTAGTTTAAATCATTTAAAACGTGTATAAAATTATTCATCCAACATAGACAGTAAGTATACAGATAATATGCACACATGCATGACACTTAATTTATATAAAATACTTCATATTTATGTGTAAGATGAAAGTAACTATGTACCCACTTGTTAAAATGATGATTCCAAACTCGGACAGCGCTTCGCTTCTTAACAATATAATTTCCTTCGACAAAACCTAGTATTATTACCACTAGACTTTAGTCTAATATTTATCGTGACTAATTATTATTATTATTATTATTATTATTATTATTATTATTATTATTATTATTATAAGTTCCTAATAACATTACTATATTTAAATAAAAGCTATATTAGAAATAGTGTAGCCATAACTCACTTACAGTGGATTTTTATTAAAAAATCGGGCTTCGCTGGAGCAGCGTTTCCGAGCCGAAAGTTTTTCTTCTCGGAGCCGTCGGGCGCTCTGGGGCTTCCTTCTTGTACTAGGGAGGTTCCCTAGACTTGGGAGGGGTTTAAGGAGGCTGGAGAGAAGTTAGAGAGAGATAGAGAGGTTATGGTGTGAAGAAAATATGAATGATTCATCCTTTATTTATAAGGATTTTATCGTAGAGTAGTCTCTAAGCTTCGTCCGTATGTTCCGCATACGAGCTCCGTTTCTACATTATTTATATCTACTCGTTGGTATTTACTAGCACTACAACTTTCATTTAGACCGCGTCAGGTAATTCTCATTGTATCTCAGATTTACAAAAGTACATTCGAATTCGCCGCGCTCGAAAAGTAGAGATAAAGCTTAGTCGATATCTTTCGCATATGAGCTTTGTTTTCGATGTTATTTATATCCACGTGTTGGTATTTATGAGTACTAAAAATTTAATTTAGACACCGTTGGCTAATTCTCAATCTATCTCGGAATTACAAAACTGTATTGAATTCGCCGCACTCAAAGAGTAGAGACTAAGCTCCGTCCATATCTTTCGCATACTAGCACCGTTTTCATCTATCTTTTTATCTTTTAACTCCTATTAACGATATCTTCACTTCTTCGTTATAACTCGGATTTCGGCGTTCTTTATATGTACAAAACCTTTGTGACATATAGTATAACTTGTTTAAGATTATTTATTCTAAATAATGTTCTATCAAAAATTCATTTTTGACGCTCATTGTCTCTAAATTGACTAGCCCGGATCTACGGACTTTACAACACCTCTACCAAGCCACATCTCGGTTCATGCAGGGCCACCAATAATCAGTTCGGGGGTCTTTGTAAATTTTTGTCACACATGGATAAATAGAAAATCTTGACTTTTGCACCTCCTCCATCAACATCTGGCGAGCACATCCTAGATACGAAACCCAAATTCTCTAATGCAAGTTCAACAATCCCTAGCTATCATAATTAAAAGAGGGGACCTGACCCACTACGCATTCACTCTACTGCTGCTCCTTTTTTATAGCCTCGACATGGGCCCAACAAATATGTTCTAAAAGTGGAGTAATCACTTTCATCCTCAAAAACAAATCTCGAATAGGCGTGCTAGTCACCTTGCCACTTAGCACACCGGCCACCACATTGGGCATTCTAGGATGGTATAAAATCTCACAGTTGGAATTCTTCACTACATGCAACCACCTACACAAACCATCCCTAACTCCAAATCATGAGTGGGATAATCCGCCTCATGAGGCTTCATCTTCCTTGAATCATAAGCTATCACACGACCTATTGCATCAACACCACACCCAACCCTGTGATTGGCGCATCACAATATATCATGAAATCGCCCATACCCTCCGGTAGAGTCAAAATCGTAGTCTCAAATGACCTTTGTAGCAAAGCCTTAAATGTATCCTGTTGCTTAGGCCCTCAACAGAAAGAAATGTTCTTCTTCTTTAACTTGGTTAACAAAACTATGATCCTAAATCAATTCTCTATTAACCTTCGATAATACCTTACAAAACCCAAGAAGCTCCGAATCTCAGATGGAGACTTCAAAACCTCCCACTGTATCACAACCTCGATCTTGGCTGGATCAACCAATATCCCCTTCTCATTTCCAAGATTCCCCTAAAACTACACTTCGTTCAACAAAAACTCGCACTTAGAGAGCTTGGTATAAATCCACTACCACCTTAAAAGTCTCTAAAACCTCTCGCATATGTTCATCATGCTACTCTTTGGTCTTAGAATAGATCAAGATATCATCAATAAATACAATGACAAACTAATCTAGCATCGGTCTACACATGGAGTTCATGATATCCATTAACGCGATTGGAGTATTGGTGAGCCCAAAGGGCATCACCATGAACTCGTAATGACCATAATGAGTCCTAAAAGCAGTTTTTTGGACATTCTCATCTCTGACTCTCATCTGATGGTAGCCTGAACACATATCAATCTTGGAGAACCAAGACTCACCTTGTAACTGGTCGAACAAATCATCAATCCTCGGAAGCGAATAAGGGTTCTTCACTGTTATCTTGTTCAGCTCCTAATGGTTGATGTACATCCTGTAGGAGCCATCCTTCTTCACAAAAAAAATCGGTCCTACCCAAAGTGAACTAGTCAGTCTGATAAATCCCATGTCTAACAGCTCCTGTAGCTGTGTAGACAACTCCTACATCTTTTGTGGTGTTAACCTTTAGGGTGCCTTGGTTATTGGAGTTGCACCTAGTACCAGAGTATGGAACTCCACCTGCTTCTTTGGAGGCACTCAAGGCAAGTCCTTCGAGAATACATTTGAATACTCTTGAACGACTAGCATATCCTTAATCGTCCTCTTTCTCCCCATCCTGGTGTCCAAAACATAAGCCATAAAACCCAAAAAAACCTTTCTTAAGATATCTCCTGGCTCTCGCAGCTGAACAGAGAGTTGGTCCGCACTAAGTACCCATGCCATGAATAAGCAGTTCTCCCCCACTTGGGGTTCAAAGTTGAACTAGCTGGCACCTACAATCAATCATCACCTCATTAGGACTCAACCAATCCATCCGCACAATGACCTTTCTTTTACACAAAGGAATAGGAACCAAATCAATTAGATATCTATCTCGAAACAACTCAAGATTACAACAACGATGAACTCTTGATACCCTCACTGAATGATCATTGGTAATCTCCATCTCCAGTAGGTAATATAGCTCCCCAAGAGCATCATCAAATCACTTGCTAAGTGCAAGAGATAAGAATGATTTTGTGGATCCCGAATAAAAAAGAACCAAAGTAGGCAATCCGCTCACTAAGAACATTCCTAAACATTACAACATAAAACATAAGCATAAGAAATAATGAAATTGTATACATGAAGAGAAGAACATACCTATAACTAGATCAGGAGTCGTACATGCCTCCTCTTCCGTTAGCTAAATAGCCCTGCTCTTCACCATAGGGTTTGTCGCCTTACCTTCTCGACTATTTTTTATCCTCAATGTTGCCGGAGCGGGTGCTGTAACTATTCCTGCTATCGAACTCGGGTGATCGGCCTTCTTGTGGCGCCTATGATTGCAATGACAGAATATCATATCTAAAGCATGGGTAGTGGTAGTGGTGGTAGTGCAATCTCTGGCAAAGTGCCTTGTCTTGCCACACTTATAGCAGCCTGAACTACCCGCCCTGCAAACCATGTCATGCATCCTAAAACACTTGCCACAACGGCCCCGACCTTGCTAGTCCCTCAAAATAGAACAAAAAACCTTTGGTTTCATTGTTGAAACCTATGTATCAACACTTGCTCTGCCTTCCCTTTTCCAATGGGCTCCAAATCATTTTCCCATTTCTTGGCCCTTGATATCATGTTCTCCAATGTCGAAAAGGATGAATAACTAACAAACTCCCTAAGATCTGATCTCATCATGTCGTGGTATCGTGTCTTCTTCATCTCCTCATCTATAGCATATCCGGGTACCAATAAATCTCGCTCTCCAAACTTGGTGGTGATCTCCGCCATGGTCTCAGTCGTATGGCGCATATCTTGGAACTCCCTTTCCAGTTGTTGCACCTTAACAGTTTGTGCAAACTATGCTCAGAACCGACTCACTAAAGCTGACCATGTCATGGACTCAATGACTGATAATCCCAAAACATAACCAACCTCCTCCTACCAGTCCCGGGCTCGCTCCCTAAGACAGCCTACAACAAACCTCACATTCGACCCCTCAGGGCAGAAGCTAGTCATCTGGGCACTCTCCATGTCAGCTATCCACCTCCTGGAGGTAATGGGGCCCTACACCCCAAAGAACTTTGGCGCCCCACATCCTTTGAAATCCATGAAGGAGAGTGTGTGAGCTTTGTACTTCCCGGCAGCCAACTAGGCTCTGAAGGTTCGAAAGCGCTCCTTCATCAACTCAATGATACCCTCCTTGATTGACAGAAATATCACGGGGGTCGCATTAAGGATGCCTCTCATAATATCAGACGCAATGAACTCAAGTTGTCCCTCAAAATTGGCTTAGTGCCCATTCCCGAAACAGATCCAGATCTCCAACCTCCTGCTCCACCACATGTTATTCCCATGCTGAAACACAATACATAAAAAATCATTACATGCACGAAGAGGTTCATGCTCCCAAAGTTTATCGAAATCATCAAGTCCTTCCTTGTCTCAGGTATAGATATTTTGCTTTTAGTAGTACAAGACAACTACTACCTTCCACACCTATCTATACCTTCCTCAAGAATAGTATCGATTCCTCCAAGTCACCTCCCTACCATCAATTACCTTACTTATGATATAGAGTGCCCTACGCGCTAAAACATTTCCTAAGCTTTTCTAGGGTTCCTCTCCTAGCGCACCCCACTATCAGTTGAAAAAGAGATTCCCTCCAATGCCTTCTAACTACCACATGAATACGGTTACATGTTACTGACACCCGATAATTTTCGACTGCTACGTCCCACCCTACAACGGTTGGACTCAAACAAGAGTTTTGCGATAGGGTTGAACCTAACCTTCAGAATTTATCTAATCCATACATGTAATTTAACATATTCTCTTAATATTTAGATGAAACTAGTGGATTCCCTATAAGCACAAAGCAAGTAGCATTCAATCATTGAGTTCTAAACAAGAGCACTACCTAACTAAGCCAATTTATCTGATCATCTGAAATCTATACTAGTACGCAGTTCTAAATGTTTATAAAACTGGTATATAAGGTTTCCTCCTAGCATCCTATAATGCAATTCTGAGGAGATCCATAGCCCTAATCTAGCATGCTATACATATATACATATACTTAACAATAAACATGTATGGGTATTTTGGGAAGTACTTACTTGAGCTCGGCTAATTGCACGCATCACACCTTTTCTTTATAAAAATCTATTTAGCAAATCCATTTTCTTCTAAAGAGAGATTACCAATTACTCAGTTTGAGTTCATACACATCCGAAAGTGAGCTCAAATGACTCAAATAAAGGCTCTGATACAAACTTGTAACGTCCCAAAATTACTATGTAAAAATTTTATTTTTAAACTAACAAAATCATCATTCATTCATTCAAAAAACCATCAAAATATGATAATGTTTAAAATAGTTATCAGAGTACAAATCATGTCATAAAATGCGGAATGTTGGTGGATGCGGTGCGATCATGTCGGACCATTCCCTTTCAAGCCAGAAGTAGGTAAAACCATAAACATAAACTATAACAACAAATCATAGGGAGTTTCTCCAAAATATAACACACCAAACATACGTAATAGCTTCAAACTAAACTGGTTCTATTTCACCCCCTTCAATATCTTTCAATTGATATTGGGTCTATTTCACCCATTCAATATCTTTTAACCGATATTGGGTCTATATGACCCCCTTTGGTATCTTTCGACCAGTACTAGGTCTATCTCACCTCCTAAAACTAAACATACAATCATATCAGCAACAACTACAAAGACAACAAGCACACATAGGCATACAAGCAAGTGTCACAAAGACAACTATCATCCTAAAAAAGTAACACAATGGGCCAACATTGGTGCATTTAACCCATAAGTACAATGAGGAGACTCACCTAACAAGCGATGATCAACTGTTACTTCTCCTACTTTCTCGAATACAGATGCTATAAACCACCTATACAGCCATACAAAGTCCTTAGATTTCCTTCTAAACTAGGGGTTTGACCAAAACTCAATGCAAGGAAAAAATCAAATTCAACGGTCAAAGTTGACTCGCCACATCATGGCCATCCTTGGCAACGTCATGGCCTTCAAAGGCCAAAACAAACACGTTTTCCCTATTTGCCACGCCGTGGCAGCCTAGGCCACACCGTGAGCACTGGGTTCAAAGTGTCTTATTGGGTTAAGCCAATTCGTCCAATCCTAGAGGTTCCAAAGTCCAAATCTAATCATTATTATCATCTAAATGGATAAAGTTTCCAACTTTATCCCTTGAGACTCAGTAAGGGGTCTAGATCTGAAGTCTTAGGTCTAAAAAGCACAACAATGGCATGGGATTAACCAAGAAGCACTTAATCCCTAGAGACTCAAACCCATTTGCTCCAGAAGATCTTATAACACTAAAACCAACTTAAAGATTTCTACTTTTAAGGCATACATGTCGAATGCATGTATTGGACTCAACTTAGGTCAAAATAGGGATTATAGCCCAAAACTTATGCATGGCTCAAACAACCAACCAAACTTCAAATCCAAACCAATAACTACTCCAAATGATCTAGAGATTCCTAAAGTTGCAAACTTTATGAAATCTTAACATCTCAAATAACAAGAGTATAAACAAAAAGATATGAATTACAAGATCTATCAACTTATTATCAAAAAGGTGGAGCCATGAACACTTACAAGGGTCTAAAATTGAGATGGGAAGGGAGGTAGGGACTTTCTTGCTGATCCTTGGCTTACTCCTTCTTGCTTCTTCTTTCAAGATTGTTAAAAGCACTCAAGAAAGCTTCAACAATGGAGGAAAAGTAACTAGGGTTTCTTCTAAGTAAAAGAGGGTAGTGTAGGTTAAAGGGGAGAAAACCCTAGCTTCCTTATTACTTTAAATAGGGTGAAATACCTAAAAATTAGGTTTTGAAACTTCAGCGGATTTCTTGGCAACCCAAAAAGACTCGCAACAAGCAGATGCATCAACACGTCGTGGCTATCCTTCCCCACACTATGGTGAATTCAGAATTCGAACACTTAAATTAAGAATAAAGTGCACCTTAAAAGTGAATGTTACAGTACAGTTTCATAGATTACTTGTGGAAATCATCTCTGCTTCTATAAGATGTTTAATCAATGGCTGCAACCAGTAGCCACATTATTTTTCTCCAATTACCGAACAGACCGATGAGGTATTTCCTCCAGCTACCATATCATATCGATGGGTCATGTTATAATGACCTTTCAATGTATGGTGTAACGGCTAGACTCACGTCCCTTTTATTCAGACTCTAGCATGAAATATACCTCTATGCATGTTCTAATGTGATATAATCATATTCTAGCAGGTAGCAACTCTAGCTATAGGATGCTAAATCTTAACACGACTATGATACTACTATCGATCACTTCATTTATCTTTTCTGAAAGTCGAAGGCTATGTTGAACTTGCTTTGTAGATTAGTCGGACTTGATTTGATATGACCACTAAGGTCGGAATAATATTTATCTTCGTAGTCATTATTGGAGCAAAGGTAATGATGGAAATGAACAAAATAGCTCAAATACTTATAGACTTAGTAACCCCATTACTTTCCCTGGTCCAAGTGCAAGTCGTGTGCCTCCGGTAGTATACACCTCTACTACCTTTCATGCCTACTCATAATTGTCCCAAGTATGGTCTCATAGTTACCATATAATAAAGCCACACGATAACACATTGAATAACGTAATTTAAGAAATTATATTGCTTATTAGATGATTACATTGTTATTCCAAATTATTATGCCTTTTACATTAAGCTACATAAGATATTACTATCATGACTTATTCATTCAAATCCGCTTGACACGTAGCTCCAAACTCGCATCCTCTCGCTTCCTCATCAAGTTTCATGTAGTATGCTCCGGCCTTTGGCTTTGTTGCTCCTTCCTTCTTTGGGCAGTTTTTCTTAAGGTGTCCTTCTTTATCGCACTTAAAGTAGACTTCTTTCTTCATCTTGCATTCGTTATCATAGTGACGAGTCTTTCCACATTTGAAACATGTCACTTCCTCAGTGCATTTTCCAGCGTGCTTCCTTTTGGACTTGTCATTCCACTTTCCCTCACTACCCCCAGACTTCTTCTGATCCTTTGACTTCAACATTTTACTATTCTTGTTGGACTTTGAGAATCCTTCACTCTTCCATTTCTGGCTTAATTGAACGTTATTAGTGTTTCTTGCCTTGATCATGCTTTTCACAGACCTTGTAGCCTAGATAGTTGCTTCAATAGTAGGAGACTGCTTAACTGTCACAATGTACTCCCATGGTAGTCGCTTAGAGTACCTATTGATTTTTGTAATCTTGTCGGGTACAAGGCACAAGAGAGCTGCATTTTGTTTGTGAAGGCGTTGGTGTATTCCTCAACTGACATGTTGCCCTTCTTTAATGTCAAAAGTTGATTCTCCAGCTCTAGAATGTTTTAGGCCAAGCAGAATTTGTTCTTGAAGTGAACCAAGAACTCTTCCCATGTTTGTTGTAGTTTCTCATCAGGGCTTATGATTTTTCCTATTGTATTCCACCAGCGATCAACCCCGCCTCTAAACTGACGTACAACATAAGTAGTCTGCAACTTGACCTTGCAACCACAAGTTACGAAAGATAAATCCATCTCATAAATCCAATCCAAAACCTTGATCAAACCTTCCTTTCCATTAAAAGTTGATGGTTTGAAAGTCGTAAAGTCCTTGTACTTGCATCTATTCCCTTCAATCTCCACTTCAGGGTTATTCCTCCTAACCACTTGCGGTTCCATATTACTTATTGTCCTGCTATAATTTTCTTCCTCGGATCTCCCCTCATTAATTTAGGTTGCATGACAGGCACAATGGGTTCTTTGTCATTCTCTCGGATAAGTTATCTCATCTCCTCCCCCTATTCCAGTAACAGAGCCCTAATCATCTTCATCGTGATAGGTTTAGCTACTGGCACAACTCCAGGTGCACGATCGATTACAAGGGGATCATGCTATTGATTCTCATTACCATTACCTAATTCGCTACAAGTTCTCACCATGACACTCTATACACCAAAGCAGAATTTAGTGTATCGAGATGAAAATATAGCTTGGGAAAGTTCTTTGACGTATAATTCTCCTTATCTCTTCGAAAATTTATATGCTAGTTCTAATACCATAATTAAATGTTAAGAAACCTGAACACATAAATTTCCTAATTCCAGGTTGGCGACAAACCTTAATCCTAATAATAGAAATTTAAATAGGAAACCCAATGCGTGCTATGTTACAAATCATTTAGCACATAAGAGAAAATTCGGCATCTTAACCTAAGGTAATCTAGTGCTTGTGTCAATTTAGGTGTACTACCTAAAATGTAATAGACACACATATCATGAACATCGCTTATTATTGTAAGTGTAAGTCTAGAAATCCTAAAAATTCCTAGTTCACTTAAACTAATGCTCTGATACCATTGTGACATACCTAATTTTTTTGGCCAAAAAAGAATATTTTATTTATGCTTATTTTATAATAGAGTTTGCTTATAAAAGTGAAATTGGTCCCATAAAAAGTATTACTAGAAAAAAAATTGTTGATTATTAAAAACTTGGATGTCATAACCGATACAAAACATAAGCATAAACGTAATCGTCATAGGCCTTACATGACATAATGGCCTAAACTCCTTGAATCTGTCAGCGGATTGTACCTTCATACTGTTACCTATGACACAAAGAAATTGAGTTGGTTAGGCTTGGGATCCTGGTGAGAACATAGGGTCTTCAACAGACAATATTATTGTTATATTATTTTAAGTATATTTTAACACACCAAACAAATTTAATCCTAATTACCCATTCACGTTATTCTCACTCTTCGATCATAAAATGATAAAATTAAGGGACCTATACTAGAGGATCTTTGCAACAACGAGTAGACAACATTACTTCATGGATTCGTTAGCAATATAAGTCAGCAAGGAAACCATGAGGGGGATAGAGTACTCGAATGAACATATAAGCTATAGCCCCGTATAGTATGGTTTATTAATACCTACATATTAAGAGTCTCCTAGTGTTCCACTGGACTGTCTAGATGAATTTGTGGTTGTCATCAATACTCATCTCAATGACTGCTCTTAGTTGGGCATGGTCTCTCACCATTATCTTGTTGGATTAGAAATCTAAGCCAATAAATGAATTAGTATATACTTGAACTATTATCAAGTATTTTTGGGTTGCCCTCAAACCTTGTAATTGAAAAGGATGACTTTCAGTGAGTGAGACTGATTTATTGATTTATTATATGATTGAAAATAGAAGTAAATGAATTTATTAATAAGTTATAAAAATAATATATTAATTAGAAATAATATTATTTAATTAGTAATTAATCAAATATTAATTAAATTTATTTTTTGTATTAATTGGATTAATTAAAAGTGCAGTGGTCTAATTACAGTTGTTTAATTGTTGAACAAGAAGTTCTAGAACCTTCCTCCATAAGAGGTGGACAGTTCTGAGAGGATAATTCTAGGGTTTCTAGAATATCCATTACATATAATTTGGGAGTAGAAAATTACCAAATTTTAGATATTAACATAATATTAAATTAGGGTTATTTAGGGTTTCCTAATACAACTATAAACGGACCCTCTTGGATCTAGTTTTCGGCCACTCCTCCTTTCCAAGGAATAGCCAAAATTTTCGTCTCCTCTCTCCTCTCTATTTAAGCCTCCTTGTTGCTACGATTTAGTGTGAACCATCAAAGACACGGCAATTCTGGTGCTAGCTTCCAAGTGACTACAAGAAGGATTTAGTTTCATTATCTACTAGTATAATCAAGGGGTATTTTTTTCTAAACCCTTTTGTTATTTTCAAAAATACTAGGGTTCTTGTAGAGTTCTTGATGTTCAATAGGTTATAGCATTTACTAGTGAAAAACATAGATTCTTTAGGTTGCATGGAAACTTAGGGTTTAAGTTTTTCTACCAAAATATGATTTTTGTAACCTATAAATCCCATCAGTGGTATCAGAGCGTTCGCTTTTTTATTGAATATGCATTATAGTTAAATTGATCAAGTTTACGGTTTATAGAAATTAAACCCTAAAGGTTGCAAATTTCGGATAGGACTTGGGTTCTTGAAACCCTAGCCTCCACCCTTATTTTCAAAATTTCTAGAGTTTCCTAGGGTTTTTTTATTTGATAATTATTGTTTTTAATTTTTTTTTTAAAATAGGATAGTTAAAATTGGATAACCCCTTATCCCTTGATTTTTGCAAATTTAGATGGAAAGAGATTATAACTATATTTAAATTATTTGTTTAATATTTTGTGGTAAATATTTATTTAATCCTCATAAGATTTGAATTAATTGTTAATGAAAAGATAAAGATTAAATCATAATTAGTTTATTTTAAATTAAATTAATTTTTAATACCAAAAATTTAAATTAAACCTAGTATTTTAGAAAAGTTTTAAAATAAATCTTATACACACACACACACACACACATATATATATATATATATCATTAAATGTTAATTAAATTAAGAATAAGACTAAGTCAATCGGATCGCTAGTATGTCTCATTCACGAAGCTAAACAACAAGGTGGTTATAAGGAAACTACACATAAAATGGTAGTTGAATGAGTGTCCACTCTAACCCACGACTTCCTTATTTGGTGGAGGGTCTTAGCAGAACGGATCTGATAGGACATTAACTTCATTAGAAGTATAATGCTATTAAAGTACTAGAAATCTTTTATAAAATCTCACTCTGATTACTTTAGGAAAAAATATAAAAAGTATGCTAATCCATGAAATTGCATATTATATTTTATATGTTGGTAATGGAGCGTGTGTGGTTAACCAACACACTAATAGAGACTATAAAGAGTATTAATGGGCATCTCAAGAATTATCATTATTGATGGATCATGTTCGGTTAACCAACACATCAATTAGAGATGATAAATCACATCGAGGTTGTCAAGCATATTTTCATGATTATTCACATCTTGTTTGTGATCCTCGGTATCCCAGTCACAAATAGAAGAGCATAACATGAGAATAAACATGCCATTGATAGATTTGTAACACTCCGAAAGTCACAATAAATTTAAATTTTTCAAAACCAACCATGAACCAATATTGTTTACAAAAAGAGTTATTGTTTCAAAAGCATTACTTCAAAATAGAGTTTTCCCAAGACCCCGGAGACATAAAAACATGAAGATATGTACGATCACACCTTTGCCTTCCCACGATCCTCTGAAGTACCCACACGATAAACTAAAAATTGTAAGCCAAATCTTAGTGAGTTCACTTAAAGTATCAGCACACCACAACAAACTAATATACAATATGAGTAGCTAGCCTGACTGGACCGCCACATAGGGCCTATAACCTCTCTGGCCCGATATACAATCCTTCAGCATGACTAGAGTTCCCCGTAGGGCCTACAACCTATCCGGACCGCTCCATGGGCTGTTGGCCTGATTGAAATGCATCATAGGACCTACAGCCTATCTGGTCGTCCCCGGGTGTCTTGTCCTACAGTAAAAAGCAGGATCACATTAACCCAACACAACATATCGACATATGCAACAAATAAACATAAACACAGAGCCAGCAAATATAGATAATCATATGGATTTGCTAAACAACTACAACTAGCATAATACCATCCTAACCAAGATAAATAATCTAGTGGGCTGGGATTAGTATCTTCGACCCACGGGTACAACAAGGAAAACTCCTCTCAGTCTAAATACAAGTTGAATAAATATCCTTCCCCAAAACTAGCTCAACGATCACCCAACCAAAACCAAAGACCTAATCGTAATTAACAAGGTCAAAATACCTAAACTACCCCGAGGTCAATTTGGTCGAACCCCTAGTTAAAAGTCAAGGTCAACAGGTCAACTCGGTCCAGTCAGATGAGTACGCAGGGCGTACTCAGCTCCTATGATGGATGCTCTCTGGCTTTAATCGAAGTCTGGACTTTGACCTCATACACGCAACGTACATTAGGTTATGCACGACATACGCACATACTCCACTTTTCCTTAGTAAAATTTTATGCATTAAGCTCTCACATCCAAATTTCATATCCAAGGCTAGAATACCACTAAGCCTCATAAAGTTTCCAACTTTAAGATTTCGTATGCCCATTAGTTGCTTAACACACATAATCCTAACTACTTAACACCTTAAGACCTTCTAGAGAATGCATATGGAAAAACTAAGCATCAAGACCACATTTTTACGACTTAAGAGCCCTCATTAGGTCTGAAAGGACGACCTATTCGACTAAGAGCATGCTATGCTCAATAATTATCCTAGTTGGGACCAAAAGTGACCTAAATGAAGAAATGGATAGATCTACAAGATAATATGATGAAGTTATGAGCTTTTTACCTCCTAGAGGTTGCTAACAAGGAGAGAATCTCAGATCGAAGTTGCTTCCAAGCTCCAAGTTCTTCCCACCACCTTTTTCTTCAAGAATACCAAATGAAGAAATGGATAGATCAAAGATAACCTTAAGATGCACTCTTCTCACTTTGGCTTAGTTAGAGGGATATTTTCTTAGATGGAGGTTGATCAAGGAATGAGAAAGGAGGTGATAATGATGCTTATATATGGACTAAACCATAAAAGTTAGGGTTTAAGGATTCTTCACGTACGCCCTACGTGCACGGTGTACATTTAGTGTACTAAGGTATGCCCTAGTAAGCCCAACATACTAGGTCTTTATCTAAAATCACTAAAATGCCACTATGGACCATTCTTGCAATCTTTCTCAAGCTTAAGGGTAAAAATGCAATATTCCTTCATACATAGGGTTAAATTTGAAAATACATCATCATCGGGATGCTACAATTCTCCCCTACTTGAACTAGACTTTGTTCTCAAAGGTAGCTACTGTGAATAACTTAGGATATTGCTCTCTTATCTCTACCTCCGAATCGTAAGTCCACTCGAATCCTCTCTAATGTTCACATTGAACCTTTACCAAAGATATCTCCTTATTGCACAAGACCGTCATCTTTGTGACAACTGTCAATTCAGGTCATTCTTGGACTCATGCATCTTTATAATAACCATTCATGCACAACATGCCATGACCTAGTAGTATAAATTAGGTCAAAAATCTTGCATAAACTAGGATCCAACTAAGGTCTAGGACTAATATACTTGATACTTACAATTCTAGTAAGTTGCTTAGCTACAATAGGAAATGCCAATACTATAATTAGAATAAGCTTCAAACTTTGTTATAATTGAAATAGGGTATAAAACTCTAAAAATAAATTAAAACACTCTAATTATACTTCAACATGTTGTTGAATACCAAACAATGTTCCAAAAACCCTAAAGAGCCAAAAATCCAAAGTTATAAAATATAAAGCTTAAAAACTTTATAAAATTTGGCTATAAACTTCCTAGTATCAAATTATATTAATCAAATTATGGATTATACCAATGAACTAGAAATATAAATTACAAGTATTAATCATAAATTATTTGTTGAAAACAAGATTTTTAAATAAATCAAATTGCTTAATAAACATTTTATAAAAATGAATGTTTTTATATAAAATATGGGAGGGAAGTTTATAAAGTTTAAAATTTAGGAGAGAGGAGGCCAAAAGGCATGCAAAAACCGGCCATCACCTCTCCCCATGCCCTCTCTCTTCCCCAAAACACAATCATCAAGCCTAAACCCTTACTCCACCTCTTCCACTTCACTCTCTCACTTCACTCTCTTCTTCCTTCTCTCTAAACTCACGAAAATCCTCTCAATCCTCTGCAAAATTTCCAGATTTTGAATCCCTTGAAGTGTTCTTACTTCTCTCAAGATCAAAACCAAGGTAAACAACAACATCTTCTTCCATAGTTTCATGGTTAAACCTCTTTTTCTTCTTAGTCTTCTCTACTTTTCGGATTCTATGCCTTTCCATGGCTAGAAATCTTTATTCTCCCCTTGTGGTTTGTAGATTCTCACCATAACACAATGCATGTGTTAAAGATGGTGAAAATCCGGGATCAAACCCATGCAAGGAGTGGAAAAGAAGCACATATGATCATGTGACATCAAAACATAATATTTCATGTTCTTCTCCATTTCTTGTGTGTTCATGCATGAACGAAAGCATTAAACCATTTCTAGTACATCTTGGATGCTCATTCATTCCATTCATGTGTTAGAAATCGGGCCTTACCAAGGACATGCATGATGTTCTTATTGAAATACCCTAAAAATGCACACAAGCAAACATGCAATCTGCCAGATTATTTTGTTCGACTTTGAACAGTCATAACTCAGTCATTTTTTAACCAAATCATGATATTCTTTTTGTATTGGTTAGTTCCACGAGTTAACTTTCAAACCCAACTGGTCTTACTGTAAAATATTAAATATCCGATTTTTGGCGGATTTTACAAAAAGGTTGCGCATACAGCTCTTTTTCTGTGATCACTATTTTTATCTTGCTTAAACAATGGTCTTAAACCCAACCATAAATCTTAGGAAAAATACCTTAGAAACTTAACATATCTAGTGAGTTATGGTTGAAATTTCGTGGCTTAAAACCTCGCTGAATGGGCTACAAAAATTCATGAACCTCAGCCACATCTACACTTCATGCATTATTGCATGCAACTTTTCTTAAATTGTTTGGAATCATTACCCTCATTTCTCTTCTGAATACATTCTTAACATTTTTACTTTTGAAAGCCCTTGCATGCATGAGATAATCTGGAAAATTTCAAGAGCTTTTGTTATTTATTTGATTTATTAGAATTATTGCTAAAACCAAGGGCATAAATCATATAAAATACTTCCAGAGGTCAATAAATCCTAAATAAATTCATGGATGATACTTATGGGGAATAATGACCCCTCACCAAATTTCAGCAATTTTTGTTACTGTTTCATATGATTTCTAATTTTCTTTTATTTAGGACATGATAAATTACAAAACCACTTTTTAGGATGTGAAAATTGTATCTAACAATTTTCGCATACCTTACTTGTGATGGGTGACTCAAGAAAATAATTTCAAGATTTTTCATCATGTCTAGCTATTTTTCCCAATTTTTGGTAATTATAATGGCTTAAAAATGGGAAAAATAGTTCTGATTATCCAAAATTCATGAAAATTTGCCAGGATATCATATTATATAGTAGGAGGTTACATAAAAATTTTGAATATTTTTCTCCACTGTAAACTATTTTTCCCTTATTTTCTAAAGTTAATTGCACTAAAATTCACTTAAATATACATAAATACCCAAAACCAGTTTATACATTATGAAAACCACTTTTGATATTTTTCCCAAGATATTTATACTGTAAATGATGTTACAAAAATTTATGGTAATTTATTTTAACTGTTTAATAATATTTCTTTAATTAATGACTATTTAAAGGAATAAAACAAGGAAAAATACAAATAACCACTGAAAAATATATTTTATATTTTTCCCAGCCTATTTATGTATAATAACAATTAAATAAAAAGTTTGGGTAATTTTGGAAACTGTTTACAATTTATTTCAATTTTTATTGAAATAAATGCTCAAAAATTATAAAATATAATTAAACAGCTTGGAAATCCATTTTTATAATTTTCCCAGCTTAGTATTGTGTATTAACAGTTAAATAAAAAGTTTGAGAATTTTTATCCCTCGAATACTATTTTTCGTGAATTTATGTTGTTATTGAGACTTAAAATTTGGAAAATTAACCTTCCAAGGTTGTAATTAATCGCACGACTTGTAAAATTTCAATACATCAGAAAAAGTGTAACAAAATGATATAAATCCAATACTAAAACATAAATTGGCATTTCCCTATATGTAGAGTTTAGTATATTAGCATTAGATATCGACATGGAAACTCACTAGTGCGTGTGTTTGGTGTCGTAGGATCCCGGTAGTAAGACGTTGGTGCATCCCGAAGTACCGCTTGTGTCTACACAAAACATCGTGAGTATTCACGCACTCCCCTATTTTCATTTTTTATGTTTTGGGGTGGAAAAGCATGTCCAGAAAAACTATTGTTTGCATGTTGTACTTAAATTGAATTGTATCAAACATGATTGCTATTGTATTGCTATGTTTCTTTATGTATGTCTATGCAACACGGAACATGAGAACTTATCGTACAAAGGCCCTTCCCTTATCTCTAACCATTAACTCTTTGAGCCAATGGTCGTTATGGATAGCGCTATTAGGAATTGACAACTCCTCACTCGCCCGAATCGCTGGAGTGCATGATACCATATTCATCTATGGAACGATAAGCATAGATCTCGATAGGGCTTCAGTCATAGGTTTGGTTGAGACTCATTGTTTGCTCATACACATACAAACTCGTTTCTCGTTATAGCAATAAACTTGTATTCATTAATAGCAATCAACTTGTTTATCATTGAAGCAATGTACTTGTATTTACGAAAAGCCTTATTGTACGCTCGATTTTATAAACTTGTGATACTCACCAACTATTTTCATAGTTGACGCTCGTTTTACATGCTTTTTCAGGAAATAATTAGTAAGTGGATGTAAAGATTCATCATCATAGAGCATGCTGCATCGTGTTGAAGCTATTATGAAGCTATATTTTGAACAATGTTATTTTGAAAAACTTGTATTTTGTTCTTTTGAAGCTATGGGTTGTAAACTTTTAAATACTGCTATGGTGATGTATCTTTATCTTTTGCAATGAAACCGTTATCGCTGTCATACCTTGCGTTTCCGCTTTAGCGGGGTGTGACAGAAGTGGTATCAGAGCCAGGTTATAGAGAACATCGGTTTTTCTTTAAGAAAACACAACCTATAACTAAAACTTACAAAGAAATTCCTTTTACATCAAACATATTACAAGTATAATTAGGTTGGGAGTTGTATTATTGGACCTTGATTAAACATAGCCTGATCACCTATGTTTAATTAAGAAAAGATTTATACAAAGCTTGAGCTAATTATAATGGGAATATGTTCAACAAAAATATTTGAGAAAACCTTATTTAAAAATTTCAAAAGGTTAATTTTGGTGTGTGTAAGCATTGCATATTATAGGCATGCATTGTCATTTATTTCATATCTCATTGAAACTATGTCACAGTCCACTATGTCAAGATCGTCATCTTCCCGCGCTACCGCCTCAGCCGATGAATCCGGCTACGTCACTGTTATCCCTCGACGTAATCCCCCCGCCTCGATAGAAGAAGACCCATCAGAGGATACGGAAGATACTGGGAACTCGGTGGAGATCAGCAATGACAACGCCCCGAGTCAACGACGCGAGGCATCACCGACATCGGTGTTGCCACAGCCACCGCTCTATGGACTTCGCATTCGGAGGACAGCGAGGAAGAGTGTCCCCATTCCAGGAAGGATACCCGCCAGCACAGCAGGACATGGCACGGCAGGACCTAGCGGGGTAGGACCCAGCGATGCAGGACCAAGAGCATCCTCACCTCAGCAAGTCATAGGGATACCTGTCCGACAGCCAGGTATGACCCCGGAGGAGTCCCGGAGATTGCAGTCGATAGCAGCAGGCCTACGTCACAGTCTCGCTGCGATAGCTGGGCATCGAGAAGTTTTGGATGAAGTCTTGGCAGGAATGGAAATCCTGTATCAGCATTCGATGGAGACTGCTGACACTGCTAGTGCTGCTAGACGAGAGGCAGGTCATGCGATGACAGCATATTATATGTTTGGTTGGCTATTATTGATTGTGATGTGATAAGGATGGGAGCATCGACAATGGAAAGCTCTAGTAGCAAGAGGAAGCCAGCAGATCAGGGAGAGAAGAAGTATGGAGGCAAGTCAGGGAGGAAGCAGAAAGTCTCAAGAAACTTTATGGTAAGAGCCCAGGAGCAAGAACCAGTGAAAACTCAAGGACAAGAAGTGCAGGAGCGAAAGCAGTACTCAGGGCCGCTTCCGAAGTGCAATAAGTGTAACTTCCATCACAAGGGAGCTTGCCCGGTGTGCCAAAACTGTAAGCAAACAGGCCATTACTCGAAGTATTGTAAGGTGAATAAGGAGGGAAAAAGGACATGTTACGAGTGCGGGAGTATTGATCATCTCCGTAGAGCATGTCCTAAACTGAACAATGGACCTGGTAACCATGGACAAGGCCAAGCCAGGCAAAACTTTCAAGGAAATCAAGTTAGACAACCAAGAGGTGTAGCCTTTGTGATTGGTGCAGAAGAAGCTCGTCAGAACCCTGAAGTGATAACAGGTACGTTCCTCCTGAACAACCACTTTGCATCAGTAATATTCGATGCGGGAGCAGATAGGAGTTTTGTTTCTTTAGCATTTAGACCGTTAATTGGCTTGAAATTGGTAAAGATGAGGATTGCATATGCTATTGAACTTGCTGATGGGTATGAAATTAGGGCTAGTGATATAATTCCTGGTTGTACTCTGAATTTAGCTGATAAACTCTTTAGCATTGACCTAATTCCTATAGAGCTAGGTAGTTTTGATGTGATAGTAGGGATGGATTGGTTATCCAAAAATAGATCAGACATTGGTTGTTATGAGAAAGTCATCAGAGTGCCTCTCCCTAATGGAGAAACCCTTATCATACACGGTGAGAAGCCAGGAAGAAGTTTAAACATAGTATCAAGCGTGAAGGTTCACAAGTACCTGAAGAGGAATTGTATTGCATTCATGGCCCACGTGCTAGAAAGAGAACTAGAAGCTAAGCAACTCAAGGAGATTCCGTTGGTTCAAAACTATCCCGAAGTATTTCCGGAGGAATTGCCCGGTCTACCCCCTTATAGACAGGTCGAATTTCGGATAGACTTAGTTCCCGGAGCGGCACCGGTAGCAAAAGCACCATATCGCCTTGCACCATCCGAGATGCAAGAACTATCCGGACAACTTCAAGAACTTCTAGACAAAGGGTTTATTCGACCAAGTTCTTCACCTTGGGGAGCCCCAGTGTTATTCGTCAAAAAGAAAGATGGTTCGTTCCGAATGTGCATTGATTACAGAGAATTGAACAAGTTGACAATCAAGAATCGATATCCCCTCCCTAGAATAGATGACTTGTTCGATCAGTTGCAGGGCGCTTCCTACTTCTCAAAAATCGACCTTCGGTCAGGGTATCATCAGCTAAGAATTCACGAAGAGGACATTCACAAGACAGCGTTTAGAACCCGTTATGGACATTATGAATTCTTAGTCATGCCTTTTGGACTAACGAACGCACCCGCTGTATTCATGGATTTGATGAATAGGGTCTGTAGACCATACCTAGACAGGTTTATAATTGTCTTTATCGATGACATACTTGTTTACTCGCGGACCAAAGAAGATCACAATAGACATCTAAAGCTAGTGTTGGAGCTATTGAAGGAACAAAAATTGTATGCCAAGTTCACTAAGTGTGAATTTTGGATTCGGGAAGTACATTTTCTTGGTCATGTGATCGGTGAAAGAGGAATCCATGTAGATCCAGCTAAGATAGAGGCAATCAAGAAATGGGAGGCCCCCAAAACCCCGACAGAAATACGACAATTCCTAGGATTAGCTGGGTACTACAGACGCTTCATTGAGAATTTCTCTAGGATTGCTCAACCATTAACATCTTTGACCCAAAAGGATAGAAAATTTCTCTGGGAAGAGAAACACGAAGAGGCGTTTCAAATCCTGAAAAACAAGCTGTGCAATGCACCAATTCTGGCTTTACCAGAAGGATCAGAGAACTTTGTGGTGTATTGTGATGCGTCTCATCAAGGATTAGGATGTGTGCTAATGCAAAAAGATAGGGTCATTGCATATGCTTCCAGACAACTCAAACCGCACGAGAAGAATTATACCACCCATGATCTAGAACTAGGAGCAATAGTTTTCGCCCTTAAGATATGGAGGCATTATTTTTACGGAACCAAATGCACCATTTATACCGATCACAAAAGCCTTCAGCATATCCTGGATCAGAAAATGTTAAACATGCGGCAGAGAAGATGGGTAGAGTTGTTTAGTGATTATGATTGTGAGATACGATACCACCCAGGAAAGGCTAACGTAGTAGCCGACGCTCTTAGTAGGAAAGTAAGAGTGAAACCTTCCCGTGTGAGAGCTTTGGGAATGGTAATTCAGACAAGCTTGAAATCTCAAATCATTAATGCCCAGGAGAAAGCGTTATGCAAGGAAAATCTTCCATGCGAAACTTTACATGGTTTGGAAGAAAGATTTGAAACCAAACCTGATGGAGTTCGTTATTTTAAAGACAGGGTCTGGATTCCAAGGGTTAACAACCTGAGAGACATGGTATTAGAAGAGTCTCATCGATCTAAATACTCCATCCACCCTGGAGCAGATAAGATGTACAAGGATCTTAAAGAGTACTATTGGTGGCCTGGAATGAAAAAGGATATTGCCTTGTACGTCGGGAAGTGTTTGACATGCTCAATAGTCAAAGCTGAACATCAGAAACCTTCCGGGTTGTTGCAACAACCTGAAATTCCCCAATGGAAATGGGAGCAAATATCTATGGATTTCGTTACCAAACTCCCTAGAACTGCTAGAGGTCACGACTCAATTTGGGTCATAGTGGATCGACTGACGAAATCCGCTCACTTTCTCCCTATTCGAGAAGATTTCAAGATGGAAAAATTGGCCCAAATCTACATCGACAAAATTGTTTCTCTGCATGGTGTACCCCTATCTATCATTTCTGATAGAGATAGTCGTTTTACATCTCGATTTTGGTGGATGTTACAGAGGGCACTAGGAACCAAGATAGATTTGAGCACAGCTTACCACCCTCAGACAGATGGGCAAAAAGAGAGAACAATACAAACATTGGAAGACATGCTACGAGCGTGTGTCATTGAGTTCAAAGGAAATTGGGATACTCATTTGCCCCTAATTGAGTTTTCCTACAATAACAGTTACCACACGAGTATCCAATGTGCTCCATATGAAGCATTGTATGGACGCAAGTGTCGTTCGCCCTTATGCTGGACAGAAATCGGTGACAGACAGTTGACTAGAGTCGAACTTATCCAGGAAACATCTGACAAGATTACTATCATCAAAGATAAGCTTAAAGCTGCTAGAGATCGTCAGAAAAGTTATGCGGATAATCGTCGAAAACCATTAGAATTCCAAGTAGGAGACAAGGTACTTTTAAAAGTGTCGCCTTGGAAAGGGCTTGTGCGTTTTGGTAAGAAAGGAAAACTAAGCCCGAGATATGTTGGACCCTTTGAAATCCTTGAAAGGATTGGTCCGGTAGCGTATAAACTCCAATTGCCCCAAGAGTTAAGCGCCATTCACGACACATTCCACGTCTCCAACCTTAAGAAATGTCTAGCCGACGAAACATTAATAGTACCCCTGGAGGAAATTAAGATCAATGATAAGCTGAGCTTCGTTGAGGAACCGATAGAAATCCTTGACAGGGAGGTAAAACAACTTAAGCGGAGTAAGATCCCGATTGTGAAAGTTCGATGGAACTCAAAACGCGGGCCGGAGTACACCTGGGAGCGCGAGGATTACATAAAGGAAAAGTATCCGCAACTATTCCCATGCGATGACAAGCGATGATATAGAATGAATTTCGGGACGAAATTCTTTTTAAGTGGGGGATACTGTGACAACTGTCAATTCAGGTCATTCTTGGACTCATGCATCTTTATAATAACCATTCATGCACAACATGCCATGACCTAGTAGTATAAATTAGGTCAAAAATCTTGCATAAACTAGGATCCAACTAAGGTCTAGGACTAATATACTTGATACTTACAATTCTAGTAAGTTGCTTAGCTACAATAGGAAATGCCAATACTATAATTAGAATAAGCTTCAAACTTTGTTATAATTGAAATAGGGTATAAAACTCTAAAAATAAATTAAAACACTCTAATTATACTTCAACATGTTGTTGAATACCAAACAATGTTCCAAAAACCCTAAAGAGCCAAAAATCCAAAGTTATAAAATATAAAGCTTAAAAACTTTATAAAATTTGGCTATAAACTTCCTAGTATCAAATTATATTAATCAAATTATGGATTATACCAATGAACTAGAAATATAAATTACAAGTATTAATCATAAATTATTTGTTGAAAACAAGATTTTTAAATAAATCAAATTGCTTAATAAACATTTTATAAAAATGAATGTTTTTATATAAAATATGGGAGGGAAGTTTATAAAGTTTAAAATTTAGGAGAGAGGAGGCCAAAAGGCATGCAAAAACCGGCCATCACCTCTCCCCATGCCCTCTCTCTTCCCCAAAACACAATCATCAAGCCTAAACCCTTACTCCACCTCTTCCACTTCACTCTCTCACTTCACTCTCTTCTTCCTTCTCTCTAAACTCACGAAAATCCTCTCAATCCTCTGCAAAATTTCCAGATTTTGAATCCCTTGAAGTGTTCTTACTTCTCTCAAGATCAAAACCAAGGTAAACAACAACATCTTCTTCCATAGTTTCATGGTTAAACCTCTTTTTCTTCTTAGTCTTCTCTACTTTTCGGATTCTATGCCTTTCCATGGCTAGAAATCTTTATTCTCCCCTTGTGGTTTGTAGATTCTCACCATAACACAATGCATGTGTTAAAGATGGTGAAAATCCGGGATCAAACCCATGCAAGGAGTGGAAAAGAAGCACATATGATCATGTGACATCAAAACATAATATTTCATGTTCTTCTCCATTTCTTGTGTGTTCATGCATGAACGAAAGCATTAAACCATTTCTAGTACATCTTGGATGCTCATTCATTCCATGCATGTGTTAGAAATCGGGCCTTACCAAGGACATGCATGATGTTCTTATTGAAATACCCTAAAAATGCACACAAGCAAACATGCAATCTGCCAGATTATTTTGTTCGACTTTGAACAGTCATAACTCAGTCATTTTTTAACCAAATCATGATATTCTTTTTGTATTGGTTAGTTCCACGAGTTAACTTTCAAACCCAACTGGTCTTACTGTAAAATATTAAATATCCGATTTTTGGCGGATTTTACAAAAAGGTTGCGCATACAGCTCTTTTTCTGTGATCACTATTTTTATCTTGCTTAAACAATGGTCTTAAACCCAACCATAAATCTTAGGAAAAATACCTTAGAAACTTAACATATCTATTGAGTTATGGTTGAAATTTAGTGGCTTAAAACCTCACTGAATGGGCTACAAAAATTCATGAACCTCAGCCACATCTACACTTCATGCATTATTGCATGCAACTTTTCTTAAATTGTTTGGAATCATTACCCTCATTTCTCTTCTGAATACATTCTTAACATTTTTACTTTTGAAAGCCCTTGCATGCATGAGATAATCTGGAAAATTTCAAGAGCTTTTGTTATTTATTTGATTTATTAGAATTATTGCTAAAACCAAGGGCATAAATCATATAAAATACTTCCAGAGGTCAATAAATCCTAAATAAATTCATGGATGATACTTATGGGGAATAATGACCCCTCACCAAATTTCAGCAATTTTTGTTACTGTTTCATATGATTTCTAATTTTCTTTTATTTAGGACATGATAAATTACAAAACCACTTTTTAGGATGTGAAAATTGTATCTAACAATTTTCGCATACCTTACTTGTGATGGGTGACTCAAGAAAATAATTTCAAGATTTTTCATCATGTCTAGCTATTTTTCCCAATTTTTGGTAATTATAATGGCTTAAAAATGGGAAAAATAGTTCTGATTATCCAAAATTCATGAAAATTTTCCAGGATATCATATTATATAGTAGGAGGTTACATAAAAATTTTGAATATTTTTCTCCACTGTAAACTATTTTTCCCTTATTTTCTAAAGTTAATTGCACTAAAATTCACTTAAATATACATAAATACCCAAAACCAGTTTATACATTATGAAAACCACTTTTGATATTTTTCCCAAGATATTTATACTGTAAATGATGTTACAAAAATTTATGGTAATTTATTTTAACTGTTTAATAATATTTCTTTAATTAATGACTATTTAAAGGAATAAAACAAGGAAAAATACAAATAACCACTGAAAAATATATTTTATATTTTTCCCAGCCTATTTATGTATAATAACAATTAAATAAAAAGTTTGGGTAATTTTGGAAACTGTTTACTATTTATTTCAATTTTTATTGAAATAAATGCTCAAAAATTATAAAATATAATTAAACAGCTTGGAAATCCATTTTTATAATTTTCCCAGCTTAGTATTGTGTATTAACAGTTAAATAAAAAGTTTGAGAATTTTTATCCCTCGAATACTATTTTTCGTGAATTTATGTTGTTATTGAGACTTAAAATTTGGAAAATTAACCTTCCAAGGTTGTAATTAATCGCACGACTTGTAAAATTTCAATACATCAGAAAAAGTGTAACAAAATGATATAAATCCAATACTAAAACATAAATTGGCATTTCCCTATATGTAGAGTTTAGTATATTAGCATTAGATATCGACATGGAAACTCACTAGTGCGTGTGTTTGGTGTCGTAGGATCCCGGTAGTAAGACGTTGGTGCATCCCGAAGTACCGCTTGTGTCTACACAAAACATCGTGAGTATTCACGCACTCCCCTATTTTCATTTTTTATGTTTTGGGTGGAAAAGCATGTCCAGAAAAACTATTGTTTGCATGTTGTACTTAAATTGAATTGTATCAAACATGATTGCTATTGTATTGCTATGTTTCTTTATGTATGTCTATGCAACACGGAACATGAGAACTTATCGTACAAAGGCCCTTCCCTTATCTCTAACCATTAACTCTTTGAGCCAATGGTCGTTATGGATAGCGCTATTAGGAATTGACAACTCCTCACTCGCCCGAATCGCTGGAGTGCATGATACCATATTCATCTATGGAACGATAAGCATAGATCTCGATAGGGCTTCAGTCATAGGTTTGGTTGAGACTCATTGTTTGCTCATACACATACAAACTCGTTTCTCGTTATAGCAATAAACTTGTATTCATTAATAGCAATCAACTTGTTTATCATTGAAGCAATGTACTTGTATTTACGAAAAGCCTTATTGTACGCTCGATTTTATAAACTTGTGATACTCACCAACTATTTTCATAGTTGACGCTCGTTTTACATGCTTTTTCAGGAAATAATTAGTAAGTGGATGTAAAGATTCATCATCATAGAGCATGCTGCATCGTGTTGAAGCTATTATGAAGCTATATTTTGAACAATGTTATTTTGAAAAACTTGTATTTTGTTCTTTTGAAGCTATGGGTTGTAAACTTTTAAATACTGCTATGGTGATGTATCTTTATCTTTTGCAATGAAACCGTTATCGCTGTCATACCTTGCGTTTCCGCTTTAGCGGGGTGTGACAATCTTTCTCTCCATTATTGCTACCATCAATGTAATTCAGGCTCTTAGTAGCCTGAATATCATCCTAACGGACCACTGCCTAATTGTCGAACACACACTTCCATAACTGTGAAACATGGAAAGTGTTGTGGATTTGGTTGAGCTCACTCGGCAAAATCTAACCGGTAGGCCACCTTGCCTACCCTGGTGATCACATGGAACGGTCCAATATACATGGGAACCTGTTTTCCCCTCTTCCTAAAACGTATCACACCCTTCCACGCTGAGACCTCCAGCAGTACCATATCGCCAACTTGGAACTCCAACTCTAATTGATGTCAGTCGACATAAATCTTTTGCAAACTCTGACTGATCTAATAGATGAGCTGTATAGTCTGGAGGACCACCTCAGTCCTCCTCATGACTTTGTGAACAATCTCCTCCCCCCCCCCCCCCCCCCCCCCCCGCGAACAAAATGGGGGTATGATATCTACGACCATACAAAAGCTTGAAGGGAGGTGCACGAATGTTGGAGTGGTGGTTGTTATTGTAGGAGAACTCCGCAAGGGGTAGGTAGGAATCCTAAATCCCACCAAAATCTATCACATATGCCCAAAACATATGCTCAACTGTCTAGATGGTCTGGTCACTCTGACCGTCAGACTATGGATGGTAAGCGATGCTGAAATATAGCTTCGTATCCAGTTCCTCGTGGAACGTCTGCCAGAATCGGGAAGTGAGCTGAACATTTCGGTCTGATACAATGGAAATCGAAACTCCATGACGAGCAACAATCTCCCGAAAAGACACATCAACTAACTTCTCGACCGATGATCTCTCCCGGATGGCCAAAAAGTGGGCAGCTTTGGTCAATTGATCCACGATGACCCACATAGCATCAAATCCTTTGGCAGTCCTTGGTAGCTTGGGGATAAAATCCATGGTGATCTATTCCCACTTCCAGATGGAAACTTCCAAAGGTTTCAACTTGCCATGCGGCCTCTGATGCTCGGCCTTGACCATCCTACTGGTCAAGCACCTCTCAACATACCAAGCTATTTCCCTTTTCATACACGACCACCAATAACTTAGTCATAAATCTTGATACATCTTTGTGGCCCCCGAGTTTATCAAAGAGTAACTTATGTGCCTCCTCCAAAACCATCTGTTTGACCCTTCCAATAACCAGAAACTAAACCCAACCATACTAGGTGAACAGTCCACTAGTATCGGTGAAAAATCTATCAATCTCACCCCTGATCCTCTCCTATTTCTAGTTCTCCTTATTAACTCCTTCTACTTTTTCCCCTATGATCAAATCCAAAAGTAGAGAGTTAGTGGATATCCTCATACACACATCCCCAGTTGAAGATCTAACTGAATTGTGGCTCAAAGCATCCGCGACCAAATTTGTTTTACTCAAGTGGTACAAGATCTCGCAGTCATAATCCTTGACCACATCAAAGCCACCTGCGCTGCCTCATGTTCAGGTTCGGTTGCTCCATAAGATATCACAAACTCTTGTGATCCATGTAAATGGAACACCGGATCCCATACAAATAATGTCTCTAAGTCTTCACGGAAAAGACTATTGTTCCTAACTCCAGATCATGAGTAGGATATCGTGCCTCATGCGGCTTCAGCTGCCGAGAAGCATACACAATCACTCACCTCATTTGCATAAGATCCGCCCCCAAACCAGTGATGGATACATCATAAAATACCACGATATCCTCGACACCCTCCAAAAGTGTCAACACGGCGAACTCACATAACCTCTGTCATAGCGTCTCAAACGTTGTCTGCTGCTACTGGCCCCACCAAAAATCCATACTGTTTCTCGTCAGACGAGTGAGGGGTACAACATCTTGGAGAAATCCTGGATAAATCTCTAATAATATCCTGTTAAACCCAAGAAACTCTTGATCTCTAAGGGAGACTTCAGAACCTCCTAGTGCATCACAGCCTCAATCTTGCCCGGATCGACCAAAATTTCCATTCTGGTTAACGAGACACCCCAGGAACTGGACCTCTCGTAAATAAAACTCCCACTTCGAGAACTTGGCATACAACTGTTCTCGCCTCAACACTCCCAAAAATTCACAAAGGTGCTCCTTATGCAACTCTCTAGCCTTGGAATACAACAAAAATTTCACCAATAAAAATAATAACTGATCGATTGAGCATCGACCTGCATACGCAATTCATCAAGTCCATAAACACCTCGGGCGCATTGGTGAGCCCAAATGGCATCACCACAAACTCGTAATACCCATAAAAAGTCTAAAATGATGTCTTCTCCACATCTTCCTCTCTCACCCTCACCTGATGATACCCTGACCTCAGATCAATCTTGGAGAACCAAGATGCACCCTGCAACTAATCAAAGAGGTCATGAATCCGTGGAAGAGGATAACGGTTCTTCACCGTGAACTCGTTAACTCGCGATAATTAATTCACATTCGGTGTGAACCATCCTTCTTCTTGACGAACAATAGTGCTGCTCCCAATGTTGAATTTCTCATTCTGATTAATTGCTTGCCTAGCAGCTCCTGAAGCTGAGAGGATAACTCCTAAAACTTTGGTGGTGCCAAAGGGTATGACGCCTTGGAAATCAGAGCCGCACCTTGCACGAGGTCAATCCTGAACTCAACCTGCCTCTCGGGAGGCACATTAGGTAAGTCTTCAAAAACACATCAAAAAATTACCTAATAACTACCACATCTAAATCAGTACCTGCTCTCCAACCCGAGTATCAACCATATAGGCAAGTTAACCCATACAACATGATGAATGTACTGTCGAGCCTTGACCGCTGAACAAAACCCTGACCAATTCTGGTACCCTCTCTGTAGATAACCAGTTCTTCCATACTTGGGGTTTGAACTATCACTTGCTGACCCTCGCGTCTATCATAGTACCAAACCTGCTCAGCCAATCCATACCTACTATCACGCATACATCACCCATGGGGGTAGGAATCAAACCAATCGGATAAGGCACACCAAAAATCTCCAAAATACAACCCTGATATTTTGGAGATGCAGAAATCCCATGTTAGTTGGCGATAGAGACCGGTAACGGTCATATCAAAATCCCTACAAAGACCAATACACAAAGGACCGACTCGCTCCTGAGTCGAATCACACAAGATCAGGTGAACAATTCACTAAGAATGTACCTATAAACATAAACATGAGCATACCATAAAATAATCAAAAAATGAAAAATAGAAACATATCGGTAACGACGTATGGCCCTACCTTGGCCTCCTCTGTCGTGAGCTCAAAAGCGCAACCTCGAGACCTTGGGGGCTCCGCCCTACCTTGGCGCCCATTAATGATCCTCAAAGTAATTGGTGTTGGAGTCTGCGCCAGTCCGATAGTGAGAAAAGGACAGTTGGCCTTAATATGGCCAACCTGCTCACAATAATAATAGATCCTAATGGTTGGTGCGAGGACCTACTGGCTACAATCCTAGGCCTAATGTCCATCCTTTCCATATTTGTTGCATCCAAAATAAGACTGAAAAGAACCCTCATGAACCATGCCACACTTTCCACAAGTGTGGCCCATCTGACTCCCAGATCTCATATCAGCAGCTTTGAATCGCTCCACTGTAGACTGCGACTGCACCAGAGCCTGCCTTCGCTCTCTCCTCTGTAGCTCCAACTCGATCTCCTAACTCCTAGCGACCTCCTTGAACTCCACAAGTGTACCAGGGTGTTGGGTAGATAGAAACTAGTAGATGTCCATCTTGAGCATGAGTACTGGGTCATCAGAGCTTACTCATAGGCACCAAACTTAGGACAAAATCATGCTCTATCAATAAACATCTTGGTGATCTCAGACACCGACTCAGTCCCCTGCCTTGGATCCAAATAATCCTGGGCAGCCTCTCCCTCTCAACCAATGGAAAATATCTCGTGCGAAACATCTCAGAGAACTTCTCCCATGTAACATCAGTGTGACAACCCATAACTTATTTCGTCACTATAAACCGTTCCCGGTAAATAAAAACTGTTCGTATTCAAATTTTTCCTGTTAACCTTAGAGTTAAATTAATTTAATCGCGACTTTTAATTCGATTTCATAAGTGTCGGGATGCGTTATAAACATTTAAATATTTTCCATATTTATTTGGAAAATTATTAGTTTCATTTAAGTCGTGATTACGACAATTTATCGAGTACAACCAAAAGCATCGTCTAATGGCAGTATCGGGTAGAATTCCACCGGGCCATAACCGTGAACAACCCTTGAGAGGGTTTTGAAGCCTTAAAACCCCTCCAAACCCAGTCTAGTGCTTATATATGGCTTAGAAACTTGCATGCATGAACTTATGACCCCAAATTCGTACCATTTGAGTATTGGACATGATTTTACGGTCCAAGAACATGCTTGGGCCGTAAACCCACATTCATGGACCATAAACCCTTGTAAAATTGTCAAAATGCCCCTAAACACCTCCAAATGCTTCCATGAGAGTGTAGAACCTTATAATCATTCATGTGATGCACCAAAACATATGTAAATGGATCAAACTTGAGTTTACAGTCCAAGAACATTCTTAGAACGTAAAATCATCTCCTTGGACTATAAACTCATCTTCTTGGACCATAAACTCTTCAAATGGGTGTTAAAGTGCCTTTAACACCTTGTGTGGCTTGGAATTGAACCTAGAACCTTGTATGCTTAACCTTCAACCACAAAAAACGCATGATTCATAGAAAAACATGACTTTAAGGTAGAAAACTCCCCAAGAACATCTTCATAAACCATAAACTCCTTTTCCAAGGCCCCTTCAAGTCCCAATCACTTCCTAAGCCATAGAATCAACCGTAGAACTTTCCTTTGTACGTTGTAAGAACGTTTAACATCCAAGAACACACCACCCATGAGTTTACGGATGTAAAATCATGGGAATATGGTCCTAAGACTGTAAACTCCCCTAAGGGCTTACTTTTGAAGAGTAAACTCTTTATCTTGGCCCTACACACCCTTACATGCTACCCGGACCACTCCTAACACCTAATTAGAGTGTTTTCGCGTCTTGGAGTGTAAATGCTTATCTAATTAGTGATTCACATTTTAATTAGATACATTGTGTATCATTTCATATTACATGGGAACCTCGCACGTTTTCAAGCCTCGATCTGACGTTTAGCATCCTAGTCGACACCTTTCGCATCTGGTGAGTTCATACCCCTACCATTTTTCAATGTTTTTCACTGTTTTCAGGGGGGAATACAAGCAAAGTACAAGTAATACTTGTACTTAAAACTTATTTTATATGTGTTGTGTTTCATATTACATATGTTTTTAACACTGATAATCATATCAGATAACCGTTTGAACTTGTAGATCACATTATTATAGTATTTGTGAAAAACGTTATAAATTGTTGTACTTTATATTTTCACAAATGGTTTCCACATTATAAATAGTTAAGATCATAATCTTTGAACTTTGAATAAGAAAATTAGTATATTTCATTTTGTCCTCTGTAACACTCCACAGAGATACGCGAGTGGAGGATCGTCTTTTTAGGTAGAACTTAAACAGGACTCTCCGCATTATTACTTGTAGATTTGTTATTCTTATAAATTGGAGACACGTCCTCGGAGAACACTCCACAGAGATATGCGACTGGTGGACCGCCTCTGTAACCAGAATCTCTTAGGTAGGGAGCGTGACTTGAGTGTATAGATCTATACGGGACTGACTATCCCGCACCTAGCTGCTAGCTACAGCCGAACCGAAAGGTTCAAGGGTGACAAAAGTCATAAATGATACTGGCCTTCCTTTGCCATATCTAGTCTACAGTATGCTTATAGAACTCGCAATTTTGGATAACAGAGATTTACTTTTTAGTAATAATGGATATAGTAAATTAATAACCTTTAGAATTAGTTTACTATGATAATCAGGTTTTCAGTATACATCTTTTACATTACATTTTGGGTTGGCAAACTAACACACACTTCACAAGGTTAATAAGGTTTTCAGTACACATCTTTCGCATTAGGAAAATATAGGATTTTCCTGGGGTAATCACAATTCATAACCAGAACCGTGTAACATAAAAGAACAACTAAACTTTACTTTTAATAAAATATGGGATTTTCTTAAGTCGTAACATTTTCAGAAACCAAAAAGGAATCTTGTACATTTTCATAAAAACAAACAACTTATGAACTCACCAGCTTTATGTTGATTTTTAAAATGCTTGTATTCTCAGGTTCTACTTAGATAGGTACCCCGCGTCCTTTTGCAGAAGACAGAGCGAATGGAAGTCACGTCTTTCTTTTGTTTAAAGTTATGTATCTATGAAACTTGTACTACTTTACTTTTCAACTGATGTAATGAAAACTATGTAATGTAATGTTTTGTGTTTTACTTTGCTTACTATGTACATTGGTTATGATATTCACATGAAGTCACCTCCGCCCCGGAACGTTTCCACCCTGGGTTTCGGGGTGTGACAATCAGCCCTCTACTACAAAGTGTAAGTGCTAATAACCAACTTCCACCAATCCTTCGCCCCAAACCTGAGAACTTTTAGAACACATTTGACCTTCTGGTCAGCTGGGCAGGAGCAGCTAAAGAAACATCTCTCTACATCGGACAACCACCACATGGAAATGATCAGATCCTGAACCCCAAAGAACTCTGGAGGCTTCGTATTATCAAATTCTCAGTACCGGAAAGCCCTCTCTCCATGAACCCCAAAGGCAGCAACGACCATGGTAGCTTCAGCGACAGAAGCCTCAGTAATAGCAGCATATCAGTCGTCAAATTACTCAATCGTGGTGGTATTGATAGATCAAAATATCTCTGATATCTGACCCCTGATATCATTTACAACCTCAGAAGAAAGCAATACCCTAATCTCATCATTAGACAACTCCAGCCTATCCTGGCCACTTGACCCAACTCCTGTCTCAAATCTCCTCGTGACCACCATACTGAAAATAAACCAAAAATAAGATATGAAGCATATTTCATACCATATGAGATATTCTAAATGGAAAAAACTAGGGGTTGTGACTTCCCTTCTACATGTAGGGGTCCTGTGCTTCCATTAGTACAGGCCCATACTATCTTCCTCACCTACCCGTATTTGTCTCAGAAAATAATCAGAACAACCCTAACAACACACACTAGAATATGCATACATCATATTCTTACTTTCTAGAGAAAGGCTGGACTTTCCTCAACTTTCTGGTTACTCTCATATAACCCATCGATGAGACTTCCACTAACCCTGCAACACTCGTGTATGCTAATCATACATAACACTGGATCATATATACACTCAAATACACAATTATACCCTAAGCCCTTCATCAAACAAGAACAGGAAATAACGCTAAACAAAACATTCTCAAGCTATAAAATCTTAGTTATGTGCAACTATGATGCTTACACTAAGCAACTACAGTAATGATGTCAATTCCACACAAGAAAGAGATCCTAGGCTATATGGCATCAATTATTAGGCAATTCTATCATGCAATTCTTGAAGATCCTTAGCCTATCACTAGCATTTTTTCTAAAATAAACATAATATCAAATAACAATGTTGGTAATTTTGGGTATACTTTCTTGCCCCAGCTGATCGTACACATCGCATCAATTAAAAACATTTTTTGTTCCCTAGTTTGAGTCTGGATTCACATGAATGCTCATCCAATTCTCTAAAACCAAGGCTCTCATACCAAATTTTAACCCTCCAAAAATCACAATAAATTTAAAATTTTTAAAACCAACCGTGAACCAATATTGTTTACAAAAAACTTTATTTTTTCAAAAGCGTTATTTCAAAAAAGAGTTTTCCCACGACCTAGAGACACAAAAACAAGAAGTTGTGTACGATCACCCCTTTGCCTTCCCACAAACCTCTAAAGTACCTGAAACAATAAACCAAAAACTGTAAGCCAAAGTTTAGTGAGTTCCCCCAAAGTACGAGCACACCACAAAAAATTAATAGAAAATATGAGTAGTCAGCCAGACTGGACCTCCTCATTGGGCCTACAGTCTACCTGGACTGCTCTACGAGCCTTCGGCATGACTGGACCGCCTCGCAGGGCTTACAACCTATCTGAACTACTCTACTGGCCGTCGGCCTAACTGGACCGCCTCGCAGGGCCTACAACCTATCCGGTCATCCCTGGGTGTCTTGGTCTACAATACAAAGCAGGATCGCCTCAACCTAACACAACATGTTGACATATGCAACAAATAAACATAAACACAGAGCCACCAAATACAAATAATCAAACAAATCTACTAAATAGCTACAACTAGCATAATACAATCCTAACCAGTAAAAATAATCTAGTGGACCAATATTGTTTCCATCGACCCATGGGTACAACGAGGAAAACTCACCTCTAGTCTGAATGCAAGTAGAATAAATTGCGGTCCAGAAAATCGGCTCAATGATAACCTAACCAAAACCATGGACCTAATCTCAAATAATTAGCTCAAAATACCTAAAATACCCCTAGGTCAATTTGGTCGAAACCCTGGTCAAAGGTCAAGGTCAACGGGTCAACTCAGCCCACTCAGCTGAATACGCTAGGCATACTCAGTTCCTACAACGGTCATTCTATGACTTTGACCAGAGTCAGGAGGTTAACCTCGTACACATGACGTACCATAGGTTACATACGATGTACACACATACTCTCATTGTCCTTAATGAGAGCTTAATGCATTAAGCTCTCACGTCCGAATTTCAGATCCAATGCCAAAATACCACTAAGCGTCATAAAGCTTCTACCTTTGTGACTTTGCATGCCCATTATGTGGTTAATACAGAAAATCCCAACTCTTTAAAACCTTAAGAGCTTCTAGAGCATGCATGGGAAAAATAAGCATCAAGATCACATTCTCAAGACCCCTCATTAGGTCTAAAAGTAAGACTTGTTCAACTAAGATCATGATTTTGGGATTTTGGGAACTCACTAGGTCTAAAAGGAAGACTTGTTCATAACTTTGTCACAAAATCTTCAAAATCTTCAAAAATTCTACAAGATAAGATGATCAAGTTATTAGTTTTTTATACCTCCTGGGGGTTACTAGCAAGGAGAGAATCTTAGATCCATGTTGCTTCCAAGCTCCAAGGTCTTCCCACCACCTTCTTCTTCTTCAAGAATACCATAAAACACAAAGATAAGCTCAAGATGTACTCTTCTCACTTAAGGTTAGGTAGAGGGATGTTTTCTCAGACGGAAGATGATGAGGGAATGAGAAATGAGGTGATAATGATGCTTATAGATGGACCAAAGCCTAAAAATTAGGGTTTGAGGATTCTTCACATATGCCATGCATACACGGTGTACGCTTAGCATACTAAGGTCCACCCGAATACGCCCAACGTATATAACGTACACCTAGTATACTAGGTCTTTGACCAAAATCACCGAAATGCGACTATGTGTCATTCATGCAATATCCCTTCATACATAGGGTTAAATGTAACATACACGTTTAGTTATCGTGTATTGTAAATTAAAAAAGTGAATAATATTACGAAATATTATGTGAATTTGAATATTGAGTTCTAACAGATGGTTTTTATTAGAAATGCAGTACAACTATGCTTACAATCATTCAGAAAGTATTGGAAGTTTTATGAGATTCCAATCAAATGTCAAATAGTGAAATTTAGCGAAAATATAAAATTTGAAATAAGTAAAATTTGATTATTTAAAGTTGTAAAGAATCTCGTTAGAAAAGTTTAGGCGAAATTCAAGTTATAACGAAGAAGTTATGACCAATCGAAGATCCGTGATAAAAACCGGCAAACACTATGTCACGTAAAAAGTTAGTTTCTGATAAACTACTTTTTAGCCTTAGTGATCTAAATCAAAGTTGTAGAACTCGTTCAACTAATAAAATTTCATATAAATATTTTTTAAAGCTGACTTCGTATAAGGAAGTTATGATTTTTCTAAGTTTCGGAATAACAGTAAACAGCTAAAAACTAGAAATAAAGATCGAGCGATATTTAGCCAACACAACCTAAACGAGAATCGAAGGGTTCGTCAATAGTAGTACAACGGTAAAAAGTCTGACAAAAATGTATGCCAGATGAAGAAGTTATGAATTTTTAACGGATTTTACTGTCCCAGTCTGTTAAAAATAATAATATTTAAATTAAATTCATAATTAGTCGACGAAGTCTAAACAAAAGTTGTAAAGCATAATTTTACATACTCGTGCATAAAATGAATGTAAAAAACGGAGCTCGTATGCGAAAGTTATGAATTTTTGAAGATTTTGGGACAAAGTCCAAGGAATTTCGCATGCATGGCTTAGAATCGGCCATGTCACCTCGCCCAAGAACCCACCACGTGTCTGACACGCGTTGCTCTCTTATTGGACCGAAGCCGAAGGCTGTCCCCTTCTGACACGCCTCGCCCCCTTTCGCGTCCGAGCCTCGCATGCACGCCAGCTCCTTCCCTCCTCTCGCTTCGTGGCCTTCGCCCCAGCAGTTATGTGTCCTCTTCAGCCGACCCTCGCAATCTCGCCCTATAAATAGGAAGATTGCGAGCCTTCCCGGGTAGTTTTTTTGCTACTTTTTACCCCTTTTTCAATATTTTCACTATTTTGACATTCCCCGAAGCCCCGATATCATTTCTAACACCCGAAACACGTCTCGAAGTGCCCGAAGACCCCGAGAAAATTATCTTTTCGGTTAGAATCCCTACCTTCGCAGAGCCTAATTTTCAAGAAATCTCTTGGTTTTATAGAAGAAATCTATTTATAGGAACAAAGTGATGCACAAATTACTATTTTAACACCCGACTATTTTAAAGTGAGTTTCAATATATAGGAAAAATTGTATGTTATGTGCTATATATGCTATGTGCTTTTTAGTTGTTATTATTTCCACTATTTATGATAGCAAAGTTATACCTTTGACCATGTGATCAGTGAAAGGACCTAGATTCACGCTGGTACTGGTATGTAACCTATGACCGTGTAGAGCATGTCTCCGTAAGAGAATGGCTTCTATTCTATGGTATTGGCAAATGGTTAGACAAGACTATAAGCCTAAAATCTACCAAAATGTTAATCAGAAATTGTATGTCTTCTGTGCCATTTGGGTCGAAGTTTTATTGATGTATATCATGTTTGGAAATTGTTCTGTCTAATTGATTGTATATCTTTGAATCAAGTCATTAATTGATATGGGAAGTTTGTCACATGATTTACATATGCCTTTGGTTTTCCTTGTTCTTCTTTGCCTTTGCCATATTGAAGTATATATAGCATAACATTATATTGTATCTATTATTGAACTCACTAAGTGTCACCGCTTACCCTCTCAATGTTTAAATATATTGCAGGCATAAGCACCCAATATAGCTTTATACTGTTGGAAGAATTAAAATAGTTTATACTATTACTTTGTATTTAAGTTTTAGTATGTGTAAAATATACAATATCCTGGGTAGTTCTGTAATAAACTTAAACTTAGTTGGTTTGTATCCAGTCGTTCGTAAATAAACTATCAATGTAAAATATTATTTGTGAATATGCATGTAGCATGTTTTGGGAGTAAAAAATTGTTTTATTATTATGAAAGTGAGGGTCTTTCTTCAAAATTGAAAATACCTCATCATAGGGATATTACAAGATTCAACGAATCTCAAAAGATCTAGCAATTTCATTTTGATTTATACTGGTAAATTGATTTTACCTACCTTTATAAAATTTACAATTAGATTACGACATCCCTCTTCTAGATTGTGAATTTCACAGGTAGTCCTAGCCTCAAATATTTTTTATGGGTTAAATATTAATGATTATTTTATTATCTAACTAAAACTACCATTTTTCTATATAGATATCTACTCTCGGTGATGCTTATGCTCCATATTCATCACCCCCCCCCCCCCCACTGGAGTTTCTTTTTACTCTCAATTGTGCACAAGGAGACATTTGATGGAACCTAATACAACGATTGGATGCATAACATAAAGATGGATCTTCGATTCAAGGGAAAAAAGTATGCACTCGTAGAAAAACTTGTTGACATCAATGCAACCAGTGCTACTTCAGAACAACTAGCCTCCTACAAGAAACACTACAATGATGTAACAAAAGTTTCTTGTATCATGGTTGCTACTATGGTCCCTGTATTATAGAGGTTCTATGAGGACTATTGGCCATATGAGATGAACAATGACCTTATGGAAAAGTACACAAGAGAGCTTATCAAGAGAAATATAAAGCGTTCAAAGATATCATGGCTTGCAAGATGACAGAAGGAGAGTATGTGTGCAATCATGTGCCATGAATGAAAAATTACACGGAACACCTTGTTAGGCTAAATGTGCAGTTCGATGAGGAGTTGACCATTGACATGGTCTTGAACTCCTTGCTAAGTTTTTATGATCAGTTTATATTGGCCTATCATTTGAACAACATAGAAACCACATTGGCCCAACTCCATAACTTGCTAAAGACTGCTGCGTCAAGAATGAAGGGACAAAAACAAGACCCTACTACTACTAGTGCTCCCGTTCTCGCCATTGGGCAAAGCAAATGGAAGAAAAGGAAGGTTGCTCCTAAAGCTAACTCTAAGGGTAAGGCCCATGTTGGTTCATCTAGCAATGGACAAAAAGTGAGGCCCATTTCAGACATTCCAGCAATTAGTGATCCCAAAGAGGTCACTTGCTACTATTGTAATGAAAATGGCCATTGGAAGAGCAGCTACCCTAAGTACTTGCAAGACATTAAGGATGGAAAGGTAAAGCCATCATCATCAGGTATATACACTATTCAAAATAATAACTCACAATCTACTCGTTCTTAGGTCCTTGATACAAGATGTGGTTTGCACATTTGTTTTGATATTTAGGGACTAAACAAAAGTGAAGGGGTGGAGCATGGGAGGATAAACCTAATTATGGGGAATAAGCAATCTTCTCTTGTTACCATTATTGGGAGTTATCATCTTATGCTTAGTAGTAATGGTAGTTTAGATTTGAATAATTGTTGCTATTTGTCAAAAATTACACAAAACATTATTTCATTTCATGCATTGTTCAGACAAGGTTTTCGTTACTTGTTTAATAATTTGAATGGTTTAATTTTAGTTTTGAAAAATGTGTTCTTATATTTGAATGTCTATGAAATAGTGACTTGTGGTGATAGCTTAGGTAGTAGTGTATTTCACATTGATTCGTCTAATGGTTTAGATAAGGCATGCATATGACATTGTTGTCTTCGGCACATTAAAAAGAAATGCATCGCCCAACTTCAAAAGGATAGAGTGTTGAAATCATTTGACCTAAGGCCAAATAACGAATGCGAATCTTATCTTTTGGGAAAAATAACAAAATCACCTTTCACTGGATCTTGTGAATGAGGTGAAGGTTTTTTGGAACTCATATATACAGATGTGTGTGGACCCTTCAGATCCATCACAGGAGATGCTATTCGATTTTGTGTAACATTTACGGATGATTATAGCGGGTATGGTTATATTGAAAGGTCATGTATGCTCAAGAGTCATATTAACGTGATATTGGTAATTAACATATGATACTAATGGGTCACACTAACAACAACTTGATATAATTGATTATTTATTAGAAATTGATTTTAATAAATAGTCAATAATACTTTTATAGTTAAACTAGAATTTCTTTAGTTCATGGAAATAATAATTTTCATTAATTAAATTGGAAATTATTTTATTTCTAGCAAATAATTAACTTTCATTAGCAAGTAACATATTATTTCATAATGTATGAATTAATAAGTCATGTACACCATTTTGGACGTGATAAGCCTTTTGTCATTTAGCAAAAGACAAAGTATATATCTTATAAACTTTGAGTTTATAAAATATAAACTCTATTTTTTACCTTATGAAAACTGGTTATGAGGAGGGAGAGTAGAGACATGGTTTTCCAATTTGATTACTCAAAAGTAATAAGAAGCTTGGGGGCAACCTAGTTAGTATATGCATGAGTGCTTAATGGTTAAAGACCCATGAGTATTGAGCATGCTTTAAAATGTGGAAAGGCTTTCACTTCATGTTGCTTCTTCTCTTCAAAAACTATAACATCTAGAGAGTGTAGAGACTCTCTCATATTTTTTTTCTTACTTTGAAGATTACTTGCTTTTACATGCCCTATTTAAGTTCATATTGGTTAAGAACTTAAAGCTTAAAGGATTAAGAGTCTATGGATTATCATATACATCAAGTTGAGTCATTGTTGGTGTCTCAAAGGATCCACATTCTTCATCAACTTCCAAGCCTCAGAAGAGGATCCAAAGAGAAACAAAGGTTGTTATGTGTTCATCCTTTCTATGGTTGGTATTTAATCTTTCTATAACTTGCAAGAAGATCCTTGGTGGGTACAAAATGTTGATGTTATGTTCTAAAAATTTAAGTCTTCCGTTGCCATATTTATTTTGTTTATGAAACTATTTTTGAACTAAACCTAACATATATCTACTTGATCAAACATAAATCAAAAACCTTTGAAAATTCAAAGAGTTTACACATGATGTCTAGAATCAATAGGTAGGAAGACAAAGATGGTCTGATCTGATAAAGGAGGAGAGTATCTTAGCATCGAGTTCCATGATTACCTCAAGGAATGTGAAATAGTTTCACAACTGACTCCTCCTAGAGGATCACAACTTAATGGTGTGGCTGAGAGGCACAATTAGACCTTGTTGGACATGGTTCGTTGCATGATGAGTCAAGGAATTCTTCCCATCTCTTTTAGGGGGTATACCTTAGAGACAGGCACCCATATCCTCAATTTTGTCGCTACTAAGAAGGTTGCCAAAATACCTCACGAGATGTGGATGGAGAAAGTTCCCTCGTTGGAAAAGATTAAAGTCTGGGGTTGTGAAGCTTTTGTTAGACGAGAGACTCATGAAATGCTATAAGCCAGAAGTGAGATGTGTATTTTCACTGGCTACCCAAAAAATTCCTTTGGATATTTGTTCTACAAACCAAATGAGAATGTGGTCTTTGTAGCACAAAGAGGAGTCTTTTGCAAGAAAGAGCACATATGCAAAGAGGACAGTGGGTGCACAACTAACCTTGAAGTGATTGAAGAGTTAACCAATGAAGGAACCTTAGAAGACACTAACACTTAACCAGAGGAAGAAATTCTAGTTGAGCCAGTTGACACTTCATTACCTCTTCGCTATTCCACTAGAGTTAGCAAGCCACCTCAATTTTATGGTTTCCATATAGCTACATATTGTGATATGTTTATCAGTGATCGTGAACTTGTTAATTTGGAAGAACTAAGTAACTACAAGGAAGCAATGATGGGTCCTGAGGCTTCAAAGTGGAAAGAGGCAATGGACAGCGAGATCAAGTCCATGCATGATAACCATGTTTGGAATTTGGTTGATCATGTACCCGATCACAAGACAATCGGTTGCAAAATGGATCTTTAAGAACAAGACTGACATAGATGGAAATGTACACACATTCAAGGCACGGTTGGTTGCGAAGGGCTTTATTCAAACCCTAAAAATTGAATATGATGATACATTGTAACCAATGGACAATATAAAGTTAATTAGGATAATGCTCATCATAGCTTCCATTTATGATTATGAAATTTGGTAGATGGATGTCAAAATTGTTTTCCTTAATTTGAAGTTGGTTGAAGATGTTTACATGAATTGGCCAGAGGGTTTTGTTGTTGAAAAGTTTCCCAAAAGAGTGTGTAAGCTTGAATTTATTGATTAAAACAAGTGTCTCGCAGCTTGAATCTTTGCTTCCATGAGAAATTCAAAGAGTTTGTTTTCTCTAGAAGTGAGGATGAATCTTGTGTGTATGTCAAAGCTAGTAGGAATATAGTAACTTTTCTAGTATTGTATGTTGATCACATACTACTTATAGAAAAGGACATTCCAACATTACAAGAAGTAAGTTGCTATAAGGATCTAAGAGAGGCAACCTATATTCTCGGGATAAGAATTTTGAGAGATATAAAGAAAAGACTAACTGGACTTAGTCAAACTACACACTTAGACAAAGTACTAAAACCTTTTAGTATGGAAAATTCCAAGAAATAAGAGCTACCTATTTAAAGAAATACCAAATTGAGTAAGACTCAAAGATCAAGTATAGATGATGAGATAGCTGATATGAGTCAGGCCCCTTATGCCTCAACTCTAGGATCGATCATGTACGCTATGACATGTGCTCGTCCTAATGTGTCCTTTGCTTTAAGCATGGTCAGTCGCTAGCAGGAAAATTCTGGTAGGGCTCATTCGATAGCAGTAAAGAACATTCTCAAGTATCTTATAAGGACAAAGAATATGATTATTTTCTTTGGATGCACTGATACGTTGAGAGTAAATTGGTATAGTGATGCCAGCTGCGGAGAGATAGAGAAAACTTTCATTCTCAGTCGGCGTGGGTGTTTCTACTAAATGGTGGAAAAGTTACTTGGAAAAGTTTCAAGAAAGACATAGTGACTGATTGTACGTGAGAATCAGAATACATAGATGCAAGTGAAGCATCTAGGGAAGCGACTTGACTGAATAAATTTATAGAAGATCTTGGAGTAGTTCAAACCATTCAGGAGCCAATGGAAGTTTTCTACAGTAATGAAAGTGTGGTTGCTTTGACTAAATAACTGAGAGACCATGGAAACTCAAGACATATCAATAGAAAGTACCGTTACATCAGACATAGAGTAGAAGAAGGTCACTTCATTTTAAAGAGAGTATCATCACAAGAGAGTCCTGCAGATTTTTGACAAAGGCTCTGAGTAGGGTTAAGCATAGTCATCATGCTAAAAGGATTGGTTTGAGAGATGATTTAGTGTTAGTAGTTAGATGAGAAGTTTGAAACTTATAATAAAATCAATGTAATTGGATTTTGGTGATTAAATAATAGAGATTATTCATGAGTTTGTTTACTACCTTTTTCGTTTGATTATTCTTCTGTTTCGTTTTGCATGTTCTACTTCATGAATAGTATAATTATATATATTCCACAGTCACTCATACTTTTGGAAGTTAGTAGTGAACTAAGACTGTCATGAATTATATTATAGATTGTTTAAGGGGGTTAAACATAGTAATTGTACTGCGATAACATTCATGAGTACTTAGAAATGGAGATTTGAGTATTGGATAATCCATGCTCAGAGAATTACTTCATGGATTATATCACGAGTAATTCTGAAATGATAATATATTATATTCTTAAAATGGAGATATATGAGTTGTATTTTACAAGTCGTTTGTGCATTGGTGTTGCAAAAATGCATCAGTATCATGATGTTATAAAACGCAGTTTCATGTATGATTTGGTGAGTAAAGGATACAAGCATATGAGTCAAAGTTTATTTTTTCCTTTTTCCCTAACAGGATAAGCAATATTTTTGGGCCCCTAGATGATTTGGTTTTTAATTATAGTGTTTGGCCTAGCCAGGAATCAACTGATGTGTTTATACGATATCTTGAAGAATGAAGAAATATCTGGGAACAAAATTTGGACAATGACATTGAGTCTAATCCATTTCTGATGTCTATACGATATCTTGAAGAACAAAGAAATATTTGGTCACTTATCTTAGGGATAATGTCTGGTCAATTCAGAGTTTGAATGTTGCTATGGAAGCACTCTTTAATGTTTAATTTAGAAGTTATACTAGTAATTACAGTTATAGACTTATCCAAGTGGGATATTGTTGGATTAGATGTCTAAGCCAATAACTGTATTGGTATATACTTGAGTTATTAGAAAAGTTCATTTGGTTTGCCCCCAAACCTGGTAATTGAATATGATGACTTTTAGAGAGAGGGAGAGAAAGAGAGAGAGAGAGAGAGAGAGAGAGAGAGAGAGAGGCTGATTTATTGATTTATTATATGAACATTAAATAGCAACAAATGAATTTATTAATATTTTATGGAAATAATATATTAATTAGAAATAATATTATATAATTAAAAACTAATCATAAATTAATTAGAATTAATTTTGGGATTACTTAGATTAATTAAAAGTGTAGGGGTCTAACTGGAATTGTTCGATAGTTGAACAAGAGGTTCTAAAATCTTCCTTCATAAGAGGTGGACAGTCTGGGAGGATAGTTCTAGGGTTTCTAGAATATCCCGTATAGATAATTAGGGTCTAGATAATTACCAAATTTGAGATATTAATATAATATTGAAATTAGGGTTATCTAGGGTTCTTATATCAACTATAAAAGGACCCCTTGGATCTAATTTTCGGCTACTACTCTTTTATAAGGCATAGTCGAAATTTCAATTCATCTGTCCTCTCTCTTTAAGCCTCCTTGTTGCTAGGGTTGGGTATGAACCATCAGAGACACGAGAATTCTTGTGCTAGCTTCCAAGTGACTACAAGAAGGGTATTGTTTGATTGTCTACTAGTATGATCAAGAGGTATGTTTTTCTAAACCCTTTTGTTATTTTTGAAAATACTAGGGTTCTTGTAGGGTTCTTGATGTTCCATTGGTTATTTCATTCAATAGTGAGAACCGTAGATCCTTTAGATTGCATGCAAACATAGGCTTTAAAGTTTTCTGTCAGAATATTATTTTTGTAACCTATAAATCCCATCATATCTCTGGACCATGGTCATTCACCATTATTTTCTCTAGTATGGTCCCTCACCACTACTATATCTTTCGTATGGTATCTCACCAGTATTTTCTCTAGTATGGTCTCTCACCACTATTTTATCTCTGGCATGGTCTCTGAACTCTTGTCTCTCTCTACCCTATTTACCTGCTACAATATAATTATAATAAAATACATATATAATTTTATATGAGTAAAAAAATCATTATCTCATTTAGTACAAGTATCAGGAACTCATATAATAAACACATAAGGCATCTAAAAAAATTAAATACTTGATATCTATGTGTAATCTGAAAGTAACTATGTACTCACTTGATAAAAGTGGATGCCTATGAATTTGAGCAGAATTTTGTCTTGGTATTTCAGCTTCTCCTATGACGTGACCGAGGTTCATATTACTAAGTCTTAGTCTTATATTCCTAGCAAATAGTGATAGTCTAGATTCCTCACTAATCCCAATGTTTACATCAAGATCTATCAAGTAAGGAACAACCAGGTAGGATCATATCGGAGGTAGGTCCATGTGGTATACAGAGTATACTATTTGGTATTCCCACTTTAATCACCACACTAAATCTTGCCTAAACATCATCCTCGTAAGTAGATCAATCAATATAATAACTTGGAATCACTAATTAATCTTAGTTATATGTTCATAATAATGACTATGACTATATTCATAAGTTATACCGAAAGCGATATAAGTGTAACTTATCTTATAGATATTTTCATGTCAGAAGTCTGAAAGTTGCAGTGGTAGAGCTTCTACTCAAAAGCTACTATTAGGAAAGCTTTATGGAGCTCATGGCTTCGTCGGAATACTTAAAACTAAGGGAAATGGTACTAAGGCAGAGAAAACTCAAAAGAGAATGACTATAGGGTTGAGGAGATCAAATGAGAGACAAACTCCTATTTATAAGGAGAAATTTTATTTGCACACCATGCACATGTTTGGACAAGATGGCATGGCAATTCCTGAGTAGTGACACATGTCACAATTTGGTTAGGGAGTCAGATGTGTGCCACACATCTTGGTTGTGCACACGATTGTGTGCGAAAAAAATGTATTTTCTTTAAAATTTCATATCTCCTTCATACAAGCTCCGTTTTCGACATATGATATATCAATGTGTAGCTATCAACGAGATCTACAACTTTTAATTAGAGTCTGGTGGCAAATTTTGATTTTAATTATAAATTTATATTTTTAATAGGCTTAGACTGCTAAAGTCCGTTAAAAATCCACTTTTTACGATATGCATATTCGCGTTGGTTTAATCACAAAACTTAGAAGAATCATAACTTCTTCATACGAAGTTAGATTTCCGAGTTCTTTATATGTACGAAATTGTTGTCAAATTAAATATAGCTTTGGTTAAGATTACTTATCCTAAATAATCTTCCATATATTGGGGTTCTCCACTTCCTCCCGGAAAGCATCTCGAAGGATGGTCGATGCTGGCGTGGTAGCTATTATTACAGGAATACTCTACCAGAGGAAGGTATGTATCCCAGCTACCACCAAAGTCTAGTACACACACCCATAGCATATCTTCCAAGGTCTAGATGGTCTGCTCGCTTTGACCATCTTTCTGCGTGTGAAAAGTCGTGCTAAAGTGAAGACGGGTACCCAACTCGTCATGGAATTTCTTCGAGAATCTAGAAGTAAACCGTACATCTCAGTCCAAAATCAGTAAAACTGGCACCCCATGCAGAGCTACTACCTCCCTGATGTAGCTATCGACCAACTTCTCGGCCGAAATACACTCATGGATCGGAATTAAATGGGTACGCTTGGTCAATCGATCCACGATGACCCAAAGAGAGTCTACTCCCCGTGTGGTCCTGGGAAGCTTTGTGAGGGAATCCATAGTAATGTCCCCTGAATTCCATACAGGGATATCCAACGAATTCGTCTACCTGTGTGACCACTGGTGCTCGGCCTTGACCTTCCTGCAGGTCAAGCACCGCTCCACTTACCAAGCTATGTCCTGCTTCATGCAAGGCCACTAATAATTAGGGCGAATATCCCTATACATCTTCGTCGCCTCGGGAAAGATGGAGAACCTAGACTTGTGGGCCTCATCCATTAGAACCTTGCATACCCCACCCCAGTAAGGAACCTAGACCCTCTGGTGCTAGGTCAGCAGCCCATGACTGTCGGAGTCAAACGAGGCCAACTAGCCTATGATCCGCTCACACTTCCGGCGCTCCTCCTTCATACCGTCGACTTGCGCCTCTTGAATATGCTCCAATAGTGGAGTCACCACTGTCATCCTTAGGCATATGTCTCTAATTTGGGCTTCCTTGTAGCTAAGTTTATCAACCACAACATTAGCCTTCCCCAGGTGGTAGAGAATCTCACAATCGTAATCCTTCACCAAATCTAACCACCAGTGCTGCCTCATGTTCAAATTCAGCTGATCCATGAGGTACCTCAAGCTCTTGTGGTCTGTGTAAGTGGTAAAATAGACCCCATAGAATTAGTGTTGTTAAATCTTGACGGCAAGAACAACTGCCCCAACTCCAAGTCGTGTGGCGGGTAGTTCTCCCCGTGAGGCTTTAACTACCTCGAGGCATAGGGGATGACATGCCCCCTCTGCATCAATATTGTGCCTAAGCCCGAAATGGACACATCACTATACACTATAAAGTCCTCAACGCCCTCTGGTAGGGATAAGATCGAAACCTCATAGAATCTCTGCCTCAAAGTCTCAAACGATGCCTGTTGATCCGGCCCCTAATGAAATACAACAGCCTTCTTCGTCAACCGGGTTAGTGGTACCGCTATCTTAGAGAAATCCTGTATGAATCTTTGGTAATAGCCTACAAACTTGAGGAAACTCTAAATCTCAGATGGAGAGTTCAGAACCCTCATCTCATCACAGCCTCCACTTTGGCCAGGTCGACCAAAATATCGTACTGGTTGACAAGATGCCCCAGAAAGTACACCTCGCGCAACCAGAACTCACACTTGGAGAACTTGGCGTACAAGCTCTCCCTCTTCAGGTTATCCAGCACCTCCTGCAAGTGCTCCTCGTGCTCCACCTATGTCTTGAAGTAAACCAAGATGTCATTGTTAAAGACTATCACAAACTGATCTAGCATCGGTCTGCATACATGGGTCATGAGATCCATGAAAATGGCAGGAGCATTTGTGAGCCCAAAGGGCATTACCACGAACTCATACTGGCCATAGTGAGTCCAAAAACCAGTCTTATATACATCCTCATCCCTGAATCACATTTGGTGGTAGCCTAAACACAAATATATCTTGGAAAACCAAGATGCCCCTATAGTTGGTCGAAGAGATGATCAATCCTCGGGATTGGGTAATGGTTCTTCACCGTTACCTTGTTTAGCTCTTGTAATATATACACATCTGATGTGACCCATCCTACTTCTTCATAAACAGGATCAGGGCTACCCAAGGCAAATTGTTTGGCCTAATGAATCCATTGTCTAACAGTTCCAGCAACTGCTTAGACAACTCCTGCATCTTAGGAGGAGCCAACCGATATGGTGGATTGGCTATTGGAGCCACACCATGGGCTAGGTCGATCCTGAACTCCACCTGTCTCTCTGGAGGTATCCGAGGCAACTCCTCTGGAAATCCGTCTGGGTACTCTCGCACCACCGGTACATCACTCACGGTCACTTTACCCGCCTCCTGGGTATCCATAACATAGGCAACATACCCTGCGTAACCCAAATCTATGGGGCGTTACAATGAACACCATTGATCCCGAAGTTAAAGCTCTTATCTCTAACTATGAGAACGCATATCTACTATGGAAAGATCTACACGAATAGTTTTCTATCGTCGGTGGTCCATGAATACAACAATTAAAGTCAAACATCGCTTGATCCGAGCAAAGTAAAACTATGCCTATTGTAGTATACTTTGAAAACTAAAGATACTTTGGGATGAACATTATGATTATGAACCCATATTGAGTTGTTCTTGTGGCAAGTGCACATGTAATACATGGAAGGCTCATGAGAAAAGACATCAAGACGAACGACTTCATCAATTCTTAATGGCTCTGCGATTGGAGTTCTATGTACAAGTTCCGTCCACCCTACTGTCTCAAGATCCTCTCTTATCCTTAAATTGTGTGTTCCACCAAGTTTTTCAAGTAGAAAGGGTTCGTGAAATCACTCGTGTGAAAGATGAACAAATAGAGGTTGTTAGCTTCAAAATCCATGCAGGAGTGTCTGGTAAAGGTCGCTTCGACAATTGACAAGTCCGAGTTGAAGTGCAGTCACTATCAAAAATCGGGACATAGCATGGGTGATTGCTTTGAACTGAAAGCATATCCCAAATCATGGGTTGATACTAAAAAGGAGGGACAAAAGACTAGTAGAAGAGGAAATGCGACACCATTCAAGACTTCAGAAATTGAAGGTAGAGGACACCATGTTGTCATGCAAACAAACTTAAATGGAGGAACAATACAAGGGTCTCTACTTCTAGGCTTCACAACAGAACAGTGGCAAACTCTAGTGTCCGCTTTCGATACTAAGCTATAGAAATATGAAAATCATCTGACTTGTAAGTCTGGTGGTAATTTGTGGATTATTGACACAAGGGCAAGTCCTCATGACAAATTAAACTTTAACTGTTTAACAAATGCACGTGACCTACCTGACTTATCGGTGGGTATTCCAAATGGTAAAACAGTGGTGGCCACAAAACAAGGATATGTTCTGTAACATCCGAAAATTTACGACCAAAAATTTAATTTTTAATTTAATAATTGTAGAACATTTTTCTGAAAACATCATAGTACTACACATATCAAAAACCAATGTATCCATAATCAAAACATGTCATGACAAATAATATCACAGTATAAAATCCCAATAATCCATAGTGTAGGAGTATTTGAAACCAAAACTAAAAACCATAAGCACAAATCTAAGTGAGTTCCCCCATCATACCACATACCATAAAAATCACATACTGTTAGGCATACCAAGGTACCCGACCTACCCATCTCATGCATATCTAGGTGCCCGACTTACCCTGCTGAGTATACTGGGGTGCTCAACCTACCCCATTGTCAGGCATAACGGGGTGCCCAACATACCTCTTGTCAGGCATATCTAGGTGTCCAGCCTACCCTCCGGTGTATCTCAACCAGTTATGGGGACTATTTCACCCTCTACAACTACCACATACTAACATATCATTAACATACTATCATGCATACTGGGTTGCCCGACCTACCCCTTTGGTCCTTTCGACCGGATACGGGGACTATTTCCCTTACTACCACAATCACAAAACATCATACCATGCTAGCACATAAAACATAGCAGATGGTGGCATACCATTCAATTATCACATAGACAATCATCTAACAAACAACTCCTACAAGTGGGTCGACATTATAGTCCTAGACCCACTTCTACTGGAAGGTAACCAGCTAAAGTGATGCGAAGTAACTGAACTACCCTCAGCTCTAGAATCAACCCCACTCAACTCCTAAACATACAATATTCCTTTAATTATCCTTTTCATATACATGACCCCTTAAGGGTCAACTTTCGTCAAAGTCCAAGTCAAAGTCAACATTCTGGTCAAAGTCAACATTCTGGTTGACTGAACTCGCTAAGTTGGTCCATCAGCTCACCGAGTTCTATAAACCAAAAACCCCAACATCTTGATCCAACTCGCCGAGTTACCCTCTAACTCGCCGAGGTCTTCCTTATGACAGAATCAGGACTTTTTGCGTCAACTCGTCGAGTCCTTCCTTGAGCTCAACGAGTTCTCGATTCATCAAAACCCTGAAAAATTAGCCAACTTATTGAGTCATCTCCTAGACTCACTGAGTTGGCTCAGTAACCAGGAAAGGTTGGGACCACGATCCTACTTATCGAGTTGCATTAACAACTTTTCGAGTTCCTCTTAGTCTACATCCATTAAGTCACTTTCTGTTGGGCTCAATCCTTCCAAACCATAGATCTGGTCCCCGAGGGTCGATATATCACGTTAAGTTGCTAACTTTATGTGCATGCATGGGTTATTGAGCTCAAAAGACACTAAAAAGGCGGTTTAGAAGTTTCATGGGACTCCCATGGCCATTAAGTTCGCACTTTTATTCCGTGGAGTCCCTCAAAGGCTCTAGATCTGAAGGTTATTCCCACATGGGACATATAAATCCCAAAGGCAACCATTATTGAACTAAAACATGGAGATAAACCCTAAACGTAGATCTAAACACTCAATAAGAAAGGTAAGAGTTTTATACCTCAGGTAAACTAAAAATGGAGCTCAAATTCTGGATCTACTCTTCTCCTACACTTCCTTGCTCCTTCTTCAAGTATCTTCTTCTTCAAAGCCTCAAGAAAGCACACCGAATAGTTCAACACTCTCAAAAAAAATTTAGGGTTTCTCGGCTAGGGTTCGAGACAGTGAGGGTTGCAAATGAGGCCAGCCTGTGAAGGATAAGGTGTTTAAATAGGGTGCTAAACCCTAAAAATTAGGGTTTCATTCTAGCAGACCTACTCATCTAATTGAGGCTCTCAGCTCGTTGAGTAAAATTTAAATCCTGCATCCAAATTCCATTCCTACTCAACGAGTTTGGGGCCTCCAACTCGCTGACTTGCTAAACAAGATAAATAAATCTTATTTAAAATACATACCAGGAACTGGGCCCTTACGGTGCTGCCATTGCACCTTCACTAACTCAACCCTCTTTTTCCTTAGATCCTTCATCTTCCTATCGAGGATGGCTACTGGTCGCTCGATGCAGTTCAAGATGTCATCTACCTAAATATCCTCTAAACGCACCACTGCAGATTCAGCCACCAAGCACTTTTGCAGCTGGGAGACATGAAAGGTGTTGTGGATTTGACTAAGCTCATCTGGTAGATGCAGCCTATATGCCACCTTACCCACCCAGACTATAACCCTAAATGGTTTGACATACCGAGGGCCCAGTTTGCCCAGTTTTCGGAAGCGAATGACACCTTTCCAAGGTGACACCTTCCGAAGGACCACATCCCTGACCTGGAATTCCATGTCCGATCGACATCTGTCGGCGTAACTCTTCTGCCGAATCTGGGCCATCTGGATTCTACTTCGGACCTGTTGGATCTCTCTCTGTCATATTGAGTACCACTTTGTTACTCCTGATGACCCTTTTCCCTACCTCACCCCAATATATCGGGGTTCTGCACTTCCTCCCAGAAAGCATCTCGAAGGATGGTCGATGCTTGCGTGGTAGCTATTATTATAGGAAAACTCTACCAGAGGAAGGTAGGTATCCCAGCTACCACCAAAGTCTAGTACACACACCCATCGCATATCTTCCAAGGCCTAGATGGTCTGCTCGCTTTGACCATCTGTCTGCGTGTGAAAAGTCGTGCTAAAGTGAAGACGGGTACCCAACTCGTCATAGAATTTCTTCAAGAATCTAGAAGTAAACCGTACATCTCAGTCCAAAATCACTAAAACTAGCACCCCATGCCGAGCTACTACCTCCCTGATGTAGATATCGACCAACTTCTCGGCCAAAATACACTCATGGATCGGAATTAAATGGGTACTCTTGGTCAATCGATCCACGATGACCCACAGAGAGTCTACTCCCTGTGTGGTCCTGGGAAGCTTCGTGAGGGAATCCATAGTAATGTCCCCTGAATTCCATACAGGGATATCCAACGAATTCGTCTACCCGTGTGGCCTCTAGTGCTTGGCCTTGACCTTCCTGCAGGTCAAGCATCGCTCCACTTACAAAGCTATGTACCACTTCATTCAAGGCCACCAATAATTAGGGCGAATATCCCTATACATCTTCTTCGACTCGGGAAGGATGGAGAACCTAGACTTGTGGGCCTCATCCATTAGTACCTTGCATACCCCGCCCCAGTAAGGAACCCAGACCCTCTAGTGCTGGATCAGCAGCCCATGACTGTCAGAGTCAAACGAGGCCAACTAGCCTATGATCCGCTCACACTTCCGGCGCTCCTCCTTCATACCGTCGACCTGCGCCTATCGAATCTGCTCTAATAGTGGAGTCACCATTGTCATCCTTAGGCATATGTCTCTAATCCGAGCTTCCATGTAGCTAATTTTCTCAACCACAACATTAGCCTTCCCCAGGTGGTAGAGAATGTTACAATCGTAATCCTTCACCACATCTAACCACCAGCGCTGCCTCATGTTCAGATTCAGCTGATCCATGAGGTACCTCAAGCTCTTGTGGTCCGTGTAAATGGTAAAATAGACCCCATAGAATTAGTGTTGCTAAATCTTAACGGCAAAAACAACTGCCCCAACTCCAAGTCGTGTGGCGGGTTGTTCGCCTCGTGAGGCTTTAACTACTTCGAGGCATAGGTGATAACATGCTCCCTCTGCATCAATATTGTGCCTAAGCCCGAAATGGACACATCACTATACACTACAAAGTCCTCAACGCCCTTTGGTAGGGATAAGATCGGCACCTCATAGAATCTCTGCCTCAAAGTCTCAAACGATGCCTGTTAATCCGACCCCCAATGAAATACAACAGCCTTCTTCAGAACCCCCATCTCATCACAGCCTCCACTTTGGTCGGGTCGACCAAAATATCGTACTGGTTGAAAAGATGCCCCAGAAAGTACACCTCGTGCAACCAGAACTCACACTTGGAGAACTTGGCGTACAAGCTCTCCCTCTTCAGGTTATCCAACACCTCCTGCAAGTGCTCCTCGTGCTCCACCTATGTCTTGAAGTAAACCAAGATGTCATTGTTAAAGACTATCACAGAGTGATCTAGCATCGGTCTGCATACATGGTTCATGAGATCCATGAAAATGGCAGGATCATTTATGAGCCCAAAGGGCATTACCATGAACTCATACTGGCCATAGTGAGTCCAAAAACCAGTCTTCTGTACATCCTCATCCCTGAATCACATTTGGTGGTAGCCTAAACACAAATATATCTTGGAAAACGAAGATGCCCCCCATAGCTGGTCGAAGAGATGATCAATCCTCGAGACTGGGTAATGGTTCTTCACCGTTACCTTGTTCAGCTCTTGTAATATATACACATCTGATGCGACCCATCCTACTTCTTCATAAACAGGATCAGGGATACCCAAGGCGAATTGTTTGGCCTAATGAATCCATTGTCTAACAGTTCCAGCAACTGCGTAGACAACTCTTGCATCTTAGGAGGAGCCAACCGATATGGTGCATTGGCTATTGGAGCCACACCATGGGCTAGGTCGATCCTGAACTCCACCTGTCTCTCTGGAGGTATCCGAGGCAACTCCTCTGGAAATACGTCTGGGTACTCTCGCACCACCGGTACATCACTCACGGTCACTTTACCCGCCTCCTGGGTATCCATAACATAGGCAACATACCCTTTGCAACCCAAATCTATGGGTCGTTAGCATGAACACCATTGATCTGGAAGTTAAAGCTCTTATCTCTAACTACGAGAACGCATATCTACTATGGAAAGATCTACACGAATAGTTTTCTATCGTCGATGGTCCATGAATACAACAATTAAAGTCAAACATCGCTTGATCCAAGCAAAGTAAAACTATGCCGATTGTAGTATACTTTGAAAACTAAAGATACTTTGGGATGAACATTATGATTATGAACCCATATTGAGTTGTTCTTGTGGCAAGTGCACATGTAATACATGGAAGGCTCATGAGAAAAGACATCAATACGAACGGCTTCATCAATTCTTAATGGCTCTGCGATCGGAGTTCTATGTACAAGTTCCTTGCACCCTACTATCTCAAGATCCTCTCTTATCCTTAAATTGTGTGTTCCACCAAGTTTTTCAAGTAGAAAGGGTTCGTGAAATCTCTCATGTCAAAGATGAACAAATAGAGGTTGTTAGCTTCAAAATCCGTGCAGGAGTGTCTGGTAAAGGTCGCTTCAACAATTGACAAGTCCGGGTTGAAGTGCAGTCACTGTCAAAAATTGGGACATAACATGGGTGATTGCTTTGAACTGAAAGCATATCCCAAATCGTGGGTTGATACTAAAAAGGAGGGATAAAAGACTAGTAGAAGAGGAAATGCGACACCATTCAAGGCTTCAGAAATTGAAGGTAGAGGACACCATGTTGTCATGCAAACAAACTTAAATGGAGGAACAATACAAGGGTCTCTACTTCTAGGCTTCACAACAAAACAATGGCAAACTCTAGTGTCCGCTTTCGATACTAAGCTATAGAAATATGAAAATCATCTGACTTGTAAGTCCGGTGGTAATTTGTGGATTATTGACACAAGGGCAAGCCGTCTTGACAAATTAAACTTTAACTGTTTAACAAATGCACGTGACCTACCTGACTTGTCGGTGGGTATTCCAAATGGTAAAACATTGGGGGCCACAAAACAAGGATATGTTCTGTAACATCCGAAAATTTACGACCAAAAATTTAATTTTTAATTTAATAATTATAGAATATTTTTCTGAAAACATCATAGTACTACACATATCAAAAACCAATGTATCCATAATCAAAACATGTCATGACAAATAATATCAGAGTACAAAATCCCAATAATCCATAGTGCAGAAGTATTTGAAACCAAAACTAAAAACCATAAGCACAAATCTAAGTGAATTCCCCCATCATACCACATACCATAAAAATCACATACTCTTAGGCATACCAAGGTGCCCGACCTACCCATCTCAGGCATATCTGGGTGCCCGACCTACCTTGTTGAGTATATTGGGGTGCTCAACCTACCCCATTGTCAGGCATAACGGGGTGCCCAACATACCTCTGGTCAGGTATATCTAGGTGTCCGGCCTACCCTCCGGTGTATCTCAACTAGTTATGGGGACTATTTCACCCTCTACAACTACCACATACTAACATATCATTAACATACTATCATGCATACTGGGTTGCCCGACCTACCCCTTTGGTCCTTTCGACCGGATACGGAGACTATTTCCCTTACTACCACAATCACAAAACATCATACCATACTAGCACATAAAACATAGCAGATAGTTTCATACCATTCAATTATCGCTAAGTTGATCCATCAGCTCACCGAGTTCTATAAACCAGAAAACCCCAAAATATTGATCCAACTCGCCGAGTTACCCTCTAACTCGCCAAGTTCTTCCTTATGACAGAATCGGGACTTTTTGCGTCAACTCGTCGAGTCCTTCCTTGAGCTCAACGAGTTCTCGATTCATCAAAACCCTGAAAAATTAGCCAACTTATTGAGTCATCTCCTAGACTCACTGAGTTGGCTCAGTAACCAGGAGAGGTTGGGACCACGATCCTACTTGTCGAGTTCCTCTTAGTCTACATCCATTAAGTCACTTTCTGTTGGGCTCAATGCTTCCAAACCATGGATCTGGTCCCCGAGGGTCGAATATCATGTTAAGTTGCTAACTTTATGCGCATGCATGCGTTATTGAGCTAAAAAGACACTAAAAGGTGGTTTAGAAGTTTCATGGGACTCCCATGGCCATAAAGTTCACACTTTTATGCCATGGAGTCCCTCAAAGGCTCTTAATCTGAAGGTTATTCCCACATGGGACATATAAATCCCAAAGGCGACCATTATTGAACTAAAACATGGAGATAAACCCTAAAAGTAGATCTAAACACTCAATAATAAAGGTAAGTGTTTTATACCTCAGGTAAACTAAAAATGGAGCTCAAATTCTGGATCTACTCTTCTCCTACACTTCCTTGCTCCTTCTTCAAGTATCTTCTTCTTCAAAGCCTCAAGAAAGCACACCGAATAGTTCAACACTCTCAAAAATGTATTAGGGTTTCTTGGCTAGGGTTCGGGACAGTGAGTGTTGCAAATGAGGCCAACCTGTGAAGGTTAAGGTGTTTAAATAAGGTGCTAAACCCTGAAAATTAGGGTTTCATTCTAGCAGCCCTACTCATCGAATTGAGGCTCTCAGCTCGTTGAGTAAAATTTAAATCCTGCATCCAAATTCCATTCCTACTCAACGAGTTTGGGGCCTCCAACTCGCTGAGTTGCTAAACAAGATAAATAAATCTTTTTTAAAATACATAGCAGGAACTGGGCCCTTACGGTGCTGCCATTGCACCTTCACTAACTCAACCCTCTTTTTCCTTAGATCCTTCATCTTCCTATCGAGGATGGCTACTAGTCGCTCGATGCAGTTCAAGATGTCATCTACCTGAATATCCTCTACATGTACCACTGCAGATTCAGCCACCAAGCACTTTTGCAGCTTGGAGACATGAAAGGTGTTGTGGATTTGACTAAGCTCATCTGGTAGATGCAGCGTATATGCCACCTTACCCACCCAGGCTATAACCCTGAATGGTTCGATATACTGAGGGCCCAGTTTGCCCAGTTTTCGGAAGCGAATGACACCTTTCCAAGGTGACACCTTCCGAAGGACCATATCCCCGACCTGGAATTCCATGTCCGATCGACATCTGTCGGCGTAACTCTTCTGCCGAATCTGGGCCATCTAGATTCTACTTCGGACCTGTTGGATCCTCTCTGTCATCTTGAGTACCACTTTGGTATTCCCGATGACCCTTTTCCCTACCTCACCCCAATATATCGGGGTTCTGCACTTCCTCCCGGAAAGCATCTCGAAGGATGGTCGATGCTGGCGTGGTAGCTATTATTATAGGAAAACTCTACCAGAGGAAGGTAGGTATCCCAGCTACTACCGAAGTCTAGTACACACACCCATAGCATATCTTCTAAGGTCTAGATGGTCTGCTTGCTTTGACCATCTCTCTGCATGTGAAAAGTCATGCTAAAGTGAAGACGGGTACCCAACTCGTCATGGAATTTCTTCAAGAATCTAGAAGTAAACCGTACATCTCAGTCCAAAATCACTAAAACTGGCACCCCATGCTAAGCTACTACCTCCCTGATGTAGATATCGACCAACTTCTCGGCCGAAATACACTCATGGATCGGAATTAAATGGGTACTCTTGGTCAGTCGATCCACGATGACCCAAAGAGAGTCTACTCCCCGTGTGGTCTTGGGAAGGTTCATGAGGGAATCCATAGTAATGTCCCCTGAATTCCATACAGGGATATCCAACGAATGCGGCTACCCGTGTGACCTCTGGTGCTCGGCCTTGACCTTCTTGCAGGTCAAGCACCGCTCCACTTACCAAGCTATGTCCCGCTTCATGCAAGGCCACGAATATTTAGGGCGAATATCCCTACACATCTTCGTCGCCTCGGGAAAGATGGAGAACCTAGACTTGTGGGCCTCATCCATTAGTACCTTGCATACCCCGCCCCAGTAAGGAACCCAGACCCTCTGGTGCTGGGTCAGCAGCCCATCACTGTCGGAGTCAAACAACGCCAACTAGCCTATGATCCGCTCACACTTCCGATGCTCCTCCTGATGGGTTTTGAGCATTCTAACACTTCCTAAGTGTACATGCAACCCTAATAACCTTGAATCTATGTTTTCTCTATATACATGCAAATTTCTTTTTCAAGGTTATTTCCTATCTAGCATGGCATGGGGATTACATAAAACATAAAACTAGTAGAAATACATACCTTGTTGTTGCTTGGATTCCTTCAAGACTTTGTGAGCCTAGCACCCCAAATGTTGTGCCTCAAATGCTTCACACAACACCACAAAACTTGGAATAACTTGAGAGAATACTTGTAGCACTCAAAATCGGTTATGCCCTCACTAGTAACCTCTTAGGTCCGATTTTACTAGCCAAAGGGTTCCTTTTATAGTGGTGTCACAATTAGGGTTTCATTAAGAAGACCCATAATTATCATGACTCTTCATTTCTCATGATCCATGGGTTTGTAACTCCCATGGACTATCCATGGAGCTCCAAATGGTTACATCCATAACCCACCAACCATGGATCATTAATCCACCATAAAAGAATTTATGATTGTCATAATCAACCCTTACATATTTAATTAGTTTCACTTTGATCACCAAATTAACATTAGATTAATACTTGATCAAATACTAATTAAATAATACTATTATTAATATATTTGAACTTATAATATATTAATAATCATAAGTACCTTATTCTCTCATTTAGTCTATCCATGTATTGCAATGCCATGCAACCCAAATGGACCATGCCGGGTCGGGTCAAGTTCATACCAAATAAAGTTATGGACTTAGACACTATATCCAACAGTCTCCCACTTGGATAAGTCTAATAACTATATTTGCAAATATGACTTCAAAACCTGACTAGCAATCGTAGCTCTTTCAAAGTCTCTCGGAACTGAGATGATGATGATACGCCATTTAAGATAAGTGATCATATAATCCTCTGCTCTCATGATATCAGCCGGACAAACACATGGAACATGGTCTTACTTATTGTCCAGCATTTGTTTCTCGATCTCCGATTTGTTTCGACACAGAACTAAATTGAACACATCACTTATGTTCTGACCGGGCCCGGTACATGGGTCAAAACCAAATCATCGAGGGGCCCAGATATCGCTTTTATTTCTAGAAGGAACAGATAAACTTCGACTGATATGCTTGTACTAACTACTTGTTGAATTACTCACAAAGGCATGTTTTATAACATCGAGTTACCAATGCGTTTTCGTACAATCAATGAATAACCAACTCATAGTCAACAACTCATATCTCTAGGTTTGAAGATTTATATGATATTACCGTCTCACGATCACTCGAGATAAATTCCATGAAGTGATGCAAGTGAGCGTGGGTTGAATCCAATACTCAGCCCTTATGAGTACTCATGAATGTTGTAGCAACCATTGCATTGTCCAAAGCACTTTAGACAAATCGTATAAGCCAAATTCATGACAGTCTTAAATCAATCCTTACTTCCAAAGTTTGACTGACTGTGGATGGTTTGAATAATATGATATATACCATAACATAATTATTATGGAAGTAAAAACATGCAACGTTGAAACACAGTAAACAATCAACATAAGATAGTAACACCTTACTCATAAATAAATAACAACTTTTATTTATCATCAAATGTCAATTACATTTTACAAGTTTCAGGAATCTAATTATTGAAACTAATATCATCCTACGGCCCAATGCGCCTTGCATGCTGTAAATGCTTAACCCTGCTCAGTCCCTTCGTGAGGGGATCTGCCGGGTTCTCATTTGATGATACCCTCTTTGCCACGAGGAGTCCTTCTTCTATTCTATGTCTGATGAAATGGTATTTTCTGTCAATGTGCCTAGATCTCCCGTGATCTCTTGGTTCCTTCGCCAAAGCAACCGCACTCTCACTGTCACAGAAAATTTCCATTGGCTCCTTTATAGCTGGTACAACTCCAAGGTCTCCGATGAAGTTCTTTAGCCATATCGCCTCTTTTGCTGCCTCGCTTGCTGCTATGTACTCTGATTCACAAGTCGAATCAGCTACTGTTTCCTGCTTGGAACTTTTCCAAGTAATGGCTCCTCCATTTAGGATAAAGTCCCAGCCTGACTGAGAGCGAAAATTATCCCTATCAGTTTGAAAGCTACCATCACTATATCCTTCCACTCTCAAGTCATCACTTCCTCCGAGGCTAAGGACCCAGTCCTTAGTCCTCCGCAAATACTTGAGAATGTTCTTTACCGCTGTCCAGTGTGCCTTGCCAGGGTTCCCCTGATATCTACTGACCATGCTCAAAGCAAAGGCCACATCAGGGCTAGTACAAGTCATAGCATACATGATCGAGCCCACAGCGGAAGCATATGGTATCTGACTCATTTCAGCTATCTCAGCCTCTGTACTCGGACTCTGAGTCTTACTTAGCTTGGCATTACTCTGGATTGGTAATTCTCCTTTCTTGGAATCTTGCATACTGAACCTCTTCAGTACCTTATCCACATAAGTACTTTGACTAAGTCCAATTAGTCTCTTACTCCTATCTCTCAATATCCTTATCCCTAGGATATAGGCAGCTTCCCCAAGGTCCTTCATAGCAAAACACTTCCCAAGCTAGGCCTTAACCTCCTGCAAAGTTGGGATGTCGTTTCCTATGAGAAGTATGTCATCCACATACAACACCAAGAAGCTAACTATGCTCCCACTAGCCCTGACATATACACAAGACTCATCCTCACTTCTAGAAAAGCCAAACTCTTTGACTTCCTCATCAAAGCAAAGATTCCACCTGAAGGATGCTTGTTTCAATCCATAAATGGATTTTTCAAGCTTACACACTCTATTAGGGTACTTTAGATTGACAAAACCCTCTGGCTGATCCATGTAAACATCCTCAACCAACTTCCCATTAAGGAAGGTGGTTTTGACATCCATTTGCCATATCTCATAGTCATGAAATGCAGCTATGGCTAACAGCACTCTAATAGACTTAATATTGGCCACTAGTGAGAAGGTCTCATCATAGTCAACACCCGGAGTTTGAGTAAAGCCCTTCGCAACCAGTCGCGCTTTATAAGTGTGTACTTTCCCATCCATGTTGGTCTTTTTCTTGAAGATCCATTTTCACCCAACTGTCTTACGACCTCGTGCATTGTCAACCAAGTTCCAAACTTGATTGTCATACATGGACTGAATCTCGCTGTCCATAGCCTCCTTCCATTTTGCAGACTCAGGGCCTGCCATGGCTTCCATATAATTATTAGGTTCATCCAAATCTATCAGTGTACTATCACTGATAAATGTATCACCTTCAGTGGTGATATGATAACCATAATAAAATTCAGGTGTGTTCCTCACCCTAGTGGAACGTCTTGGAGGTACAGACTCATCTATCGGCTCAATAGGATTTTCCTCCTCAGGTTGGCTGACAGTATTTGAGGTTCCTTCACCACTTGACTCTTGAAGCTCTTCAAGGTCAATTTGCCTCCCACTATCCCCTTGGCTTATTAATTCTCTCTCACGAAAGACTCCTCTTCTTGCTACAAAGACGACATTATCACTGGGTCTGTAGAAGAGGTAACCAAAGGATCTATGTGGGTAGCCGATGAAAATACACCTCTCGCTTCGGGGCTCAAGCTTATCATGAGTCTCACGCCTCACAAAAGCTTCACAACCTCAAATCTTAATGTGGTCCAAATTGGGCACTTTCCCAGTCCACATCTCGTGAGGTGTTTTGGCAACCTTTTTAGTAGGGACTAGATTAAGGATATGGGCGACAGTCTCTAAGGCATACCCCTAGAAAGAGATTGGTAACGAAGCTCGACTCATCATGGAACGAACCATATCTAGCAGGGTTCAATTGCGCCTCTCAGCCACACCATTGAACTGTGGTGTCCTGGGAGGTGTCAATTGTGAGACAATCCCACATTCCTTAAGATAGTCAAGGAACTCAATGCTAAGATACTCTCTTCCCCGATCGGATCGGAGCATCTTGATGTTCCTGCCCAATTGATTCTCAACTTCCTGCTTAAACTCTTTGAACTTTTCAAAGGTTTCTGACTTATGCTTGATTAAGTATATATATCCATATCTACTGTAATCTTCAGTAAAGTCACATAATAACGATTAGCATCTCTTGTAGCAACTCTGAAGGGCCCACACACATCCGTGTGTACAAGGTCCAACAAACCTTCACCCCTATCACAAGTACCTATGAAGGGTGACTTTGTCATTTTTCCATGTAAACAAGACTCGCAACTATCATCTGACTTGAGTTCAAACGATTCCAAGACTCCAATCTTTTGGAGTTGGCCTATGCGTTTCTTGCTAACATGTCCAAGATGACAATGCCACAAAGATGCTTTATCCAAGCTATCAGAAGAATCAATATACAACACATTATTTCCTAGATTGTCTACAACATTCACAGCTTCATATACACCATCACAAGGTATTGCTTTAAAGTAAAATACATCATTGTAATAAACATTAATGGCACCATTTTTATTATCAAATGAAAATGTAAAACCTTGTTTGTACAAGCCATGAAAGGAAATAATATTTCTCGCCATTTCGGGCGAGTAACAACACTTATTCAAATCTAACATTAACCCATTATTAAGCAATAAAGAATAAACTCCTATCTTGGTAACAGGTGATGCTTTCCTGTTGCCCATGACTAAGTTTATCTTCCCATGCTCCACATGCTCACTTCTTCTTAGTGCCTGCAAATCAGTACAAATGTGAATACCACATCCTGTATCAAGCACCCAAGAATTAGCATTAGATGAGTTGTTAGACAATATTGTGTAAATACCTGCATGGGTGGGTTTAACCTTCCCATCCTATACATCTTGCAGATATTTGGTGCAGCTTCGCTTGAAGTGTCCCTTATCTTGGCAATAGAAGCACTGTGCTTCCTTTGGGTTCGAAGAAGGAGTAATGGGACCTTTCTTTGTCCCACTTGAAGAGGAACCATCAAGAGTCTTACCCTTGGTACCCTTTGAAGGGCTTTTCCTCTTCTTACTCTTCCCTTGCCCAATTGCAAGAACAGGGGCTGTTAAAGGAGTAGAAGTAACAACCGCTTTACCCTTAAGGCCATTTTCAGCTGTCCTTAAGAGTCCTTGAAGTTTGCTAAGAGTGGCTTCCTCCTTATTCATATGATAAGTCATACGAAATTGATCATAAATTGAAGGTAAGGAATCGAGAATGATGTCAATCGCCAATTCCTCAGGAAAGTCTTCATTGAGCTTTAGCAACCGGTCAACGAACCTCTGCATCTTCTGCAAGTGACCGGTGATGGGTTCACCATCCTTCATCCTTGCGGTTATCATGGAGGAAATGATTTCATACCTCTCTTGACGCGCGCTCTGATGGTACCTTTCCATCAGATCTAGGTGCATCTCGTAGGGCTAGAAATCTTCATAAGATTTTTGGAGTTCCGGAGTCATTGTGGCCATCATGATGCAGGACACCTTGGTGGCATCCTTCTCATGTGCAATGAACTCCGCAAGCTCTTCAGGAGTAGCAGTGGCTTCATTAACAACCTTAAGCTCCCTATCAAGGACATATTCTTTGTCCTCATAGCGGGTCATCATCCTGATGTTTCTGATCCACTCATTGAAGTTGGATCCATCAAAGATGACTTTACCACACAAGTTCATTAGGGAAAAGGAGCCTGAAGGGTTTGAGCCAGCAGCGTTATTGGAAGACATCTGGAATAGAAGGAAGATAAGTTTCATTAGATTAAAAGTCCTTAATAAGTCACCCAAATGAGATATTAAGGCTAGGATCCAACAAACTATTTATAGGTGGAAGAGGGATGCCGTAATCCACATTATAAAATATTTGAAGGTAGGTAATGACGATTTACCAATTTCCACCACAAGAACAAAATATTTTATTATTAGGTTTTAGTTGTTTTTGAAACTCCTAGATCATTTGAGATACATTGAACTTTTCAATGGCATGTTTGAATCTCGAATGTGCCCTCTCAAGTTTGTGACTGGGATGCCGAGGATGACAAACAAGGTGTGAATAACCATACAAATTGACTTGGTACCCTTAACAATATTACCTAATCGATGTGCCGGTTAACCACACACGCTCCACCGATCTATAATAAAGTCAAGTTATCCATTGCCACTCTTACTAGTCCATGTTAGTGTGCCGGTTAACCACACACGCTCCACTAACGACTTGGTAAGGTACAAAGTGTAATTTTATGGGCTAGCACCAATTTCACATTTTCCTAAAGTAACTAAGATTGGGAATTTATAATGTATAGTTACTTTATAATTCATTATACTTTTAATGAGAATTTAAAGTCGTATCCTACCCGTTCGGCTAACGACCCTCCACCGATCAAGGAAGCGGTGGGTGAGAGTGGACACCCATTAAGTCACCATTTTATAGGCAACAACCTTATACCCCCCTTATAGACCGGCTTCGTGAATGAGGCTTACTAACGGTAAGAACGACATATTCTTATACATATCTATATAATAAAATTATAATAATAGTATAAGGGTTGATTTTTAAATCTTTTAAATATCTAAGGTATAATTTGGAATTAAAGTGTAAGACTTTTCAAATTCCAAATCTTGAGGGCAAGAATTGAAACTATTCCAAGTCTCTTCAATTTTGTAACTTATGAGTTTTATTGGTTCATAAAAATGAAGACTCTTCATTTTATGAAACCTCTTTAGTTCTTTAAACACAAATTAAAGAAGTGACATTTGGTTATCCATAACTTGAGGACAAGTTATGAACACCATCAATACAATTAAGATCAAGAATTAAACACACATGGTGGTTACACATAATTCCTATGATCTTCTAAAACTCACAAGAACACAAATTCATGTCAAGCAATTTCAAGAAATCATATGAACATATATAATAATTTGAAATTGTTAAAAGTCATGTAAAATGGATTAACATAATCATTATCATTTTGAAAAACAGATTTTACAAGTCCAAAATAGATTGGGATAATGATTCTAATTCATTTCCAGCAACAAAAACTCGAAAAATCTGCCCAGCTCGATCCTACTCGGCGAGTGCATTATCCTACTCGGCGAGTAGGATGAATTTGTTCATGGACTCGACGAGTCCTCCCCATGGACTCGGCGAGTACAGTCGTCAGAATGCAGAATTTTTGTTTCTCAAGCAGTTTTGCATCAAGTATACAGAAAACAATCCTAGGCTCTGATACCACTGATGGGTTTTGAGCATTCTAACACTTCCTAAGTGTACATGCAACCCTAATAACCTTGAATCTATGTTTTCTCTATATACATGCAAATTTCTTTTTCAAGGTTATTTCCTATCTAGCATGGCATGGGGATTACATAAAACATAAAACTAGTAGAAATACATACCTTGTTGTTGCTTGGATTCCTTCAAGACTTTGTGAGCCTAGCACCCTAAATGTTGTGCCTCAAATGCTTCACACAACACCACAAAACTTGGAATAACTTGAGAGAATACTTGTAGCACTCAAAATCGGTTATGCCCTCACTAGTAACCTCTTAGGTCCGATTTTACTAGCCAAAGGGTTCCTTTTATAGTGGTGTCACAATTAGGGTTTCATTAAGAAGACCCATAATTATCATGACTCTTCATTTCTCATGATCCATGGGTTTGTAACTCCCATGGACTATCCATGTAGCTCCAAATGGTTACATCCATAACCCATAAACCATGGATCATTAATCCACCATAAAAGAATTTATGATTGTCATAATCAACCCTTACATATTTAATTAGTTTCACTTTGATCACCAAATTAACACTAGATTAATACTTGATCAAATACTAATTAAATAATACTATTATTAATATATTATAACATATAATATATTAATAATCATAAGTACCTTATTCTCTCATTTAGTCTATCCAAGTATTGCAATGCCATGCAACCCAAATGGACCATGCTGGGTCGGGTCAAGTTCATACAAAATAAAGTTATGGACTTAGACACTATATCCAACACCTCCTTCATATTGTCGACATGCGCATCTCGAATCTGATCCAATAGTGGAGTCACCACTATCATCCTTAGGCATATGTCTCTAATCCGGGCTTCCTTGTAGCTAAGTTTATCAACCACAACATTAGCCTTCCCCAGGTAGTGGAGAATCTCACAATCGTAATCCTTCACCACATCTAACCACCAGCGCTGCCTCATGTTTAGATTCAGCTGATCCATAAGGTACCTCAAGCTCTTGTGGTCCGTGTAAATGGTAAAATGGACCCCATAGAATTAGTGTTGCTAAATGTTGACGACAAAAATAACTGCCCCAACTCCAAGTCGTGTGGCGGGTAGTTCGCCTCGTGAGGCTTTAACTACCTCGAGGCATAGGCGATGACATGCCCCCTCTACATCAATATTGTGCCTAAGCCTGAAATGGACACATCACTATACACTACAAAGTCCTCAACGCCCTCTGGCAGGGATAAGATCAACACCTCATAGAATCTCTGCCTCAAAGTCTCAAACGCTGCTTGTTGATCCGGCCCCCAATGAAATACAACAACCTTCTTCGTCAATCGGGTCAGTGGTACTGCTATCTTGGTGAAATCCTGTATGAATCTCCGGTAATAGCCTGCAAACTTGAGGAAACTGTAAATCTCAGATGGAGACTTCAGAACCCCCATCTCATCACAGCCTCCACTTTGGCCGGGTCGACCAAAATATCGATGCCCCAGAACGTACACCTCGCGCAACCTGAACTCACACTTGAAGAACTTAGCGTACAAGCTCTCCCTCTTCAGGTTATCCAACACCTCCTGTAAGTGCTCCTCGTGCTCCACCTATGTCTTGAAGTAAACCAAGATGTCATCGTTAAAGACTATCACAGACTGATCTAGCATCGGTCTGCATACATGGTTCATCAGATCCATGAAAATGGCAGGAGCATTTGTGAGCCCAAAGGGCATTACCACAAACTCATACTGGCCATAGTGAGTCCAAAAACCAGTCTTCTGTACATCCTCATCCCTGAATCACATTTGGTGGTAGCCTAAACACAAATATATCTTGGAAAACCAAGATGCCCCCTGTAGCTGGTCGAAGAGATGATCAATCCTCGGGACTGGGTAATGGTTCTTCACCGTTACCTTGTTCAGCTCTTGTAATATATACACATCTGATGTGACCCGTCCTACTTCTTCATAAACAGGATCAGGGCTACCCAAGGCGAATTGTTTGGCCTAATGAATCCATTGTCTAACAGTTCCAGCAACTGTGTAGACAACTCCTACATCTTAGGAGGAGCCAACCGATATGGTGCATTGGCTATTGGAGCCACACCATGGGCTAGGTCGATCCTGAACTCCACCTGTCTCTCTGGAGGTATCCGAGGCTACTCCTCTGGAAATACGTATGGGTACTCTCGCACAACCGGTACATCACTCACGGTCACTTTAACCGCCTCCTGGGTATCCATAACATAGGCAACATACCCTGCGCAACCCTACTAGAGGCAGTGTCTAGACCTCTCTACCGAACACAAAGCTGGTCCACGTTGCAGCCTCTCGCCTCGAATCACCAGCTCTCCCCCACTTGGGGCCCTGACAGATACCAACTGCTGCGCATAATCGATCATCGCCCCATTAAGGCTCAACTAATACATTCCTATGATGACCTTGTTCCCCGTAAAAGGAATGGGAACCAAATCCACATGATATATCTCATCATACAACCTCAAGACAAAATCTCTAAAAACCTATGATGCCTGTATGGATCGGTTGTCAGCAATCTTGGCCTCTAATAACACCTGTACTCGGATACCGTTCACATGGAACGATCCTAAATAAAGCACATAAAACATAGAACATAAATATCATAACCGACATGTAATAAGACTTAGGGAGAAGAAAACATACCCGTCATTACACCCGGTGCGACACGCGCCTCCTTGGCAGTAAACTGGAAGACTCGGCTCCTCACCACTTGAACTTCCATCTTACCATGTCGGCCATCCGTGATCCACAAGGTCGCTGGAGCTGGCACCACTAATGGCAAGGCTGGTACCAATCTCAGACAGTTGGCCTTTTTATGGCCCTTCTCATTGCAATGAAAGCAAATCAGAGCTGATGTATGAATGGTGGGGGTAGCGGTAGTTCAATCCTTGCCAAAGTTCCCAATCTTGTTGCACTTATAGTAGCCTGATCCTCCATCTCTGCAAACCCCCTCATGTGGCTTCTTGCATTTACCGCAACGGTTCCAGCCCTGGTGGCCCTTCGACCTTGAGTCGGAGCCCTTGGGTTTCTTCCCAGAAACCCCCCTCACCTGCCCAGTCTTCTCCTTCCTCTTCCTAATGTGCTCTATATCAATCTCCCTCTCCCTTGCCCTCACACTCTTGTCATCCAAAGTTGGGCGTGCCGAGTAGTTGATATGTTTTCGGATGTCAGCCCTCAACATGTCGTGGTATCGGGTCTTCCTCATCTCCTCATCTCCCACGTACCGAGGCACCAGTAAGGCCCGCTTCCTAAACTTGGTGGTAATATCCATCACTTTCTCAATAGTCTGACTCATATCAAGAAACTCTCTGGTCAGCTGTTGAAGCTCCACAGCCGGCACAAACTCAACCCTAAACCTGGTTACAAAGTCAGACCATGTCATAGTCTGAATGGTTGGGGCTCCTAACAAATCACTGATTGGCTCCCATGAGTCTCTAGCTCTGTCTCTCTAACATCCTGCAGCATATTGGACCTTCGACCCCTCAGGATAGAAGCTCATCAACTATGCAGACTCGATGTCATTAATCCATCTCCTGGCCACAATGGGGTCCTTCACCCCATGAAAGTCTAGTGCGCCACATCCCCTGAAGTCCTTGAAGGAGAGTGTATGCGTCCCTGACTGGCTAGATTCCATGTCACTCCGGAATGCCCTGAGGTGATCCTCCATCGACTCAATGATCCTTTCCTTGATCGGCCCAAAAATCACTAGGGTTCCCTCAATGATGCCTCTCATGATCTCAAACGTGATGAACTTGCGTAATCCATCATCAACTGGCCCGGAACCTAAAACCAAACCTGAACCTGATACAGACCCTGAACCTCCTGCTCCATGACTTGTCTCCACCATTTTGAAACAAAACACATAATCGTCAGGGTCATACATCACATCGAGAGGTCTCACATTCTACCACTCTTGGTTCCCCGTAGCTCCCCCAAGAGTCAAGTATGGATCCTCTGCTTTTAGTAGTACATGCCTATACTACCTTCCACATCTATCTATAATGTCCGCTTGTTTTGCCTTGGTTTCCCAAAGTCGCTTCCTATCCAGGTATATGATCCACAAACAAGTAATCTCTGATACTAATCTCATCCTAAGCTTACCGTAGGGTAATCCTTCAACCCACCCTCTGCTATCAGGTGCACAAGAAGTCCCGACTATCCCTCCATAAGTAGCTCGAGAATACCATTACATATTACTAAGACCAGATCATTCTCCGAATGAGAGGTCCTACCCTACAACGGTTGGACTCAAACAAGAGCTACAAAATAGGGCTAGAACTAACCTTCTGAAATTATTTAGTCCTCATAATATGTAACTTAACGTATTCATTTACTAGTTAATTAATGATAATTAGTACTCCTAAAAGCGCAAAGCAATCAGGATTATAGCGTTGCGTAACCAAACCAATCATATCACTGACTAATCAGTACTAGCGTACAATTCAGTAAGCACATACAACAGGCATATAAGGCATCCTTCTTAGATCCTTAACCCTAATCTAGCATGCAATTCTTATACACATATAACACGCTTACAAGGTATCCTTCCTAGATCGTTATCCCTAATCTAGCATGCAGTTCTCATCATCATATCATATATCATATCAAACATGTCTGGGTATCTTGGGTGTGTACGAATCCCTCAAACCAAGGTGTGTCTGAATCCCTCAAACCAAGTCTCTGATACCAACTTGTAACATCGCAAATTTTACGATAAAAAATTTCATTTTGAATTTAATAATTATAAAACATATGTCTGAAAACATCATAGTACTATTCATATCAACAACCAGTGTATCCATAATCAAAACATTTCATGAAAAATAATACTAGAGTACAAAATCCCAAGAAACCATAGTGCGCAAGAATCATGTGTGATGCGCTATAGTCAAGCCAACTCCTTTCCATTTGAAGAGGAAGTTCCCCCGTCATACAACATACCATACAAATTACATACTATCAGGCATGTCGGGGTGACCAACCTACCCCATTTCAGGCATATCTGGGTGCCTAACCTACCCTGCTGAGCATACCGGGGTGCTCAGCCTACACCACTATCAGGCATACAGGGGTGCTCGACCTACCCTTGTCAGGCATATCTTGGTGCCCGACCTACCCTCCCTTGTATCTCAACTGGTTACGGGGACTATTTTACCCCTTCCACTACAACATACTAATATATCATAAACATACTCTCAGGCATACCGGGGTGCTCGACCTACCCCTTTGGTCCTTTTGACCGGATACAAGGACTATTCCCCTTACTACCATTTTCACATAACATCATACCATACTAGCACATAAAACATAACAGATAGTGGCATACCAGACAATTATCACAAAAACAATCATTTGACAAACCACTCTGACTTGTGGGCCGACATTGTGGCCTTAGACCTATTTCCACTAGAGGTAACTCACCTCAAGTGTAGCGAAGTAGCTGAACTATCCTCGGCTCTGGAATCAACCCCACTCAAGTCCTACACATAAAATATTCATTTAATTCTCCTTTTCATATACATGACCCCATAAGGGTCAACATTGGTCAAAGCCCAAGTCAAACTCACCATTCTGGTCAAAGTCAACATTATGGTTGACTCAACTCGTTGAGGTGGTCTATCAACTCATCAAGTTCCATATATCAGAAAACCCCAAATCCGCAATCCAACTCACCGAGTTACCCTCTAACTCGTTGAGTTCCTCCTTATGACAGAATCAGGACTTCATGCTTCAACTCGTCCAGTCCTTCCTTAAACTCATCGAGTTCTCCATTCATCAAAACCCCCAAAAACTTAGCCAACTCACTGAGTCATCTCCTAGACTCACTGAATTTTCTCAGTAACTAGAAAAGGTTAGGGCCATGATCTAACTCGTCAAGTTTCGTGAACAACTTTTCGAGTTCCCCTTAGTCTATATCCATTAAGTCACTTTCTGTTGGGCTCAAAGCTTCCAAACCATAGATCTAGTCCCCTAGGGTCGATATATCATTTAATGTTGCTAAATGTATGTACATGCATGAGTTATTAAGCTCAAAAGACCCTAAAAGGTGGTTCACAAGTTGCATGGGACTCCTTTGTCCATAAAGTTGGCACCTTTATGGCATGGAGTCCCTCAAAGGCTCTAGATCTGCAGGTTCTTCCCACATGGGACTTCTAAATCCCAAAGGCCGCCATTATTGAACCAAAACATGGAGAAAATCCCTAAAACTAGATCTAAACACTCAATAAGCAAGATAAAAGCTTTATACCTCATGTGAACTAAAAATGGAGCTCAACTTCTAGATCTACTCTTCTCCTTCACTTCCTTGCTCTTTCTTCAAGTCTCTTCTTCTTCAAAACCTAAAGAAAGCACCAAGAATAGCTCAAAACTATGAAAAATGAATTAGGGTTTTGTGGCTAGGGTTTGGGACGACAGGGGATACAAATGACACTAGCCCTTGCAGGTTAAGGTGTTTAAATAGGGTACTAAACCCCAAAAATTAGGGTTTCATTATGGCAGACCGACTCGTTGAGTTGAGGCTCTTAACTCTTCGAGTAGACATTAAATCCCGCATCCAAATTCCATTCCTACTCGACAAGTTTAGGGCCTCCAACTCGTTGATTTCCTAAAGAAAATGAATAGATCTTGTTTAAAATACATATCAGGAACTAGGCGTTACATGTTCGTTTATCTAATGACATTTTCCTACATCGTGTTCTCTATGTTCCCGAGATAAAAGAAACTTGCTATCCATGTCGTAAATAATTGACGATCTAATGTGTTTTGTTAGATTTTCATATGACATATGCATTGTGCATGGACGTCTTTTGAGGAAGCTGATTGGGATGGGTGAACGAAGAGATGGGTTGTACTACTTAAGGACGATGCCAAAATTACATGTTTCCTCTGTTATATCTTCTATGATTGATCTTTAGCATAAACGTAAGGTTCATCCGCCTAAGGATATACTAATGTTAATCCCCTTGGTTAATTCTAGTAATAGATTGAATTAAGCTTGTGAAGCATGTCATCGTTTCAAATATTTTTGAAACTATTTTGTTTTAAGTGAAAATGTTGCTTCTCGTATATTTGAACTCATTCATTGTGATTTGTGGGGTCCATATAATATGTCTTCTTTGTTTAGGGATGCAATTCGTTTTTACAATAACTGATGACTATTCACTTACAATATGGATTTTTTGTTAGTAGACAAACCTGAAGTGCTCAAAACATTAATCTCATATGTTGCCATGATAGAGCGTCAATTTTCACAACATATTAAGGTTGTATGATCAGATAATGCAACAGAATTTCATTTCCTGAAAGATTATTTGTCAAAAACAAGAATTTTTTTCTAGACTTTGAGCGTTGGAACCCCTTCAAATATGGACAGGTAGAAAGAAAACACCAACATATTCTAAATGTGGCATGTGCTTTGCATATTCAAGGTAATCTTCCCTTGTCTCGTTGGGGTGAGTGTGTCTTGAATGCAACCCATCTAATTAATCATATTGTAACATCCAAAAATATGGTCCTGAAAGTTTCAATTTTAATAATTGGTAAAATAGTATTTTCAATATCATCCAAACATTTCAAATAAAAACCAATATATCAATTGTCATAAAATAAAGTAAAACATCATATGCGGAATCCTAATAGTGTGTGAGATGCAGTCAACTCGAGCTCTTCCCCTTGGAATCGGAAGTACCTGAAAGAAAACTAGAAACCATAAGCATAAAGCTTAGTGAGTTCCCCCCAAACTACCGCATACCATACATACAATAGAAAAATAGTTGGCCCCGTCGTGCTTTGGACCCCATCCGGTATCATGCCCCGCCCGGTCATCGAGGTGAGCTCGGTAATAAATCAGGCCCTGCACAGAATTCATATAACATATATTAAAGAAAAACATAAACATGCAATACTCACAGAGATAAATAGCATACAAATAGTCATCAGGCCTCGCCCGACATCGGACCTTAGCCCGGAAGCATATAAGCACATACACATGCAATAGTCACAAAGACAGCTAGCATACTAACATAGCATAAACAATAGCCAACATTGGTGCCTTCAAACTACTAAACCATGTAAGGAAACTCACCTCGAAAAGATAAATCTCTCAGAAAGAAATCTCTAGTTGCTGCACTGATGACCCCTCAAGCTATCAGAGCCAAAAATAACATCAAATAATCAATCTTAGGGTAAAATGACTATTTTTCCCATGGTCAAATTTGGTTAATGACTAAGGCCCTAAACCATAACATAAAAGGTCCATCACTAAAGAGTCTTCTAAAGCCCACCAATGGCCCACTTATAGTCCAATTTTCCAAATTGGGGACAAACTCCTCTAATTGGCTTTAACCTAAATCTGAAGCATATACATAGCTCAAAACCCGATTTCTAATGGTCCACTAAAGCCCAAAGCAAAAAAGTCCAAGAAAATGGCCTAATGAAAGCCCATTGTTGGACCGAACGTTGGGCATTCCCTTGTGGAACGTTGGGCGTTCGTCACTAGTCAATAGTCGCGAGACTCACGTAACACCTCGATCCTAGTACGAATTTAGTTCATTTAAATATTCATTTTATAAGAGCTACACGACGAGTTGGTAGCCCTAACTCGTCGAGTAGATGCCATATTTGATGTGGGGATTAAATGACCTACTCGGTGAGTCAAGAGCCCAACTCGACGAGTAGGTCCGCAAGGAGGAAAACCTATTTTCAAGGTTTTTCACCCTATTTAAGCCACTTAACCCCCTTTTGGGCCTCTCTTACCAGCCTCCCTGCCCTTCAAAACCCTAATTCATTGTGAGCTTCATTCTTGAGAGATTCTTGAAGTTTTGGGTGTGTTTTGTGATATAAAAAGGAGTTGGAAGAGCTTGGATCCATCAAGCTTATGGAGAAGATCAAGATCTGGGATTTCATCCATCTTTGGCAACCTTTTGAGGTAAAAAGCTCCAAACTTGGTAATCCATAACTTAGATCTACTTTAGTGTTCATTTATGGGTCTTTTTGATCCCTTGAGAAGGATAAGTTACCCTCCATGGGATGAATACCAACAAATACCTTTTTCGTATGATATTTGGCCTCTAGAATCATAAAAGAGGTCTTGAACCCATTTTTGTCCAAGTAATGGTCATGTTTATGGAAGTAGGTTGCTATAACTTGAGTTTGGGTCCATTTAAGGTGTGCAAAGCCATCAAGTCTCCAACTTTATAGAAATGAACCATAGAAGCGACTTGGAACTGTAATTTGGAGCGCTGGATTTGTGAAATCAGCTAATTAGCTTAGATCTGCAAGGGACTCGACGAGTTCATATGGAAACTCGACAAGTCCGATCAAGGATCCCTGATGTTGTTCATGAAACTCGGCAAGTTGTTTAGGAACTCAATGAGTTGGAAAATCTTGTCCCTTTTCTGCTTATGCGAAGACTCAACGAGTCTAAGGACGACTCGAGGAGTCTGAGGATGATTCAACGAGTTAGTTCGTCCAGTCGCGAGGATGGGTAGCCTGGAAACTCGACAAGTCATTGGGTGACTTGGCGAGTGAAGTCACGATTTTAGGGTTTCTGAATCGTAGAAATTGATGACTAGATATGCTGACTCGGTGAGTTAGGTCAACCTAGAAGGTTGACTAGACCAGAACGTTGACTTTAACCACGGGTAAAATGGTCATTTTACCCTAAGCAAGATTGTCAGATTATGACTAAGTATTATTATATAGTGGTTTTTGAGGAGTCGTGGGAACAACCAGTAGAGATTTCTCACACACGAGTTTAGTATCCAGTGTGAGAGGTGAGTTTCCATCAATAGGAACGAGTCTAAAGCACCAAGGTGGGCCTGTGTATGTGATATGCTAGTAGCTGAGTATGGATAGGGCCTGAATACCATAGCATCCGAGTGTGGGCGGGGCTCGAATCTTGTAGTATTATTTGAATATAATTCTGTGACATTTTGATAGGGATAGATATACTTGTTGTCTGTGTGATACTTGTATGCATGTTAGACAGCAGAGTGTGGGCGAGGCTCGAATCTCCAAGATAGCAGAGTGTGAGTGGGGACCAAATCTACTAGACAGTAGATTGTGGGCGGGGCCCAAATATCCTAGATAGCAGAGTGTGTGGGGTGGGGGTGAATCTCCTAGACAACAGAGTGTGAGCGGCGCCCAAATCTCATAGACATTGGAGTGTGGACGGGGCCCGAATCTCCAAGAGAGTAGGTGGGGCCCATATCTCTTAGTTGCATTTTATGTGTATGGTATGTGGTAGTATGGGGAGACTCACTAAGCTTCGTGTTTACAGTTTTCAGTTTTGGCTTCAGGTACTTCCACTAGCAAGGGGAAAGGCTCGGGATGATCGAATATCACACACCACAGTTTCAGCCTCGGATGTATAGACTCTAATATTTTCCTCATATGATTTTGATACAGTACTTGAGATGATGTTTTGAAATACATGATTCTTGATTTTCTTTATGGTTGATGGGTATTTACGGTTTTATTAGTGGATTAAAAATGAAATTTTTCGACCATATTTTTGGGATGTTTCACCTCAGCCAGAACGGCAGGCGTTACTCAACCTAATGGTAGGCATTCGCACACTTATGCCCAAAAGTTCTCATTAAGCCCTAAATTCTTAAAGCCACACGAACAAAACATAGATCCGAGTCCTAAAGAACAGCTAGAACCATAAATTCACTGACTTGGCGGCTTTACATGCCCCAAAAGGTCTCAACTTCAAGATATAGCATTCAACTTCCATAAAAAGGGCTTAATCTCATGCATGGGGTTTATAAAACTCTAAATATACAAACTTTATGAATCTAAAACATAATAAATGCCAACAGAATCAAATCAAAGCTTTTGGAGTCTTGGTTTGAGGGAAGTTTCAAGTCGGTATCAAAGCCTTGGTTTGATGGATTCGGGAACACTCTCGGGTGTGTTTGGACTCAAACTAAGGAAATGGTATAGAAATTTTCAAAACGAAAATCATTTTTGTAAAATGAATTTTGAGAAAAGAATAGAGTTTTAGAAAAAGCAAAAAGAATTTTGGAAAAAGAGAAAAGGGTGTGATGCATGCAATCAGCCGAGCTCAGTCAGTATGATAGCCGGTGTAGTATATGTTTGATTATGTGTACTGGATGCCCAAATGCTGCTTTCTTTGTGCTTTTAGGAGTTCTAGTTTTGTTTTAGCAACTAATAAACAAATGTGTTAAGTTACATATTACGAGGACTGAATAATTTCAGAAGGTTAGGTCTAGCACTATTTCACAGCTATTGTTTGAGTCCTACCGTTGTAGGGTAGGATCTCTCATTCGAAGAATTATCTAGTTTGAGTGATATTTAGTAGTATTAACGAGATAGTTAGGGGGAGATAACATGGAATTCTTATGCAACTGATGGCGGAGAGTGGGATGGTGATTCCCCTAGGGAAAGCCTAGGATGAGAGTAGCAAAGAGCAGTAGCAGTACAACGGACTTAATGAAGTCAAGGCAGTTATTGAGAAAAGTACGGATAGATGTGCAAGGTAGTATGGGCCCGTAATACTGAAAGCAGATGATCCGTACTCGAATCAAGTAAGGCCGAGATGAATCGAAGAAACTTGTAGCGTGTGAGATCATTCAAGTTATGATGAGTATTATGATGTTGGTGATGGTATATCACCGAGTATAGTGACGCTACGTAGTAGACCATATGGTAGTTCTATTGCTGGCGAGGGATCAGGCTCCGACTCTGGAGCCGGGCGGCTCAACGATCAGATGAAGGTTTCATTCGATCTGAGATTACGTGTAGTATCATTGACCAGACTCCTGTGATCTTCAGTACGATCAAGGAGGTCATTTTAGATATTTATCATGATAGGCTGAGTGCATTCTGCACTGAGATAACACCGATGATAAGGACACATGCGTTGATGATTCAGGAGTTCAAATCTTGAGAAGCTCCAGATTATCATGGGGATAGGGACCCCATTCCTAGCAGCAAGTGATTAGTAGATGTTGCCAATATTTTCTTACCAATCGTTGTCTCGAATGGGGACAATGACCAACTCGCTTCCAGCCTCCTGGAGGATAGGGCATGTGATTAATGGGAAGAGGCTGGAAGTGATTTGGGTGATGATGCGGTCAATGCTATGTCATGGGATGACGTTTTGACCAGATTCCAGGTAGAATTTTCCCAGACAATTGAGGCGCAGCAGTTGGCGCCAGAGTTATTAGATCTTCGCCAGACTACTGCGATTGTGGTACAGATCGCTACTAAGTCACTAGAGAGAGATTAGTTGGTATGACAGTATGCAACAGATGAGGAAATGAAGAAGGTAAGGTATCAGGAGATAATACAGAATGATAGTAGCGGGATCGTGAGTATTTCGGGGTGGGATACCCTGAATGGTATGACTTCTAGAGCATTAGAACGGGATATTGACTTAGAGCACATTGAGAAAAGGGAACTAGACCAGTTGCTTATATTGAAGGGTCTCAGGTGGAGACCTAAGATTTTGGATAAGCCTTTGAGAGACCAGTAGGGTCAGATTCGGTGCAGCACTTGCAGGAAATTGCATGGTGGAGCCTTTCATTCCAAGGGTTTATCCTATGTATATGTTTGAATTATATTTTCGAGAGATGTCATATGCCAATTGCTCATCAAGAATTATTAGTGGGTAACAGAAGGTTATTTCCCTAAATGTGGATTCGGGAAGTATTCATCGGGTTCCTAGAGGTTGTTTGATCTTTTGGATTGGCTAGTATTGAAACACTAGCAATGCTAAGCGTGGTTTCTAGAAAATTGGTCATGGGGAGTACGGAGGTAGTACTCAAGACCACAGAGCGGATCCAGTAGGTCCGGAGCAGGCTCCAGACTGCTTAGAGTTGGGAGAAGAGTTACGTCGATAAGCGGTGTTTGGACTTAGAGTTTCGGGAGGGTGATATGGTCCTCTTGAAGGTGTCACACTTGAAGGGCGTCATCCGATTTTGGAAGAGGGGCTAGCTGGGCCCCAGGTATATCGACCCACTTAGGGTTACGACCCGAGTGGGTAGGGTAGCGTACAGATTGGGTCTTCCAGCACAGCTCATCCAGATGCACAATGCTTTCCATGTTTTGCAGTTGCGGAAATGCTTAGTGGACAACCCGGTAGTTTTGCCCCTAGAGGATATTCAGGTTGATGACAGCCTGAATTACATTGAGAGACCAGTGACGATTCTGGATCACAAGACGAAGGAGCTGTGGAACAAGAGGGTCGAGATAGTGCAGGTGCAGTGGCAACACCATAAGGGTTCAGAGTGGACATGGGAACCCGAAGAGGAGATGAGAGAGCACTACTTGGAGTTGTTTCCAGATGCAGCAGACTTCAAGGCCAAAGTCTAAGATAAGTGGGGGAGAATCGTAACACCTCATTTGTGGTACGCATTTAGTTCATTTAAATATTCATTTTCTAAGAGAATATGCCAGATTGGACGCGGGGACTAAATGATCTATTCAGCGAGTCGAGAGCCCGAATTAACGAGTAGGGCTGCCAGGAGGAAACCCTATTTTGGGGGTTTTTCATCCTTTCGACCTCCCTTACTAGCCTCCCCATCCTTCTGAACCCAAATTCCTGGTGAGCTTCATTCTTGAGAGATTCTTGAAGTTTTGGGTGTGTTTTTATGATATAAAAAGGAGTTGGAAGAGCTTAGAGCCATCAAGCTTATGGAGAAGATTAATATCTGGGATTTCATCCATCTTTGGAAACCTTTTGAAGTATAAAGCACCTAGGTTGGTAATCCATAACTTAGATGTCTTTTAGTGTTGATTTATGGGTCTTTTTGATCCCTTGAGAAGGATAAGTTACCCTCCATGGGTTGTATGCCACGCAATCCCTTTTTCGTGTGATATTTGTTCTCTAGAATCATAAAAGAGGTCTTATACCCATTTTTGTCGAAGTAATGGTCGTATTTATGGAAGTAGGTTGCCATAACATGAATTTGGGTCCATTTGAGGTGTGTAAAGCCATCAAGTCTCCAGCTTTAAAGAAATGGACCATGGAAGCGATTTGGATCTGTATTTTGGAGCCCTAGATTTGTGAAATCAGCTTATTAGGTTAGATCGGAAAGGGATTCGACGACTTCATATGGGAACTCGACGCGTTTGATCAAGGATCCCTGATGTTGTTCATGAAACTCGGCGAGTTGTTAAGCAACTCGATGAGTTAGATCATCTTGTCCCTTTTTTGCTTATTCTAGGACTCGATGAATCTAAGGACGACTCGACAAGTTAGTTCGTCTAGTCGCGAGGATGGGTAGCCTAGAAGCTCGACGAGTCATTGTATAACTTGGCGAGTAAAGTCGTGATTTTAGGGTTTTTGAATCGTAGAACTCGATGAGTAGATATGATGACTCGACGAGTTAGGTTAACCTAGAAGGTTGAGTTGACCAGAACGTTGACTTTAGCGAGGGGTAAAATGGTTATTTTACCCTAAGCAAGATTTTCAGAAATTGACTAAGTACTATTATATAGTGGTAGCCGAGGAGTCATGGGGACAACCAACAGATATTCCTCACGCATGAATTTAGTATCTAGTTTAAGAGGTGAGTTTCCTTCAGTAGGAACGGGTAGAACGCACGAGGTCGGTCTGTGTATGTGATATGCTAGTAGCTGAGTATGGATGGGGCCTGAATATCATAGCTGCCGAGTGTGGTCGGGGATCCAATCTCGTAGTATTATTTGAATATAATTTTGTGACATTTTGATAGGGATATATATAATTATTGTCTATGTGATACTTGTATGCATGTTAGACAGCAGAGTGTGAGCGGGGCTCGAATCTCCTAGACAACAGAGTGTAAGCGGGGCCAAAATCTCCTAGACAGCAGAGTGTGTGTGGGGTCCTAATCTCCCAGACAATAGAGTGTAGGAGTGTCCCGAATCTCCTAGACAACAGAGTGTGAGCAGGGCTCGAATCTCCTAGATATCAAAGTGTCGATGGGGCCCAAATCTCCATGAGAGTGGGGGGGGTATCTCTTAGTTGCATGTTATGTGTGTGGTAAGTGGTAGTTTGGAGAAACTCACTATGCTTCGTGTTTACGCTATTCAGTTTTGGTTTCAGGTACTTCCACTAGCAAGGGGAAAGGCTCGAGATAATTGCATGGCACACACCACAGTTTTTAGCCTCGGATGTTTAGACTCTGATATTTTCCTCATAGGATTTTGATACAGTACTTGACATGATGGTTTGAGATACATGATTCTTGATTTTCTTTATAGTTAATGGGTATTTATGGATGAAAAACGAAATTTTTTGGACCGTATTTTTGGGATGTTTCAAGTTGGTTTCAGAGCCTTGGTTTGATGGATTTAGGCTCACTCTCGAGTGTGTCTGGACTCAAACTAAGGAAATGGTATAGAAATTTTCAAAAGGAAAATCATTTTTGTAAAAAGAATTTTGAGAAAAGAAAAGAGTTTTAGAAAAAAAAATTTGGAAAAAGAGAAAAGGGTGTGATGCATGCAATCAGCCGAGCTCAAGTAAGTACTCCCAAATTACCCATACAAGTTTATGATATGATATGATTCTAAGAACTGCATGCAAGATTAGGACTAAGGATCTAGGAAGGATGCGTTATGTGCCTGTTATACATGTATCAACATTATGAAAAATGCATGCAAGTACAATTCAGTCAGTATGATAGCCAGAGTAGTATATGTTTGATTATGTGTATTCAATGCCCAAATGCTACTTGCTTTGTGATTTTAGGAGGTCTAGTTTTCTTTTACTAACTAATAAACAAATGTGTTAAGTTACATATTACGAGGACTGAATAATTTCAGAAGGTTAGGTCTAACACTATTCTGCAGCTCTTGTTTGAGTCCTACCATTGTAGGGTAGGATCTCTCATTCGAAGAATTATCTAGTTTGAGTGATATGTAATAGTATTTGCGAGATAGTTAGGGGGAGATAACAGGGACTTGTTATTCAGCTGATGGTGGAGAGTGGGATGGTGATTCCCCTAGGGCAAGCCTAGGATGAGAGTAGTAGAGAGCAGTAGCAATAGAAGGGACTTGATGAAGTCAAGGCAGTTCTTGAGAAAAGTACGGATAGATGTGCAAGGTATTATGGGCCCGTAATACTGAAAGTAGAGGATCCGTACTCGAATTAAGTAAGGCCGAGATGAATCCAGGAAACTTGTAGCGTGTGATATCCTTCGAGTTATGATGAGTATTATGATGTTGGTTATGGTGTATCACCGAATATAGTGGCGTTATGTGGTAGACCAGATGGTAGTTATGGTGCTGGTGACTCTGGAGTCGGGCGGCTCGATGATCAGATGAAGGAGTTCATTGCATTTGAGATTATGTGCAGTATCATTTACCAGACTCCTGTGATCTTCAGTATGATTAAGGAGGTCATTTTAGAGATTTGTGATGAGAGGCTGAGTGCATTCTGCAATAAGATAATAGCAATGATAGGGACATGTACGTTGATGATTCGGGAGTTCAAAGTTTGTGAAGATCTAGATTATCATGGGGCAAGGGACCCCATTGCTAGCAGCAGGTTGTTAGCAGATGTCGCCAATATTTTCGTACCATTCGCAGTCTCGAATGGGGACAATGACCAACTTCCTTCCTGCCTCCTGAAGGATAGGGCACGTGATTGATGGGAAGAGGCTGGAAGTGAGTTGGGTGATGATGTGGTTGATGTTATGTCATGGGATGACTTTTCGACTAGATTCCAGGTAGAATTTGCCGAGACAATTGAGGCACATCAGTTGGCGCAAGAGTTATTAGATATTCACCAGACTACTGAGACAATGGCAGAGATCACTACTAAGTCACAAGAGAGAGCTTAATTGGTACCACAATATGCAGCAGATGAGGAAATGAAAAAGGTAAAGTATCAGGACATACTACAAAATGATAGTAGCGGGATCGTAAGTATCTCGGCATGTGAGACCTTGAATAGTATGACTTCTAAAGCGTGAGAACGGGATATGGGCTTAGAGCACACTGAGAAAAGGGAACTAGATCAGTTGCTTATATTAACGGGTCTCGGGTGGAGACCAAAGATTTCAGATAAGCTTTTAAGAGACTAGGAGGGTCAGATTCAGTGTAACACTTGCGGGAAAACTGCACAGTGGAGCCTTTCGTTCCAAGGGTTTATCCTCTATTTGTGTTTGAATTATATTTTTGAGAGATGTCATATGCCAATTGCACATCGAGAAATATTAGTGGGGAGCAGAAGGTTATTTCCCTAAATTGTGGATTCGGGATGTATTCATCATGTTCTTGGAGGCTGTGTGATCTTTTGGATTGGCTAGTATTGAAACACTAGCAATGGTAAGCGTGGTTTCAAGAAAATTGGTCATGGGGAGTACGGAAGTAGTATTCAAGACCACAGAGCGGATCCAGCAGGTCTGGAGCAGGCTCCAGACTGCTTAGAGTCGGCAGAAGAGTTACGCCGACAAGCGGTGTTCGGACTTAGAGTTTTGGGTGGGTGATATGGTCCTCCTGAAGGTGTCACCCTTGAAGGGTGTCATCCGATGACGGAAGCGAGGCAAGCTGGGTCCCGGGTATATCGGCCCCTTTAGGGTCACAGCCTGACTGGTCAGAGTAGCGTACATATTAGGTCTTTCAACAGAGCTCAACCAGATGCACAACGCTTTCCATGTTTCCCAGTTGCGGAAGTACTTAGTGCATAACATAGTGGTTTTTCCCCTAGAGGATATTCAGGTTGATGACATCCTGAATTACATTGAGAGACCAGTGACGATTCTTTATCACAAGAAGAAGGAGCTGTGGAAAAAGAGGGTCGAGATAGTGCAGGTACAGTGGCATCACCGTAAGGGTTCGGAGTGGACATAGGAACCCGAAGAGGAGATGAGAGAGCACTACCCAGAGTTGCTTCCAGATGCAGCAGACTTCGAGGGCGAAGTCTATGACAAGTGGGGGAGAATCGTAACACCCCATTCCTAGTATGCATTTAGTTTATTTAAATATTCATTTTGTAAGATCTACCAAACGAGTTGGTAGCCTAACTCGTCGAGAATATGCCAGATTGGACGCATGGATTAAAGGACCTACTCGGTGAGTCGAGAGCCCGAATTAACGAGTAGGGCTGCCAGGAGGAACCCCTATTTTCAAGGTTTTTCACCCTATTTAAGCCACTTAAACCCCCCCCCCCCTTGGACCTCCCTTACTAGCATCCCTATCCTTCCGAACCCAAATTCCTTGTGAGCTTTCTTCTTGATAGATTCTTGAAGTTTTGGGTGTGTTTTTATGATATAAAAAGGAGTTGGAAGAGCTTAGAGCCATCAAGCTTGTGGAGAAGATCAATATCTGGGATTTCATCCATCTTTGGCAACCTTTTGAATTAAAAAGCACCTAGCTTGGTAATCCATAAAATAGATCACTTTTAGTGTTGATTTATGGGTCTTTTTGATCCCTTGAGAAGGATAAGTTACCCTCCATGGGTTGTATGCCAAGCAATCACTTTTTCGTGTGATATTTGGCCTCTAGAATCATAAAAGAGGTCTTGAACCCGTTTTTGTCGAAGTAATGGTCATGTTCATGGAAGTAGATTGCTATAACTTTAGTTTGCGTCCATTTGTGGTGTGCAAAGCCATCAAGTCTCCAACTCTATAGAAATGGACCATAAAAGCGAGTTGGATCTGTATTTTGGAGCCCTGGATTTGTGAAATTAGCTGATTAGGTTAGATATGCAAGGGACTCGACGACTTCATATGGGAACTCGACAAATCCGATCAAGAATCCACAATGTTGTTCATGAAACTCTGCGAGTTGTCAAGGAACTTGACGAGTTGGATCATATTGTCCCTCTTCTAATTATGCTAGGAATCGACGAGCTAGTTCATCCAGTCGTGAGGACAGGTAGCCTGGAAACTCGACGAGTCATTACGTGGCTCGGCGAGTTGAGTCGTGATTTTAAGGGTTTTGAGTTGTAGAACTCGACGAGTCGATATGCTAACTCATCAAATTAGGTCAACCTAGAAGGTTGACTTTCACTAGAACGTTGACTTTGACCACGGGTAAAATGGTCATTTTACCCTAAGCAAGATTGTCATATTTTGACTAAGTATTATTCAATAGTGGTAGACGAGTAGTTGTGGGAGTAGCCAGCAGAGATTCCTCACACACGAGTTCAGTATCCAGTTTGAGATGTGAGTTTCATTTAGTAAGAATGGGTCCAAGGCACCAAGTTTGGCCCATGTATTTGATTTGTTAGTATTTGAGTATGGGAGAGGCCCGAATATCATAGCAGTCGAGTGTGGGCGGGGCCTCAATCCCGTAGGGATAGATATACTTGTTGTATGTGTGATACTTGTATGCATGTTAGACAGCGGAGTGTGGGTGGGGCACGAATCTCCTAGACAGCGGAGTGTGGGTGCAATCCGAATCTCCTAGACAACAGTGTGTGCGGGGCCCAAATCTCCTAGACAACGGAGTATAGGTGGGGCCCGAATCTCCTAGATAGCAGAGTCTGGGTGGGACCCGAATCTCCTAGACAGCAGAGTGTGGGTGGAGCCCGAATCTCCTAGACAGTAGAGTGTGGGCGGCACCAGAATCTCCGAGACAACGGAGTGTAGGCGGGACCCGAATCTCCATGAGAGCGGACGGGCCCCATATCTGCTAGTTTCATGTTATGTGTATGGTATGTGGTAGTTTGGGGAGACTCACTAAGCTTCGTGCTTACAGTTTTCAGTTTTGGTTTCAGGTACTTCCACTAGCAAGGGGAAGGGCTTGGGATGATCGCATAACACACACCACAGTTTCGGCCTGGGAAGATGTTTAGACTCTGATATTTTCCTCATATGATTTTGATACAGTACTTGACATGATGTTTTGAGATACATGATTCTTGATTTCTTTATGGTTGATGGGTATTTACGGTTTTATTAGTGGATTAAAAATGAAATTTTTGGACCATATTTTTGGGATGTTTCACCTCAGCCAGAACGGTAGGTGTTCCTCAACCTAACGGTAGGCATTCACACACCTTAATGCCCAAAAGTGACTCGGTTTGGGATATATGTCCGTTAACCAGGCTATCACTTACAAGTTGGATTCTTTTCCTTGGAGACTCTCCTATATCTTGGAAAACAAAGAAACAACACATTGTTTTACTCTCTTCTTTTGAACCTGAGCACAGGTTAATCGCAACAATCACATGTGAGCTGAAATGGTTAAATACGTTACTGTTTGATCTGGGTATTGAGCATCCAAAGGTTGTCTAGTTGTTTTGTGACAATCAATCCGCTCTCCATATCACCTAGAATCCCGTGTTTCACGAGCACACCATACATATTGAAATTGATTGCCATTTTGTTCAGGATGCCATTCAGAACAAGTTAATTTCTCCATCGTTTGTCCCTCCAACTACAATTAGCAGATATATTCACTAAAGCTTTGGGAAAAAAATAGTTTTAGTATGTACTTGACAAGTTGGGCACTTGCAATCCATATGCTCCAACTTGAGGGGTATCAGTGGATTCCTTTCTCTTAGGAGTTATCTAAATCAGTCATATAGATAGAGTTTATCTTTTGAGTTTGGATTAGTTGTTATCATTTCCTTAGTTGCAGTGGATTTCTCGATTATTGTATCTGTGTAAATGCTTTTGATCAGATCAATAGATGCAATCTTTTTCCAACCCCAAAATTATTAATGTACGATTCTTAAAAATGAACCAAAACGGAATGGAAGAAGCAAAAAAAGATGTTCACATGAAGAGAAGAAAGGCTAGCTCATCTTGTTACACAACATCATCAAATGTATAACTTTGTACGACAAAATAAAAACAAATTATAAAAATACGTAAGATATGACCGGTTCATTTTAATATATATATATATATATATATATATATATATATATATATATATATATATATATATATATATATATATATATATATATATATATATATATATATATAGTATGCTTAAAATTAACAAATTACATGATGAGGCTTTTCAAATCTTTTATTTATAAAGAATAAGAGTAGAATAGATAATTTTATATAATAAAATTAAAAATATCAATAATTGAAAATCATTTAATTTGATAAAATTAGTTAAAAGGTCTACTATAAAATAACAAAAAGACTATATTGAATATGAAGAATCTCTAACATTGTCCCTGCTCCCTCGTATTTATAAAATATGAATAGAAAATATAAACCGTTGGAAAATTACAAGGCGTGGTTGCTAAATCACACTACCCATTTTTCTCCCTTTCACAACCAAAACTCGGCGGTCTCAAAGAGCTTGGCATTCACCAGTTTGATTTTGACAGCCACCCTACCTTTCTGATTTGACATGTCTTAACTTTTAACCACATGTGGCCATTTCTTTTTTCGCTTATCGTATGCTATTTTAGTTCTAATAATTATTTCATGCAAATATCATATTGGTGGAGTATTCTTTCATTACCTTCTTCTTTTTTTCTTTTTTCTTTTTTCTTTTTTTCTTACTTATCGTTTCATTATTTTTTTCTTTGGTAAGAAATTGTCACCATTCATTTTCGCTATCTTTCATTCATTTTTTTAATGCGAGAAAATTATACGAATGATCTTTATAGTTTGGGGTAATTTACATGTTTGGTCATTAACTTATTTTTTTTTTTAATTTGATGGGTCCTTATTATTTGTTTTTGTTACACTTTTGGATCATATTGTTTGTTTTTGTTAAACGTTTTGTTCATGTCTTAACTAAAAATACTATTATTTAAATAGGAAAAATTATAGGGTAGGTAAGGTAAGATGAGAGGGTGAGGTTGGGGTGTGTTTAATTAAATAAATTAAAAAATGAATGAAAAAATAATTTTTTTATGTAAGACAAGGACCAAACACGCAAATTACCCTAAACTATAAGGACCACTCGTGTAATTTACACACATACACACACTCTCTCTCTCTTTATATATATATATATATATATATATATATATATATATATATATATATATATATATATATATATATATATATATATATATATATATATATCGCTTAAGAACGAGAGAATGAATCGGTATCACTCATTTACTATTTAGACACTTCAACGTATCGGGCTGACGAAACATATCATATTCATATATCAATTAGTGTATTCATATGTGAATACATATGTTCATATATAAATAAGTATATGAACAACTGATTATCCATATGTGAATATAGGGCGTTGGTTGGTGGTGAAGGTGACAATGGTGGTGATGGGGTTGTGGTGAATGTGATGTTGGTTGGTGGCGGCGGTGGTGGTTGTCACATCGTGATTTTTCACCATAATTTTTCTTTTTATTTTAAACATTTTTTAACTAGAATATGTTAGTGAAAGTCTTATTTTGAATTTTATGAAAACATTACCAATTTTACCTTATTATAAAAAAACAACCTTCATCAAAATTAAAGTTAATAAAGCAAACCAAAAACAAGTTCTCAAAACCGTAAGTAAATGAAAACTCATCGACATGTTCAAAGTGGTATCATCTCTAAGATATACTAATGTAACTAGCTGTTAAACCGTTGCCCCGCACGATTTAAGAAAATAATATTTCAACTGCTTGGTTGCACTAAAAGATAACACAGGGAAGCATGATCGATTCCTCAAGGACACAGCCAAGTGGTCAGTGCTTCTTTGCGTAAGGCACATACTAGTCATTTAACAAAAAATAATATAAATAAGATTTTTTATTTAAAACTAAAACTAAAAATCACAATGAAATTAACTGAATGAAATTAGTATTAAAAACGAATACAGTTTTGTTGTGAGTTTCCTAATCATTCAATCAACTCATATATATTTATTCAAAATGTGTTCTATCTAAGCTGTTACTGAGAAAATCTAACAAGCTCCGGTATAATCTCTTTTACTTAGTTAAATTAACCAAAACAAGCTCTTCAGTTTACCCTAACTTTTTACTGTACAATTAAACAAGCTCTTAATTATGATTATAAAATTTGTATTAAGTTATGTGTAAAATTCTCAGCAATACCCACTACTTCTCACAAACACAAAAGTGTAAATATATGAATTTTCAGTTTCTAATAAAGTCAAATCCAAACATAGAACCAGTTTAATACTTGTTACTTATTACCAAATTATCAAAACAATTATATATTTCAACAACCGGTTAACTGGATGATTAAATCCTGGTTAATTAATCAGACTAACAAGAATCAAAATCAAACATTCATTAAGCTCAAAGCTTAAACAACTTAACAGAAGCATATAGTGAAAACCAAATATTATAACTGATCATATGAAAAGTACTAGTCTATTATAGAACTGGAAACTAGGGGTTTAGCCAAACATGGATAAAATACAATTAAAACTAATAAAATGAGATACTAACTGATTAATCTTCCTAAACTAAGTGAAGGAAATGATCCACAACCTTCAGATCTTCAGAAAGTGATGAAATATAGTAGGAATCGCCTTCAAAAGGGTTTTTTCATCGTTTGGAATCACCTCGGGTTCAATCTGGATCAGATGGGTTGTATTTAGATGCAAATCAGAAGCTTCTGGAGCAGGTAAATTAAAACTACGATCGCATTTATCAGAAAATGTCATCGCATTTTTTTCCAAAATTTCTAGAATTATCGGTTAATGAAGTATGCTGGTATATTTGACCTTTCGGAACCTTGAAGTGGAAATGCGATCGCAAAATAGGGAAATACAATCGGATGTTTTGACTTTTTCCCTCAGATAGATATTTTCGGCCTTGCAAAAACTTTGACCAGTTTATGCGATAGAAATATATATGCAAAAATGCGATCTCATTTTTGCTTTTTCGCCTTGGTTCGGTCGTGATTCTTCCTTTTAAGCAACAAAAGTCATTCCTTCGCATCCTTCTTCATTTTCAACTCCAATTAAGCTCCAATGCTTCCTTTAAACGCATCCAAAGTTGCTCTCAATGTACCTCTCCACTCAGATTATCTGAAAATGTCATAAAAAAATGAGCAGTACAGGAATTCTGACGAAAGACATGAGTTGAATATTATTAAATACATTGATATGAAAATGCATAAAATATGATGCTAAATTCTAATAACTACCCTAAAAGATGCATAAAATGGCATCTATCACCACCCCAAAAGACCCCATCCTCACCAAGCCATCAGACTATGCTACCTGTACCATTGCAAGGTAAACAATAAGCAAAGAAACAAGTGTCAACATATGCTAAGTGAGTTAATCAAAAGTACACTGTTATGGAGCATACATATCCCAAATTGGTCAAACAAAGCGTCACATAAACATGCATTCAAACACTCACATAGCATGACATCAGATACATCATCATCATCATCATCATCATCATCATCATCATCATAATGTTCAATTGTTATTCATCTTTAGAGCCTTTACTTTTAGTTACTCTTCGTTATTCATCTTTGTAACTAGTTATTACATACACCGGTATACTATTAAAAGATAACATTAATCTTTATTTTAATCATTAACAATTACTCTCCTCTTAATCATCTTTGTAATTGTTGTTATAATACTTCCTATTATAGGTCTATATATTCATCAGTAACCCCGAGGTAAGTATCATGTTTGCTACTAACATGACCGACATGACCCAATACACTAAGTGGGGCATGAATCTCACCTGTAACATTGTCACTGGTTGTTGATGTTATTGCTACTCTGACGTTGCACATACTACTATATGCGTAGTCGTTAAAGATTGGTACAAGCGGTGCCAATTCCATCAAATTACGCCTCACAAATCCCACGTGGTGTTTGTGTATATGCTCCATCAATCATCAACACCACTCTTGTAATGGAAACCATGGACTATGCTTCGATTGGTTGTCTATAAAAACCATCCGGTGTCAGTGTTAGCTTAAGCTCTTATCCTATTGGTATCTTCCAACCCATTAGGTCATCATATAATACAAATAGGAACATACATATGTTTAGGTTGCTACCCTTCGCCCCACTAGTGTATTCTTTATTATTAACTCATCTTTAAAGGATATAAACATTTGACCTCCCTAAGTAATCATGCATATTTATTAACATCTTTTACTACCATATTACTTCACAAGTTCTTCTTATATAAACATGCAAACTATTAGTTATAAATTATAACATTTTACATCATATCTACTTTTCATGCACATATAAAATCTTTTTGGATATCACATAACTCACATGCTTTGTCCTAAATCAACATAGACAAATATTTCCAAGAAATTTTGGCATGCACACATCACATAAAATCAACACAAAGGACTCTCTCTATCATGGCCCTAACACACGTCTCACATCAAAAAAGCAAGAATCTATCATATAAGCATCTGAAATTCTCATACACCTAAGAAAGCATAATAACCAATAACATATCACACATAATAGGGGTACATGCAACCTAAACAATAAAGGTTCCTTCCAATACATCTAAGATATGGAATTCCCTAACAGAGTACGTAAGACCATAAAGATTAACTCACCCTTGTCAAAACGCGTCCTCTCTACACTTCAAATCTTTTAGGAACTGAGGTAACAAACTTTCCCCCAGTACAACACAAATAAGTAGATTACTAGAAGTTTACAAGACCAAAAATAACAATTTTACACCCCAAATATGCAACCTAGTTACTAGGCCACTTTATGACAACCCATACTGATAAAAATTACATTTGTTTTTCATATTACAGTATTTAAGATTTTAACTTTTCAGATAGTGCTCGCACAAGTCTATATGATTTTCTACAATTTTCTATGGATTTTACAAAATAGGATATCAATACAGCTAATTTCTGAACGACCAGTGAAAATGACAATTTTCACCTTGGTTAGAGACAACATAAGGTCCTAAGAAAAATCAAGAACAACCTAGACTCAAAATAAAAAATTTAAGAGTTTATAGATCCAAAATCTAACTCCTGATGATTTTTCAAGATTTTTTTATAAAATAGGGGCAGAATAGCTATTTTCCTACAATTCCAGCTTTGAGTTTTAAGGGTTAATTGACATCTTAACCCATTAATTCATAACAAAAACATCTATAAAGCTTAAAATGAAGTTCTTAACAGTAGCAACATAGTGTTGAATCTAAATGTTTAAGAATCATTATTGAGTGATGTTGCTAATAACATATGATCCTATAGGTTCACACATTAATCAAGTTGGTACTTATTGAATATTTATTAATTATTTGATTATTAATTATTAAATTTAACTCTTGTATTTAATTAGGGAATAATAATTATTTTTGTGAAAATAATAATTAAAGTGGGTATAACTAGTTATTATATTATATGGTATGATTTATTAAGTCATGTATAAAGTTTTGGACAGTTTGGTTAACCATGATTAAGTTAGTTAATTGGTTTTTATGCCTAAAGAAGCTAGAAGACAAATTTTGTATCTTACACCAAGCATGGATGAATTTTTTTTTTTTTTTAAGTAAAGAAGAGAGATTGCTTGTAAACCTTCTTCTTATGCTCCACATGCTCCTAAAGGCTATCATTACTTTATGTTATTATATCTAAAGGCATGAATTGTATGTGAGTATATAAGAAGTGCATGAGACTTGTTTTCTGTCTGGTTTGTTTTCTCTTTGCTTCATAATGGCCGAAACTTCTCTTCTTTTCTTTACCTATCTCTCTCTTTTGATCCTATTTTGGTGATTAAATCTTCCTTAAGTTATCCCCTTTAGCAATTATTTGAGTTAAGTTCTTAAAATCTTAAGATACTCAAGAATACAAGAAGAAAATAGCATTCCATGTGCCTTATTCTTGATGGTTGATACTTGTAGAAACGATCATGCTCTTTGATCTTTCTATATTCATCAACACCCTAAAACCAAGTGGGTTCAAAGGCTCCAAAGGTTTTCATTATAAAACACTTTGGTTGTTTTTAATATCATTCTAACCAATATAAATAGATCCTAGATGTTTTGGTTTTGTTATAAACTCAAAAATAAACTTGTTATTTTTAAAGCTTCTGTTGTGGTTTTTGTGAAAAACTATATTTTATTTTTGTATGAAAACTCATGAGTGTTCTCATAGCCATCTTTTATATTTTTAGAATGATTTTTTTATGTTTGATAATATTTGGTTTTTAGAAAACAAACATGAATTTCTTTAGGTTAAGAAATATCTATATTTGTCTTTTTTGTCAACTTGTAGTTTATAATTGTTTATTTTTATATATAATCATTTTTCATGCATTTAGGTTATATAAAAATTGTCTCAGATAAAACAAAGACTTGTTTGTTATTATATTTGATATGTTGTTATGTAGAAAAAAGTCTATTGGATCTTTGTGTTCTGTTTTGTTGATATTTATTTATTCATAAGATGTAATAGATAAATATGTATTTTTTTCATTTGTTTATTTATTGTAATAAATTATTTGGATTAATTGTGTTTTTATTTAAATGTAATAAGATGAAGAAATGATCATTTTGAAGATGACTTACCCATATGAGACTACAATCTCAACCATGAGCTTCTACTCTTGGTTATGTGGGTTTCATTATAATCTTAATGGCTTATGTAACATCTGATGTTGAGGTATATTCAATTTTAAATAAATATTGTATTTTAGTCCTTGAGTGTAAGAAAGAGTGCAAAATAGCCCATTCTGGCATTTTGGGTATTTTAGGCTAAGGGAAGTATGTCGCACACACGTTGTGTACGTTGAGCATACTAGGGCAGACCCTAATACATTGATCATACACCGTGTACGCAGGTTGTGAGTAGAGAAAGTTCAAACCCTAATTTTTAGGGTTTTATCCACAAATAAGCATCATTATAGCCTCATGTATTATTCCTCATCATCCCCTATCTGAGATTTCAACCCTCTAGCAAACCTTAAAAGAGAAAAGTGTTTTGAGCTCATTTGTATGCCTTTTTGGTGTTCTTGAAGAATGAGAAGTTGGTGCAAGGCCCTTGAAGTTTTGAAGCAACTTAGATATGGGATTCCATACTTGCTAGCAACCTTTAGGGGGTAAAAAGTTCATAACAGGGTCATTTTATCTTGTAGATTCAACTATTACTTCCTTTAGGGCACTTTTGGTCCCAAATATGATGATTCTTGAGAATGACATGCTCTTGACCTAATAAGTCATCCTTTCAAACCTTATGATAAGTCTTAAGTCATAAAAATGTGGTGTTGATGGTTAGTTTTACTCCATACATGCTATAGAAGGTCTTAAGGCATTAAGATGTTGAGAGCTTGTGTATTAAGCAACTTTTAGACATGTAAAGTCATAAAGTTGGAAACTTTATGACTCTTGATGGTATTTTAGCCCTAGATCTAAAATTTAATGTGTTAAGACGGAGAAATAAGCAATTAATGGGTTAAGTAACAGACTACTACATACGCAAGGCATATCAAAGGGTACGTTGCACCTACACAAATTTGGCCCCGATGCCTCAAACAACTAGTATACCCTGCGTACGAAGCCTAAGTCAACTCGGCTAGGTTGAATCGGCTGACTTGTGGATTTTAATTAGTTTTGACCAAGGGTATATTTAGGGAAATGTTCTTAATTTAGAATGGAAATGTTTTGACATTTAGGATTTGGGTTGAGCTAGTATTTGAGACCCACCAAGACCCACTAGGCATAAGAATCTGATTTTTCATGGACTTCCACCTCTCTCCCATGTTTTTCCCCTTCACTCATCCCTTGGTGGTGTACACTCAACAAACTAGTATGAGCATGAAGGAGAAGGAGTGTAGTCTTATTTTTAAGAGTATGGTGTACAAACATGTGTGTGTCCCTCTTTGCTATAAAAAAAAACCTCTCCTCCTCTATTCATCACAACATTTCCAACTCTCACTCCCCTCTCCACTCCTTGTTTTAAGGAAACACCACTGGCCTTAGACCACCATAAATCACCACAGCCGGCCATCCTCCTCCCTCACTATTTTGTGATCAACCTCCAGCCCAAACACCCCCACACTCCGATCACCACCTGTTGAACTCCCCCTCTCATCATTCTTCGCTAAACAGAAAAGAAACGGAGCAGCAAGCTGCCGAAAAACAGCTTGCCACCACACTGCCATCATCCACCGCCCGCTGTCGCCACCTATATTCTTCTATTGTTGTTGCTCGTTAGTATCCCACCACCACCCTCGTTATTATAATTTTTTTTAGTTGCCTCAACTGCAAATAGCCAAGACAAAGCTTTGATAATTTTTTTTAATGTTTGCATGAACTCATCGACAACAAAGTAACCATCTCCTGTTCAAAATTCATTTTAAATGTTCAAACACCACCCCCTTATGAAAAAAAATTACATATCAAGTCATCAATTTTCAATCTTCATTACAAAAATAATTCCCAGCCCCTCCCCTAAAAATTCTTCTCAAAACAAGTCTCAAACACCCAAACTTTCATCTTAAATCAATTCCTAAACCCCTCAATTGACAAATTCTTACAAAATAAGTCCTAACTTCTTAAACTTTAATTCCAAATATTTATACAACCCCCTCCGATGGAAATTGTTTACAAAATAAATCCAAAACCCCAAAGTTTGATTTAAATAAACCATTTTAGTTCTTCATTTGGAAATGGTTAACAAAATCGATCATACTCAATTTAATTATTTTAGCAACTCAACCCTATAGTTTGATTAGTTTATCAAACCAACCTCATACTTAGTAATTAATACCAAAACTATCCTTTCGGTAAATAGGTAACTAACTTAATATCGATGTTTCGTTTTAGAAGTGGCACATTCAGGTTTCTCTCATCAAATTCTCGAAACAAATCAACAACCACAGGCTAAGGTGAGTGTTAGGACACATCTTTTGTATTTACTTATTTTGGGGGAGAATACATGTGCTAAGTATTATAAATTATACAAAAGTATTACTACACTACCTTTTGACTACTCACTATATGGGGAATTTTGTTTGAATGGTGGCTTGGGTTGTTGGATTTCAGAACGGCTTAATTAGTAAAATGATCACGCCCTCCGATGGTTCATGTCTGACCCTCTTCTATACATGGTAATTGCAAAACATTTCTTAACACGTATATATTATAACTAAACAAAATTGTTTTAAACTTCAATATACTAGTATGTTATGTTGTTAGAATAATATGCCTATTGAAATAACACATGCCTTTTTACTATGGAGTATATACAAGAAAACATACTTTGTTTTAAAAGCTAGTGCCTTATACTATACATGCATACCAATTATGTTCGAATTTTATAAACTCTATATGAATTTGTTATGTCTTGAACTTATCCACAAGTAAGTTAAAGTCGAGAGCTATTCACATACTTTTTAGTTAAGGGCTTTTTAGTGAGACAATATTCATTAGCTGAGTCAAAACACTTAGCATATCTACACTATTATAACTGTTAATCTTCGGAGCAAGATGCATATGTATAGATATATAAAGGGTTGACATCCCCACATGCGGTTGTTAGCTACAACCTCGACCCATCAATCGAAGCGGGTGATAAGTGTCTACAATTGCTACTATGACATCCAATGAAGCGTTGTAGCAGGGTACATTTAGTCACATAGTTCGTTTATAGAACTCACGATAAACATTAACTCGAATCTCTCTCTCTCTCTCTCTCACTACAACTCATAAACTTGATTATTTAAAAACAATTTTAAGCATGAATTCACTTATACCAAGACACCTTTTGGATTTTTCAAAGCTTATTTAAATATGGTTTACTTATAAACAAAATACTTTTTGAAACGCTCTTAAAAGTATCATTACTGCTACTAGTAGAAAACATGTGATCCTCACCAACCTTGTGTTAACCCTCAACACTACATGTATTCTCAGGGAATCATAAATTATAGAAATTCAGATGATGGATAGTCAGGGATCTCTGGCAATTTAGTTTACTACCTTTTGTTATGTCCGCCTACCTATTTAAGGCAATTCATATATTATACTATTATCTATATGAACCATGTATTCAAATGTAACACCCCAAAGTTTGGAAAGTCAAGAAAAGAAAGAAGACCTCAATTTTAAGGAGAGACTCAACGAGTCCATGGAGGGACTCGGCGAGTCCGAGCGGGATCCGGGTCGTGGTGTAAGCGACCGACTCGGCGAGTCGGCCAAGGAGACTCGACGAGTTGGGTCTGATCGAGGAAAACCCTAAATTCGGTACTTGGAGCGTATATAAGCGTCTCATTCTCCTTCCTAGGGTTCCTTTACTGCCTCTCTACCCCAGAACACCAAACCCTAGCCGCCATATCCGTTTTTGAGCTAGATCTTGCCTTGAAGAATGCACTAAAGCTTGGAGGAGGAAGAAAGACCTTGGAGGTGCAAGAAGGGATTGTAGATCTGGGATTGTGGAGTCATTTCAGAACAATTGGAGGTAATAAGCTGTTGCTTGGACTCCCTTTTGCATCTAGATCTATTCTTATGTGTGAGTTTTGGTCATTGTTGGTTTGTTATGTAACCAATTCGAGTTGGAGGTTCAGATCTGAGGTTGCTACCTCAGATCCATGTTGGTTTTGGTCTTGAATCCCCTAAAGTATCAGCCCTTGGTATGTTGAAAAAGCATGGTTGCCATAAACCCTAATTTAGTATGTTTTGAGCATAGATCTCTCAATCTACACGTAAAGTTTGCCACTTTACGTGGGGAATAGGCCCTAGAAGTATGGATCTATGAGTTGGAAGTTCTGTTTGGCTCGAAAAGCCACTGCATGGATTGAGGACTGGATAGACTCGGCGAGTCCTTCGAGTGGACTCGGCGAGTAGCTTGAAGATGAGGAGGAACTCGACGAGTAGGATGAGCAGCTCGTCGAGTCGGATGAAGTTAGGCATGGACTCGGCGAGTTGGATGAACAACTCGACGAGTTGGTTGAAGATTATCTAGGACTCGGCGAGTCTGTTCTTGGACTCGGCGAGTCAGATCGCGAAACCCTAAACCCTTCGAGTTGAGACTCGAATCAGTGAGTCGGGTGGTGACTCAGCGAGTTGGACAGGACAGGACTTGGAACTAGTTGGACTCGGCGAGTCGAGCCGCGAATAAGAAAGACCCTGAGCGTAGGAACTCGGCGAGTCAGTAGGTAAACTCAGCGAGTAGGGTTGACCTGGAAGGTTGACATTGACTAGGATTTTGACCTTGACCAGAGTTGACCTAGTGACCTTTGGAGGTCAGTTGGACTAAGTGTTTTATTAGCTTTTGAAGCTCGAAGAGTTAGTGGAGCAGCAGTTCGGAGTCAAAGGTCAAGTAGCAGTCAAGAGGATTAGCAGCATCAGTTCAGCAGTCTCAGGTGAGTTTCCTTCCAGTAGGGACGGGTCTAAGGCCACAATGCCGGCCCGTTCAGTTAGCAGTAGTTTCCGGACTTCGGCCCGATGCAGTAGTTAGTATGTTTGATGCCTTCGTGGCTCAGACAGGATTTATGTGCTATGTTTTATGTGTTATGTGTTATGTGTTCCGGGCTACGACCCGATGTAGTATGCAGTATATGTGTTCATGCTAGTTGATATGTTATGCTATGCTATGTTCAGTCAGTTAGCCCAGACTTCGGTCCGATGCAGGGGGCAAGGCCCCAGTTAGCCCGGACTTCGGTCCGATGCAGGGGACAAGGTCCCAGTCAGTTTCTGGACTTCGGTCCGATGCAGGGGGCAAGGCCCTAGTTAGTCCGGACTTCGGTCCGATGCAGGGGACAAGGTCCCAGTCAGTTTCCGGACTTCGGTCCGATGTAGGGGGCAAGGCCCCAATTAGTCCGGACATTGGTCCGATGCAGTGGGCAAGGCCCAGTATGTGCTTCATATGTTGTTGTATGGTATGTGTTAGATTGGGGGAGCTCACTAAGCTTCGTGCTTACGGTTTTCAGTTTTGGTTTCAGGTACTCAGTTTTCAAAAGAGGAGCTCGGGGAGATTGCAGTGCACACACCATAGTCAGTTAGCCTGGGAATGTTTGACTCTGATAATGATATTATGTTTTGAATTAATACTCGAGAATTTATGTTATGACTTATGATACAGTTTTTATAAATATGATTCTAGTAATGCTTTTAAAGAAATTTTTTTGGTCGTGATTTTTGGGTCGTTTCAAGTTGGTATCAGAGCCTTGGTTTGAGGGATTCAGATATGCATTCGAGTGTATTTGAACTCAAACTAAGGACACGATAAAGGATTTTCAAAAGAAAAACATTTTTGAAAAAGGGTTTTGGAAAAAGAACTTAGAAAGAAAAGAGTTTTGAAAACGAGAAAAGGGTGTGGTGCATGCAATCAGCCGAGCTCAAGTAAGTACTCCTAATTTACCCATACAAGTTATGTTATGATCATCCTTATCAGTTTCAGTTTCAGTTTCAGCTTCAGTAGAACAACATGCTAGAATAAGACTAAGGATCTAGGATGATGCCTTATGTGCCTGTTTTATGTGTTTCAGCTGATAAGAATTGCATGCTAGTATTGAGTAGACAGTAGTTGGATAGCCGGTGTAGGTTATGCCTGATAGCATGAGCTTAGCATTGTATGCTAGTGCAGTTTCTTGTTATGAGAATTGTTTTGCCTAAGTATGTTTCCTTTATCCGAATGCTGCTTGCTTTGTGCTTTTTGGGACTCTGAGTGATGGGAGTTAGCCATTAGGTGAATACGTCACATCACATGTGATTAGGGTTGGATAATCTAAGTGTGCTAGATTTGGCCCTACTGCGCAGCTCTTGTCTGAGTCCAACCGTTGTAGGGACGAGACTTTTACTCGAAGGATTATCCGAGCCTCATCACATGTGATGGTATTCAGGTGGTGGCTAATTGGCATTACAAGGAGGCCTTCAGCAGTTGAGGACTGTTTGGGTAGAGTCAGAGGTTCCCTAGGGCAAGCCTAGGATGAGAGTATCAGAGATCAGTAGAAGAGTAAAGGGGACCTGGTGGAGTTGAGGTAACTCTTGAGGAAAGTACGGATAGATGTGGAAGGTAGTAGGGGCCCATACTACTGAAAGCAGAGGATCCGTACTCGATTCAAGAGGGGCCGAGGCGAAACCAAGGAACTAGTAGAGTATGTGAGAGATCCCTCAGCAGTAGTATGTAATTGATCAGGGATTGTTATATTTTCAGCATGGTGACGTTGCGAGAGATATCAGTTGGTAGTTCAGGTGCAGGGGAGGGGTCTGGCTCAGGCTTTAGAGCCGGGCAGCTTGATGATCAGATGAGGGATTTCATTTCCGCAGAGATTATGCGCAACATCATCGATCAGACTCCAGTGATTTTCGGTTCAGTTAGAGAGGCTATTGTGGAGCTCATGGACAGTCATCTTGAGGCCTTTAGGGTCAGGTTAGTTTCAGGACAGATTGGGGCTCGTCTAGGTCCCGAATCTTATGGAGTTCAGGGATCCATCAGGGAGGGAGATCCCATTTCTAGTTTCTGCTATCAGGGGGCAGGGGTGTGTGGGGCATTCTGTCTCCAAGAGAAACCATTGCATGATTGGATAGTTGAGGAAGTTTCGCGAGGGTCTGCCAGACATGGTCGTGAGGATCACTGATAGATTGATAGCGAGGCTTCAGGATCAGACATTTGTTGTTCAGTCAGCAGACGTTGCCATTGGGGTAACGCAGGAGCGAGAGTCGGGCAGGGAGTCGGAAGGGAAGAGGAAAATGGATGAGACTCAGGTTGCCACAGGTTCAAGTAAGAGGCCCAAGAATTCAGATTTGAGGACGAGGAACTATCAGAGCCGCAGTCGATGCGGGAAGTGCGGAAGGATGCACATGGGTGTGTGTAGGCGTAGAAGTGGTGGCGATGCTGGGTGTTTCAAGTGCGGCCAGATTGGTCATTTTAGCAGAGACTGTGTTGTTACCATCGCCCAGGGACTTGATCCGTTGTGTTTCCATTGCAGTCAAAGGGGCCACAAGAAGGCCCACTGTCTGAGTTTGTATTCAGCAGGGCAGGCGCCAACTCCTGCCCTTGGAACTTCAAGTACCGTCAGTGGTTGTCAAGCCCGGGCAAGGGTGCCTACGGCTCGGAGCCGAGTTTCTCCGGTAGATTTCAGCAGGGATTCGAGCAGCACTGAGTAATGGAGGTATGTAACTTTCTTTTTGTCAGCTTATGTTATGATTATATTGTTATGGTTTCTGCATCAATTGTGGTATAAGTGTTGTGTTATGGAGTGGCTTGCTTGTGATTATGTCATATTCCATTTGCATACCTCAGATAATTGGTTGGTAGTTAGGGGATGTGCTCATATGGAGAAGTTTTGGAGGATGCAGTAACTGTAGCATGGTAGGGAGAGATCTGTTTCGTTTCGATAGTTCGGAGTGGATAGTGGTTTGGATGGAATGGTCAAATTCCTACCTGGCGGGCTTGGGTTCCCCAGTAGAAGTTTTGGAATGGTAGTAAAGGTCGGGATCTCTTTTGAATGTGAAACAGAAAGGGGTAAGCAGGATCGAAGTGGGGGAGAACCCTCCGGGTATACATGGATAAGAGTCACTCAGAATGAGTGTGCGGCCTCTGAGAAGAAGTGGTAGTAGCACAGTGATGGATGGATTGAGAAGTTCAGAATTGGGAGTTCGAGAACTTTTCCCAGCAGTGCGTTCATGTAATGGAGATGGTTAGAAGCTGGTTGGGAATCCAGGATTTGAGGACCACCTGTAAAGGCTCAAGTGAGTCAGAATGAGGATCCGGAGAAAACGGTTAGCAGGAGATGTCTTCGTATTAGTAGCCAGTGGCAGAGCCAGCATGCAGGATTATGTGGATTCAGGAGTTGGGAGGTTGGAAACTTCCCAACAATAGCTTCTTGTATCCAGATTAGTAGACGGTTGGTTTGGGAACCGAGCCAGAGAATTCCTCGACGAAGCGCTAAGTATATCAAGGATATAAGATGTCGAGGATGATGCAGAATTCAAAGACTGAGGGCTGGTTTGAGAAATCGGGATGAGGAATCACTAGCGGGACTAGGGATAGTCAGGATGTCCTCGGGATAGATAGTAGTAGTAGTGTTGTAAGTCTGCGGGGGTAGCCGTAGCATTCACTAGCAGTCAGATAGTAGTAAGTGGTGTTGTAAGTCTGCGGGGGTAGCCGTAGCATTCACTAGTAGCCAGATAGTACTAGAGAGTTGTAAGTCCGCGAGCTTAGTCGCAGCCTTTTATCAGATTGGTAGCAGCATGAGCGCGTTGTTGAACGCGGGAACGTAGTAATTCCCACCCGTTCGGGTGTAGCAGTGGGAATATGGGAATCCACGGGTTAGATTTCGGATTTCTCAAATGGTTCAGTTATGGCTAAGTCAGCAATTTGGGCTATAGATCGTCACATCAGTTTTGAGATCAGAGTAGCAGTGGACCGTTGGGGTTCGGGTATGTTAAGGGCTATCGTCAGTCTGGGAACCATCATGTTGATAGACATGGAATGGATGTCAGGATGTGATGTATGGACCCGATCGGTTGGATCGGAAGGTTGTTAGAGCCACAGTGACAGGATAACTAGTGGAAACTAGTCCTAGAGGAAGATTTCATTCAGAAGTCGTGGAAGCGACTAAGTGCGGGTCCCTTGACTCCACAGTTGGGTTTGAGTTTAGTGTTTCAGGCAGCTCAGTGTTTCAGCCAGTTTAGTGTTTCAGGCAGCTCAGTGTTTCATCCAGTTCAGTGTTTCAGGCAGCTCAGTGTTTCAGCCAGATCAGCGTTTCAGGCAGTTTAGTGTTTCAGGCAGGTTCAGTATTGCAGGCAATTCAGTGTTTGGAAGGTTTCAGCGTTTTGGGTTAGTATTGTATTTGCGTTGGAATGCAAGTGTTGATGGTATAGTTGGTTGATTTGGAAATGGCAAGTCTCTCTCAGTAGGATCAGCTGAGCCTTCGGCCGCGTATAGTGATATGTAAAGATAGCTAGGCAGGTAGCTTTTCTTTCAGGATGGAAGGCTCGAGTTAGTAGGAGTTGAGTAATCAGATGGGATATAAGCAAGCTATTTCCAGCAACATCGTTTCAGTATGAGCGGAAGAATGGATAGAACAGTTATAGATAGTCGAAGTATTTTCAGGAGTCGCTGGAAGCGACTAGGAGATTGCGATGGAGTATAGTGACCGGTGGGAGTCTGGTAACTCGGATATCGGTAGATTAGTTGGACCAAAGTGGTCTCAGTGCATCCAGTAGGTGGATGAGGGGTACAGAATTGCCAGTCAGAGGAAGTAACGGTAGGAAAATTATGGAAAGGAAAAGGATTCAGTATGTATCAATGGTAATGATTGGCATGGTGAGTGGCTGGAGTTTTGGACAAAAGGGTGTTAGATTTCCCAGATAGAGAGTTGGAGGCAGTTCGCAGGTAGTTGATCATAGCAAACTTCACGGACGAAGTTTAATTTAAGTGGGGGAGATTTGTAACACCCCAAAGTTTGGAAAGTCAAGAAAAGAAAGAAGACCTCAATTTTAAGGAGAGACTCGGCGAGTCCATGGAGGGACTCGGCGAGTCCGAGCGGGATCCGGGTCGTGGTGTAAGCGACCGACTTGGCGAGTCGGCCAAGGAGACTCGACGAGTTGGGTCTGATCGAGGAAAACCCTAAATTCGGGACTTGGAGCGTATATAAGCGTCTCATTCTCCTTCCTAGAGTTCCTTTACTGCCTCTCTACCCCAGAACACCAAACCCTAGCCGCCATATCCGTTTTTGAGCTAGATCTTGCCTTGAAGAATGCACTAAAGCTTGGAGGAGGAAGAAAGACCTTGGAGGTGCAAGAAGGGATTGTAGATCTGGGATTGTGGAGTCATTTCAGAACAATTGGAGGTAATAAGTTGTTGCTTGGACTCCCTTTTGCATCTAGATCTATTCTTATGTGTGAGTTTTGGTCATTGTTGGTTTGTTATGTAACCAATTCGAGTTGGAGGTTCAGATCTGAGGTTGCTACCTCAGATCCATGTTGGTTTTGGTCTTGAATCCCCTAAAGTATCAGCCCTTGGTATGTTGAAAAAGCATGGTTGCCATAAACCCTAATTTAGTATGTTTTGAGCATAGATCTCTCAATCTACACGTAAAGTTTGCCACTTTACGTGGGGAATAGGCCCTAGAAGTATGGATCTATGAGTTGGAAGTTCTGTTAGGCTCGAAAAGCCACTACATGGATTGAGGACTGGATAGACTCGGCGAGTCCTTCGAGTGGACTCGGCGAGTAGCTTGAAGATGAGGAGGAACTCGACGAGTAGGATGAGCAGCTCGTCGAGTCGGATGAAGTTAGGCATGGCCTCGGCGAGTTGGATGAACAACTCGACGACTTGGTTGAAGATTGTCTAGGACTCGGCGAGTCTGTTCTTGGACTCGGCGAGTCAGATCGCGAAACCCTAAACCCTTCGAGTTGAGACTCGAATCAGTGAGTCGGGTGGTGACTCAGCGAGTTGGACAGGACAGGACTTGGAACTAGTTGGACTCGGCGAGTCATAGACTGACTCGGCTAGTCGAGCCGCGAATAAGAAAGACCCTGAGGGTACGAACTCGGCGAGTCAGTAGGTAAACTCGGCGAGTAGGGTTGACCTGGAAGGTTGACATTGACTAGGATTTTGACCTTGACCAGAGTTGACCTAGTGACCTTTGGAGGTCAGTTGGACTAAGTGTTTTATTAGCTTTTGAAGCTCGAAGAGTTAGTGGAGCAGCAGTTCGGAGTCATAGGTCAAGTAGCAGTCAAGAGGATTAGCAGCATCAGTTCAGCAGTCTCAGGTGAGTTTCCTTCCAGTAGGGACGGGTCTAAGGCCACAATGCCGGCCCGTTCAGTTAGCAGTAGTTTCCGGACATCGGCCCGATGCAGTAGTTAGTATGTTTGATGCCTTCGTGGCTCAGACAGGATTTATGTGCTATGTTTTATGTGTTATGTGTTATGTGTTCCGGGCTACGGCCCGATGTAGTATGCAGTATATGTGTTCATGCTAGTTGATATGTTATGCTATGCTATGTTCAGTCAGTTAGCCCAGACTTCGGTCCGATGCAGGGGGCAAGGCCCCAGTTAGCCCGGACTTCGATCCGATGCAGGGTACAAGGTCCCAGTCAGTTTCCGGACTTCGGTCTGATGCAGGGGGCAAGGCCCTAGTTAGTCCAGACTTCAGTCCGATGCAGGGGACAAGGTCCCAGTCAGTTTCCGGACTTCGGTCCGATGTAGGGGGCAAGGCCCCAGTTAGTCCGGACATTGGTCCGATGCAGTAGGCAAGGCCCAGTATGTGCTTCATATGTTGTTGTATGGTATGTGTTAGATTGGGGGAGCTCACTAAGCTTCGTGCTTACGGTTTTCAGTTTTGGTTTTAGGTACTCAGTTTTCAAAAGAGGAGCTCGGGGAGATTGCAGTGCACACACCATAGTCAGTTAGCCTGGGAATGTTTGACTCTGATAATGATATTATGTTTTGAATTAATACTCGAGAATTTATGTTATGACTTATGATATAGTTTTTATAAATATGATTCTAGTAATGCTTTTAAAGAAATTTTTTTGGTCGTGATTTTTGGGTCGTTTCAAGTGGTGAAAGTGGGTTAGATCTGATCTCACATCGGCTGGGAAGGAGAACTAAGCATTCCTTATAAAGGGTGTGGATACCTTCCCTATAACAACGCGTTTTAAAGCCATGAGGGCAGCAGATCCGATAAGAACTCTGCAGTTAAGCGTGCTCGGGCGGGAGTAGTACCGGGATGGGTGACCCCCTGGGAAGTCCTCGTGCCGAGTGGCCCAAAGCGGACAATATTGTGATACGTGCCAGAGGGGGATGTTACAAATGGTATCAGAGCCAGGGCACGGGTCGATGTGTTCGACGGGGACGTCGAACCCTATAATAGGGGGTGAAAGTGGGTTAGATCTGATCCCATATCGGCTGGGAAGGAGAACTAAGCATTCCTTATAAAGGGTGTGGATACCTTCCCTATAACAACGCGTTTTAAAGCCGTGAGGGCAGCAGATCCCATAAGAACTCTGTAGTTAAGCGTGCTCGGGCGGGAGTAGTACCGGGATGGGTGACCCCCTGGGAAGTCCTCGTGCCGAGTGGCCCAAAACGGACAATATTGTGATATGTGCCAGAAGGGGGATGTTAAATCAAACACCAAGATGCAATATGAATGCTATTTTGTTTATCATTGTACTTGTGCTATATATTTATTTACCTGTGATCCATGAACTTAGTTGCACATCCCAACATGCTCCACCGCCACGGCCGAGGGTGTGACAAATTGGTATCAGAGCTAAATTGGCTATAGAACTTGTATCCTCGAAAGAGGAATACAAGTATAGCAACTAGCTTCTGAAAAAAGTATTATTAATAATAACTCTACTTCTCGACTAATTACGGTACGAGGAAACTGGTTTGAAGGGCCACTTGGGTTACTAGATTTCAGAATGGCTTAATTGCGAAAATCCTCCTACCCTCTGGTGCTTCATGTTTGGCTGGCATCTATGCTCGGTAGTCTGGAAGTACAAAAACAAAAATATATAAGAGTTTATATATACTTTGACCCATGATGAGAACACTTAATAAGAATTCTAAACATCTCTTCAACTAAAACTACCAACTCAACCCTTTAGATCATACACCTCAACTAAGGTTAGTATCGTACATAAGCATGTAATGCCCTGTTCTGGATTGTTTCTTATTTTGGGGTGGTGATAAATGATCGAGTATTAGCAGACTTAGGACCTTTGAGGAATTGGGATATTGACTCATTTGGAGGTGGGTGATGTAATTTAGATGATTCGGGTGTTCGGTTTATGATTTGGAGCCAAGGGGTATTTTGGTAATATGTCAGCTCGGGCATTTATGGAAATTGGATTTTTCTTCACGAAATTGTAAGTAAATTATGAGTTGATTAAAGCTTAGAGCTTCTCGTTACCTTCTTAGATATAAGGATCGTCAAAATCAGATTTATAATGAGGAAGTTATGGCCTTCAGAGTGTATTAGGGTTTAAGGGTAACCCTAGTATGTGGAGCATACCTGGGGAGTACGTTAGGCGTACTGGTGCGAGGGTTGGTATGCGAGTCGTACACTTGTGTAAGCTTAGCATACTAGAAGGGGTTGATCGTGGATGCGAGACCCTGTTCATTGGGGGTACGAGGATTATGTAGGGCATACAAGGAGTTAATGAAAAACTTATTTTAGGGTGTTACACCCTATATAAGTCCCTAGGTGTAACATACACGTTTTAAAATCGTGTTTTATAATGAATAATATTGTGAAATATTATATGAATTTGAATGTTGAGTTCTAATAGATGGTTTTTACTAGAAATGAAGTAAAACTATGTTTAGAATCACCATAAAAATATTGGAAGTTTTATGAGATTGCAATCAAATGTCAAATGGTAAAATTTAACAAAAATATAAATTTTGGAATAAGTAAAATTTTATTATTGAAAATTGTAGATAATCTCGTTAGAAAGTTGTAGACGAAAACCTCGTCAAAATCCGAGTTATAACGAAGAAGTTATGACCAATTGAAGATCCGCGATAAAACCGACAAACACTATGTCGCATAAAAAATGAGTTTTCGATAAACTACTCTTTAGCCTTAGTGATCTAAATGAAAGTTGTAGAATTCGTGAAATTAATAGACTTTCATATAAAGAACTTTTAAATCTGACTGCGTATGAGGAAGTTATGATTTTTCTAAGTTTCGGAATAGTAGTAGACAACTAAAAACTCGAAATAAAGATCGAGCGATATTTAGCAGACACAACCTAAACGAGAATTAAAGGTCTCGTCAATAGTAGTACAAATGTGAAAAGTCTGACAAAAACGGATGTCGGATGAAGAAGTTATGATTTTTAACGGATTTTCCTGTCCCGGTCTGTTAAAAATAAAGTCAAAATTAGCCGATGAAGTCTAAACGAAAGTTGTAAATTATATTCCACCCTATGCGTACATATAAACAACATCAAAAACAGAGCTCATATGTGAAAATTATGGATTTTAGAATATTGTGGCACAAATTCCGAGAATCTCGCATGGATAAGGCCGACGTCGATGAGTCACCCTCGCCTGGATCCAACACGTGCAGCCCTCTGATTGGACCAAACTTCGGTCACATCACCTTCCGATGCATCTTTTGGCATCTGAGGCGATGTCTAATACGTCTCCTAAGACGCCTCGTCATGTCCTTCGCATTTGACTACCACTGAGCTGCTTGCTGCTAACTCTTCTTGGCCGACCCTCGCAGCCCTTCCCTATAAATAGAAGGTTGCCAGCCTTCTCGGATACATTTGGAAATTTGCCATCTTCTACCCCCTTTTCCATATTTTCTTCATCTTAACATTCCTCGAAGCCCCGGTATCGATTATAACCCCCGAAAAACACCACGAAGTGCCCGAGAAGCCCGGAAAATTTATATTTTCAGTTTTAAAGCTCTACCTTCGCAAAGCCCAATTTCCAATATATCTCCCGGTTTTCAACATAGAAAGTCATATATAAAGCCGAATTGTTACCCAAATTACTATTTTGACCCCCGGTTAATTAAAGTGAGTTCAATATATAGGAACAATTGTATGTTATGTATTATATGTGCTATGTGCTTTTCATTGTTATTATTTCGGGTTATTTTCCAGTGTTATTTTATTCGCTATTTTTATAGCAAAAGTAATACCTTTGACCATGTGATCAGTGAAAGGACTTAGATTCACATTGGTACTGGTACGTAGCCTCTGTCCATGTAGAGCATGTCTCCGTAAGAGAATGACTTCTATTCTATGGCATTGGCAAATGGTTAGACAGGACTATAAGCCTGAAATCTAACAAGATGTTAATTAGAAATTGTATGTCTTCTATGTCATTTGGGCGAAAGCTTTATTGATGTATATCAAGTATGGAAATTGTTATATCTCATTGATTATATATCTTTGAATCAAGTCATTGATTGATATGGAAATCTTAAGACATGATTCTCATATGTCATTGTTGTTCCTTATTTCTTTTTGCTTCTGCCATATTGAAGTATATATATATATATATATATATATATATATATATATATATATATATATATAGCATAACGTTATATTGTATCTATTATTGAACTCACTAAGCATCACCACTTACCCTATCAATGTTTAAGAATTGTCGTAGATAAGTAATCAGTATGATTGTATACTGTTCGAAGATTTAGAATAATGTGTATTAATACTTTTGTACTTCAGCTTATGTTTGTATAAATTACAATATCCTAGGTAGTTATATAATATATAACACTTTGTAATACTCGGTTTGTATCCAGTAGTTTGTAACCTCTTTATCAATGTAAAATATTGCTTTTATGAATATGCAAGTAGCATGTTTTGGAGTAATAATATTGTGAAGTATGAAAGTTTGGGTCTTTCAAAAATACGAAAGTTGGGGTCTTTCACTAGGGCTAGCCTCTTTACCAGCATCTAAACCTCCTAAACCCTAAAACTCGACCCTTAGTCTCCATGGTTGTGTTTTTGCACTCTTGAGAAAAATTGGGTGCTCTTTTTGCTCATTTTGAAGGAATTGAGGAAAAATGAAGTTGCATTGCTTGCTGTGAAGTTTTAGATCTAAAATCACACCTCATTTTGCAATCCTCTAGAGGTATCAAGTTCATACCTTGGCTTTTGAATCCTTAGATCTCTGTATGTATTTGCTTTTATGCTTTTGGGTCCCTTTTTGGGTTGATTGATGAGTTAAGAGCTTCACATGCATGCATTAGCTCATCTAGTAAGTCCTTTTGAGCTTTAAGAGCTTCATTAAGTTGTGCATGCACATAAAGTTAGTAACTTTACATGATTAATTAATCCAAGGAAGTTAGATCTAGATTTTGGAGTAAAGTATTTATGGAATAAGAGTTGAATGTGGAAGATGGTTGAATGCAATGGCACGTTAGGTGTACAAGCAGGTACGCTTAGCGTACAAGCCCTAAGGCAAGTACGTTGTACGCATGAGCTGAGTCTGCCCCGTGTACTCAGTAGAGTGGGCATCGGATCTTTTTGTCTTCGGTTTGGACCATGATTTCGGTTATGTTTAGGGTTTTTTTCAGGCTTTCTGAATTTTGGTGTTTTGGGTTGGGAATATTATTGGGCCTTGGGTTAAGGCCATGGAAGGGATTTTGGCCCAATTTGGAATATTGGGCCATGTTGGGCCTTGGATGATTATTTGGTCTTTGAGCCTTTTGGATTATAAGTTCGGGCCTTAGCCTTGGATCGAACTAGGTAAGGGGTTAAATGGTTGTTTTACCCTAGATTTGGACTAGTGGCTATATATTGGAATCCAATTATTAGTTGAACGTTATTTGATGTTGTTACCTCGGGGATTTATCGGACCAATAGACAGGGATTTACCAGTGTAATTCAACAATTCAAGGTAAGTTTCCTCACTGTGTTTGGTAGGTCGAAGGCACCAATGCCGGCCCATGGTTTATTATGTTAGGTGCTAGATGTCTGCGTGACTCTCGCATGTGTATGTATTGGTATGAATACCAAGTGAGACTCGATGTTGGGAGAGGCGCGATAACTGTAGTGTATGATATTATCTTTGTGATTGTTGCATGTGTTTTGTATGATTATTTTTATATGTTTATATGTATGTCGGGAGGGGCCCAAAGTCAGACGAGGCTTGGTGATTGACAGATCTGTATACTGAGCGGGGCTCGATGTCGGGTGGGGCCCGAGGCTGAGTGAGACTCGATACAGGCAAGGCCTGATGTGGGGCAGGGGTCCAGTATGTATTTACTTACATATGGTATGTGGTATCTTGGGGAACTCACTAAAGTTTTTGCTAACCGTTTTCAGTTTACGTTTCAGGTGCTTCGATTTTCAAATAGAAGAGCTCGGGATGATTGCAGAGCACACACCATCTCATTATTTGTTTTGTGATTTACTCTGATTCCATATAACGATTAATACATTTTTTATTTGGATCGTATTCATGATGTTTTTGGAATAATTATTTTATTAAATTAAACATGAAAACTTTTTGGGTCTTAAGTTTGGGAAGTTACAAAGCTATATCACGAATAAACCTGGAACTCATGCGTATGCTATCTATGGTCGGGCCGGTGAATAACCAACCTTGAGCAAGTAGTTGGATAGACTACAGCGGTTAAAAGTTTTAGCGATTCAAGAATGTTCTTAAGATTCGCTAAAGATACCAAGTACCTTAGAAACTTTATATCAACCCCAAAAACAACGTATGTGTAGTTATTAAATATTATAATGCTACATACATTATTTTAAATCCATATCGAATAAACACTTTTATTGCGATCAATAAACTATGGTAATGTAGTAATTCGATAAAACACACAAATATTATCAAGAATTGGGTAATGTTCATCAAGCGAGGTTTACTTGTTCACAAATCCATAAACACGTTTTAAACATCATATGGCCTAGTATTTAGTTGATATTCCGGTGGTTATTCTGGAAAAAGGTTATACATCAAGAAAACAAAATGTTATCACGTTTAACGCTCACATTTTATACAATGAATTTGAGAAAACCAATTTAATTATACGGTGTTAATACTAAACCTTACCAATTTCTCAAATCCCACCACACTTTTATAAAAATGGAAAACTTTTATAAAAAGGGAAAAACCATATAAGACAAATTATGTCTCTCCTCTTCCAACATATCTCCCCATATCTAACACCATCATACCACCTTTATGTTTTATAATACAAAGAAAACATACTTTATATATAATAACATAAAGTAAACTCTAGTTTGGAATTTTATATTCAAATGACCATAACCCTAAATAAACAAATCAAAACAACTCTCCATGCTACTTCCCCATGCAAGCCACTCCATCCCTCCTCCATCCCTTATTAATTTTGGCCTAAGGGCCCTTCCCCTCTCTCACTTCATCCTCAAGCATACTCTCACTCTCTCTAAACTCTCCAAGCACTTTCTAGTTGATTCCAAGATTTTTGGCAAGTGTTTAGCAAGGATTTTTGATAATTTCTCTTCATACTTTTTAGATTTATATATTCTGCCTACCATCATCTTTTGGTTGTATCATTTTCACTCTTGAAATAAAAACACTAGGCAAGATCTTGAAGTTCGAGGAGATGTTGTCTCCCAAAGCTTGAATTCTACCTCATCTTTCTCACTATTTCTTGTCATCTTCTAGGGAAAGTGCAAAAGATGAGTTCATACCCCCCCCCCCCTTCTACTAGTTTCCACTCATTTTACACTTTCAGGGGAGGTTACATGTCATGCAAACAAAATACATTTTGGACAATAACTTTACAATCGGTTCTAGATCTAATAAATGTTGGATAAAACTTTTAACCTTTTGCTAATACCATTACATACATGTTTATGCTCTTTTTATGAAGATATATACATATATTCATGTTTTAAAAGAAAGCACACAAGTATAATTCCCTTATATGCATAAGTTTCTAGTATTAGATCTATTATATGATGGATAGTACCTTTATCCATTGGATAATATTATCACACACTGGATAAACACAAACTAACATTTTTAACAAAATTCTAGTTTTGAAAGATTAAAAACTTTGTGTTTACACATTGGATAAAACCACTACCCTTTGGATAATACCATTATCCATTGGTTACTACTATTATACACTATATTAACACTATGGAAAAGTGATATTTACGCATACAAGAGTTTTCATTACACCAAAACGTAATCTTGTTGAAACAATTATGTGAGACAAAGTCTTCTCCGTACCTACCAGAGTACACACTAAAGTCCTAAGAGAGCGTGATACTTGTGTGTGTGTGTCTGTGTGTGTATATATATATATATATATATATATATATATATATATATATATATATATATAGATTTGTTTTGAGCATTCTAACACTCCTATTGTGTACATGAAACCCTAGAAAACTTGGATCTATGTTTTACTATGATACATGCAAATTTGATTTTCCAAGGTTCATAACCTATCTAGCGCATACACGGGGAACTTTTAAACATAAAAGCTAGTAAGAGATACTTACCTTTTGTTGCTGGAATTCCTTTGGAAACCTTGTGAGCCTAGCACCCCAAATGTAATGCATCAAATGGTTCACACAACACCAAATACACTTGGAATAACCTTGAGAGAAATGCAGCACACTTGGAAATCAGCTATGACCTCTTGTTCTTACTAGTGGCCGATTTTGGTAGCTATCATATCTTTTTTATAGTGTGTCACTAGTAGGGTTACACCATGTAAACCCTAAATGTCATGACTTTCCATTTCTTGGATCCATGGGTTCAAAACAACCATGGAGCATCTCAATGGGTTTTAGCCCAACTCAATACACCATGGACTACAAGCCCACTATTAAGGAAATGGATGATTACACAATTAACCCATATATTTAATTAGTCTCCTTTTGATCACAAAATTAATTCTAAATTAATTCTTGATCAATATTAATTAAATAATATTATTAATATATTAGAACTTATAATATATTAACAAACCATAAATGTCCTTTCTCTCATTTTAGTCTACCCAAGTGCATGATGCCACACAACCCACATGGACCATGCCAAACCGTGTCATGTACATACCAGAAAAAGTTATGGAGTTAGACACCTTATCCAACACTATACAGGACTGACAATTATGCACCTTAGTTGCTAGTTGCAGCTAGACCGGTAGGTATGGGGTGACAAATGCCTAACATTCCGATGCCTAAAGAATGTCTTAGCAGACCAACTTCAGTTTTAGCACTATTGTCATAACTCACAAGGGAAATCAATGATACATTTAGTTTATGGGTAACATGCGTTCAAATGGTTTTATATAAGAATAAAACTACGTAATATTACTTTAAGTATAGCAATACTTATACATTTTTGGTCTTAGGGTTTTTAAGACTACAACTCATTTTAAAGGAAATGTTGGATTTTCTAGGAACAAATACTACATTTATAAGTATGGTTATTTACTTATACACTCGATTTTTTGGATAATGAAAATCACATGACAAGTCACACTTTTTATAAGTTTAGAAGTTATGGGAACTTTTATTTTATAAATGCTTTTGGATACATACTACAAACATACATTCTCCTTTTACGCTGAAGGCGCATGAATGCAAAACATTTTACAAGGATACGATTTTTACACAAGGAAAAATATTGGATTTTTCTAAAATTGAACTCTTACGAACTCACCAACTTTATGTTGACTTTTAAAATGGCATGTAATCTCAAAAAACAATTACGTTCGGGCCAATGGAGCTACTTTTGAAGACAAGACACCAAATATCATTATAAGAATTACTTTATTTGATAACATGCAAACCCTGTAATGTATTTTGATACTAACACTACTAGAAAAATAGCCTTTTACGACGTGCAATGTGTGTCGTAAAATGCTCAGATGATGCGCAAATGTGTGTCAAGGAAGGCCCTGTCATAAAGAGAGACGACACGCATTTACGACGTGTAGTTACGACTTACATTTACGACACTCATTTAGGACATTCAATGTGTATCAAGGAAGGCCTTGTCATAAGGGAAGACAACATGCATTTGCATGTCATAATCTTACGACTCGCATTACGTATCATTAAAGGCCCTGTCAGGAAAGGTTATGTCATAAATGAAGATGACACTTCTTTTTGGTTAACTTAATTTTATTTTTTTTTAAAAATATTATTTATAGATCTACTAATTTTCAAATTAATGTGTATTTAATGTCTCATAATAGAAAATAAAATATCATATACAAAAAATACAATCCATTACATAAAATTTAATGTCATACAAATAATCGTTCCATGGAAAAATAAAACAAATCAATAGAAGTTGTAACAGAAATTTACAAACTAATAGTTCTAATAACCTAATGTGTGCCTCATTGTAAACAAGATTTGTGCTGATTTTTTTAAATGTGTGCCTCACTTGTCTCCATTCTTCCTTAATAACACCACTTAAGGACTCTAAACCTATGAACTTGCTCACAGTATCTATATTGCTTGCAAAAAAAGCATAACTACAAAATAAGTGTGAAGATGGAATATTACAGTGTAAGAGAAGTAAATAACCTTGATCTTCCACTAATGGGACACATGGGTAGTCAGACAAAAGAACATGAGGTTCTTGGCGACACATCTGATTTGAGTCTCTGGAGTAACCGATCTTTGTTCTTTGGCTTGCTGAAGGAATTGTGTATTGTATCAAGCAACACACACTGTCAAATTTTATATACTTTTTAATTTTTTTTTAAAAAGTGTTTGATGTTGGAATTTTCTCTTTACTTGGGGTAGTGTTTGTTGGTTTTCATGCGACCAAACTGATGAATCAAACCGTAAAATCATCACATCACAACATATTTAGACCATACTTGACCTTCGTATTTTATGTTAAAAAGGAAAATGGCATAACATTTGTAAAGCATACCTAACCACAAGCTCCATATGAAAAACTCTCTCTTGCATTTTTCTTTGTATTTCCAACCTACACTAGGATAGATCAAGCAATTTATTGAAAAACAATTATGTTAAAACATCATCTTGTTTTCTGTGTCAATAAAGAGAAAAAAATAACTAACTTACTAACCTTCATAATATTCATTCCATCATTCAAAATTCTAAGCTTCTTATTGAGCAAACCACCAACTTTTTCAAGATCTTTTAGGCTTCATCTTTCGAGAAAAGTTCTTCCTGTAAGGAAACATTTCATCCTGCTAGCCCACCACATGAACATCAATCACCAAAACTACATAATATAAATATAAATATTACATAACACGGGTTCCACATGATGAATACAGAGTCACAGACGTACATCTTTTAAAGACTTCACAGCATTATCATTTATAGAAAAGGATCCATCAGGTCTTGTAACAGCAGACATAGTTTTCACAGGTGTGTTGAGTCCATTCAACCTCTCCTTATTTTTCAAATTATGATTTTACATAGGGGTTGCTCCCATATCTTTCACTTTTTTTCTTCTTTCAATCTGCCTCCTCATCTCCTGAATCATAAATAATTAATTAAAAATGGAATTTTTTAAAATAAAAATGAAAAACATAACAAAGATATTAGTTGATACCATCCATGAGCATTCTGCATAACTCAACAGCTTCATCTTCATTTTCCACATCAACTTGATCTTGTGAAGGCATGCGTCTCATTTTAAGGCCTTTAACACCAGCCACAAAGTTATTAGAATCATAATTATTATTATTCTCTTCATCTTCATCACATTTTTCAGCTTCTAGAAGGTTCTCAAGATCCCCTACAAATGAATCAAGGTCAGTATGTGCTTCAATTTCGTTTTTGTTTTCTTCACCATCAACAATAGACAAGTTTTGAACTTGTCTATCCCAAATCTCCTGGCATTTTTCTTGTGTTTGTTGTTGAAGCTACAAGAAAAACATCCTTTGACCATCAACAACAGACAGTTAAGTATTAAGTCCCTGTTTGTTTTTTTTACCTGATTTGTACAAGCAACAAAGTTGTTGCTTAAATTCTAGGGAGTTATTTGTAATTCTCTCTCGATATGGGAAGCAATAGCTAAAGCTATTGCTTCATTAGGGAGTTGATTCATTGCAGATGAGAGACCAGACAGATGAGTCATGTTGATTCCTAGATGTAATGCCTGTAGATCCGGGCTAGTCAATTTAAAGACGATAAGCATCAAAAATGACTTTTTGATGGAAGATTATTTAGAAGAATTAATATTAACTAAGTTATAGCATATGTTACAAAGATTCCATACATATAAAGAACGCCTAAATTTGAGTTATAACGAAGAAGTTATTACCTGTCGAAGATTCGCAACAGAAGCGGCACGATACAACACGACGTAAATAGTGAATTTACGTTAGAGTGATATTTGGCCTTAGCAATCTAAATGAAAGTCGTATAATATGTTAAACTGAGAGCGTGCATAAAAAGAACGTCTAAATCTGACTTCGTATGAGGAAGTTATGATGTTTCGAAGTTTCAGCATTAGCAGTATGCAGCCCGAAGTTAGAATATGAGATCGAGTGATTTCTAGCCGAAACGATCTAAGATCTCATCGATAGTAGTCCAACGGTAAAAAAAAACAGACGAAAACGGACGTCAGACGAAGAAGTTATGGATTTCTAACGGAGTTTTCTTGTCCCGGCCTACTAAAAATAAAATAATAAAAATATACTTAAAATAAAGTAAAAATTAGCCGATGAAGTCTAAACGTGAGTTGTAGAGAACAATCTCACCTACGCGTGGATATAAAGAATGTCAAAAACAGAGTTTGTATGCGAAAGTTATGAATTTTTGAAGTTCGTGGCGCGAAACCCCAAAACTGTCTGAGTTCACAATGTGAATACAATGTTCACGACGTGAACTCGGTATTATGACTTTGGAGCCTGCCATACGCAAGTTGCGAAGACGCACCTGATGACTATTGAACTCACGATGTGAATATTTGAGATTCACGACATGAATCCAGAAAAATGGCCCTATAAATAGAATTGAAGGGTTAGCCGAGTTTGGTTGCTCAATCTCTTCGCACTCACTCCCGATACTTTCTCTATGCCCTCTTTTAACCAACCCGAAGCCCCGATATCATCCCAAGACCCAAAGCGAGTCCCGAAGCCCGAACATCCCAAGAAGTTAAATTCCCGAGTCGAAGCTCTTCCTATGAGAAGCCGGTTTTTGTGAAGATCTTTCAGATCTACCGAATAAGTACTACTCTTGGAGTCGTAGTGTTGTCCGATCATCTTTTGATCAAGTGAGTGTATAGTCCCTTTCATAACACGATTTTAATACAAGTATTGTTTGAATGTATTAAGTATATGTTTTGTGTGAGTGTGTAATTACTTTCTTCTAACACATAGATATTAAGTATTTGCTATGAAATACATGTTATGTGTTTATATGTTGTTTGTTTATTTGAGATGGATGTTGGATGAATGTTTTATACAGATTTGTATATGATTTAAAGTACATATGTAATTTATATCTACAAATATGTTGGGTAGAACATGGGTAGATGAAATAGTTGGTGTGTGATGAAATAATGTGATAAGAGATAGGTGAGGATATAATGGTGACGATAATTAGGTGATGATAGATAGCTAATGAATTACGACTCCAGGCGATGTTGTGGCTGCGTATTCATGTGATGATAGTCTAACCCTTATTATGAATTACGAGTGTAGGCAATGTTGTGACTGCGTATTCATGCGATAATAGTTTAACCCTTATTATGAATTACGAGTCCAGTCGATGTTGTGGCTGCATATTCATGCGATAATAGTCTAACCCTTATTATGATTTACTAGTCCAGACGATGTTGTGGCTACGTAATCTTGCGATGATACCCTAACCCTTACTAGATACATATTGAGGGAGTGATCCCTGAATTTGTATTGTCTATGTGATGTAGGAGATGATCCTTAGAAAAAGTTCTTAGGAACAAACATATAAGGAAATAAGAGGTAAGGAGATGAGAGGTAAATATGATATAGGAGATGACCCTTAGGATAATATCTTTAGGGAAGATTAAACGAAGATAATGGGGAAGGGTAATTGGGTTGATAGTTTGATGATTAAATATAATAATTATATTATTGTCTGTTGAAAACTCTATATGCTCACCAGGCTCCCAAGCCGAACCCACTCAGTTTTCTTTGCATTACAGGTAATGGCACAAGGGTATAAGTTGGTGGACTTGATGAGAGATTTTGGATTATAGATCAGTAGTTATAAATAACTGTTGTAAGGTCTATTTTGTATTGTTTATGCTTTTGGTCTGTATCAGAACATGACATCCCAAGATTTTGTTATTTAATGAAAATACATTTCTTTAAGAAATGCTTTGATAAATTTTATTTTATCATAATTTATTTTGGGAACAAATTCCGCAACTTTTTTAATCAAAGGATTACTCTAATTTTATAAAACAAAGCATAAACAAATCGGTCTTTTCTGGCCGTGAAATTGGGGATGTAGACGTTTCAGTCTGTACATTCTAGCTAGTATGCTTTCAAAATCACACACCTAACACACACAAAAATAAGATAAAAGAAAAGGAAGATAAAGATAAAGATTAAAGAAAAGTGAAAACATACATTTTCTGGTGTCACCATTCTTCTAAGCTCGTAAACAGATCAAAAAAGAAAAGGAAGTATGTTCTAAATACTAAGTAGAGAAAGCAATTTCAACCTAATATATGTCATTTCATCTAATATAATCTTGAAAATGTATTATTTACGTTCATCACAGATAGCTAAATCACAACCCTATTCATGACAAGTAACAAAAAGGGGACATTTGTTGTACATGTTAAAAAGAAAAACTCAATATTTGTGAATTATTTAAGGAAATTAGAATTACCAAAAACCCATATGAAAGACATTAACGATTTCATAAATAACTTCAGAGCTAACAGATTGATAAACCATTGAATCCAGTAAAAATCGCAAATGAAATACATGTTGATATGAATACAGAAGGTGAATTTGGTAATAGCGGAGAATAAACCGAAACCTTACTAGTAAAAGACCCAATAATCAAAGACATCATACTTTTCTTCTCCCAATCAATCCCAAATCAAGTCGTACTTTCATACAAACAAGTCACCTGATCTTCGTGAATGTACTTGTAACATACACGTTTTGAAATCGTGTTTTGTAATAAATAAAATTGTGAAATACTATGTGAAATTGAGTGTTGAGTTCTAACAAGATGGTTTTTACTAGAAATGAAGTAAAACTATGTTTAGAATCACTCAGAAAATATTGGAAGTCTTATGTGATTCCAATTAAAAGCCGAATGGTGAAAGTTGTAAATAATCTCGTTAGAAACTTGTAGGCGAAAACCTCATCGAAATCCGAGTTATAACGAAGAAGTTATGACCAACCGAAGATCCGCGATAAAACCGACACAACGCCGAATGACATAAAAAGTGAGTTTTTGATAACATACTTTTTAGCCTTAGTAATCTAAATCAAAGTTTTAGTATTCGTTAAACTGAGAAATTCAATAAAAAGAACGCCAAAATCTGACTTCATATGAGGAAGTTATGATTTTTCGAAGTTTCAGCTTAGCAGTAGACAACTAAAAACTCGAATTTTAGATCGAGTGATTTTTAGCCGACACAACCTAAATGAGAATTGAAGGTATCGTCATTAGTAGAACAACGGTAAAAAGTCTGACAAAAACGGACGTCAGATGAAAAAGTTATGAATTTTTTTTTTCGGATTTTCCTGTCCCGGTCTGTTAAAAATAATAATATTAAAAATAAATTCAAAATTAGCCGACGAAGTCTAAACAAAAGTTGTACGCGTGCATATAATGAACGTCAAAAACGGAGCTCATATGAGAATGTTAAGGATTTTAGAAGTTTGGGGCACATTTTCCGAGAATTTCACATGAACAGTACCGGCCACGAATCAGCTACGTCACCTCACACGAAGCAAGTGCGTCACCGGAGTCGTGGCACGTCCGAAGAGTGACGTGTGTCTAAGCTTCGCTTCACCACCGTCGCCCCTCTCGCATGCAAGCCACGTGCTCCGTTTCGCTGACTCCACGTACGAGCCTCGCAGCGGCCTCGTGGCCTTCACTCCTCCTGCCAGATGTCCGAAGCTCGCATGAGCCACGTCTTCTCCCTCCTGACCGAACCTCGCAGTTGCAACGTGGACGCTTCTCAACCCTCGGATCCGAAGCCTCGGCCCTATATAAAGGGAGGCTACGAGACTTGCCAACTAATTTTGGAATTTTGCCATTTTTCACCCCTAAATCCATATTTTCACTATTTTGACTTTTCCCGAAGCCCCGGTATCAATTTTAGCACCCGAAACACATCCCGAAGCTCCCGAGAAGCCCGACAATTTTATCTTTTTGGTTTTGAAGCCCTACCTTCGCAGAGCCCGGTTTTCAATTAAGCTCCCGGTTTTCAACATAGAAAGTCATATTTAAAGCCGAAGTGTTGCCCAAATTACTATTTTAACCCCCGGTTAACTTAGGGTGAGTTCACTATATAGGAACAATTGTATCTTATGTGTTATATGTGCTATGTGCTTTTCAGTGTTATTATTCTGAGTTATTTTCCCGTGTTATTTTGTTCTCTATGTTTATAGCAAATGTAATACCTTTGACCATGTGACAAGTGAAAGGACTTAGATTCACATTGGTACTGGTACGTAGCCTCTGGCCATGTAGAGCATGTCTCCGTAATAGAATGACTTCTATTCTATGGCATTGACAAACGGTTAGACAGGACTATAAGCCTGAAATCTAACAAGATTTTAATCAGAAATTGCATGCCGTCTATGCCATTTGGGCCAAAGTTTTATTGATGTATATCAAGCATTGAAAAGTATATCTTTGAATAAAGTCTTTGATTGATATAAATGCTTGTCACATGATTTCACATATGTCTTGTTGTTCCTCTTTGCTTTTGCCACATTGAAGTATATATATGACATAATGTTATATTGTATCTATTATTGAACTCACTAAACGTCACCGCTTACCCTATCAATGTTTAACAATTGTAGGTGATAAGTAACTAGTATGATCACATACTGTTGAAAGAGTTAGAATAGTTTGTAATAATACTTTTGTACTTCAGTTTATGTTTGTATAAATTACAATATCCTGGGTAGTTATGTAATATATAACACTTCGTAATTGTATCCAATAGTTTGTAATCCCTTATCAATGTAAAATATTGCTTTTACGAATATGCAAGTACCATGTTTTGGAGTAATAATATTGTGAAGTATGAAAGTTTGGGTCTTTCAAAAATATGAAAGTTGGGGTCTTTCAGTACTTAATCAAAACATAGAACTAACAATCAGTGTGCATTCAATGCGAGAAGAGAGTCAATAGTGGAGCAGAGAGTGAAGAAGAGAGAGTGTATTGTGGTCAGCAGTTCTGAAAATCTCTTACACATTTGAATCAGAGGATCCCCAATTGACAAATCAATGTTTGTGTGCTTGGCTGCCTCTACTTGCTTACTTGGCTAGAGATCACATGTTCCCAATTCTGTAACTCCTAAAGGCAACCTCTCTCTATAGGAGACCTGAGAATGAAGAAAGGAAAGAAATTATAGTCATTTTGAAAGAAATTTGAATACAAGAAAAAACCTTTTTCTATTTTATATTTGAATAGACAAAAATGCATAAGGACACAATTCTCATTTGCAAATTCTGAATTGCTTGCAAGATCTCTCACTTGCGACAAATTTAGGGTTAATACAAGGGGACTAATTAAGACAAAAATTTGAACCCAAAACTTCAACCATAATGATGATCTTGACTCATTCACCCATGGAAGAGTAAGGTCTACACTGATCCTAATTACAATTGGTACTAAGCTTATCCAGAAACAGAAAGCTAGATAATGTCACAATTACATCAATTCGTTAACCATATTGCTGATATCAGCAAACAGTATTTGTCACAATCATCAAGAATTTGCTTCAAATGGGATCAAAGACTTATCTTTAAATTTTGTATCTTGCAGATGAAAACCTTGAAATCAGCAAATAAAGAGCTGAAAGAATTGATGAAAACTGTGAAGATACAAGACATTAATGTTAGTATAAATATTATAAATCTCTTTCTTTTGATACTTTATACTTACAAACCATTTAATCTTGTTTTTATGTTTAGAATTTGCAAGATGAAATGATGGACATGATGGATATAAGTAGCAAGATACAAGAATCTCTTGGTAGAAGTTATTGTGTACCCGATGATATTGATGAAGATGATCTCATGGGTAGTAAGCAGAAATTTATTATTATTATTTTTCTTTTTTTAAATGTTAACTTCACTTTATGGAAATGTTTAAAAACTTGATGCTTTGGAGGCAGACATAGGTCAAGAAACTGAGGGTGAAGGGGTACCTTCATATCATCAACCTGATAATGAACCTGATCTGAATGAACAGCTTAATCTACCTTCAGCTCCAAGTGGATATGCAGTGCCAGCTAGAAGAGTTAACAATCAGGTAACTTTTTATTCTCAAAATTTGAAGTATAATATTGTATTAGTCATTAACTAATGTAGCTCCATTGCAGCTCATTAAATCCAGAATTTATGTCAAGAAAATCAAATTCTTAAATTTATGCTAAAAATAGTAAACATGTGGATGTGTGAGTGGTGTTGTGTGTGACTGTGAAAAACTATCATAATAGGATTATGAAGCAGGAAAGTAGGGGAGATGGATGTCTCACTTGAGCAATAAAAAAAATGAGAATAAGAGAGATGGAACGGAGCGCACCTGAGATGCTTAGAGAGTAGAATTGGGGATCAACGAAGGAGGACGAAATCACGATTAATATCTGTATCGCTTTTCCAGTCATGGTTTTACAGAGGAGAATACGAGAAGAATCAAAATCGAAATCAAAGGAATGAATAAAGGAGAAATAAGAACCTGGATCTTTTCTTTGACATTCTCGATGGTGTCGTTGCTCTCATCAAAATTAAAGAGGGCTAAATACAAAGTTTGAGACAAAGATCGTATGAACTCCAAACTGACAACAGATGGTGTTAAATATATAACCAAAAATAGAGGATAGCGGTGGGAGACACTCTGAAGGGTCGAACGGTCATCTTTCATTGGATGTTGATGGCGGTGGGAGACACTTAGAAGGGTCGAAGAATCAGCGGATGGTTGAAGGTGAATGGAGGTTTGAGAATCGAGAGAGAAGAAAGAAAGAAAGAATGAAAGAAAGAAAGAAATAGGGTTTTCGGCGGGGATTAGCTAGGGTTTTCAGCCAGTAGAAACAAAGCGGGCTTTTTAATTTTTGGATTTCATTTCCCCCTCGGGATGAAATGCGCATTTCATTAAAATTTATAAAGCTGCATGGTTAGACGACACACATTTTATTTAAGGTGCCCTCCGTGTTTTTTTATTAGACACTAATTTTAGGGCACGCAAAAATGAGTGTCCTCTATGCTTCATATCTTGGAAAACTGACATGAATTTTTAGAGCACTCACAAATGCGTGTCCTCTATCAGTGCGTGCGATTGATTGCACGTCATAAAAGCCTGTTTCTCTAGTAGTGTAAGTAAAATTTGGGTCACGAAACTTCTAAAATCATATGATATGATGGTTGTTTATGTACTTGTGTTTTCAGTGTATTCAATTGTTGTGATACTGTATTCTCGTTCCACCATCGGACATTTTCGCCATCCCTTTTTAGGGTGTGACAGATTGGTATCAGAGCAATTATCTATACTGAACTTAGTATGTTCTTCCATGTAGGATATACAACTATAGATACGGGGACTAATAGCTCTGAATAAAAATTATAACTTACAATTATAGTTTAAAATATAATAATAATTATTATATAAAAGTATACACATACAAAACCAAGTCAGTGTCACAATGAAACAAATCAAGAACCTCAGAGTTTAGGTCGAACACTATGACTAGACCTAGTATAACATGTTGTCAAATTATGAGGGAATATTGCCCGATCAACTATACTTGACCAAGGTTTGACCAACATGTAACTGGGAATGGGCATAGCGGACAACCGGGTAAACTTAAGTAATCTACATATCAATACTTCACAACCTCGTTAAATATCTACACTAACAACTTAGTTACACCAATTAGTTACTAAGAGTCACATATATTGTGCCCTTACACACCCTATCTTCTCAGTCATGGCGGGATTCCACCATTGAGACCCCTATTATACCGATATGGCAGCTAATGGTTGGATCGAGGAAGAACTAGGCGATATCCACTAGGAAGACCCTTTGGAGGATCTAAAAGAGGATTATGAAGAGGAGTCAGATGAGGAGATAGACATCAGGGAGATCATTGACGAGCCTTACCCCATCCAGGGCACAAATGATCCCGTTTAACCTCCTTCTTTTCAGGATGCACCTCCACAATGGGTGACATAGCCACACTCAGAGGCGAGAGAGGATCGTCTATGATCTATATTTGGCATGCATCCATCACACAATGCCTCGGGACCTAGCACCCCCGTGGAACTATCCATTATGGTACCATAAGTGTCCGACCTAAGCACCTGAGTATAGACCCTCAGCAATGAGGTGATAGAGATCGAAAGTGAGGCCCGAATCACGGCAGTATGAGTTCGATGCTTCTACGAAGAGAAAGATTGCCAGAGGGAGACCATACTAACTCAATAGGGTGATCATGTGGACACTACGACCCACGTACACTACATAGAGGAGAGGGTTGCCACCTTGGAGCGACAAGCCCTAGCGGCTAAGACTAGGATAGCAGCTAGGGAGCAAAGGGCAGAGAAAGCTATTAGTAAGATGAGCGAGATGGAAGGACACACTGTATGCTATTTTGGCATCTGATAGATAGGGTCATGCCAATCAGACGAAGCATACGAGTTCGTATGGGACCATCACCAACACAAACACCCACACCGACACCAACTCCAACACCAACACCAACCCCCAAACCGATATCCACGGACGTGGCCACAATCGAATAAAGGATTACACAAAGGGTAGGAACCTCGGTAGCCAACTACCACATTGACAGATACGAGGGGTAAAGACACGTGAATAACAGTTCCCATAACGACAGCAGGGGAAATCCCCAAATTGACAACTACAAGGACTTCGCTAAATGCAAACCCAAAAATTTATATGGCGATGCAGGGGTAATCGAACTAACCCACTGGATTGAAAAGACCAAATCTGTATAAGCTCCTACACAAACATTTGCAAGGTAAAGCTTACTGCTAGCACCTTTATGGATTCTGCCCTGTCATGGTGGAAGGGCCATGTGACAACCATGGGCCTTACTGCTACAAATTCCATGAGCTGGGAGGAATTAAACATCATGATGATGAAGGAATACTGCCCACAAAGTGAGATGCAAGGCCTAGAACAAGAGTTCTAGAATCATACCATGAAAGGTTCTGAAATAGCAGCTTATAGTAATCGCTTTAATGACATAGCGGTCTTGTAGCAGGAATGGTTACTCCTGAGTACAAGAAGATAGAGAGGTACATCGAGGACCTAGTCCCACAGATTCATGGGAAACATATTTCGTCTCGACCAACCAACTTTGACATTGCAAAGTGCATCGCTCATCAGTTGACTGACCGAGGCATCTGCCAGGGAACCATGTTTCTAAAATCCAACCCTCCCAAAGGGTGGGGATAACAAGAGGAAATAATGGGATAAAAAGAGTGAAAAACCCTGAGTCCCCAGAAGAAACAAGGGACTGTGGCAATTGTTGTCGCTATCACACCTGCATCCACCAACCAAACAAAGAAATATTATGGGAACCTCCCAAAATGTGACACGTGTCCTTATTACCATACTGGCACCTATAGGGAGATGTATTGCTCCAATTACAGACAAAAGGGGCACACTACCAAGTTCTGTAGGGCCCAACTCAAGTGGCTAGCAAAACTTCCAACTCAGGAGCAACCTGCTCTTGCTATAGATGTGGAGAGACAGGACACTTCAAGAGGGACTGCCAAAAAACAAAGAATTCAGGTGCAGGAGGACAAGGCAAGGCGTTGACCATGGGTACAAGAGAAGCAAAGTAGTAGCTCACTTTCATAACTGGTATGATACCTATCAATAACACCTATGCCTATGTACTTTTTGATAGTGGTCCCGAGAAAATCTTTGTTGGTCATGAGTTCAAGCAGCTACAAAATCAGAACCCATAAACACTTAGGGAAATCTATACAATAGAGATGGCTAACGGGAGAACTAGAAAAAACTGAATAAATTTACCTAAACTGCACCCTAACACTAAACGACCACGCCTTCAAAATCAATCTCATGCCTATGACCATTTGGTGCTTCATGGTAATAGTCGGCATGGATTTGTTAACCACTCAGCGCCCCGACATCATGTGTCACGAGAAAGTCGTCAGATTCAACCTACCAAACAAGATAACCCTCCTGTTATACGGTGACAAACATAGCAAGGGCCTCCGAATCATCTTGTGCATCAACGTGCATAAGCACTTGAACAATAAGTATTATGCATTTCTACCACACATAATGGACAAGAAGAAAGAGGTGAAGAAAATCATGGACATACCAAAAATCCGTGATTTTCCTGATGTGTTTCTAGAAGACCTCCCGAGGATTACCACATGTACGAAAAGTCGAGTTCGGAATCGACTTAATCGTAAAGGCAGCCCCCTTAGCAAAGTCTTTGTATAGACTGCCCCTAGTAGAAATGCTAGAATTGTCTAGTCAACTACATGAAGTATTAGATAAGGGATTCATTAGACGAAGCTTCTCACCTTAGGAGTGCTAGTCTTATTCGTGCTAGTATTATTCTCACCATAGGAGTGTATTGACTATCGGGAACTGAACAAGCTAACCGTCAAGAACCGGTACCCACCTCCAAGATCCATGATCTGTTCGACCAATTAAAAGGATCCGATTACTTCCCAAAGATTGATTTGCGATCAGGGAACCACCAACTTAGAGTTCAGGAAGAAGATGTCTTGAAAATGACATTCAAAACATGATATGGCCACTACAAGTTTGTAGTAATGCCATTCGGATTGACCAATGCTCTAGCAGTATTCATGGACGTCATGAATCGCATATGTAGACCATACCTACACAAATTCTTGATCGTATTCATCAATGATATGCTGATATACTCACAAACCGAAGAGGAGCATAGGCAACATTTACAATCAATACCAGAATTATTACGAAAAGAGAAACCTTACGCAATGTTCTCAAAGTGCGAGTTCTAGTTACGGAAGGTAGACTTCGTAGGACATGCAGTTAACAAAGAAGGAATATGTGTGGACTTATCCAAGATAAAGGCAGTAGAAAACTGGAAGGCACCAAGGACAGCGATAGACATACCCCCGTTCTTGGGTCTTGCGGGTTACTATCAGAGATTCATGAACAACTTCTCCAAGATAGCTAAACCCCTCCCAAGATTAACCCAAAAAGGGGTGAGTTTTAACTGGAGAGACAAACAAGAGGATGCCTTTCAGAAATTGAAGTAACCATCGTGTAGTGCACCAATCCTATCCCTTCCGGAAGGCATGGAGGACTTCGTCATGTATTGTAACGCCTTGAATCAAGGGTTGGCATGCGTACTCATGCAAAGAGGAAAAGCCATCGCTTATGCTTCTAGTCAACTCAAAACACACGAAGTCAACTACACTACCCACGATCTTTAGCTTGGAGTCGTAATCTTCGCCCTGAAGATTTGGAGACATTACCTGTATGACACTAAGTATATGGTATTTGCTGACTAAAAGAGCCTTCAACACCTCCTCTACCAAATAGAACTTAACATGAGGAAATAAAGATGGTTCAAATGGTTAAACGATTATGAATGTGATATTGGTTACCACCTGGGAAAGGAAAACATCAAAGCAGATGCCAAAAGATGCAGGGAATAATCTGGGAGTCGAGTAAAATCATTAACGATGACCATGCACTCACATGTACTTGCACAAATCATGAACGAAGTGATTTGATCAAAATTTGGTAGCCGTAGTGATTTGATCATGAACGAAGCACACAAGACAAAACACTCCATTCACCATGGGGCAGACAAGATGTACCAGGACCTGGAAAGGTTGTATTGGTGGCCAATTATGAAAGTGGAGATTGCCCACTTACATAGGTAAGTTCCTAACCTGTTCTAAGGTCAAAGTAGAATACCAGAAGCCCTCTGGGCTGTTACAACAACCAAAATTACCTTAGTCGAAGTGGGAGCAAATTACCATGGACTTCATAAAAAAGGTTGCCCAAGACTGCGGGTGAAAACGATACCATTTGGGTGATCGTAGACAGACTAACCAAATCTGCGCACTTCCTACCAATAAAAGAGACATATAATCTGGAAAACCTAACAAAAACGTATCTCAAGGAAATCGTAAGACTACATGGTGTGCCATTGTCCATAATCTCAGATAAGGACAGCCGGTTCACTTCACGTTTTTGGCAATCATTGCAAAAATCCTTAGGGAGCCAACTCGATATGGGTACAGCCTACCATCCACAAACAGATGGTCAGAGTGAGCGAACCATTTACACATTAGAAGATATGCTTCATGCTTATGGGATGGACATTGGCAAAGCATAGGATGCTCACCTACCACTAATTGAGTTCTCTTATAACAATAACTACCACGCCAACATCAAAAGTCGCTGTGTTTGAGGCACTATACGAACGTAAGTGCAGATCACCATTATGTTGGGCTGAAGTTGGAGACACCCAACTAGCTAAGGGTCAAGTGACCAACATCACCCTCACCGACCCATAGATCATATAGGAAACAACATAGAAGATCGTTCAGATACGAGAATGACTGAAAGCATCCCGAGATTGACAAAAGAGCTGCGCAGAAAGGAGGCGCAAGCCTTTGGAGTTTCAGGTTGGTGACTGAGTGTTGTTAAAAGTATCGCCATGGAAAGGGATGATATACTTTGGCAAACGAGGTAAACTCAATCCACGATATATAGGACCTTTCGAAATCCTTTCAAGGATAAGCCCTCTAGCCTACAAGCTCTAACTGCCACAAGAACATAGCAATATACATCCCACTTTTCATGTAGCAAACCACTACAAATGTCTATCCAATGAAATTATTGTCATTCCAATAGACGAGATTGGGGTTAATGAAAGCTTAGATTTCATTAAATAACCGGTCAAAATCATGGATAGAGAGGTCAAACAAACGAAACAAAGTTGCATTTGGATAGTGAAGGTCCACTCGAACGCTAAGAAGGGACCTAACTACACTTGGGAGCATGAGGATCAAATGAAAAAGAAGTAACCCCAAACATTTCCAAATCCCTAGGAACCCGGGATCTAAAACTAATTTTGGGATGAAATTCCTTTCAACAGGCGGATGATGTGACATCTGTCAAATTTTGGTCAACAGAAGTCAATTGTGTGTACATCAGGTCAAAAAGGCGAAATGTGATTTTCATAACATCCCTAATGTATTATTGAATACTATAATGCTACGTATGCTATTTTCAATACATTATTGAATAAACGCTTTTATTACGATCAGTAAACTACGATAATGTAGTAATTCGATAAAACACACAAATATTATCAGGAATTGGGTAATGTTCATAATGCGAGGTTTACTTGTTCACAAATCCATAAACACGTTTTAAAAATCATATGACCTAGTATTTAGTTGATATTCCAGTGGTTATTCTGGAAAAAGGTCATACAACAAGAAAACAAAATGTTATCACGTTTAACGCTTACATTTTACACAACGAATTTGAGAAAACCGATTTAATTATAAGGTGTTAATATTATTGTTAATAATATTAAATAAGAATATTTTTACTAGTTACTAAACCTTACCAATTTCTCAAATCCCACCACATGTTTATAAAAATGCCAAACATTTATAAAAAGGGCTAGGCTTTTATAAAAACCACATAAGACACATTATGTCTCTCATCTTCCAACATATCTCCCGATATCCCACACCATCATACCACCTTTATGTTTTATAATCAAAATAAAACATACTTTATATATAATAACATAAACTAAAATCTAGTTTGGAATTTTATAGTCAAATGACCAAAACCCTAAATAAACAAATCAAAACAACTCCCCATGCTACTTCCGCATACAAGCCACCCCATTGCTCCTCCCTCCCTTATAAATTTCGGCCTAAAGGTGTAACATCCATAAAAATCATGCCAAAATTAAAGTTTTTAAAACATTTAGAAACCGTCAATTATTACAAATTTGTTTTCAAAATTGTTCTACATCAGAGTATCCCAACAACAATGTCAGAATATGTGAGGAGCTGTACAATCATGCCTTTGCCTTCCTGCGATCATCCGAGGTACCTCAAACCAAAACTGAAACTGTAAGCCCGAAGCTTAGTGAGTTCCCCCAAAATACCCATACACACAATAATATACATATAATCACAGAAAACATACAATGGGTCTAGTCAACCATCGGGTTGGAAGACCCACCCTTAAACATCAGGTTGGAATGCCAACATACTATGGGTCTAATCATCCTTGGAATGGAATAACCCAGGCCCACAACCATCAGGTTGGAATGCCCACATACTACGAGTCCAATCATCCTCATGATGGAATACTCGCGGCCCACAACCATCAGGTTGGAATGCCCAGGTCTATTGGATTTTGCACAAAGCAGATAATCCTAAACAACCAATCAAACATGTGCACATATAATAGATAATCACATAACTGTCTACAGATAGAAAAACCGATCTAACAGATCATAACAACATAATAACATCCTATTTATGAAGATACTTATCTAACAGATCATAATAGCCTAATACCATCCTATCTACCAAGATATTGATCTATTAGGTCATACTAGCATAACATATCAGGATAACAAGTGTAAACTATCCTTTTTCCTAATGAATAGAATTGGTGCTCCCCACGGGGAACTGCTTGGACGGATGCACTGCTTGCTCAGCTGTTCCTGCAGCTGTGATGACAACTCATGCATCTCTAGTGGTACCAAATGGTATTGCGCCTTTTTGATAGGAGCAACACCTGGCAATAGGTCGATCCTAAACTCAGCCTGCTTCTCCGGAGGCACTCCGGATAACTCCTCCGAGAATACGTTAGCAAACTCCCTGAACATAGGAACCTCTGATACTGAACCTCGATCTCGGACCTGCATATCCACTATATACACTAGATAACCCACACACCCATGTTGAATGTACTGTCGAGCCTTGGCAGCTGAACAAAACCCTAATCCCAGTCTGATACCCTTGCCATAGACAATTAGCTCTCCCCCACTTGGGGTTCGAACCACTACCTGTTGACCCTCGTACTTGATCATGGAACCAAAACGACTAAACCAGTCCATCCCCACAATCACACACACATCCCCCATGGGAGTCGGAATCAAGTCTATCAGGAAGGATACCGTAAAGATCTCCAACTCACATCCCTGATATACTGAAGAAGTAGAAACCTCATGTTTGTTGGCGATAGAGACTCGCAACGGACACTCTAGCTCTCTTACTAGCACACTTAACTCCCTACTAAATGTATGAGAGATAAACGACTGACTCACCCCTGAGTCAAATAAAACCAAGGCAGGAAAGAAGTTCACTAAATACGTACCTAATCACAGGTACAAATAGATAAACATAAAATAGATATAATCAGTAAGATAGGGGATAGAAACATACCAGCAACCATGTTTGGTGCTTCCCTGGCCTCCTCTACTATGAACTGGAAGGCACATCCCTGAGCATTCGGGGGGTCTGCACTACCTTGTCTCCCATCAGTAATCCTTAGTGTAGCTGGCGTGGGAGCCAGCACCGGCTTGGCGGCTAGTAGGGGACTTTGGGCCTTCATATGGCCCACCTGCTCATAATGGTAATAAAGTCCGACTCCGGGAGCTGGAGACTGTTTCCTTCAATCCCTAGAAAGATTGCCTTGCTTGCCAGATTTGTTTCACCTACTCCCTGATCGAAAAATCCCTGAATAACCCTTTCCGCACTTCCCACAAGTGCGGCCCAGCTATCCCCCAGACCTGGTATTAGCGATGTTGGACCGCTTCAACGCTGGATGCAGCTGCACCAAGGCCTACCTCTACTCCCGTAACTGTAACTCAATCTCCAACTCACGCCGCCTAGCGGCCTCCTATAACTCTAGCAGTGTATCACATCACTGGGTAGTAACAAACTGATGCATATCAGTGTTGAGCATGCTCAGATAATGTTTCATCTGAGTCTGTCTGGAAGCACATTCAAGGAAAAACATCGCCCTCTCAGTAAACATGTGGGTGATCTCCGTCACCGACTTTGTACCCTGTGTCAGATCCAAGAAGTCTTGCGACAACCGCTCGCTCTTGATACGTGGAATATAGCGAGCATGGAACATATCTCTAAACTGCTCCCAATTAACAGCATCTCTCTAGACAACCATATACGACCCAGTCATGAATCTCCACCGGTCCTTTTCCCCAGACCTCAGCAGGTTCAGGGCACATCTGACCTTCTAGTCAGCAGGACATGAGCGTGTGAATAAACATCCATCCACTTCAGATAGCCACCTCATGCCTATGATTAGATCCTGAGTCCCATCGAAGGTCGGGAGCTTTGTTTTATCGAAGTCCCGGTATTGAAAGCCCCGACTGCCTCCTCCCTATGCCGTTGTTACAGTAGTTGTGGCTGTTGTGGCTGCTGTCTCAGCTAGGGCTGCATATATGTCATTAAAATACTCCATCATGGCGGTCTTAATAGACCTAAACTGCTTCGGAATCCGACCCCGACAATCTCGACCACCTCCTCGCGGATAATCTCTCTAACACGATCCTTTATCTATGCTGGCTTATCCTACCTGATGATCTCGGGTGCTGTTGGGGCACCCAGATCGCCCTGCCCTGATCCCAGTCTGGATTCAGTCACAAAACATCTCGTAACCACCATACTAAAAATACACCAAGAAGATATCAGATAATCCGCACAAATAATAGGGAACCAACTCCCAACTAAACCCTAGGGGTTGTAACTTCCTTGCTACACATATGGGTCCTGTGCTTTCAGTAGTACATGCCCATACTATCTTCCACACACACTCATATTTGCCTCAAGTATCATCACAACACCCTAACAATATATATACATAGTGATCGCTCAATTCTCACTCATAGAGGAATGCTAAATGTTTCATACTAGCCTACCGATCTCGCACAACCCACCCATCCATGAAATTTCCACCAAGCCTGCAGCACTAGTGTATGCTAGCCATGCATAATGTTGGATCCCATAGACATCCAAATACTCGGTCCTACTCTAAGACCACAACCAAACAAGCAACTGGAAATAAAATTGAACCAAACATTCTAACGCTATAAAATCATAATTATCTATAACCTATGATGCATCCACCGAGAAACTATAGTAATGATGTCAATTTCATATAAGGAAAAACCCTAGGATATCAGGCATCATGTAATCAGGGAATTCTATCATGCAATTCCTGAAGATCCCTAGCATAGTATTAGCATGTTTTAACATATCACAAAGTCAAATAACTGTATCGTATTTTGGGGTATAATCACTAGCTCCGACTGATCGTACACTCTGCATCCTCCTTCAATATTTTAAAATCATTTTGAAAATATTTTCCTTGATTTGAGACTAGATTCACACGAGTGTTCCTCCAATTCACTCAAACCAAGGCTCTGATACCAACTTGTATCATCCATAAACATCATGCCAAATTTAAATTTTCTAAAACATTTAGAAACCATCAATTATTACAAATTTGTTTTCAAAAATTTTCTACATCAGTGTATCCTAGAAACAAAGTTTGAAAATGTAACGAGCTGTATGATCATGCCTTTTCCTTCCCGCGATCATCTGAGGTATCTGAAACCAAAACTAAAATTGTAAGACTGAAGCTTAGTGAGTTCCCCCAAAATAACCATACACACAACAATATACATATAATCACAAACAACATACTCTGGGTCCAGTCAACCATCAGGTTGGCATACCCCAGGCTCTCAACCATCAGGTTGGAATGCCAACGTACTATGGGTCCAATCATCCTTGGGATGGAATACCCCAGGCCCACAACCATCAGGTTGGAATCCCCACATAGTACGAGTTTAATCATCCTTGGGATGGAATACTCATGGCTCATAACCATCGGGTTGGAATGCCCAAGTCTATTGGCTTTCATACAAAGCAGATAAGCCTAAACCTCCAATCAAACTTGTGCACATATAACAGATAATCACATAACAGTCTATAGATAGATAAACCGATCTAACGGATCATAACAACATAATAACATCCTATCTACTAGGATACTGATCTAATAGATCATAATAGCATAATATCATCCTATCTACCAGGATACTGATTTAACAAATCATACTAGCATAACATATCATGATAACAATCCAAAAACGGTCGGCCTTGGTGCCTTTAACCCTTGAGTATAGTGAGGAAAACTCACCTCACAAATGTCGAACTGAAGTGATAAGCTTAAACTCTCGAATCACATCCACAGACTCTACCACCTATATTTTCCATAAGACCAATTCCATAAATTTCCAATTTACTAAAATACCCCCCACAATTCAAACTAGCCAATCCTTGGTGAAAGTCAAGGTCAACGGTTAAGGCCAACAGTCCATGTTGTCCCAACTCATCAAGTGCAGCTCACTGGCTCGTCAAGTCCTTCCAGAACTCGAGAAGTCATGAAACGTGAAGGGTTTTAACCACTATAACACTCTTATGGTGCACATGCAACCCTAGATGCTTTGGATCTATGTTTTCTAAAATTATACATGCATTTCATTTTCAAAACCATACATATCCAAACTAGCATGCAATTGACAATTAGAAAATAAAATTGGTTAGAAACTTTACCTCATGTTGTAGCTAGTTAATTTTGGCCTTTAAAAGCTTAGTACCTCAAATATGATGCCTTAAATGCTTCACAAAATACTACCAACAATGGAGGACTTGAGAGGAAGTTTCTTGCACAAAAATCGACTATAATGAACTCTTAGAACATATGTGTTAGCTGATTTAAACAATAGGGTAACATATATATATATATATATATATATATATATATATATATATATATATATATATATATGATAGAAGAGTAAGAGTCATGGTTAAACCCCAATACATACCCTTGGGCTTATTATCCATAATCCATGATCCATATGAACCAACTGTTTATGGATTCATCCATAAACTTAGTCCATCATGTATCGTAAGCCCAAACCATATATATAACTAATTTACACAATTAGTCCCCATTAATTTAATTAGCCTCTTGTGATCATTAAATTTATTCCAAATTAATTCTTGATCAATACAAATCAAATTATATGATTTCTCAATATATTATACTTATAATATATTAGCAAATCAGAAACAACCTCTCAACGTCCATCCTATCAGATTGTTCTGGTGAAATGCAACCAAAATGGACCATGCTACTCTCGGGTTAAGTATATACCAGTTATAGTTATGGGCTTAGACACCTAATCCAAAAAAACCAAAAGTTGACTCATCAAGTTTCCAAACAACTCGTCGAGTCCATGCGTGTTCACAAGTAGAGAAAACCCTAAATGACTCATCGAATTCCCTTGCTGACTCGCCGAGTTCAATGTAGAAACCATCAAAGGCTAATCTTCATCGGACTCGTCGAGTTTTCCATGCAACTCGGCAAGTCCCTTTAGTCCTTTCTCCATTTAGATGTTTATAAGCCACCCCAAAGCTCCATATTGCAGATCTAATTTCCTAAGTCATACTTCTTACATAAAGTTGAAAATTTTACGTACATGCAAGGTGCTAAGGGCAAAAATCAAGCTAAAGAATAGGTTCTAGGTGAGGAAAAGGCATTATCTTGCTAAAGGCTACAACTTTATGACTATAAGGATCAAGATGAGCCTAGATATGAAGTTGCAACTTCAGATCATGCCTAACACCCTAAATGAATTACCAACATGCTAAAATGGTCCTAATATCAAGCATTGAGAGATCTAGCTAGAAGAAAGTTAAGGTGACGACTTGTTACCTTCAAAGTGATGCTAATATGGAGTATAATTTGGATCCACAGTTTTTCCTTATCTAAGCTCCTTGATCTTCAAGATCTTCTCACAAAAATCCACCTTTCAAGCTTAACAATACACAAATATGGAGAGTAAATATGATTTAGGGTTTCTGAGCTCAAGTGGGGTTGTAAGGGTGGCTAATGACCCTTTAAATAGGGTGCAAAACACTGGAAATTTGGGATTCATCCTCCAGCTCCAACTCGTTGAGTTGAGTCCTCCAACTCGTCGAATTGGTCACTTAAGACACGCAACCAACTCAGTTCCTACTCGACGAGTCATGGCATCCGACTCATCGAGTAGACCTTTCAAAATGAATATAAGATTGTAAAGTATACACCTGAGATTCAGGGTGTTACAAAAGGCCCTTCCCCTCCTTGACTTCATCTTTAAACTTACTCTCACTCTCTCTAAACTCCCTAACAACTCTCTAGTTGATTCCAAGCTTTTGGGCAAGCGTTTAACAAGGATTTTTGGAAAGTTCTCTTCATATTTTTGAGATTCCTAGCTTCTCCCAACCATCAACTTTTGGTTCTCTTGTTTTCACTCTTGAAACAAAAACGCTAGGCAAGATCTTGAAGTTCATGGAGGTGTTGTCTCCCAAAGCTTGATTTCTACGTCATCTTTCTCACCATTTCTTGCCATCTTCTAGGGAAAACCCAAAAGGTGAGTTCAAACCAGCTTTTCTACTAGTTTTCACTCCTTACAACATTTTGGGGGAGGTTACATGCCATGCAAACAAAATACATTTTAGACAATAACTTTACAAATCGATCCTAGATCTAATATATATTGGATAAAACATTTAATCTATGGGTAATACCATTACATGCATGTTTATGTTCTTTTTGTGAAGATATATATGTATATTCATGTTCCAAAAGAAAGCACACAATTATCGTTACCTTATATGCACAAGTTTCTAGTAATAGATCTATTGTATGATATGTAATACCTTTATTCATTGGATAATATTATTACACATTGGATAAACACAAATTAACATTTTTACCAAAAGTCTAGTTTTGAAAGATTAAAACTTTGTGTTTACACATATGATAAAACCATTACCCCTTGGATAATACCATTATCCTGTTGGATTAATGTCTAAGTCCATTACTATAATTGGTAAGACTTGACCCGACCCGGCATGGTCCATTTGGGTTGCATGGCATCATGCATTTGGATAGACTATAATGAGAGAAATAATACTTAAGGTTTGTTAATATATTATAAGTTATAATATATTAATAAGGTTATTTAATTAGTATTGATCAAGAAATAATTCGGAATTAATTAAGTGATCAAACGGAGATTAATTAAATATATGGGTCGATTGTATAAATCATTCATTCTTATATATGTGGGCTTATGATCCAAGATTCCTTATGTTGGACTAAGTCCATGGGGTGTGACCCCATGGATACTCCATGGAGGTTAAAATCCATGGAGCATAAGGAATGGGTAAAGTCATGAGTTACATGGTGTAACCCTAATAACCACCATATAAAAGAATCCCATGGCTCAAGAAATCGGGCACTATGTGTGAGAATAGGAAGGGCTAGCCGATTCCATGAAGTGTGTATGTTCTCTGAATCTATTCCAAGTGTATTTGGTGTTGTGTGAACCATTTGAGGTGTCACACTTGGAGCACTAGGCACTCAAGCTTCATGAAGATAATCTACATCAAAGAGGTATGTATTTCTAAAATGATATATTCATTTGAATCAATGTTATTATGCTAGTTAGGATGAATACCTTGAATGTTCATATTTGCATGTATAATAGAGAAAACATAGATCCAAGGTATTTAGGGTTTCATGTACACTTATGCCGCACCCCGAAAACCAAGGCGAAAACATTTCCAGGGCGGACTCCATGTTGAGTATCAAATCCAATGCACATAGTAAGCAAAGTAAACAACCATTACATTAAATATGAAAATTTACGCTTGTTCAACAACAAAGTTGTATAAGTGTGATACATATGTATATATAAACAAACATTAAGACATGTCTTCTACATACTCCGTCTTCGCCAAAAGGATCATCGGGTACCTGTCTAATGCGGACATGAGAATACAAGCAGTTTGAAAATCAGCATAAAGCTAGTGAGTTCATAAGCGGTTTTGTTTTCTGAAAAATGTACGAGTTTCCTTTTGGTTTCTGAAAATGTTACGACCCAAGAAAATCCCATATTTTATTATATGTAAAGTTTAGTTATCTATTATGTTACATGGTTCTGGTTATGATCAACTGTTATCCTAGGAAAATCCCATATTTTCCTAATGTGAAAGATGTAAACTGAAAACCTGGTTATCCTTGTGAAATGTATGTTAGTTTACCAACTCGAGATGTAATGTAAAAGATGTATACTGACATGTATTAGTTTTAACACGTATATAAAACTAATAAATACAAAGTAAACTAGTTACTAAACCCATTATTACTCAAAAGTAAATCTCTGTTACCCAAATTATGAGTTCCATAAGCATACAATAGAATAGATATGGCAATATGTAGTCCACAACACCTTATGACTTTCGTCACCCTTGAACCTTTCGGTTCGGCTGTAGCTAGCAGCCAGGTGTGGGGTAGTCAGCCCCATATAGATCTATACACTCAAGTCACGCTCCATATCTAAGAGATTTTGGTTACGGGGGCGGTCCTCCACTCGCGTATCTCTGTGGAGTGTTCTCCGAGGACGTGTCTCCAATTTATAGGAGTAACAAATTTACTAGTAATAATATGAAAGATCAAACGACTATCCTCCACTCGCGAATCTCTGTGGAGTGTTACCGATTACAAAACAATGTTCTAAGTTTAAATGTTATGCTTTTAACTGTTATAATGTGGGAAAACATTTGTGAAAATATAAAATACAACAATTTATAATGTTTTTCACAAATAATATGATAATGTATTCTGTAGGTTCAAACGGTTGTTTGTTACGACTGTCGGTGTTAAAATCATATGTAATATGAAACACAAAACATATAAAACAAGTTTTGAGTACAACTATTACTTGTACTTTGCTTGTATTCCCCCCTGAAAACAGTGAAAAACATTGAAAAAGGGTAGGGGTATGAACTCACTAGACGAGAAAACGTGACGGTTTGGATACTACGTGTTGGTTTGGGGCTTGATAACGCACGAGGTTCCTATGTAATATGCAATGGTATACAAATGTATCTAATTAGACTTGAAAACACTAATTAGATATGATTATACACTCCAATACGAGAAAAACACTTAAATCAAGTGTTTGGAGTGACCCGGATGACATCTACGGATGTATAGGGCTTTGGAAAATGAGTTTTCTCTTAAAGAGTAAACTCCTTAGGGAGTTTACGGCCCTAAGAGCATGACCAAATGAGTTCACGGTCGTGAACTCATGATTATGGGGTATTATGGTGCTAAATGGTCAATTTACACTTGGGAAGGGTTGTTATGATTTAATCTGAGGCATAGGAATGAGTTTTACCACCAAAGGGACCATCAAAGGGAGTTTACGGACCTAAAATAGGAGTTTACGGCTGTAAGCTCCTATATACCCATTCCTTTCATGATTTGATGGCCCTAGATCAATCACATTTGATTCAAACCAATTTTACAAGCCTTAGAATGAATTTAGGGCATCATTTGGCTAGTGTTTATGAGTTTACGGCCCATGAACCCATTCTAGGGGGGTTTACGGCTGTGAACTCTCCAAGGGGTGGTAAACTCATGTTTACTCCCCAAAAACTTGATTCAAGGTGTTCTAAGTCAAGTCTATTAAGCCATTTAGCCATATATAAGCTTCAAAAGTCGATTGGAAGGGTTAAAAGGCTCAAAAACCCATTACATGTGTGTTTATGGACCAAACATGTTCCACGGACGTAAACAAATGAAAATGGTCTTAATTGATAGTTTAACCACGAATTTGAAGGTCCAAGATGGTAATCTATGATTTAGGGAAGTTACCTTGGTGATTTGGAGTTTAAATTTGATGATTTTGGACTTGGAACTTGGATTGGAGGAGAGAGGTTAGAGAGAGAGTAGTGAGAGAGAGCAAAAGCTTCAAATGGAATCTTAAACCACTTTAAATATGTTCCAATTTTGGGACACGGTGGAATTCTACCCGATACCAACGTTATACGATCCTTTTGGTCGCACCCGATTAAGTCGCCGTAACCTGATATGGTCGATTCTAAAATGTTTCCGATTACTAATATGAAGTGTTAAGATGAGTTCTAAACATGTTTAGACACTCATTAAGTCATAATAGAAATACCACAATTATGACTTAGTTTAATGACGTAATGGAAACAAAATTGAAAACGACGAATATATTAACGAAAAGGGTTACATTTGATGGAATGAACTTCGGGCTGTCACATTATCCCCCCGTTAGAGGGAATTTCGTCTCCATATTAAAATTAAGATACAAATCATGGATCTAGGAAGAGATGAGGATACTTATGTTTCATAAAGTCTTCACGCTCCCAAGTGAAATCCGGTCCCCGCTTAGCATTCCAGCGAACCTTCACTATTGGGATGCGACTTTGTTTCGTGCGTTTGATCTCTCGATCCATGATTTCGATTGGTTCCTCCAAGAAGTTCAAGGTTTCGTTGATCTCGATCTCGTCTAGGGGAATCACGAGGGTTTCATCGGATAAACACTTTTTAAGGTTCGAGACGTGAAAGACGGGGTGGATGTTGCTAAGCTCGTGAGGTAATCGAAGTTTATAGGCTACCGGACCGATCCTAGCAAGGATCTCGAAGGGTCCATGTACCTCAGATTAAGTTTCCCATGCTTTCCAAAGCGTACCATGCATTTCCAGGGTGAGACCTTCAACAGGACACAGTCTCCAACCTGGAACTCCAGAGGTTTCTGTCGTATGTCAGCGTAACTCTTCTATCTATCTCATGAAGCTTTCAATCGTTCCCGGATTTAGATGATCTTTTCGGTGGTTTCGCGGATAATTTCAGGACTAGTGAGAGCACTATCGGGGAATTGACTCTTGGCTAACTGTGTGTCCCCTACCTCGGCCCAGCACAGAGGGGATCTACTCTTACAACCATAGAGGGCTTCGAATGGGGCAACCTTGATACTGGTGTGGTAACCATTGTTATACGAGAACAAAGGAAAATGTATGTCCCACGACTTTCCGAAATCGATGACACATGCCCAAAGCATGTCTGCGAAGGTTTGGATAGTTCTCTCACTCTGTTCGTCGGTCTAAGGGTGATAAGCCATGCTCATGTCTAGTTTGGTTCCAAGAGACTTCTGAAGAGACTGCCAAAATCCGGAGGTAAACCTGCTATCTCGGTCAGAGATAATGGACGCGGGTACACCATGCAGTCAAACTACCTCCTGGATGTAGATCCGCGCGAGTCTTTCCATCTTGAATGATTCTTTGATCGAGATGAAGTGAGTGGATTTGGTCAAACGATCGACAATTACCCAAATGGTATCGTACCCACTTGGACATTTAGACAACTTGGTGATGAAATCCATGGTAATCATCTCCCATTTCCACTCGGGTATCTTGGGCTGCTGGAGCAGACCCGAGGGTTTCTGGTACTCGACTTTCACCTTGGTGCAACTCAGACACTTGCCCACAAATGTAGCGATCTCGGCTTTCATGTTTGGCCACCAGTACTGTTTCTTGAGATCCAGGTACATCTTATCCGAACCCAGTTGAATAGAGTATCTGGTCTTGTGTGCTTCCTCCATGACAATCTCCCCAAATCCTCCAGACTTCGGAATCCAGATTCGGTCCATGAAACAGTAGACTCCGTCACCTTTGATATCAAGTTTCTTATCCATTCCCCTCAAAGCTTCGCTTGATTTGTTCTCGGGTTTGAGGGCTTCTATTTGGGCATCTCGGATTTGCATGGATAAATGGGAATGAATAGTCATCATCAGTGTCCTCACTTTATGACTTGAGCTTTCCTTTCAGCTAAGGGCATCTTCTACCACATTGGCCTTGCCGGGATGGTAGCGAATCTCGTACTCATAATTGTTGAGCAGCTCTACCCATCGTCGTTGCCTCATGTTTAGGTCTTTCTGATTGAGGATGTGTTGCAGGCTTTTATGGTCAGTGAAGACCGTACACTTGGTTTCGTAGAGATAATGTCTCCAAATATTCAGTGCAAAGACTATGGCTCCTAACTCCAAATTGTGCGTGGTATAGTTGACCTCGTGTTCTTTTAGCTGTCTTGAGGCATAAGCAATCACTTTTCCTCTTTGCATAAGCACACAGCCCAAGCCCTGATTAGATGCATCACAATAGACCACGAAGTCTTCTGTCCTTTCGGGTAGGGATAGAACCGGTGCGCTGCACAAGGCTTGCTTTAATGTCTGGAATGCTGATTCTTGCTTTTCATTCCAACAAAAGGGTACACCTTTTCTGTGTTAGAGTGGTTAGGGGTTCGGCGATTTTTGAAAAATTCTAGATGAATCTCCGATAATAGCCGGCGAGACCCAAGAATTGATGGATTTCTGTGGGTGTTTTCGGTGCCGACCAATTCTCTATCGCTTTAATATTGGAAGGAGCCACATGAATACCCTCCTCACTTACCAAGTGACCGAGGAAAGTCGTCTTCCGAATCCAGAATTCACACTTGGAAAATTTCGCGTACAACTTCTCGGATATAAGGGTTTCCAACACTTATCTCAAGTGTTGTTTGTGATCTTCTTCACTTCTGGAGTAGACAAGTATGTCGTCTATGAACACGATGATGAACTTGTCTAAGAACGGACGACACACCCGGTTCATCAGGTCCATGAACACTGCCGGTGCATTGGTTAGACCAAAGGGCATCACTACGAACTCGTAGTGTCCATATCGAGTCCTGAACGCTGTTTTGGAAACATCACTCTCAAGAACTCGTAACTGATGGTACCCTAACCGAAGGTCTATCTTTGAGAAGTAGCTGGCTCCCTGAAGTTGATCGAAGAGGTCATCTATTCGCAGAAGGGGATATCGGTTTTTGATGGTCAACTTGTTCAACTCACATTAGTCGATACACATCCGAAAGGATCCATCTTTCTTCTTTACAAATAAAACCGAAGCTCCCCAGGGTGAGGAACTCAGTCTGATGAACCCTTTTCTAAGTAACTCGTTGAGTTGGCTGGATAACTCCTGCATTTCTGTTGGAGCTAAGCGATATGGAGAGTTGGCTATGGGGGTAGCTCCAGGAATTAGGTTAATGCAAAAGTCGACCTAACATTCGGGAGGAATTCCTGGGAGCTCTTCCAGAAAGACATCAAGAAAGTTACAGACTTCGGGGATGCTTACGAGGTCTTTAACTTCCTGTTTCTCGTTAATTACATGAGCTAGGAATGCTTATCACTCCTTTCGCAAGAGTTTCTGAGCTTTGATGCAGGAAATGATGCGAAAGTTGGAGCTGAGTTTATCGTCATAGATTATGAGATTTTGACCCGCAGGAAGGTTGAGATGGATGGATTTTTCGTAGCAAAGGATATCAGCATGATTGGGACTCAACCAATCCATGCCAATGATAACATCAAAGCTCTTTATGGAGACTAGCATAAGATCAATGGGAAAAGAATGATCGTTCAGGGTAAGGGTACAAGCTATGAATATGTCGCTAGCGCTTTCTTTTCACCGATAGCCATCTCGACGGTAAACGTTTCGGTTAATGGTTGGGGATTAGGTTTTAGATTATGTTTGAACGAATGACTAACAAAACTTCTTTCAGCACCCGAATCGAAAAAAAATACTAGCATAAAAGTTGTCGAGAAGGAACGTACCCGAAACAACGGTGGGATCAGCGACTGCCTCCTCCCATCCCATGACTAGGACTCTCCCGGTATTATGAGTTGTCGCCTCCTTGGGACAGTTTCTCTTTTAATGCCCAACTTCTCCACAATTATAGCAGGCTTGACCAACACCTGCTCCAGAAGATTGATTTGTAGATTGGGCTGGTTCCTTGCAGAATCGGACCGTGTGCCCCTTTTTTCCACAGTTGGTGCATGACAGATCACGGTAGGGGCCAGGGTTATGGTGGTATTTTCTCTTTTCACATAGAGGAAGGTTACCAGCATACCTACTGGTAGGGGTTTGAGTTGTAGATCCCACAACAGAAGCAGTAACAACGGGGGTAGTAGCAGCATGGACTGCTACAGTCTGCTGTTTCTTTGAGGATCCTTGAGAAGGCTGGCCTTTCTTCTTCTTCCAAAACTTTCTTTTCTCACCACTAGTCTTGGTCGGTTCAAGGGTGGCAGTTGTTTCCTCAACATCATCACTGTGGTCAATCAGGGTCTGGGCTAAACTTTTGGCGCTGTCATATGTATCCAGCATCGTAGCTAAGACATTTCCTTTTGTCGGTTGGGTCAGCCCCCAAATAAATCTCTCTATCTTCTTACTCTCTGGGGTAACCACTCCCGGACAGAGTAGCGCTAGGTGATCAAACTTCGAGGTGTATGCGGCAATATCGGAACCCTTCATCTTCAGGTTCCAGAGCTCGTGCTCTAACTTCTGTATTTCGCCCCGAGGGTAGTACTCAACTAGAAGAAGTTCTTTCATGGCTTCCCAAACCATAGCATTGGCTACAGGTAGAGTTAAGGATTGGACTCGGCCGTTCCACCAAGTCAGCGCCTTATCGATAAAGGTACAGGCTGCAAACTTTACTTTATCGGACTCCGAACAAGCACAGATTTCAAAGATGGATTCAATTTTCTCGAACCATCGAGTGAGGGAAATGACACCTCCAGTGTCATCAAAGGATGTGGGTTTCGCGCTCATGAAATCTTTATAAGAACCCTCTTTCGACGTCCCTAGCAATCTTATTAGTTTTGGGGCTGGGACCACCTCCTGAACTACCGAGGTTCATTTGTCACATGGCGGCTGTCACTGCAGCAGTAATAGCTGTCTGAAGCGTTACGAGATCAATTTGAGGAGAAAGTGGTGGTGTAGGGTTGTTGGTCTTTGAGCTGGGTCTCTTTCTTGGAGGCATCTTGATCTAATAAGATCAGGAAAGGGAGGATGATAAGTCCTCTGAATTGAATCGAGAGGTATGACAGTAATATATTTTGAATAAGCGATAAAGCAGGAAAGAGTTATCAAAGCAGATAAATTATCGCGAAAGGAATGATCAGGGAACAACGCTCGAATGAGGATTTCTACAAAGGATTGGCTCGAGAAATACTCCCATAGTATTTCATGATTCGCTACAACACTGGCTCTATGTTTGGGGTATTAGGGTAAGTTTTAGGCATGTTGAACACCAAAGTCACTCCCAAGCACATGTTGGTCGTGTCTCGAATGAATATAGTTGGCCAGGCTATATTGATCCCAGACACAACTACATAACTGCCCAAGTTTAACCGCAGCATACAACACCCATTTAGTTATGTTTTGTTCTACTTGTAGTTACGGATCTCGACGGTTAGGTATACTTGTATACTTTTGAAAATACTTATACTTTGAAGTATACTTTTAGTTCAGAGCATTTAGGCCCCATAGGGTTTATTGTTTTATACCATGTAAGGTTTGGTATACTTTATTCACTATAAACAAGGGCTCTGATACCAATCTGTCGCACCCCGGAAACCAAGGCGGAAAAATTTCCAAGGCGGACTCCAAGTTGAGTATCAAATCCAATGCACATAGTAAGCAAAGTAAACAGCCATTACATTACATATGAAAATTTACGTTTTCTCAAAAGTAAAGTTGTATAAGTGTGATACACATGTATATATAAACAAACGTTAAGACGTGTCTTCTACGTACTCCATCTTCGCCAAAAGGATCACCGGGTACCTGTCTAATGCGGACCTAAGAATACAAGCAATTTGAAAATCAACATAAAGCTGGTGAGTTCATAAGCGGTTTTGTTTTCTGAAAATGTACAAGTTTCCTTTTGGTTTCTGAAAATGTTACGACCCAAGAAAATCCCATATTTTCTTATATGTAAAGTTTAGTTATCTGTTATGTTACACGGTTCTGATTATGTTCAATTGTTATACCAGGAAAATCCCATATTTTCCTACTGTGAAAGATGTAAACTGAAAACCTGGTTATCCTTGTAAAATGTATGTTAGTTTACCAACTCGAGATGTAATGTAAAAGATGTATACTGACATGTATTAGTTTTAACACGTATATAAAACTAATAAATACAAAGTAAACTAGTTACTAAACCCATTATTACTCAAAAGTAAATCTCTGTTATCCAAATTGTGAGTTCCATAACCATACAATAGACTAGATATGGCAATATGTAGTCCACATCACCTTATGACTTTCGTCACCCTTGAACCTTTCGGTTCGACTGTAGCTAGCAGCCAGGTGTAGGGTAGTCAGCCCCGTATAGATCTATACACTCAAGTTACGCTCCCTATCTAATAGGTTCTGATTACGGCGGTGGTCCTCCACTCGCGTATCTCTATGGAGTGTTCTCCGAGGACATGTCTCCAATTTATAGGAATAACAAATTTACTATTAATAATACTGAAAGATCAAACGACTATACTCCACTCGCGTATCTCTGTGGAGTTTACCGAGGATAAAACAATGTTCTAAGTTTAAATGTTATGCTTTTAACTGTTATAATGTGGGAAAACATTTGTGAAAATATAAAATACAACAATTTATAATGTTTTTCACAAATAATATGATAATGTATTTTGTAGGTTCAAACGGTTGTTTGTTACGACTGTCGGTGTTAAAAGCATATGTAATATGAAACACAAAACATATAAAACAAGTTTTGACTACAACTATTACTTGTACTTTGCTTGTATTCCCCCTGAAAACAGTGAAAAACATTGAAAAAGGGTAGGGGTATGAACTCACTAGATGAGAAAACGTGACGGTTTGGATACTATGTGTTGGTTTGGGGCTTGATAACGCACGAGGTTCCTATGTAATATGCAATGGTATACAAATGTATCTAATTAGACTTGAAAACACTAATTAGATATGATTATACACTCCAATACGAGAAAAACACTTAAATCAAGTGTTTGGAGTGACCCGGATGACATCTACGGATGTATAGGGCTTTGGAAAATGAGTTTTCTCTTAAAGAGTAAACTCCTTAGGGAGTTTATGGCCCTAAGACCATGACCAAATGAGTTCACGATCGTGAACTCATGATTATGGGGTATTATGGTGCTAAATGGTCAATTTACACTTGGGAAGGGTTGTTATGATTTAATCTGAGGCATAGGAATGAGTTTTACCACCAAATGGACCATCAAAGGGAGTTTACGGACCTACAATAAGAGTTTACGGCTGTAAGCTCCTATATACCCATTCCTTTCATGATTTGATGGCCCTAGATCAATCACATTTGATTCAAACCAATTTTACAAGCCTTAGAATGAATTTAGGGCATCATTTGGCTAGTGTTTATGAGTTTACGGCCCATGAACCCATTCTAGGGGGGTTTACGGCTGTGAACTCTCCAAGGGGTGGTTTTCATCAAGTTTAAGGCCCCTAAATCGATTGTGGTTGATTCTAGAATTCAATCCAAGGCTATTGGTGTGTTTAAGTGGCTTTTAAACACTCAAATATGAGTTTACTCTCCATGAAGGTGAGTTTATGGCCCAAGCATGTTCTTGGGCAGTATACTCATGTTTACTCCCCAAAAACTTAATTCAAGGTGTTCTAAGTCCAGTCTATTAAGCCATTTAACCATATCTAAGCTCCAAAGGTCGATTGGAAGGGTTAAAAGGCTCAAAAACCCATTATATGTGTGTTTACGTCCCAAGCATGTTCCAGGGCCGTAAACACATGAAAAGTGTCTTAATTGATATTTTAACCACGAATTTGAAGGTCCAAGATGCTAATCTATGAGTTAGGGAAGTTACCTTGGTGATTTGGAGCTTAAATTTGATGATTTTGGACTTGACACTTGGATTGGAGGAGAGAGGTTAGAGAGAGAGAGAGAGAGTAGTGAGAGAGAGAGAGAGAGAGCAAAAGCTTCAAATGGAAGCTTAAACCACTTTAAATATGTTCCAAGTTTGGGATACGGTGGAATTCTACCCGATACCGACGTTATACGATCCTTTTGGTCGCACCTGATTAAGTTGTCGTAACCCGATATGGTCGATTCTAAATTTTTTCCGATTACTAATATGAAGTGTGAATATGAGTTCTAAACATGTTTAGACACTCATTAAGTCATAATAGAAATCCCACAATTATGACTTAATTTAATGACGTAACGGAAACGAAATTGAAAGCGACGAATATATTAACGAAAAGGGTTACAATTGATGGAACGAACTTCGGGTTGTGACAACTTAGGAGTGTTAGAATGCTCAAAACCCAACAGTGTTATCAGAGCCAGGTTGTTTTCTGTTATATTGATGCAAATATTTTATTTTCAAAGTTGAAAAAAAAAGAAAAAAAAACATGAAGTTTTATCAAATTTTAAGATAATTAATTGTTCTTGTGAAAAACTAATTATTTGTAAAATTTGAATAATTTGCTATATGAGTTAAATTAATTCAAATTTAGTAAAAGATAAAATGATATGATTAGTTTATTAGTTTTAAAAGTTTGATCTAAAGAGTTTTTGAAACCTCCATAAGTTATGGATATGAAAAGGTTTTAAAAAAAATTGATTAAAAGTTTTTTTTATGGAGTTATGAAAATTGGTGTTAATGTTTTAAAGAATTCCATAACTTGTTCTTCAGTTATGGAACATGAAAAGTTTCATCATTAAACAAACATTAAACTCCATAACTTATGGAATTCAAAAGTTTTTTTTTTTTATTTTTGAATTATTTTGATCTTATGAGTTGATTTAGATTAATAGAAAATTATATGATAATATGTTTCCAATCCATTTTAATCTAAAAGTTGATTCTAAAATGTGTTTTTGTAACTTTTCCTCAAGTTACTTGAAAAGTCACATTTAAGTTTCTTAAAACTCATAAAAGTTGTAATAGGTCACAAAATGAAGAGTCTTGTCCTCATTAAATAGTTTTATGACTCCATAACACGTCCTCGGAGGTTCAAGTGTCTCTTCATTAAATAATAATAAAAAATGTGTAACCTTAATTAATTCCATAAGTTACAAAATAAAGAAAACTTACATTCTTTTAATAGTTTAAAGTATTCCATAATTTGTCCTCAAGTTATGGAACTTGAAGAGTCTTTTAATTAAAACTACTTTAAACACATAAGTTATGAAATTAATTAGTTTTAAATAGTTTCAACACTTGCCACCAAGTTTTAGAATTTGAAAAGTTTTCACTTATGAATATTTTAATTCTAAGTTAGCCCTTAGAATTTTAAAAGATAAAATTTAACCCTTATACTTTATAATATTATAAGTTAATAATATTTATATATATGTATAAGATTAAAGTAAGTCTTACCGTTAGTAGGCCTCATTCACGAAGCCAATCTATAAGGGGGGTATAAGGTTAATGCCTATAAAATGGCAGTTTAATGGGTGTCCACTCTCACCCACCGCTTCCTTGACCGGTGGAGGTTCGTTAGCCGAACGGGTAGGAAAAGGACTAGAATTCACCCTTCATTAAAAGTATTAATGATAAATACTAAGTAACTAAACTCTTATAAATATCCAATCTTAGTTACTTAGGAAAATGTGAATAAGGTGCTAATCCATGAAATTATACTTTGCACTTTGTTTAAGTTGGTTAGTGGAGCGTGTGTGGTTAACCGGCACACTAACTCGTATTTAACAAGGTAGGCAAAGGGTAACTTAATGTTTATCATAGTATCGATGGAGCATGTGTGGTTAACCGGCACATAGATTGAGGGGTAAACACACAAGGGTACCAAGTAATTTGCATGGTTACTTCACACCTTGTTTTGTGATCCTCGGCATCCCAATCACAAAACCTGAGGGCACACTCGAGATTGAAACATGTCATTGAAAAGTTCAATGAATCTCAAAAGATCTAGGAGTTTCAAATCCAATTAAAACCTAATAATACATTTTTTTTATCTTGGTGGAAATTGGTGAAGTGTCATTCACCTACCTTTAAATATTTTGTAGCTTGGATTACGACATCCGTCTTCTACGTTATAAAATATTTTGTTGGGTCCTAGCCTTAATATTTTATATTGGGTGTCATATTAAGGAATTTAAATCAACTATCTTGAATATCTCCCAAAAGATGTCTGGTTTAGACATTTATGATTTTCCCAAATCTCTTGAAACAAGCTTTCCTAAATGAATATGATGTGCCATGGAAATCATACTTCTTTCAACTCCTCCGATTATTCTCCCTAACCCACAAGTTCTTGAAAAGTTTAAGGTCACTCAAGCCCTATTGGCAAGTAAAGGTCTATGTGTGGTCACATCTTGGAGATGTAGTCACATATTGACAAGCCAAGAGAGTTGGGTGTTAGAGTCGTGAGAAAGTTGGTGGCTCAACTACTTTCTAAGTCACATAGTGAGTTCCTTTAGGACTACTATGAAATAGACTATGACAAGACCCTTAATGATCTTATCTATTTGCTAAGATCAACTTCCTAAAACTTTATGGACATTAACAATGAAGACACTGGAAATCCAGAAAAAGCATTCTCTTCCCAATGGAAAGGGATCAACCATAGTCAACTCAGTTGACCAAATGGTAAAGAGAAAAGCTAAGTCTGTGATAGTCCTGCATACCATTACCAAATGGTCCATATGTTTCTATTGCAAAAAGGAAGGGGCATTAGTTGCGAAGCTGCCAATTTTACCTAAGGATGTTAAAGTCAATAAGTTTGACTCTACTTCAGGTAAAGTCCACTATATAACTCTGCTAAGTTTCTATTCTGAGATTCTTGATACATGATGTGACTAGGTCACATGGTGATGTTTTAAGAATCAAAGAAAAGTGAAGAAACTTAAAGAAAGAATATGTTGAATTTGATCGCGTAGATGGATTTCTATCGCATAGTTTGAAGACCGGATTCTTGAGCTACTTGTTAGGAGTTATGAGATATTGCTTAGCAATAGATAACAACAAGTTTTCATATGGATTGTAAGGATAATTTTTTCCGCAAAGTTTTAAAATAAAAGTAATTTTTTTTATTTTATTTATTTTAAAATATCCTTACAATGGTATTTATGAAAATTTGTGTTGCTTATAAAGATACCATTAAGAGCAAGAGTGGAAATATGAATTTGATTCTTTCATTTGTGGTAGTGTCTAAATTTACCAAATAAGAAAAGATTCTCGTCACCCAAGGTTTCAATAAGACCAAAACTTAGAATCATGCAAGTTGTATAACATGATGAATGAGAATTTTTCATCTTTGGAAAAATTAAGACTAGTTCATTGTTAACATGTATATGTGAGTCAAGTAAAGGACTAAGGGATTGAGTACACATTCTTGTGCACTGGTTAAGTCTACCACAAAAGATCGATAAGACTATTCGTCATAATTTACTATAGCTCAGTAAATATGGTTATAGTTACAAGCTTAAGTGTAATTCTGAGACATTGGAAAAGGTTCCATTGTATAGCAGAGCGAATAAGAAGAATCAAATTACGCAGAAGGATAAAAGTTTCTCAAATCTGAAAAGATGGGAGAGTACTTTAGTATCATGTTGTATGATCATCTTAATGATTAAGAGACCTTATCACAATTCATCATCTAAGTGCATTCTGATAGATAAGAAGAGGAGCTATGAATTGTTGAAGTGGTTAAATCAAGAAGATGATTCATACTTCGTTACACAAAAAAAACAATTCTTAGAGTTATACTCTAAGAATGTAACTTGAGTGACATATCTTAAAGAAGGTTTAAAACACTTGTCAAATGTAAGAGTAAAAGTTTTCTACTCATGTACATTTGAAATTGGTAAGTTGTGATTTTTTGGATAAAACAAAGTCCAACTAAGGCCAATTGTGTGAAGTATGTGTCTTGATAAAGAATACGCATTATCTATTGAATATTTGACAAGATAGTCTTATATGTCAAGAGGACAGTGGGAGTCTTAAAGATCCTAAAAAGAGTCTCAAGAACTAATCAAGAATAAAACCTGAAGTTCTTCACTAGCACACGACTTGAGGTTCATAACCTATCGTGTTGACATATTTTATGCCCATTCCAATCAAAGTTGGCTTTGCATATGAGTTCTTTGAGTTCTCAATTAGTTGCACAACAACTTGGAAGCAATGGGAGGCCCTTGAACTGCCAGATGGTAAGAAATTAATATTAAGTTCAGTCCATATGACTTTGGATTTGTCATTACTATTGTCTTGTGACTATGGTTTTGACAATTCACATGGATAAGAACACATACACCATTAAATCTAAGTGTCATAAGGTTTCTCTCCGATTCATGAAAATGATGGTGAGGAAACACTTTCACTAAGTAGATTTTAGATAGATAGCAATTGTGATATTTGCATTCTCAAAGTCGTTAGTGGAGCGTGTGTGGTTTACCGGCACACTAACCTGGACTTGTGGGTAGTGGCAAAAAGGTCTAACCATTATGATTACGGCATCCCTCTTCATAATTGTTTAGACACACAAGTGTGCTATCTAAGGGAAGGTGTATGATTTTGATAAAGTTTTATCAAAATAATCTAGTATCAGAAATCTGAACTTTGGTAAGAAAGTCAGCTGATTTCTTAGTCAATGTCAAAGCTAGTGGGAGCATAAGTGTTATGCTAATAATCATCATGTTAGTGGGAGCATGATAATTATGATAAGTATTGCAAGCTAGCAATGTTAATTATAGAAAACAAAATGTTTCAATTGGGAAAAGTTGTTTTGCTATAATTAAGGGAGAGGAAATTATACTTCATCTCAAATCTATAAGCTTAGATCGTAAGGATTTAATCGTATTTAGTCAAGAATATATATATATATATATATATATACATATATATATATATATATATATATATATTAATGTTATGTTGGAATGGCTCAACATAAGTAAATTCTATATATGGGTCCATCATTTGCGTTCTAAAATTCGATTATGATTACGGCATCCCTTTTCATAATCTGAATTATGAGAACTTGGTAAATAGAAATGGAAATGGTATAGCAAAATACTGGTTTAGTCTTTGTGTGAGACATCATGAATCGTGTCCCATATGCTTCAGATATAGGATGGATTACATGTGCTATATTCATCCTTTCTAAAATTTTCCAATTGCCTGGGGCATTAAGAAGGGAAAAGGTCTAGAATTGGATATGACTAAAAGGATTAAAAAATTGTCGAGAAGAATCTAAGGTTTACCAAAGATTGGTTGCTCAAGGACAGTTGGAAGTATAGTGATAATTTTGGAAGGACCATATTAACATAATCTGTAAGGAGGCAACTCTTGTTCAGAAGTGATAGTCAAAATGGAATCTGGAAATGTTTTGAAGTTAGAAATTATTCAATCTGTGTAAGATTAGGAAACTTAATGCAAGAAGGATGTCTCTAAGGAGCTAATTTCCTTTGGAATGCTCTGTAATGGTTGTTGTCAAGTCTTTCTGACTTTGTGCATAATCATTACAAGAGGATCAATGCATATAAGTTTAGAATCTAACAGATTTCAGTAAATGGCATGAATTTAAAATTCTTGCATTTGCAGTAAGGATTTGGGACTATGAAAAGAGGATAATTGGATTTATGTTCAATTGATCTAATTCACAAAGTAAAGATCAAAGACAAACATAGTTTGCATACTTGGTGTATGGCATGACTAGTGTTTATAAAACATAGTGTACATGCTTGGAGCATGGGACAACTATTGTTTTAAATTCAAGAATAAAGTTGATAGCTGAAACAGTATACAATGAATAATGAGTAATCATATGGTGATAAATAAAAGGTGTTTTATTTATGTTCATAGGTTTTGATACCATATTAGATTCAATTATTCTTGTTTTTCATTTTGCATGTTTTAACTTCCTGAATAACTAGGTCATTGTTCTGGATGACTAAGTTATTCAAACCATCCACAGTCGGTCATATGTTGGAAGTAGATATGAATTAAGACTGTCATGGGTTGGCTTGTAGAGGTCTAAGACGTTGGACAAAGGGTTACAACACTCATAAGTGCTCATAAGCTCTAAGTATTGGATTCAACCCACGCTCATTGGAATCACTTCATGGATTTTATCACGAGTGATCATGAGACGATAATATCTTATATTCTTCAAACCTAGAGATATGAGTTGTTACTATGAGTTGATAGTACATTGATTGCACGAAAACGCATTGGTAACTCGATGTTATAAAACATGTCTTTGTGTATGATTCAAAAAGTAGTAGAACAAGCCATATGAGTCGAAGTTTATCCATTCCTTTTACCTTCAGGATAAAAGTGATATTTGTGGGCCCCTTGATGATTTGATGATGACAAATGGAAGTGCTCGACCGGGCCAGGACTGATTTGATTTGTTCAATTAGTCAGTTGTCATAAATCGGAAATCAGGAAAAAACAAATGGACAGAGAGAATGATTATAATCCATATCTCAATCCATATGATATCTAGAATGGAGGAATATATGATCCCTTATCTAATGGACAAGTCATTCACAAAGGTCAGAGATCATCGGAAAGGTCAGAGTTCGACAGAAGCTTTTGAGAGCTACAATTGCCAGTCGGCTCTTGAAGTCATACGCAATAATAGTTTGAGACTTATCCAAATGGGAGACTATTGGATTAATGTCTGAGTCCATTACTATAATTGGTAAGACTCGACCCGACCCGGCATGGTCCATTTGGGTTACATAGCATCATGCATTTGGATAGACTTTAATGAGAGAAATAACACTTAAGGTTTGTTAATATATTATAAGTTATAATATATTAATAAGGTTATTTAATTAATACTGATCAAGAAATAATTTGAAATTAATTAATTGATCAAAAGGAGACTAATTAAATATATGGGTTGACTGTGTAAATCATTAATTCTTATATATGTGGGCTTGTGATCCAAGATTCCTTATGTTGGACTAAGTCCATGGGGTGACCCATGGATACTCCATGGAGGTTAAAATCCATGGAGCATAAGGAATGGGTAAAGTCATGAGTTACATGGTGTAATCGTAATAGCCACCATATAAAAGAATCTCATGGCTCAAGAAATCGGGCACTATGTGTGAGAATAGGAAGGGCTAGCCGATTCCATGAAGTGTGTATGTTCTCTCAATCTATTCCAAGTGTATTTGGTGTTGTGTGAACCATTTGAGGTGTCACACTTGGGGCACTACGCACTCAAACTTCATGAAGATAATATACACCAAAGAGGTATGTAATTCTAACTTGATATATTCATTTGAATCAATGTTATTATGCTAGTTAGGATGAATACCTTGGAAAGTTCATATTTGCATGTATAATACAGAAAACATAGATCCAAGGTATTTAGGGTTTCATTTACACTTAGGAGTGTTAGAATGCTCAAAATCCAACATATCCATTGGGTAATACTATTATACACTATATTAACACTATGGAAAAGTGATATTTACACATACAAGGGTTTTCATTACACCAAAACATAAACTTGTTGATACAATTATGTAACACAAAGTCTTCACCGTACCTACCAGAGTACATACTAAAGTCTTGAATTATAACTAGAATCTCGGTAAGAGAATGTGATACTTGTTGGGTTTTGAGCATTCTAACACTCCTAAGTGTACATGCAACCCTAAATACCTTGGATCTATGTTTTCTCTATTATACATGCAAATAAGAATTTTCCAAGGTATTATCCTAATCTAGCATACAAAACAATGAATGTAACAAGATAGAATACATACCTTTTACATGTAGGAAGTCTTCATGAAGCTTGAGTGCCTAGTGCCCCAAGTGTAACACCTCAAATGGTTCACACAACACCATAAGCACTTGGAATAACTTAGAGAGAATTCTACACTTCATGAAATCGGCTAGCCCTCTCTAGAATAAAACTAGTGCCGATTTTGTCAAGAATAAGATCTTTATATAGTGTTACAACTAGGGTAAACCCTAATTTTCATGACTTTCCATTTCCTTGGATCCATGGGTTCAAATACACCATGGACCATCCATGGACCATCCTATGGGTTTTAGCCCAACTTGATTATCCATGGAGCATTAGCCCACTATACAAGTATGGATGATTTACACAATCAATCCATATATTTAATTAGTCTTCTTTTGATCACTTAATTAATCCTAGGTTAATTCTTGATCAATACTAATTAAATAATCTCATTATTCTTATTATTAATATACTAAAACTTATAATATATTAATAACCATAAGTGTCTTATTTCTCTCATTATAGTCTATCCAAGTGCATGATGCCATGCAACCCAAATGGACCATGCCGGGTCGGGTCAAGTCTTACCAATTATAGTTATGTACTTAGACATTAATCCAATAGTCTCCCACTTGGATAAGTCTAAAACTATTATTGCGTATGACTTCAGGAACCAACTGGCTATCGTAGCTCTCAAAAGCTTCTGTCGAACTCTGACCTTGTCGATAAACTCTGACCTTTGTCAATGACTTGTCCATTAGATAAGGGATCATATATTCCTCCATTTTAGATATCATATGGACTGAGACATGGATTAATCATTCTCTCTGTCCATTTGTTGTTTCCCGATTTCCGATTTATGACAACTGACTAATTGAACAAATCAAATCAGTCCTGGCCCGGCTGAGCACTTCCATTTGTCATCATCAAATCATCGAGGGGCCCACATATATCGCTTTTATCCCGAAGGTAAAAGGAATGGATAAACTTCGACTCGTATGGCTTCTTCTACTACTTGTTGAATCATACACAAAGACACGTTTTATAACATCGAGTTACCAATGCGTTTTCGTGCAATCAATGTACTATCAACTCATAGTAACAACTCATATCTCTAGTTTTGAAGAATATAAGATATTATCGTCTCATGATCACTCGTGATAAAATCCATGAAGTGATTCCAATGAGCGCGGGTTGAATCCAATACTCAGAACTTAAGAGCACTCATGAGTGTTGTAGCCCTTTGTCCAACACCTTAGACCTCTACAAGCCAACCCATGACAGTCTTAATTCATATCTACTTCCAACATATGACCGACTGTGGATGGTTTGAATAACTTAGTCATTCCGGAAGAATAACCTAGTTTATTCAGGAAGTCAAAACATGCAAGGTGAAACACAATAATAATTGAATCCAATATGGTATCAAAACCTATGAACATAAACAAAACACATTTTATTTATCACCATATGATTACACATTATTCATTGTATACTGTTTCAGCTATCAACTTTATTCTTGAATTTAAAACAATAGTTGTCCCATGCTCCAAGCATGTACACTATGTTTTTTCTAAACACTAGTCATGCCACACACCAAGTATGCATACTATGTTTGTCTATGATCTTTACTTTGTGAACTAGATCAATTGAACATAACTTCAATGATTCTCTTTTCACACTCCCAAATCCTTACTGCAAATGCAAGAATTCCAAATTCATGCCATTTACTGAAATCTATTAGATTCTAAACTTATATGCATTGATCCTCTTGTAACGATTATGCACAAATTCACAAAGACTTGGCAAAAATCATTACAGAGTATTCCAAAGGAGATCAACTCCTTGGAAACATCCTTCTTGCATTAAGTTTCCTTAATCTTACACAGCTTGAAATTTCTGACTTTGAAACATTTCCAGGTTCATTTTGACTATCACTTCTGAACAATACTTGCCTCCTTACAGATTATGTCAATATGGTCCTTCTAAAATTATCACTATACTTCCAACTGTCCTTGAGCAACCAATCTTTCGTAAACCATAGATTATCCTCGACAATTGTTTAATCCTTTTAGTCATATCCAATTCTAAACCTTTTTCCCTTCTTAATGCCCCAGGCATTTGGAAAATTTTAGAAAGGATGAATATAGCACATGTAATCGATCCTATATCCGAAGCATATGGGACACGATTCATGATGTCTCTCATAAAGACTAAACCAATCTTTTGCTATAACATTTCCATTTCTATTTGCCAAGTTCTCATAATTCAGATTACGAAAAGGGATGTCGTAATCATTATCGAATTTTAGAACGCAAATAATGGACCCATATACAGAATTTCCTTATGTTGAGCCATTCCAACATGAAATTCATATATATTTCCTTGACTAAATGATTAAAGCCTCACGATCTAAGCTTATAGATTTGAGATGAAGTATAATTTCCTCTCCCTTAATTATAGCAAAACAACTTTTCCCAATTGAAACATTTTGTTTTCTATAATTAACATTGCTAGCTTGCAATACTTATCATAATTATCATGCTCCCACTAACATGATGATTATTAGCATAACACTTATGCTCCCACTAGCTTTGACATTGACTAAGAAATCAGCTGACTTTCTTACCAAAGTTCAGATTTCTGATACTAGATTATTTTGATAAAACTTTATCAAAATCATACATCTTCCCTTAGATAGCACACTTGTGTGTCTAAACAATTATGAAGAGGGATGTCGTAATCATAATGGTTAGACCTTTTTGCCACTACCCACAAGTCCAGGTTAGTGTTCCGGTAAACCACACACGCTCCACTAACGACTTTGAGAATGCAAATATCACAATTTCTATCTATCTAAAATCTACTTAGTGAAAGTGTTTCCTCACCATCATTTTCATGAATCGGAGAGAAACCTTATGACACTTAGATTTAATGGTGTATGTGTTCTTATCCATGTGAATTGTTAAAACCATAGTCACAAGAAAATAGTAATGACAAATCCAAAGTCATATGGACTGAACTTAATATTAATTTCTTACCATCTGGCAGCTCAAGGGCCTCCCATTGCTTCCAAGTTGTTGTGCAACTAATTGAGAACTCAAAGAACTTATATGCAAAGTCAACTTTGATTGGAATGGGCATAAAATATGTCAACACGATAGGTTATGAACCTAAAGTCGTGTGCTAGTGAAGAACTTCTGGTTTTATTCTTGATTAGTTCTTGAGACTCTTTTTAGGATCTTTAAGACTCCCACTGTCCTCTTGACATATAAGACTATCTTGTCAAATATTCAATAGATAGTGCGTATCCTTTATCAAGACACATACTTCACACAATTGGCCTTAGTTGGTCTTTGTTTTATCCAAAAAATCACAACGTACCAATTTCAAATGTACATGAGTAGAAAACTTTTACTCTTACATTTGACAAGTGTTTTAAACCTTCTTTAATACATGTCACTCAAGTTACAATCTTGGAATATGACTCTAAGACTTGTATTGGAATGAAGTATGACTCATCTTCTTGATTTAACCACTTCAACAATTCAAGTTCCTCTCCTTTCCTTAGAGAACTAATTTTGATATGGTTTCTTAATCATTAAGATGATCACAAAACTGATACTAAAGTACTCTCCCATCTTTTTAGATTTGAGAAACTTTTATCTTTCTGCCTAAGTTGATTCTACTTACTCGCTCTGCCATACGTTGGAACCTTTTCCAATGTCTCAGAGCTACACTTAAGCTTGTAAGTATAATCATATTTACTGAGCTTTAGTAAACTATGACGAATAGTCTTATCAATCTTTTGTGGTGAATTTAATCAGTGTACATGACTATGTACTCGATCCCTTAGTCCATTACTTGACTCACACATCCATGTGAATAAGTAATTAGTCTTAATTTTCAAATACTTGAAAGTTCTCATTCATCATGCTATACAACTTGCATGATTCCAAGTTCCGATCCAATTGAGACTTGAGTGATGAGAATCTTTCCTTATTTGGTAAATTTAGACATTACCACAAATGAAGGAATCAACTTCATATTTCCACTCTTGCTATTAATGGAATCATATAGGCAACAATTTTTCCTCAAATGCCATTGTAAGGATATTTTAAAATAACTAAAATCAAAAAATTTCTTTTATTTTAAAACTATGCGGAAAAACTTATCCTTACAATCCATATGAAAACTTGTTGTTATCTATTCCTAAGTAATATCTCATAACTCCTAAGAAGTAGCTCAAGAATCCAATTTTCAAACTACGCGATAGAAATCCATCTATGTGATCAGATTCAACATATTCTTTCTTTGAGTTCCTTTACTTTTCTTTGATTCTTAAAACATTACCATGTGACCCAGTCACATCATGTATCAAGAATCTCAAAATAGAAACTTAACAGAGTTAGATAGTGGACTTTACCTGAAGTAGAGTCAAACTTATTGACTTTAACATCCTTAAGTAAATTTGGCAGCTTCGCAACTAATGACCCTTCCTTTGGCAATATAAACATATGGACCCTTTGTTAATGGTACACGGGACTATTACAGACTTAGCCTTTTCTCTTTACCATTTGGTCAACCTAGTTGACTATGGTCAATCCCTTTCCTTGGGAAGAGAATGCTTTTTCTGTATTTCCAATGTCACCATTGTCAATGTCCATAAAGTTTTAGGAAGTTGATCTTAACAAATAGATAAGATCATTAAGGGTCTTGTCATAGTCTGTTTCATAGGTGTCCCAAAGGAACTCACTATGTGACTTAGAAAGTGATTGAACCACCAACTTTCTCAAGACATTGACACCCAACTCTCCCGGCTTGTCAATATGTGACTACATCTCCAAGATGTGACCACACCTAGACCTTCACTTGCTAATAGGGTTCGAGTGACCTTAAAATTTTTAAGAACTTGTGGGTTAGGGAGAATAATTGGAGGAGTTGAATGAAGTATGATTTCCAAGGGACATCATCTTCATTTAGGAAAGCTTGTTTCAAGAGATTTGAGAAGATCATAAATGTCTAAACCAGACATCTTTTGGGAGATATTCAAGATAGTTGATTTTAAAGTCCTTAATATGACACCCAATATGAAATATTAAGGCTAGGACCCAACAAACTATTTTATAACTTAGAAGAGGGATGTCGTAATCCAAGCTATAAAATATTTGAAGGTAGGTGAATGACGATTCACCAATTTCCACCATGAAAAACGAAATAATAATTAGGTTTTTAATTGGATTTGAATCTCCTAGATCTTTGAGATTCATTGAACTGTTCAATGGCATGTTTCAATCTCAAGTGTGCCCTTCAGGTTTTGTGACTGGGATGCCGAGGATCACAAAACAAGGTGTGAAGTAACCATGCAAATTACTTGGTACCCTTAAGTGTTTACCCCTCAATCGATGTGCCGGTTAACCACACACGCTCCATTGATACTATGATAAACATTAAGTTACCCTTTGCCTACCTTGTTAAATACGAGTTAGTGTGTTGGTTAACCACACACGCTCCACTAACCGACTTAAACAAAGTGCAAAGTGTAATTTCATAAATTAGCACCTTATTCACATTTTCCTAAGTAACTAAGATTGGGTATTATTAAGAGTTTAGTTACTTAGTATTTATCATTAATACTTTTAATGAAGGGAGAATTCTAGTCCTATCAAACCCGTTCGGCTAACGACCCTCCACTAGTCAAGCAAGCGTGTGGGTGAGAGTGGACACCCATTAAGTTGTCATTTTATAGGCAACAACCTTATACCCACCTTATAGACCGGCTTCGTGAATGAGGCGTACTAGCGGTAAGACTGACTTTACTCTTATACATATATATATTATTAACTTATAATATTATAAAGTATAAGGGTTGAGTTTTAACTTTTAAAATTCTAAGGGCTAACTTGGAATTAAAGTATTCATAAGAGAAAACTTTAAAAATTCCAAAACTTGAGGGCAAGTTTTGAAACTATTCAAAACTAATTAATTCCATAACTTATGTGTTTAAAGTAGTTTTAATCCAAAAACTCTTCAAGTTCCATAACTTGAGGACAAGTTTTGGAAGACTTTAAACTAATAAAAGAATTAACTTTTCTTTATTTTATAACTTATGGAATTAATTAAGGTTACACTTTTTTTTATTTATTATTTAATGAAGAGACTCTTGGTCCTCCATAACTTGAGGACAAATTATGGAGTCATAACTCCAATTAATTAGAACTAGACTCTTCATTTTATACCCTTTGCCAACTTTTATGAGTTTTATGAAACTTAAATGTGACTTTTCATATAACTTGAGGAAACGTTACAAAAACACATTTTAGGATCAACTCTTAGATTAATTTGGATTGAAAACAACTATTTCACTCAACTTTTCTATTAATCTAAGTAACTCATAAGAACAAGATAATTCAAATCAAACTTTTTCATGTAATTAGTCTAACCCTTAAACTAATACAAAACATGAATCTATTGACAATTATCTTTGAAATTGGATTAGCATGAACATTACCACATCAAAAACAAGTTTATACGTTCAAAAACCTCTTAGGGTAATGTTCCTAGTCCAATTCCAGCCAAAAAAGTCGAATTTATGTTGTCTGGGGTCCAACTCGTCGAGTGCACTAACCAACTCGGTGAGCTGGATGCTTTTTGCCTTGGACTCGTTGAGTCCCTTCGTGGACTCGGCGAGTCTGCTGGGCAGACAGCATCAAAACTCGATTTTTCAGCTCCATTTGCAAGTATAACAAGAAAATAAGCCTAGGCTCTGATACCACTGTTGGGTTTTGAGCATTCTAACACTCCTAAGTGTACATGCAACCCTAAATACCTTGGATCTATGTTTTCTCTATTATACATGCAAATAAGAACTTTCCAAGGTATTATCCTAATCTAGCATACAAAACAATGAATGTAACAAGATAGAATACATAGCTTTTACATGTAGGAAGTCTTCATGAAGCTTAAGTGCCTAGTGCCCCAAGTGTGACACCTCAAATGGTTCACACAACACCATAAGCACTTGGAATAACTTAGAGAGAATTCTACACTTCATGAAATCGGCTAGCCCTCTCTAGAATCAAACTAGTGCCGATTTTGTCAAGAATAAGATCTTTATATAGTGTTACAATTAGGGTAAACCCTAATTGTCATGAATTTCCATTTCCTTAGATCCATGGGTTCAAATACACCATGGAGCATCCATGGACCATCCTATGGGTTTTAGCCCAACTTGATTATCCATGGAGCATTAGCCCACTATACAAGTATGGATGATTTACACAATCAATCCATATATTTAATTAGTCTTCTTTTGATCACTTAATTAATCCTAGATTAATTCTTGATCAATACTAATTAAATAATCTCATTATTCTTATTATTAATATACTAAAACTTATAATATATTAATAACCATAAGTGTCTTATTTCTCTCATTATAGTCTATCCAAGTGCATGATGCCATGCAACCCAAATGGACCATGCCGGGTCGGGTCAAATCTTACCAATTATAGTTATGGACTTAGACATTAATCCAACAATACTTGTGTATAAATCTATATAGGATTGAAAATCCCGCACCTAAGCTGCTAGCTACAGCTAGACCAACAGGTCTTGGGTGACAAATGTCTATCATTCTGATGCCTGAACAACGTTGTAGCAGGCCAACTGTGGTTTTAGCATGGTTGTAATAACTCACATGGGAAATCAATGATACATTTTGTTTATACATAACATGCGTTCAAATGGTTTTATATAAGAATAAAACTACGTAATACTACTTGAAGTATAGAAATACCTATACATTTTTTATCTTAGGGTTTTTAAGACTACAACTCATTTCAAAGGAAATATTGGATTTTATGGAACAAATACTACATTTATAAGTATGGTTATTTACATATACACTTGATTTTTGGATAATAAAAATCACATGACAAGTCACACTTTTTATAAGTTTAGAAGTTATGGGAACTTTATTTTATAAATGATTTTGGATACATACTATTGATATTCCCATATTTATACATGTATTTAGGCAATATTTATTTACATTTTTATTAATATTTTGGTTATTTGCATTGAATAATAGTACTTATGAGGATAAATTGTTCTTTGCAGCCAAATAGAAGCATATTTTAGAAAAGGACTAAAAATAAAAATAAAAACATGGAGCTTTGGAGGCTTGGAGAATAAAAGAAGAAAGAAGCTTCCGTAATCTACTGAATTCACATTGTGAGGCTTATAGATTCAAAACGTGAAAATGAATCTTCCAAAAGATAGACATTGCGAAGAAGAGTCCTTAGCCAACACGGACATCTACTATTCACGTCGTGAAACTTATCTATCCATGACGTGAGTTTGGAAAAATCAGAAACTATATATACTCTTGTTCATTATGACTTTGGAGACTTTTTGGCTGCCATGAGGGTTCCTGGAGCCGATTTTCATAAGGAGAAAAGTTCTGGAATTGGCTATTAGCATCTAAGGAGAGGAGAAGTTCATATTAGTTTAAGTATTTGGTACACTTTAATTATGTCTTTGAATATGAGTTATTTGTGTTTGTTAGCTAGTATGTCCAGCTAAATCTAGCTGCTTCTGTTAGCTAGATGAAGCTAAAACTCATGGTGTAATACTTTAACTTTGATTTACTTGTTGGTTAAGACTCATGTTGGATTGACTGAATCTAGCATGTTTGATTTAATATTTGATTGCTTTGATTTCTTATTCTGTGTAATTGATGACCATTAATCTTCATGAATTAGAATACCTGGTAATTTAGTGAATATTAAATTATTAGAGCGAGGATCAAACTAATCTTAGTTAAGCAATTAATTATTGAATTAGGTTGTGCTAGAGAACTCATATTATGACCGTAAGTGTGTTTAATTAATCAATATTACATAGCTCCAAGCCATTAAATAATGGATTTTGTGTTAACTTAAGTGTGAACATATTTTGATTTACATGAATTAATTAATGTTAGTAGATTTAGAACTAAATTTCTAATACTATCTTAATTGGTAAACAACCGTAATTATCATAGCTAATTTATAAACCATTGAGGGAAAGTGGATTCGAACTAACAGAAATGTTTTGTTTACTAATTGAATTTGTGTTAAATCATTAAGTTTATCTAAACTTGAAAAATTAGATAAATCCCATTTCTTTGTTAGTAATTAGGTTAATTTAGTAGTAGATAGATTAATTAGTCAAAACCGTTCCCTGTTATCGACACCCAACTTACCCGACTATTCTATAATTTGAGTAGGTACACTGCATAGGTGCAATTTAGTGAGTTAAGTTAGTTAGGTTATAAATATAAAATTAGGTGTAGCTATTTTCATGCATCAACTACACACAAGCATTCTTCTTTTACGCTGAAGACATACGAATACAAAACATTTTACAAGGATACGATTTTTACATAAGGGAAAATATCGGATTTATCTACAACTGAACTCTTATGAACTCACCAACTTTATGTTGATATTTAAAGTGACATGTAATCTCAGGAAACAATTAAGCTCGGGCCAGTGGAGCTAATTTTGAAGACAAGACACCAAATATCATTACGAGAACTACTTTATTTGATACCATGCAAACCTTGTAATGTATTTTGATACTACGTAACATTTGGGTCATGAAACTGATATAATCAAATGATATGATGGTTGTTTATGTACTTGTGTTTTCAATGTATACAAATATTGTGTTACTATGTTCTAGTTCCACCTTCGGACGTTTACGCCACCTGGTTTGGGGTGTGACAGATTAAGGTGGGTTGCACCTGATCCTACATCGACTAGGAAGGAGAACGAAACATTTCCTTTTAAGGTATATGGATACCTTCTCTATCACAACATCTTTTAAATTCGTGAGGGCAGCGGATCCTATAAGAACTCTATAGTTAAGCGTGCTTGGGCGAGAGCAATCCAAGGATGGGTGACCCCATGGGAAGTTTTCATGCCAAGAGCCAAAGCAGACAATATTGTGATACGTGCTTGAGGGGGGAGTTAGAAATGGTATTAAAGCTAGGGGATGTGGATACCTTCCTTGTCACAATGCGTTTTAAAGCCATGAGGGCAACAGATCCCATAAGAACTATATAGTTAAGCATGCTCAAGCAATAGCAATCTAGGGATGGGTGACCCCTTGAGAAGCTTTCACATCAAGAGCCCAACTGACAAAGAAGTGGATGACATTCCGTTTGGGGGTCCAAGCAGCAGGCAGACTCCGAAGCTTCAAAATAAAATACACTATTAAAATAAGCATTTATTGAACCAATTTCATTATTAAAAGAGACTGTAAAACCTTGTTCATACAAACTGTGAATGGAAATAATATTTCTCGCCATATTAGACGAGTAGCAACAATTATTCAAATTTAATTTTAACCCACTGCTAAGCAATAAAGAATAAACTCCAATCTTGGTGACAGGCGACTTTTTAATATTCCCCGTGATTAAGTTCATCAACCACATAGTGTATCAAGGACCCGAGAAGGGCTTGATCTTCCCATCCTTTATGCCCTACAATTATTTGGGGCAGCTTCATCTCCAGTTCCCTTTTTCGTGGCAATGGAAGCACTCGGCTTCCTTTGGATTGGAAGAGGGTGTGACAAAACCAACTTCGATTCCACTAGAAGAGGATACAACATGGGACGTTCCCTTATGAATCTTGGAAGGAGTCTTCCTATTCTTTCCCTTTCCATGTCTAATTGCTAGGACAGGGGCAGTTGAAGTAGGAGTAGGTACACATATTTGCCTTTCAAACTGCTTTCAGCATTTCTCAGGAGACCGTGAAGCTTGCTTAGAGTGACCTCCTCCTTGTTCATATGATAAGTCATACAAAACAGATCATAATAAGGAGGTAAAGAGTGTAGAATATTCATCGAACTTGTCATTCAACTTCAGCAAGCGGCCCACAAACCTTTGCATCTTTTATAAGTGGGACGTGATGGAATCTCCATC